>NC_087554.1:61888609-62528601 GCF_036250125.1 Pseudopipra pipra
AATGGGGCCCATTGGAAGTGGGTTTAACTTCCCATATTTAAGTATCTCTCCTCCCCTTGTCTCCATACCCCCTTTCAGGGATGGAAGAGCACATTTGGCCCTGTGCTGGCAATGCTTCACCAAGCTCGGTGGTCAGATTGCAAGGCCAGATGCAGCACAGTTTTCCTGCAGAGCTGGGAGTGACAGTGGCCAAGGACCCCGGAATCAGCTGGGAAGCAGCGTGCCAGGACGAGCAGGGGCTGCTGCAGGAGGGGTTGGTTCCCAGCCCTGGGGTCTCCAGGTCCTGGGCACTGATGTTTGTGCTGCTGAGCCCTGCAAGGATCCTGCAGAAATGCAAACCCATCTCCATTTTCCCTCCCTTTCCCTGTTTCCATCAATCCTTTGTCTTCTGCATACACATATAAATGCACACAGCACGCAACAGATAACCTTTAAATAATCTGTAATGCTGCTTTCTGATTTCTTTAGGGAGTCACAACCTCTCAAAAGCCAGAATCAACCCTTGGAGACCACGCTGAACCCCGAGGCCACCTTATCATTCCAGTGCTTGCATCCACTGCTACAGTGATAAAATCCACCTTCCCTCTTCAGTGAGCCAGACTTCCACATGCTTTTGGGAATAATGCACATGCTGTTACACACAGTGCCTAGATTGCTCCAGGGGGACACAGGGGTACTCAGACACAGGACAATAAATAGGGTGTAAAGACCATTTCCTCAAAGGGGTTGAGGTATTTGAGTCCTAGAAGTAACAAACCTCACTTTGTTCAGGGATGAACATGTTTCTGGAGGCATTATCTAGATCCAAGGTGTTTCTCCTCCTTCTGCCAAGTGTTGGGACACAACAGTGCAGGGAAATGCACTCACATCCCTGATAGTTTATGTTCTCCAGCAACCTGAGTGTCTTTCCACAACACACACGTACATAGATGGGGTGGTCCCTCTGGACTTATGAATTAGTAAGATGTGAGGCTTGGGAGGTCAGAGGTTGGGTTCACACAAACATCCTGAAGCTCAAATGTTTTCCCAAAGCTTGTCTCAACTTTAGGTGACCTTCTTCAGTCTGGAAATGTGAGGCAGCCAGTGCTCCCCGTGAGGTTACCAACACATCGTGAATCCAGCAAAGTCTGCAGCATCAACAGCAAAAAAAAACCACTTTTCCTGGAGTATTCATTTGATTCTTGCCTTCAGCTGCTGGCCAGGGCCAGGAGGGCTCTTGCTCATAATGATGACCTTGGTCAAACACGATATAATGCTTTGGACAGCATCCAGGTGCTCTCCAATGGTGTGGACGTGGCCTTCAGGTGTTCCTCCCTCTGTCCTTCGTGAAACCCTCTAGACCCAACACCCAGAAATTGGTCAAAGAGATTTCCTTATTAATGAGCTCTTATTCACCAACATCAGGGCAGGGGTGGCCATCACCCAGACACTGCAGGGAGGCCCGAAGATGACAGATGCACACCATTACCTGTAACACTGTTATTCCTCAATCCCTGTGATGTCCTGCCCTGATTTAGGGCCCAACTTGCTCAATGCTGGGCACACATCTAGCAAAGGACAGCAGCACATCCTTATCCTCATTCTAAAATCTGCCTCCTTCCCACGCAGGGAGGTGACTTGGATGCTGAGCCTGGACACAGTATCCTGTAGATACTCGCAGAGTAACAAACTACCCAGAAGTGTTAATAAACCCCAGGATGCTGGTGGACATTTTGCTGCCTGCTCATCCAGACTACAAGATCTTTCACAACATTAAAATCACTGCTGTTTAGCAGAGCTCACAAACAAAACAAAGCCACCCCAGGTCAGTGCTTTAGTTATGAGCTGCTTAACAACGAGCAATATTTCTGCCGTTTTTTCTAACACGGATTCTGCTACATTTTGCTGTTGTCTGAATTGCCAGGAGATGAACAACCTCTCTCCTGGGTCTGAAAAATCTCCTTTTACCACTGAAACTAATTATGCTGTTAACCACTAATGCTGCCCAAGAAGAGCTAATGAGTTTCTAGACAGTGGGTGTTTTATCTCCCATGCACAGAGAGCTACAGCCATACAAGATCCAGCACCAACACAAAACTTGTGTGGCAGCCACAGTCTGCCTGGCTAAGGGGAGAACCTTGGACACAACTGCTCCAAAACACCTGTCCCTGTCTCCACCACCTGCAATGCTCGGGAAACCAGTGGTGGAGATGTAAATGAAAGGATGCCCCGTTGCTTTTACACCCCCAGGACGTTGTCAGCCTTAATGAGTTAATATTGTTAAACCCTCCTGTGCTTATCAGCTGGGAAACAGTGTAGGAAAGACACTTTCCAAGGTGGCCCCTCCAAGACAGTGTTTGTACACTCCCATCTCCTCCCAAGACAATGTTTTTTATATTCCCATCTCCTCCAGCCATCTGCTGCCTTTCCATGTCCCCCCAGGAGACATGCCCTGTTGTTGTTGCAAGGTTTTATTGTTATCATCATCATTAGTTCTTAGGATTAATATCATAGAAGCAGCTTGGAGCACTAATCAGTCCCTTTTATGTTTCAATAGGGTCTGTAAGAATAGGACAGGGGGCAATAGTTTTAAAATAAAAAAGGTAAATTTGGGCCAGATATAAAGAAGACATTTTCCATGATGAGGGTGGTGGAACACTGGCACAGGTTGACCAAAGAGGTGGTGGATGCCCCATCTCTGAGAACATTCAAGGCCAGGTCAGACGGAGCTCTGAGCAACCTGATGTGTTCGACAGTGTCCCTGCTCATTGCAGGGGGTTGGACTAGGTGACCTTTAAAGGTCCTTTCAAGCCCAAACCATTCTATGATTCTATGATTCATGTCGTACAAACACTGTTGGAGATATCCCACACTTGTCCTAGTCACCTTCCAGGGCAAACTAAGTAGATTAAGGGTTCCAATGGGCATTATCTTACCTAAAAAAACCTCTACATCCATCTCTTGCAGGCTCATGGGCTGCACAGCCACAGTCACAGCAGACCAGACCACAGGAAGAGTCTGGAAGGAGGTGAGTCACCTCCTCTGTGAAGCTGAGACAGTGGATGTCCAGGGAAAACACCCATGATTTGGTTCTTGAATGGGTACCCTAAGTAGGACAGGTTATTTTCCCCCATCACATCATTAGACACCTCTGGTGGGGTGGGAAGTCTCCTACGTGGGCTGGAGCAGAACTGAGCAGCTCCCCAGAGTTTGGTTTTCCTGAATTGTGACGTCTGATCCTTGATGTTACCTGGTGGGACGCGATCCAAAACTCCCAGCTTGCTTTTCTTCCCCCAGCACTAACCCACTGCTCACCAGCCTTATTCACCAGTTTGTCCATAGGGTTACCAATGCTTTCCATTGTCCCCAGCATACCACAGGAATTAAAGCAACACTGTACAGAGCTCAGAGCTGAGAAATGACCACACATACTGCTGATATCACAAATTTTACCCTTGACCTTCCTCCCGAAGCAACCAGTCCAAATTCTTCCTTTTCCCCACAGCACAACATTTGGACTCAATGACCTTGGAGGTCCTTTCCAGCCTTAGTGATTCCTTGATTGTATGACCAGCACCAGTGAGGAGGCACTCCTGGGAGCAGATCCAGAGCTGGGGTGCCTCTCCAAGGCACCCAGCCCAAATACTGGCAGTGGTGGACACCTAAAACTCCACAACCCACTCTGTGTTCACTGCAGACATCGATGCCTATCGCTGGTCATGCCATGGATCCTGTTTGGTGAATCCAATAAAAACAAATTCTCCTTGACCTCAGCGAAGGTCCTGGGAGCAGAAGGAGACACACTACTTGCTGACCCCATGGTGGGCAGCCCCCAGGCTAGGAGTGGGAGCAAGTTGTGCCTGCAAGATTTTCAGCTCTCTTTCCAGCTCTCTTTCCATCCTCAACCTTGCTAAATCTGCATCCACAACTAACACTTTATCGAGCATCTCACCTCTCCACACAGCAGGTGATTTCCCTGCATGTCACCAGTTTTTGACCTGCCTATTCATGGTGTTAATTATGCTCAGCAAAAGCAGCAGCATCGCTGTCTCCACATTTCTCTGCCTTCCTTCCCGACTCACAGAGCTCCTCCGAGTCCTCCGTGACCAACTTTCTATGCTGTGCAGCCTTTCCCAGCTCCCCAGGTTTTAAGCATAAGAGTATTTTTATATTGCATTCTTTGATGGATCATTCAAAGGCTTCAATAACCACATCTCAGGTTTTGTAGCCTTCCCTGAGCGCTGCCTACTGCTGTTGTTTACATCTGGGACTTCCAATTGCACAACGGTTCCTTCATGAAAACCTCACTTCCTCGCACTTGGGTTGAACTTGTGGCTTGAAATTGTCTCTTTCTGTGTGTTTGTGTGCATTTTCTGCGTCTGCTATGGCCAGACAGCAGCTGTCTGCTTCCTGAGAAGAAATTACTGCTGCAAAAACATCCCCTGCATAGATAGGAGGAGTTCTGAAGGAAGAGAATAAAGTATACGGTGCCATCAAGGTAGGAAAAGGGAGGTCAAAGAGCCTCAGGGACTCTGGCAAGCCTGGGAAACTTCTGGAAGTGGAGCTGAGAGTGAGGAGAACTTGCAAGGAGGGGGAAAGTTGCTTTCTCTTATTTTTGCCTTTTCCATTGCCTTCCCTGTGCTCACCATGGAACTACAGGGTGTTTCTACCCAGGAAAGGGGACTGGTCCCATCACAGGGAGTTGAAGGTCAGGGAATGCAGAGCCCTGGAGGGCTGGAGCCCAGAGGTGAACTCGAGTTACACATTTGGGAGCCACTTTCATGCACAAGGCAAATCCATCATTTTGGGGAGTTCAGGAATAAGGAGCATTACCAATGTAGACCAACCCACCCACAGATACATCCCTGGGGTTTCACACCAGGGAGCTGGGGACCTTGGCTTGTGTCCTCTACCACTGCAAGGGCCTCTTGGGGATCCTCAGCTTTCAAGGTGCTTCATCCCATCCAGGGCAGCCATCTCAGAGGAGGTGATCTGGAATCTCTGGAGTTTCTTCTTCTCCACAGAGTAGGTGGACAGTGAGGGACTTTCCCTCACTCAGGGCTCAACATCAGGTGGAATCACCATCCCTTCAAAAAGCTTGTGGATGTGGCACTTGGGAACATGGTTTGGTAGTGAACACACTGGTTCTGGGTTAGTGGTTGGACTCATGATGTTGGAGATATTTTCCAACCTTAGTGATTCTATGATTCTATGATCTGCATATTCTGAGTGAGATTTTAACCTGAGTCTGGTCCTTTAACCCACTTGTTGGAGCCACACATCTCAAGAAAGGAGCAGCTGAGAGACCCTCAGGTGCTGAAGGAAAGGAGTAAAAGATGGAGGAGAGCAGGGGTTAAATGCTCAGGCACTTCATCTCCAACGTGAAATCCCACTTAGGAAAAGATACCAAAAAGAAAAATCCTTTCAAACCAGCAGCTGTAAAGGTCACAAGGGAAACTGCAGGGTTGAAATGATGTCTTAGGCAGAGCAGAGGAGCACAGCCAGAGGAGCAGTTTGGCCAACACTCCTTATGCCCCTGGCCAACCCAACACCACAGCCCTTGCCATGCTGTGGTTGGGCCACCAGTGGTGATGATTTTGCCCCTTGGATGGCTCCGTGTTGTCACTGGGAACAAACTGAACACACTCAAAAGCAGGTGTTGCATAGCCAGAGATGCTGGGAGTGGGAGCTGCCTCCCCAGCCAAGCACTCCCACAGGCAGTGGGCTCTGATGGCTCCATATAAACATCCATCTGTTCGAGGAACATCATGGGAAAACAGGCATTAAGCCCAAGAGCAACTGCCGGGGTTCCTTAGGCCTGGACCTGAGATGTACTTTGTTCTCTTTTCTCCCCATCTTAGCTTTTAAAGTCCAAATTCATCTCCCATGACACAATGCTGTGCACTGAAGGAGAGCAGTGGAGGGACCAACAGGTAAACACTGATCCCTGACATCTCATGCCCCCAGCACACGTCCAAGCCATTTTCTCCAACCCACCTCAGCCATTCCTCTCCTCAGTCCTCCTTTTTTGCTTCCCTAAGTCCAAGACTGGGTTCCTCCTTCCTTTCAGGGAGCTCCTCTCGGTTGATTTTCCCATCATGTGTCTCCTTCAGTATATTCATCCCAACTCCAGTGGCAGCCTCGCCTGCAAGATGTTGTATTTTTCATATTTCAGCCATTACAGTGAACACTGAGTGGCCACACAACTCCTCTGACCCGGCCAAAGAGCGCCAAGTTCCCTGGGTCTGGATAAATCATGGGGGAGGGAGTTGTGTTTTATTTTCCTTGGAATTTATTTAACCAAACAAAACCCGCCCTGGGGTCGGCAGGGACCCGAGTGCCACCCCAGGAGAGCCCCCCTGCAGCTGAATGAGGCCTCTGTTGCAGCTCACACTGGCATCTCTGTGTGAGAGGCCCCAGGGTCTCTATTGTACAGGCATTCCTGGCCCGGGGTGGCACGGCCATCCCACCCTGTCCATCTGAATCCCCTTTGGATGCACAGAGCCCCCGGAGCAGACGTGCACTGCTGCGTGCAAGCCAGCAGGGCTGAAGCCCCCGTGGGGTTGGGAGGGCAATAATGCCTGATTTCTGCAAAGTCTGGGGTCAAAACAGTGAGCCAGGGAAGTCATGGACACTGAAACCACCTATTTAAGAAATAATTCAGGTCATCAGTCACTGGTCCTGCCTGGTTTTTCTCCCAAATCAACAATCCAGGGCTTGTAGCTGGATATTGATGAGAGTAGCTCAGCTGATTTAGCATGGTGCTAATAACACCAAGGTTGTGAGTTTGATCTCTGTGTGGGCCATTCATTTAAGAGTTGGACTCAATGATCCTTGTGGGGCCCTTCCAACTCAGGGTATCCTGTGAAAATTCTGTGAAAAGTGGCTCTGCCTGTTAAGAAGACTGTCCTTTCTAATCCACATCCTAAAGCAGCAAAATATCCAATTTTCCCAGAACCCACCAATCTTTTTTCAGTCAATCAATCAGTCTGGTTTTCAGGGGCACAGCACAGGGCACCCACAGTGCTGAGGAAAGGTGCAGGGCCCTGGGCAGGAGCACAGCACAGGGAAGCCCCACACTGGTGGGGGGCTTGAAATGGGCAATGAGGTGTTTGGCCACCACCATCACAAGGTCTCAGAGTCCTCTGGAAACTCATCCTGGAGCCACAGAGAAAGGCATTAGGGATGCTCCCCTGGATGGAGAGGCTTGTGGTGTCCTGGGCTATCAGACATAGGTGGATACCTCCTGATGGACAAGGAAATCAAACCCAGCACTGCAAGTGATGCACTCCCATGGCTTCTGCTGTGGACATTTTTAAACCAGCTGGTTTGTCGATGTGCTGGATAAACAAAGTGGGGAAAAGGCAATTACAAAGGAGACCAGCATCGTATTAGCAATCACTGCTGCTGCTGCTATTAGTGTTATTGCCCTCTTCCCTCCAAGCCTTATTAGGTTCTTATACAACAGATGGACTTTCCTGAACTGTCAGTAAGCACCAAACACCCGAAACTCCAGCCCTGAAGTGCTCTGGAAAACTTTTTGATTACTTCAGATATTGTATGAACATGGGAAAACACAGCAAGCCTGCCCCCAGGTGAGTCCCAGCCACGTACATCAGCGAGAAACAGGGAGCAGAGGCAGGCAGGGTGGAGGGAAGACACTCTTTTCAGACCTCTCCCACTGAACCAGCCATGCTGGGAACATTGCACAGCAATCCTTGGTTGGATTGCAATCAGTGGATGAATTCTGCCGCTCACATTCATAGAATCAGAGAAAGGCTTGGATTGGAAGGGACCTTAAGGATTACCTAGGTTCAACCCCCTTCCATGGGCAGAGACACCTTCCACTACACCAGCTTGCTCCAAGCACCATCCAACCTGGCCTTGAACACTTCCAGGGATGAGATATTCACAGCTCCTCTGGGCAACCTCTGCCAGGGCCTCACCACCCTCACAGACAAGAATTTCTTCCTAATATCTAATCTGTTCTCCATTTCAAGTGGGGGAAAGGGCCTCCATGCATCCTCACCCATATCCAGAGTTCTCCATCAGCCTCATTAAAAATGAAAAAAGCAATAACCTGATTCCAAAGAAAACACAGATTTTACCCACTTTTCTACAAATGCCAAGTGGCTGCAACTGTTTATGGTTAATGATTCTTTTGAGCTTTCCCTCCTTGGCCATGGGTAGTTGTTGACTTCTCCCCTCGGCAGGACGTCGGTGGGTTGAGTTTTACAGACATCCACGGCACAAGTCCTCGCTGAGGCAGGCACAGTGGGCTTGCTGTGTCCTGGGCAGTTATATTTGCTCTGCCTTTCCTTGCTGTTTTCTTTAACCTAAAATAAGATGTCCCAGACCGAAAGGGAAAAAAAAAAAAAAAAAGTGAGAATGTTTTGCTCACGGTGTCTGGATAAACATATCACTTCCCAACCCTCAAACAGAGTTCATGGGATGAGCCGTGGGGAGCCCACTGAGATGCAGCAGCTTCAGAGGCTGGAGAGAATTGTAGAGGTGATGGGGTCCTGTTCCATTTCTTTATCTGCTGACAAGAGAGGTCTGCTTGGTCATACCCCACACAACAAGGCTTGAGAAATCAAACCCCTTCCTCCTTGAACTTGCTCTCCTGTGGTGTTTCTCATTAGGAGGACGTGGCTGTAATTAGCACAGCCCATGCCCTCCCAGAGCTCCTCCTCAGGGACAGCTGCTGGCTGGAACCATCTATTTTTTCCCACCACAAAACAGCACTTGTGTGTGAACATGTTGTTTGCTGGGAGTTGAGCTCCATCACGACGAGAGGGCTCCGTGCTCCTCCTCCCCAGGAGCTGGAATGGCATCCAGGAAGGCTGGGTTTGCCTCAGAGGAAAAGCAATGATCTGTTTCAGCCCTTTAACAGTGGAGGAGTGAGTATTTCTATGCTTGGATGGACTTTTTTGTACCTCAGACCACCTCTCCCTGAATTAAATGAAATGTTTAAATGTTATCAAGTGCAGATAGGGCTGAAATTACATCCTCCATCAGCTGCAGACAGGGCTGGCTGATTGGCCTTTCACATTTTGTATCAGTTTAAGAGCCAAAGGTAGTGAGACCAGGCTTGGTATCTCTCACAGACTCTTTCAGAAACACCCAGAGGATGAGCTTGGAGGAGATGAACTTCCATCAGCTCTCAGAGGTGTGTCAGGCAGAGGAGCAGTCTCAGTATCCCAAAGAAGACCAAGAAGTACCTCAAGATGAGCCAACTGCACCATCCTCTGCTGGACACTCCTGGGGTGCAGGTAAACCCCACACCCTGGATCCTCCTGTGCATCACCAGCACTTTTCCCTGGTTTTGGGGAATACTAGGAAAAGCACATTTCACTCTGTCAGGAGAACCTGGCACATAAAGAGTCTGCTGAAGTTTTGGCACGAGTCTTTCCTCAGCAGTGGGCATCTCTCAAGGTATCCAAGCATCAGGGGGGCCTGTGCTCACAACACTTGTTCTCATCTGAGGAGGGCAGGAAAGATGCCCTCTGTGGGTCACAGCCATGGCAGAAAATGGACCACCTGGTTTCTGTGTAAACCTGAGTCCAGGTTTGACAGTCCTTTCTTCTCTTACCAACAAAAATGATCATGAAATAATTTAGGTTGGAAAAGACCTCTAAGATCATCGAGTCCAATCACTAACCCAGCACTGCCAAGCCCACCACTGACCCATGTCCCCAAGTGCCACATCCACACGTCTTTAAAATCCCTCCAGGGATGGGGACTCCACCACTGCTCTTGTTCCAATGCCTGACCACCCTTTCTATGAAGTATTCTTTCCTAATATCCAACTTAAAACTCCCCTGGTGCAACTTGAGGCTGTTTCCTCTCATCCTGTCACTTGTTATGTGGGAAATGACTCCTTGTCCTCCACTGCAATAGTCTGGATGTAGGGACTTGCTTTACAATCTTGCTTCTGCCATTAAAGATTCCTATGAAGGAATCACAGATCCATCACCACAAGTGACACAGGGGCAGAGCAAAAGGAAACTCTCTTCTGAGCATCAGCATTCAGCCATTAAACCAGCCCTGCAACGTCTCTCTGCTCATTCTGGGTGACTTTATTTTGGTTGCCTTCTTACATTTTTCTTGACTAATCACCTTCAAAACTGGCTCTGACAAAAATAATCTTGCCTCTGGAAAAAGAGCCCATCATCTTCTGCCCTTGTGAGCCTGACTTGCACCCTGCCTGGGAGGTCATCCCAGCCACAGGGGACCTCTGGCAGCTCCATGTCCAGGCTTCCCGCTGACCCTGAGCCAAATTCCTGGAGATGTTGCAGAGAAAAGCACATTCAGCCCTTTGAAGCTCTCAGAAACCAGATGTCACCAGAGGCTGCCAGCCCAAAACACCTCGGTTGACAACCAAAAGATGTTTATGCTGCTGATGGGAAATGATCCAGTGAGTGAAGGGAGCTCAGCAAGGGGAGGAGTTCAGCAAACACAACATGAGTTCAGCGGCCAAAACGGGAAGTGACGGGTGAGGATGGTGGGCAGGGAGAGAGCTGGTGGATGGGGAGGCAAGAACAGCTGATCAAAGAGCACCTCCAGACCGGAGAGCAGCTTCAGGGATGCAGGAGCCACTCCCAGAGCTGCTGCCCTGCTGTGCTCTGTCTGGCTGGAGAGGAGAGGATTTTCTCTCCAACACAATGATGGAAAAAAAAAAATGGTGTGGATGGAACGGGGCATGGGTTAAGCAGCCTACCACAGTGCTTCTGATTTACCATTTATTTACCACTGGGATTTAAATAACCTGCTCAGGGCTGAATGTAAAATATGACTGAATCAGACAGACTCAGCTCAGCGGGTGAAAGCCTGAGAAGAACAAGCATCATTTCCTACAGCTCCAGGGTAAGAGTTATTTAAGGACAAGGACTTATCCAAGGAGAGCCCCACAGTGATCTCCAAACTGTCCTCGCAGCCAGCTGGCTGGAAAAGAAACCATCTCATGCATTACTGAGGACTGGGAGCCTTTG
This sequence comes from Pseudopipra pipra, assembly GCF_036250125.1. Lineage (NCBI taxonomy): Eukaryota > Metazoa > Chordata > Aves > Passeriformes > Pipridae > Pseudopipra > Pseudopipra pipra. Next base: position 61,899,580 of record NC_087554.1, read on the forward strand.
GTCCCTGGTCTACTCTATTTTTCAAGGCAGAAGCCCTAGGGTTATCCACCTCCATTCCCTCCCCTCCCTCCCATACATTTTTCTGCTGGTAGAGCTGAGAAAATTTGTGAAATTCAAAGCCCTCACTACATCCATTGCAAAAACATCTGCAGCACAACATCTGCAACATCTGCACTAGGTGCTAAACCAGGTATCTGAGCTGTTCCTTGCATGTTTTCACACCACAGAAAAGTATCTAGAGGCCTAGAAATTGGTGTCCAGCCATGCTAGACAAGACTGGCCCCTGCACTGAAGACCTTGCTGCAGACAAGGAGGAAAGAAGGACTATAACATCCAATTCCCAGAGGGAAATCAGAGGGACCACAAAAGATAGGTGACCTCAGTCACTTTATAGCAGAGCCCTCTTCATTTGGTAAAGTTTCATGATGTTGTCTTAAAATAAAGTGATCTTTTATTAGACATTTTGTTAGTGCAGCAGCAGGCTGAAACTCCTGTCATTGCACAGTTTAAAAGCCAGGCTGTAAAAGCAAAATGATACAACCCTGATCATTAATGCATTTCCAAAAGGGGTTCTCACTTCTTTGCTTTGCCTTTCACAGCCCGGACGAGAAAAAGGCTTATGTGAGCAAATCTAAAATTAATCACCTGAATGTCTTACACATTCCCAGCTAACAAGGGCAATGGTGAATCATTGTCTTTGCAAGATGCACAGACCTGAAAGGCAGCACATCTCCTCTCTCCTCCTGCTTTTTCCCTGGATTTGTTGCTCCAGGAACTGAGCAAACCTCTCATCCTTACATGCAGGCGTTAGAGGCAGAAATTGGGCAGCCTCACGTGGGTGGGCAGAGACTTGAAAATAAATAGGATTCTACCTCTGAAGCAGGTTGTAGATGGCAGATCCCTTCCCATCACTCTGCCCCATCCTCATCCCTCCTTGTCTGCTGCATTTTCAGGAAGTAATGATCCTTCCTGAGCAGGCGGGATGCTACAGAAATGTTTCCAGAGCCGACGTGATAAACAGGATCTGACAGTTTAGATTACCACCAGCACTACTAATATCATTTCTGCAGCCAAGTCAGATATTTAGACAAGGCAGGCCTTGGTTTTAAGTCAACAATTTCACCTATGGAAAAGCAACATCCCCGGTGAGATGTTTCCATGGTGGAAAATATTCTCGGTGAGAGAGACCTGCCTCAGATCCAGCTGAAAAAGAATTACCATCTACATACACTTCACCACTGATCACTTTGGGAATCAGTGAGGGATAAAAGGGTGTTTATTGTGTGAGCATGAGCATTGGGGGGGGCTTGATCCACACCCGTTGGAGTCCAGAGGATTTTCCATTTACTCCAAGCAGAACCCAGACCAGAACCCAGGCCAGCAGAGATTGCCCCCAGAGATGGGGCAATCTCTGAGCTGAGAGTGAAGGCTTTCTAAGCAGGGATTAATTTGCAAGGAGAACTGAGAGCTGCAGTTGTCCCACAGGGCCCTGGCCCAGCGTGGCAGGTTTGTTTTGTTCAATATTTATTTGAGCAATGGCTGAGTTACACCCAGACATTGCCTTGAAAACCAGGGAAGAACTTGATCTACAGCTTGGCAAAGGGTGAGCCTGCTGCCTACCTGCACAAAGGCAGCCTCTGCCTGCCAAGAGCACAGCCTGCATTCCCTGGGATTCGGGCTGGAATTCACAATATCCTGCCTGCCAACCTGCCGAGCACATATCCAGCTTTTATCAAAGGGAGGGAGGAGATCCCTTAACCACATCCAATGTCTTTTGTTGCCCTGAGAACACCCTTTCTGGAGGGTTTGTCTCCCATTTTGTTCAGTCTCTTCATCTTGCTGCTGTCATTTTCCACCCCTCTGGTTTTCCCAGAGGTGTAAGCCTGTGCAGGGGGGGGAGCAGATCTCCCAGATCCATTGGGCCCACTTTCTCCCTGGAAGTTCATCCTTTGCAGCCCATTCAAAGGAATCTTTGGAGGGTAAGGGTAACCACCTCACCACACCTGGAGCTTTTTCCACCCATCCTGGAGGCACTGAAGGGCATTCAGCCCACTTTGCAAACTTTCCCTTGCCTTTCTTGTTCCCTTACCACAAAACAGGAAAATCAGTGTTACTCCAACCTCTCACAGCAACTCAACTTCAGGTTGAGAAAAACATCAGTCAAATCTGAGCCCAGAAATGAAGAGGCTGGTGGAGTTTTAAGCAAAAGGGGAGCATTTCTCCAAGGTCGGGGGTGTGCATTAGACCACACTCTGCATGGTGTGTGTGGTGCACAGGGGATTGGCTGCACCACAGCCATGAAGGAAGGCAGGAATAAAGACAATCCAAGTGGATGGGGAGAAGAAAGCCTGATTTCCCAGAAAAGAGACTTTGTGGGCAACAAGGAGACAGGCTGGGAACAGCTTATCCTACAACAATTTGCAGCCTCTCTGGCCCTGGGACCACTCAGTGGATATCTCTGCTCTCCATCCACCAGCCTCTGGGAGTGGTGATGCTGGGTTTTAACACAAAATCCAGGGCTTCCTTGCACACAGAGTGCTGCAAACAGCATGGATTCAGGGCCAGAACGGGCAGCTATTCCTTGCATTTGGTGCATTTGCTGTTCCCCTTTTTGCAGAGCTGAACAGAGATCAACTTTCAATCAGTGCCTTGAGCATCTTCATTAGAAGCTACTTGAAGGCCCCAGGCTGGCACTGCACAGCCTGGCCAACTCCACGGGAGAGGTTTGCCAGGAAGAGCCCTCCAGGCTCCCTTTGTTTTGTCTGAACTGGTAAGTTTGGGAAGTCAGCTTAAAGCATTCCAGTCTGGAGACCCATTTCTCACAAACTCCTAAAGCCCCTTTTCTGCCAGCCCAACCCAATCCGACACATTTGTTTCTAGGCTAAGATCCAGCAAAGAGTTTTCTTTCCAATGCCAACAGCAGGTTTTTACGACCACAAAATAAACCTTGAAATACGATATGTTTAGATAAGCGGTGGGAATGCTGAGAGGCTCTCAGTGATTTGAATCCAGAGGTGTGAACTGCTCTGCTTAAAGGACACTCAAAAATAATGGCACTGGGGCTGTGCTGTAACTTCCAGGAGGAATCGTGCTGGAGGCAACACTCAGCAGATCATACTAATGCTGATTTGAATTATGGCTCTGCAAAGACAAGCTACACAGGAGCGAGAGGAGGCACATTATGATCAGCCCTGAAGCAACAGCAAGGACCCAGGAAGTTCAGACCCTGAAGACATGCCCCAAACCTGCCTCCCAAGAGCTCCTTTCACAGCTCCAGAGCAGCACAACTGGTTGCATCGTGCTCCTGTCAAGCTGGAAGAGAAATCTTCTCCCCCCACACACCCATGTCTAAGTGGTTTTACATGTCCCGGTGCATTTTTTTTCCGAGCATTGTGCTGAAGGGATTCCCATGCTTCCAGAAATGCTCAGCCTCCTCCAGTGCTTGCCCTGCTCACACCGCTACCACCAAGGCACCCAGTTTGGACAAGACCATCTCCTGTGTAAAGAACATTTGTCTGAAAGTGAAACTGAGGAGCAGAGATCATTTCTACCACTCCCTGAAAGGAGGTTTTAGCCCAGTGGGGGTCAGCTTCTTTTGCCAGGGAACAAGTGACAGGATGAGAGGAAATGGCCTCGAGCTGTGCCAGGGGAGTTTTAGATTGGATATTAGGCAAGATTTCTTAACTGAGAGGGTGGTCAGGCACTGGAACAGGCTGCCCAGGGCAGTGGTGGAATCTCCATGCCTTGAAGTGTTCAGAAGATGTGTGGATGTGGCACGTGGGGACATGGTTTAGTGGTGAACACGGCAGTGCTGGGTTAAGGGTTTCAGAGCTATTGTGGGTTCTCACCACTAATGCAAAACTCCACAAACACTAAAGATTGTGGCTGAATATTAGAAATGCTCAGGATCTGCCCAGAAGGTAAGTCCTGGTGGAAATGGAAAACATTTGCACCCTGTAGCCCTAGATGGAGCAATTCCTGGGGATGAAGAGCCTGCAGCCTTTTGCACAGTCAGGATATCACAGGCTCCTGATTTCCCATCCACGATGAACTCAGCCACCCTGGCAGCACCCTGTGATGGTTCCCATCATCCCTATGAGCAACCACCCTGCCCAGGCAGCCAGACATTGTCAGACAATTCAGCTCAGGGCAGAACTGCAGCTGTGGCACAGAGCCAAGCCCAAGCCATCACCACTTTGGAAAGCTCAGGGAGCCAGGGATGTTTGAACTCACGTCCTCAGTCCTGTCCTGTCCTCCCCTGGGGATTCAGCATAATTCTTTGAAGCACCCCGTGGTCGGGCTCCAGACCAGCTGAGCAAACCAGTAACAAGCTAAATGGTGTTGCTGGGAGAAGGGCAGTGGTCAGCTGTGCATTAGTGGTGCTTTCCCAGGGGAATCGTAGGCGGTGCGGGTGAACTCCCGCAGGAGCCATCACACGCCTCCCCATCGCGTGCAAAGAGCGTTTCGCTTAACTCAGCAAGGCACAACAACACAGCCTCAAATTAGCAGAGACAAAACAACACAAGTGGCTGCTCATCCCGCTCCCAGAGGAGGGGATAACACGACAAGCACTCAGCAGATGTCAGCCACCTGGCCCCAGGCGCCGCACGGAGACACACCAGCCTGAGAAACAAAACCAACAAAACCTGGGCTCTGACAGCCCAGAGCTGTCCCTGAACGTTACCAGAGGTGGCGTGGGAACAAAACTCAGTGTTGCCCACCCTCAAACTGAGGTGCAAGTCTCGTCATAGCTAACATTTTAATAAAAGCCCCATGTTCTGAGGTTGATGTGGTGATGGAGGTGGCTCCACTCTTTATATTTCAGCCAAGTTTAGCCCCTTGGTGTCTGCACTGGAGCTGGAGACACGGCTTCTTAAATATTTTAACAAATCCATATTTTGAAGACAGGCCCAAGGGCAAGCTGAAAGCCACCCTAATGAGCTGTACTTAATCACCCAGGCCCCATGGACACCTCCAAGACCTATCAGGTATCCTGCTCTGGCACTGAGACCCTGCCTGGGTTTCCTGAGCCTTTTGCTGTGAATTTTTCAGAAGAATGAACCCAAGTCCCAAAGTCCTCTCTATTTTTATCATGTTCCATCACTCCCTGCAAGAACCAGACAAACAACTCCAAGAAATGCCTTGGAAAGTCTAGAGGACAAAAATAAATGCCCAGACTGTGGTTAGAGGGGCTGAGCTTGGCTGAGCCAGCTTGGGCTGGAAAACAAGAAAGCTGTTTTCTTTTAAAATAACACTGGTGCCCAGAGAGCCAGAAATGCCATCCCACAAGGCCAGGACAACATGGATCCACAAGGTGGGAAAGAAGGACAGGTTTGGACAACCCTGGCCTCAACATGCCCAGAGAAGTGTAATCCCAGTGTTACATTAAACAGCTTCTTTCTCTCCCTTTCTGCCGCCTCCTTTCTCTCTGCCTCTCAGCCAACTCTACATCTGGATGCACCAAAAATAATCTTGGAAATCCTGTTTTCACCCAACTCCAGCCACCCACAGGCAGGGCTGGGGAGCAGATGTGGGGCACAGTGGCTTTACAGTAACATAACCCAGAGAAGAACATGGGTTTAGTCTCCTGCAACCCTGGACAGGTGAGTGTGACACATCACCCCTTGGAGCATCTCTTCCCTCTCACAGAGATGGCAGCACCATCTCTTTGTCCCCCTTGTCACACCAGTTCCTGAAAATTTGGAGGTTGAAATAAATAAAATGGATACTCTGCTCCAGTGAGACCCCACCTGCAAGTGCTGCATCCAGCTCTGGGACTCCAAGCATCAGAAGGATATGGAGCTGCTGGAGCAAGTCCAGAGGAAGCCACAAAGATGCTCCGAGGGCTGGAGCCCTTCTGCTCTGGAGCCAGGCTGGGAGAGCTGGGGGTGTTCACCTGGAGAAGAGAAGGCTCCAGGGAGACCTGAGAGCCCCTTCCAGGGCCTAAAGGAGCTCCAAGAGAATGGGAGAGGGACTTTGGACAAGGGCCTGGAGTGACAAGCCAAAGGGGGAATGGCTTTAAACCATCGAAGAGCAGGGTTAGATGAAATATTGGGAAGAAATTCTTCCCTGTCAGGGTAGTGAGACACTGGCACAGGTTTCCCAGAGAAGCTGTGGCTGCCCCTGGATCCCTGGAAGTGTCCAAGGCCAGGTTGGGCTCTGGGAAGGAGCAACACCTGTCAGGGCATTGGGAGCTTTCTGGAAATAGCTTGATCCTTTCAGGGTGAGAAACCCAGGTGTGTGGGTGTAATGCAACCCAGGAGCAAGTTTTTTGGAAACTGAGATCAAGAAACAGAGGAGAGAGGAGGCACCAGTGTCTCTTTAGCAAGGAAAATAAGGCTATCTAAGTTAATAGGTAGGATAAATTCCCTGCTAACTCCTCTGCTGAACACAGGTTTGATCTAGAGCTGTTCTTGTGAGCATGGAAAGTGTCTCAAGCAGGGATGGGGATGGATCTCCCAATTTTTTACCTATCCCTAAATATTATGTCCTCTAGAACTCTGCATCTTAGTGAAGAATCCAGGATGCTGCCTCTGGATCCAGGCTAAGCCTCTGGCTGGCCTTTCTGGCAAAGCAAAACCCTCCTCTTTATCTACTATAAATAAAGATGCAGCATATCTCAGTCTCAAGTATTCTTGGTGACTCTTAAGAAATTCATGCAACCCTTAGTAGTCAAAATAATGAGATTGCCTCCTAATGTGAGATTTCCTTTGCAGGGTAAAGTACACCTAAGGGCTGCTGATGTAATTCTCTCATAGTAAGCTGATTAAATGCTGAGGAGTTAGAGCCTTTTATAATTTTATTACATTAGATTCCAGAGATGAAATGAATAGAAATGACCAGGCACTGAAGGAGGCAGAAATCTGTGCCCACAGATTTTAGAGACTATAAATTACATTCAGCCAATCTAGAGAGGTGTCTGCAAGAACAAATCTAATAATAGAGTGTTCGTCTGTTCGACAATATGGATAAACTTGGGCTACAGGGGTTGTACAACATTAAAAGGAGAATTACAAGCAGGATCATAGAGAACAAGGAAAGGTCGTCCCATCCCAAGGATCCACGCCATCCCTTTGAGGAAGAGCAGCAGCCATTAGCACTGCTCAGCAACTGACAGCAGGATGTTATTACTGCCACTAATTACTTGTAGTGAGACATGAAGGTTTGCTGGGCTGGACAGAGGACATGACAAATCCATTATCCCTACCCAAAAGGTCTGAGCTGGACCACATCTCTCTGTGGAACCTCGTAAAGCCGTAGACTCGGCTGAGAAATAAGGATTGAAGGCTCTCCCAAAGAAGCCTGGATAACTCTGAAAGTCCAGGCAGAAACAGCAAAAAGCTCCAAGGTGCAAATGTAAATGTGCCGTTGACTTTTGGTCAATTGGCTCTTTTCAGCCATCCTGGCCCAAAATTCTTAAATTCACCCTGGCTTAGACAAGTCAGCTGGGACAGAGATTACCAGCGAGGCATCTGCTTGCCGAGCTCCCTCCCGTTTTCCCTCACGAGGAAAAGCTGGATTTACAAGTAGCTTCCAGCCAGGGCCTTTGTGCAGGATCTTGGGGTCGTCTCGGCCACCCCCCGACCACGGGGCCTGGTGTTTGCAGTTGTCTGGCCGGGTGATTTATGCTGCTCATCAACAAAGCAGGCAGTGTGAGCCGGACGACCCCGTGCACGCCGTGAAATCCGAGGGATATTCATGCACCGATGCTTTACATTTTTCCCCGGGGCGACGCCGTCAGCGAAACGCTCCCGTATTCAGATGAGGGTCCCGCGAAAGGTCAGACTGAAATTTGCTTGCATATCTGAGCAAATATTTGTGAACAGTTTTCCCCATTATTCTCCAGGCTTTTTACACATGGCCCGTTCAGCCCAGGAACGTGGTCCTTGTTAAAATATTTCTGGGGGACTGCAATGATTCAAAAAAAGCTGCCTGAAAGCGATTCCTAGGCTGACTGTTCAAATGTATTTTCTGCAAACAAAAGTTTATTTGCTATGTATAGATAAATGCTGTCTGTGGGCTAATTTGGAAGCACTGTTGATTACCCATTGTAATGAGGCCTATTACATAATTAAAAGTGTTTTCTCCTGACTGCATTTTGCTGCTAATTAACATTTTATGCCATCTACAATGGACACTTTGGGCTGCATCAAAGACATTATTATGCAATTTTATCCTAAGAGCGGACTATGAATTATTAATTAATATCAAATCTGTTGATTAAAGGGTAATTTGTAAGTAAGCCAGTCATAGCTGGGAACATGCTTTACCCATAAATATTCCCCTGAAACACGGTCCAAAATAATATGGAGTAAGGAAAAGGTAGAAGACTGGGAGTGTGAGACATGGGAAACTGGGATCGTTTAGGAGAACCTATGATGTTTTCCCAGAAATTCCTGTTGTTAGGGTATTAATTAAATAGCATCTTCTAAAACATGTCATGTCCCAGCAGGATTCACAAGGTGAAAAAGGCAGAACCCTTGTTCTTTGAGCAAGTCAAAAAACTACAGGAACTTACCATACAAAGTCACCTCAACCTGGAAGTTCAGATCAAAATTTACCCAGGTTGGGGGTGGAAGCAGCAGATGTTGGCAGAGGTTGGAGAACATCTGCCAACATCTATGTTTTGCTGCAGCATCACATTAAAAAATGAGTTGTGGGCCAGAGCAAGGCTGCAGTGTGAACGTGGGGAGGGTTGCCTGCATGGTGGTCATTTATACAAGTGTATTTATCCAAATATGAGCTAAATTGGTCAAACCAAGATGGATATGGAAAACATTCTGATTTATTGGGGTCAGGAGTGGACTCCCTTCAACATGAGCCAATGCATCACCTGAATTGCCCACCATGGGTGATAACTGATGCACATCAGGCCCTGTAACATCCAGCCCAGCTGCACCTCCTGACCCTCACCTGGGAGGGTGAACTGGGAGCTCTGGAGGGCAGCATTACCTGCTGGGCTTGCCAAACCACCATCTGGGAGCCAGAGTCACCCTAAAAAGCCTACCTTGGGGTTTCATCGAAGACCAGGCACCCCCCAGGAGCAGACTTGGGGGTTGTGGAGGGTCCATCCCTCTCTGCTGTGCTGCCATGAAGTGAGGGCTCATTAATCACAAGCACCAGGACACAGCATCATCCTGCCTTTCAGAAATGAAGGTGCAGCCTGATGTGCCTTTCCCCAGCCCTGGCATCTGCTCCCTGCTGAAGCAGCCTGTTTCTGTTCTGGGCTCAGCCTTGAACTGGCTGCTGCTCATCCTGAGGTCAGGAATGGTGGTATAATAATAGTAATAGTAATAATAGTTACTATTATTATTATTATCATTTAAATAATTCTAATAATTTCCAAAAGTATAATATTTATTGTTGTTGCTAGCATAATTGCTATTATTATTATTATTATTATTATTATTATTATTATTATTATTATTATTATTATTATTATTATTATTATTATTAAACAGCCTGGTGATGTGCATGTTGTAGCATAGCTGGAGACACCTGAAATGCCCTCCACATGCTGCACAGATTGTGTCTGGGCAGGGAAAGGCAACCAGACTGCTTTTATCCAGCAGATGCCTGTTGGGAAAAACTACTTGCAGCAGTCTTGTTTACCAACATGAGCAGGCTGCAGGAGAGCTGTGTGTGTGTGTCAGCACCATGGGCACACTGCAATCAGGCTTTATGCTTAATTATGGCAAGGGAAAGGGAGAGGGAGGCACTGGGAGTGGTGGTGGTGTCTGCAGTGTGACTCAGTCCCTGCTGTGCCCACGCTGTTTCTCACACCCAGTGTGATCAGAATGGCACTGACCCAGGTGAGAAAAATAGCAAAATAGGTCATAAATAGAAAAATAGGTCAAGCAAATAACCACCACCTTCAGGTCTTGGATGTCCACAGATGTCCTGGATGGAAAGGGCTTTTCTGAAGGCTAAGGGGGTTATCCATGACATCTTTCCCTCAAAATCAGCTCCAGACTATTCCCCACCTGCAAAACAGTGAAAATCTCCCAGATTCCCAAGCACAAGCCCAGCCCCAAGAGGTGAAGTTTCTCTCCCTTCTCATCACAACAGCTGCCTGTGTGGACTCACCCTCTGCACATCTGTGCCCTCACACAGCCTGGCCACGGGCACCTCGTTAAGTCCAGGAGCACTAATGAAGCCCAGGACCAATTAGTCGTCGTCCTCCTCGCAAGGAAAATACACAGAGAAAATAATTGTTGGAATTCATAAGGCCTTGGATACACGACAATTAACGAGAGCTGCCAGCTACAGAGACCTGCAGGAAGACACAGCTATGTTTGCACCAGCCCTTTCCATTATGTTTTTCTCGTTTTGACTTCTCCCATTATTTTTGGAGGGCATAACGAAGAGCTTCCTTCAGCCATGCAAAAATGAAGCCAGACAGTAAGTAGAGAGGAACTGGAAGGTTTTTCTTCACAGGGCTGGGTGGTTCTGACAGCAGACTAAAGGAAAAGGGTGATCACAGCATTTGTTTTACCCTTTGTGTTGTCACCTCACCTTTAGCAAGGAGTTTTGCACTTTGGGTAAGCTGACAGGTCCTGTTTCAAGTGAAAACCCCAGCGCAGGAGATATCACTGGTAGCAGGTCTCCCAGGTTTGGAGCACCACAAAAACAAGGAGGTGCTCCCCAAAACTGAAGGGATGTTTGTCTGTACTCGCCAGCAGTTTTTTTGTGGGTCTACAAGAAGAAGAGATCTTCTCTAACACATTTCTGGCCATCAGGACTGCAGGGGAAAGCATGAAAGCACTGAGTGGATGCAAAAAAAAATGCTCAAACTGTAGAAAAAGATCCCCTTATTGCTATTTTTTTCAGGTTTTAAAGGCAGTGCCTCACCTGGCTAATTTCTGCTCTTCAGAGAAAGGTGGAGAGTACTGGGGGTCCCCCATTCACCACCCAGGACAACTCCAGCTTCAGCATTTTCCCCTCCTCGCTGATGGTTCTCACAGTGAAACCAACCCATTCATTTTTAAAGCCATGAAAACGCAGACCACATCCATGTCTTCCACCCTGGAAAGCTCTCCAAGGCACTTGGAGCCATGACATATTTGCTGCTCCTGCCACGCAAGGCTGTGGACTTTTTGACCCTGGCCACTGGCAGAAAGCCAAGCAATCCTATGGACTGCAATATATATATTTTTGGTTTTTTTAAATAAACATTTCACGTATGAGAGCCTATAAATATCCAAGCAATTTATGGCAGATTTACCACTCTCCATTTTTCTGATCTCAGCGCTGGGGCTCAAAGTTCAGCCCCAATCCAAATTAATACACAGCAGTAGCTTTGCATGTCAATTAGAGGGAGAAGGTTATTTTCTGGCTCGACCTCTGAGATCAAGTGCTAATGCACTGCAGAAAAACGCAGTGATCTATCATCCAAACTCCAGCCAGGACCACTTTTTCCTCCGAGCAGGGCTGGCAATAACTTACACCACACCATCAGTCATTTCTTGGACGTCCTCTCAGGGGCATTCCCAGCGTTACTCCAGGACCAGGAGTCTTCATCCTCAGACACTGATTGAACACAACACCTTATTATTCATTTTATGGCAGCAGCTTGGTACCCAGGTCATGGAGCAAGACCCAGCCAGGGAGAACAGCAGCCCTCATGCCCAGAGACTTTGTGGTTTGAGGACATGCCATGTCCTTGATGGTGATGCAGTAAATGCTCCTCCCTGCGGAGGGGTTGCTGAAAAGGGCAGAGGTAAAGGAAGGAAAAGTGAACTGAGAGTGAATTATGTCTGAGAGCAGTCAAAAAGCAGTGCTTTTAAGCCATTACACTGCCCTGTGTCGTGGGGATCAGAAATCAGAGTCTAAGCTGTTCTCCCGCGCAGACCAAGCGGGGAGGCAGCATGGAACCATCCCTGGGACCAGAGGTGAACCTGTGACCCCAAAGAATGAGCTACCCATGGGGATAGAAGAAGAAGGAAGGGGGTATCCATCACTGCCATGTCCTCCTCTTCCTCCCTAACCCCAAACCCTGCACTGGCCCCACAGCTCTCCTGCATCACTGCAGCCCCTTGTCTCGTTGGTGAGCCCAGGAGAGGCTGGGACAGGCAGCAGCCACCCAGATGCTGCCGTGAGCTTCCCCTGAGACAAAAAAGAATCCCAGTCCTCATCCCACACCAAGCTGCCTGCACGTCCTGAGCTGCCAACCGGCAGGGATTTGTCCCTGCCTTCATGGGTCAGGAGCTGGCTGCTGGAGAGCTGCTGGGGCTGGGATCACCAGAGGGCAGGACAAGCATCACTGGGCTGATGTCCCATTGCTGCAAAGAAGGAGCTTCCAAAAGACATCCTGGAGCATGGTGCAGCTCAGGATATTCTTTCAAAGGGGATATTCCAGGGCTATAAGGAAATAAAAAACCAATAATTTTCACCCAAAATGACCTTTGCTTTCCCACTCTTTTCCTCCCTCCTCCTTTTTCAGAGGCACTAATTTAGGCTGGGAAGAGGTGAAGAGCTATAAAGCCTTCCCCCCAGCACGGAGAACTGATGGCAGCCTATCCCTCTGGGTAACACGAGCTGGGAAGGATGCCAAAAGCCAGGGAAGTATTTCTGAATACCTGCCACACAGTGTGGGCTGTGCATCCTCAGAGAAAAGCAAATCTGCTCCCCACAGATGCTCCTAAGAAAGCAGAGGTGGGAGATGGTTTATGGGGGAGGAAGGACCTCTCTGGACAGAGAGGAAGGACAGCACATGCCTCTGCTTCCAGGAGCAAAGCGCCGTCCCAGGTGCCCTTCAGGGTGGCTCAGAGCCTGGTTTGCCTTTTTCCCCCAGTTGCATATTCATCTGCTTAATTTGTAAATCCCTGGAGCCTCGTTTGTCCAATTAGTGCTCTCTGAGTCTCTTGCTACTGGCAAATAATAGGCTCTTCCATGCACTATTGCATTACCCAAAAGGAAATTACTTGGCAGCTGAGAGCCAAGGCGTCTTAGTGCCACGAGGAATTGAAGGGAGCAGAGGCAGCTCCTGCACCTTAACTGGCCCTGACATAAGCCCTGGGTGCACAGGAGGGCTCAGCCCCATCCTTTGCAGGGATGTGAGGTCATTTCGGTGCTGTTTTGGTGTTCTGGGAGCTGGGATTTGAGAAAAACTTGCCTGATCCATCTGTACCCAACAGCTTTGGAAAAAAACCAGTTACCCTCACTCCTCTTAGCCTCCACATTACAGGTGCTGTAGCATCCCACATCTCCTTCACAGTATTCCTTGCTTTGCTCCACGTTTGTTTGCCATTGGTGAAGGTTAGTCCGGAAACCTCCCCTCCAGTCAGACCTTTTGCAGAAGAGTAAATCATGTGAGTGGGTTAAAAAAGATTCCCAAGCACTTGAAGAATGAGAACGTATTTTTAGCAACAACAACAAAAAAAGCTCCTTTTTTTCCCTTTCCCTCCTCTCAGCTGGTGCAGCTGATCCCTCAGTGAGAGGGATGTTGACACCACCAACACCCAGACCCCTCCAGCCCACGGAACAGGTGGCTGCTCCCTCTCTGCTGAGTGTAATCTTAGCGTGAGACCACTGGAAATCAAATTAAACCCTAACAGATTTCCCTGTCTCACCTGCAGCAGATCATCCTACTTTACTTACCTAAATCTCTCCAAATCTGGTCCATGCGTTTCTGGGTATCCTTTGGAGGCAGAACTGAAGGTGCTGGCATGGATGCTGGAAAGGGGTGGAAATTAAGCAGCAGACCTTGATAATTTGGGGCACCTGACATAGAATCATAATATAGAATCAGAGAAAGGCTTGGGTTGAAGGGGACCTTAAAGATCATCTTATTCTACCCCCTGCCATGGGCAGGGACACCTTCCACTAGACCAGATTTCTCCAAGCCTTATCCAACCTGGCCTGGAACACTTCCAGGGATGGGGCAACCACAGCTTCTCTGGGCAACCTGTGCCAGGGCCTCCCCACCCTCCCAGCCAAGAATTTCCTCCTAAACTCTAATCTAAATCTCCCTTCTTTTAATTTAAATCCATTCCCCCTTGTACTATTACTATGACAGCAGAGCACCTTGCTGGAGACTCTTCACTTGGTTTACTTGGGTGGAAAAAGAAGGGGCAAACACCCAGAATCCAGACACAAGAGCAAAGAGGGATAACAACTAATGGAATCACCAGTGCTGGGATGTAGCAGCACCACAGAGCCCAGGTTTTCCTTCCACCAGCCCAACATTTAGGTTAGACATATATATTCCTTGACAGAGGTTTGTGGGCAATTTGACCTGTGCTAATTCTTCACCCCCAGCTGGGATAGAGCCACGCACCAGAAATCAATCTGCCTTGCCTCCATTTCTTGTCTGGCTGCCTGCAGTTCCTTAGGAAGAGGCAAATGTGTCCTTCTCTGATTTATCATACATCTTTAATAAGTGCATTTTATAGTCTAGGTCACATCCTTTCCAGAGTGTCGTTATTTCAGGCTGGCCTCATACAACAAAAATGTGCCGTTAAAGTGTCTTCCTCCAGAGGACTCAACCAGCCCTTTGTTTGCAGCCTCCCTCGTGACTTGGAAAGCAGGAATTTCGTTTGTCACTGTTGAATAAGACACCAAGATGACAGTACAAGTGTCTAAAAAGGTGTGTAAAGTGATTGTGGCTGCAGCTGGAGTCTATTGAGCATGGCTGGAACATCTTTTACTCGCTCAGGGGGGTTTGGATGTGCTGCCCATTTACAGCTTGCCAAATCCTGCCCCTAGAGAAGGCTCTTTGCCCACAGGAATGTTCTTCCCTTGGCTCAATTTTGGTTTTACAGTGGGATAAAGGAGAACAGAATTGAGTTTGGATCTGCTGGAAAACTCTCCATCTACAGGCCCGGCTGGTACCGAGTGAATTTAAAGTTCCATCAGATTTCAGTGGACATTGGGTCAGACCTTTAGTTGTTGTCCAACTAAAACCAACACTAGACCTGGAAATAAGCCAAACCCAGAAGTATTTGACCAAATTTTAGAATAAGCTTAGTCTGAACCCAGTTACTAAAACCTGAAGTTAATTAAAGCAGGGATTGATCTGAGCATAAACTCTGGATCAAACCCACCAGGATTTTAGGGACAGCTTGGAACATAAGCCACTCCCACCACGTAGCCTCCTTGCCAGATAAAAAACAAGACTGAGAGTCAAACCATCCTTTCTTGTCTTTTACTGAGGGCCAATGACTTCCTTTTCCCCACGTTGTTCCCTCAGCCATCCCTCTCCAAACAGACCAAGTACTTCAGATTAAAACCAAGACCACACTGAAATTCACTCCTCCACAGACCTAGGGGAGGAACCAGCGCATCCTTGGCTGGTGGTGTTTGACAAAGTCTGGATATTTGGACTCTGCCTTCCATCCTTACTTACTTCTACTAAAATCTGTGCATCCCCAGTCCTTCCCTACCTTTTGGCCATGCTTTGTGCTTTC
Organism: Pseudopipra pipra; assembly: GCF_036250125.1. Classification (NCBI taxonomy): domain Eukaryota; kingdom Metazoa; phylum Chordata; class Aves; order Passeriformes; family Pipridae; genus Pseudopipra; species Pseudopipra pipra. Next base: position 61,914,987 of record NC_087554.1, read on the forward strand.
CAGGAGAATTGAGCAGGCTCCACTACTTCGCTTTAAATGAAGTTTAGATCTGGACTTGCAAATCTGGGGGTTCTCATTAAAAGAGGGGGTTGATTTGGGACAGCAAAGTTTGGAAATGACAGAGGGATTTCCCACCAATTTTTCTTCTCCACTGAGGCAGGGGATGAGCCCTGACCACTGTTCAGCACCGATGAAAGAAGCACATCATTGCACATGAGATGTCTGACCCTAAGTCTCTCAAAATGGGAGTAGAATGAAGGGAGGAAGGAAAAAAACACATCCAACCTTAAATGGAGCTGGATTAGGAAGCTGCAGAGGGATGGAGGACACAGAAAGGTGAGCCAAGGCCTCCAGAACAACAAACCTGCAGGATGTGCATGGGTACAGCCCCCAGGCTTCTACCGCAGCACCAAGCCCCTTCCTCTTCCATCCAGGACACCACCACGTCCCATCAGACATTTCAGGACACCTTCTGCCAATTAGTGAACCTGAACTGAGCCAGACTGAAGGATTAAATAAATTAAGACAAAGGCTGAGAGTGTCTGTTAACCTGCTCAGGGTAGAGTAAATATTTGCATGCTGGGTCTATTTTGCTCTTCCAGCACACATCCCCCTGTCAGCGGATAAACCAGGAGATTTCTCCACTCAGACATGCTCAGGGGTCTGCCTTCACCAGGAGGATTTCACATGGATCCTGCTTCCCTCTTTTCTCTGCCTTACTCCAGAAAGGAATAGACACCCACGTGCAAAGGACACGCTTCCACACGGAGGTGGGGACAGGATGAGCCACAGGCCATCCCAAGGGGAACTGTAGAGCAGAGGCTGGAGAGGAGTTAAGCAGGGATTTATGGACTGAATTTGCCTATTGAAGAGGCAGCTGGAGGAGTATCTGGCATTAATACATTTTTAAATGCACGAGATGTTTTTATTTGGGAGTCTGCTCTGTTTTCTGGGAGCACCACCAGGAGTGCCAGGGGTTAACTGAGCTAGCACTGGTCCCATGAGGGAGGTCTCATTTGGCCATGCAGTGGACAACCTGGAATGACACAGGGAATGCAGCAAACAGGAGCAATCCCTGGCCCTAGGGAATGAAAACATACAGCTGGGTCATGGCTACGGTGCCTGGAGCTGGTTCTGGAGCTGGTTTTGCAGGTTCTGGGTGAAACATCATCCCTGGTCTGGCACAGATGAAGCTGTCAGAGATGGCCACTCACCTCTATTTGAAAGATGCTGCCTGTGACAACTGGTGTTCAAGGGTCCTTGCTCCAGAGCAGGATGAAGAGAACCTTTCCCAGGCAGTGGGAAATGCCCCAGTATTGCTTTAGTAGAAAGAGATACTATATTTATTCCTACAGTCACATTGTAGAGAAAACAGGCAGAAAAAAATTTCCACATGAACTAACAGGGTATATATATATATGTATATATAGACTCACTCCCAAATACTCTCCCTTCAGCTAAAAACAAGACATCTGCTGTTGCACTGCACACTCAGCATCACACAGAAATTATTCCTGATGAGCCTAAAGAGGAACCGAGTGAGTCACAGCTCCGTCGTGGAGTCGGTTTTTCTCTATTTTGAAAATATTTGCTCTTGAGCAACACTGTTACTGTTGTCATGCCTGCAGACCTGTGTCCCTCTGTGTGCAAGGGCAGAAGTGTTGAACTGGGGGATGCAAAGGACCTCCATGTGTGAGTGCACAGCTATGGAGAAGGGTCCAGGTCGTGGTGCCCCGGCCACTCTGTGCCCACAAATCAGGCACTGGATCCTGGCACGAAGCACCAAGAAGCAAAACTCCCAAGAGCTGCCACTCTCCCCCTGGAGATCTTCTCCCAGCTCAAGCTTTTTATCAGGTGGGTTAAACACTGTTGTCTCCACAGGCGTCGTTGCCAACAGCCTTTGTTTTGGTAGTGGAAAAGGAGGAGAGACCGAGTCCACCTGTGTTGGATCTGATTGTTGATTGATGTCGTGAGCCCACAATATATTCTAGATATCTAGATCTGAGCTCTCAGGAATCCCAAGATTCCCTGCCCATGGCTGGGGGGTTGCAACTAAGCCATCTTCAAGGTCCACTCCAACCCAAACCGTTCTGTGATTCTATGTCTGACACTGGTTTAGGCACCAAAGCACTTGGGAAAATAAGTGTTCCATGAAATCATGGGTTTCCAGTCAGTGCATAATGGTAATTTTAGCACTGTGCTCCCTGAGCTTCCAGGAGGATGAGCTGAAGCTGTGATTCATGGCTAGATCAGCCCTTGGCTCCATGGATAAGGCTATGCCTTGGATGCTGTGCTTTCATGCCATAATGCCATATTCTTCCCTTCACACACGGCCATACCCCTCCACATCCCAAAAATAATAGCTCCCCTTCCCTTCCCAGGTACATTCAGACCTGCAAAGTGCCCCAATCCAAAATATGAATGCCAAGGAGCTGGGGAAGGACCCCCATGGACCCTCTGGCAGGCTTGGCCCAGGTCCACTGCACACCAGCACATCCCCCATTCATGGCAAATTTTTAAGGAACAAAAAAAATCACCCAGTTTGTGCTAAGAACGGGGAGAGCCTGTTCCTGACACCACATAAAAAAGCTTAGCTTAGTGTTACAACAGGTTTTTCCAACATTTCTGCCTCTGGTAAAACATTTTAATAACCCTGATAATATTTATCATGTGTTTAGGGGTTGTTTGGGCCAGAACAAGCCTTAACTCCAGCTGGCAGAAACCCCAGGAGCCAAGTAAGTCCTCTCTCTCGATTATGAGCTGATATCCCTCACTCTCACATTCCCTGAACTGTCCCCAGTGATGGGAAGCAGCACTAAGGCCTTTGGGAAAAGCTTTTTTAATGTCCTGAATGACTTAGGCACATAATGCCACATAAAGCCAAGGAGGCTTAGGGCCAGATGTTTTACAGCAATTCCAGCACGTAAACATGTTCCCACGAGGGTTTCAGCAGAGCCCCAGGGAATTACCTGGCAGAAAGAGGTACAGCAGCTCCTGGAGAAGGCGCTGAATGGGATGGAGTTAAAGGATTCAGTTCACTGGGTGGGATGGTGCTGGGTTCAGGGAAGCCATTGTGGCCACTGGATGCCACCACCCCACTTGCCAAGGGTGGGTACCCCTGTTCTAGGGGCTGCAGTAGAATTTCCTAAGCCTCTTATCCTGCCAGGAGCTTGCCAAAAAGCCTTATATTAATCATTTCCTTATTGAGATGAGTGTTTCAGCTCCCTAGGAGGTGTCACTCAAATGGTAGCGATGCCTGCTGGAACGTGCAGCTTGTCAGTGGGAAACAGGGGTTCAGATAAACAGGATATTCCCTGTGGGCAGCTCTTGCATCCCCCAGCAAGCAGGAAAGAGGTGGATTCCCAGAGCAGAGTGTTTTCCACTCACTGATAGAAGTAGGTGGACAGAGCCCCAGGCTGTGCTCTTCCTGTTACGTGAGCAAAGTTTTAGGTGGGTTACTCTTCTATTTTTTTTCCATTTTTCTCAGACATTTCAGATTTATTTTGTTGGTTTAGTCGAACATCTGAGTGTGCCACACCTATTTATTGGGGTTTTCACCCTGGCTTCAGGATATGTGGTGTGTGTATGTCCGCTGGTGCACGTGCATCAGCCCAGGATGGTTTTTGCGCTGCTTGAAAAGCATAAAAAAGGTCGGAAAGGGCTCCCAGCAAAAACATCAGCAGAGTTCCACGTGGTGGAGGAAATAACAGTGGGGAGAAAACCATCAGCTGAAGCCCCAGGTCACAAAAACAACTATGCACACGTCTCCTGGTGTTTTCTCTCCCATTAGTTAGGGATTCACTCCCAGGCCGTGATCAGCACCAGGTAGCTGTGTGATAATCCATGCACTTGCCTTCTTCACTTGTATTTCTAATTTGTAATTTCTGTTGATGAGATCTTGAACCTAAAACAAAAAAGCCTGATACAAGCCCAGAGCATCATCCAGGCTCCAGGTGGACCCACTCCACCCTCCCCATCACCAGCTCTTGGGGGCAATCAGGGCTGGTGGTGCTGCTCCTGATCCTCGTGGGATTGCAGGAGAAAAGCCAAGGGGAGGGATCAGGGCTGTGATCAGGTCTCTGGCAAGGTGCTGGAGCACCTTAACCACATTGCACTACTCAGGAGAACTGCATGGCACAATTAAGCTGGAGGGCAATGAGGAGAACATGCTCGCTGGGAGATGTTCACACTCCCAGGATGTCAGCGGTTGTGGGCCTGCCCAGGGGGACACAAGTCCCTCGGGAAGGAGATTAGCAGCTGATAAACACCCCAGCAGTGATTTACCTTTCCACATGGTAGAATCATGGAATCATAAAATGGTTGGAAGTGAGCTCAAAGATTATCTTGTTTCAACACCTCCTGCCCTGGGCAGGGACACCTTCCCCTAGACCAGGGTGCTCCAGCCTGGCCTTGGACACTTCCAGGGATGGGGCTTCCACAGCTTCTCTGGGCAACCTGTGCCAGGGCCTCCCCACCCTCACAGCCAAGAATTTCTTCCTAATCTTTAATTTGAGCCTGCCCTGTGACAGTTTGAAGCCATTCCCCCTTGTCCTGTCACTCCAGGCCCTTGTCCAAAGTCCCTCTCCAGCTCTCTTGGAGCCCCTTTAGGCACTGGAAGGGGCTCTAAGGTCTCCCTGGAGGCTTCTCTTCTTCAGGCTGAACAACCCAACTGGTAACTGAGCCAGAAGGGGATGCTGGGGGGAATTTAAGGGCTGAGGGCAGAAGGAAACAGTATTTGCTATCCCATTTAGCCACGTGTGGTGCACTTGAAACATCATCTCTGGGAGCAGCACATGGTGAAGCCTGGGCTAAGCCACTGACTTTTTTTTCCTCCCTATAAAACCAGGCACATTCCACAATGGATTACAGGACTTTCACAAGCTCCTACCCTGTGGAGGGGATAAATTCAGCAGGAGGGGGAGGGACAGGCTGAGTACCAGGAGTCAGAGCATCGACTGGTGTAAAATTGGCTCTGGTGGAGCTGTGCTGATTTATTGCAGCTAAAAATCAGAGCTGAGGTGGGAAGGAGCAGCCAGCAGAGAGTCATGGAAAAACTTCTCTGCTTGAGGGTGGTGCAGCTTTGGAACAGGGGCCCAGGGTGGCATCTCTCTCTCCAAGGGGCTTCAGGGCTCATCTAGGCAACAGGAACCAGCAAAATCCCATTTCCAGGAGCAGGTTGGATCACAGACCCCCAGACCTACCTCCCTATCAGCACTGGTGTGATCAGAGAACGTTTTGGGTTGGAAGGGTCCTTAAAGACCATCTCATTCCAATCCCTTGCCACAGGCAGGGACACCTTCCACCAGACCAAGTTGCTCAAAGCCCCCTCCAGCCTGGCCCTGAACACCTCCATGGATGGGGCAGGATCCATGACTTTCTGTGTGTGGTTTGCTCTTGAAGGACACAACACAGTGTCCCTGTTGGCTTGTCCCCAGCCATCCCAGGATAGTGGGGGGGAACACCCAGCATGTTGGCACACCCAGACCAGCAACACAATTGGCCAGACCCAGCCAGGCCAACTGTCCCCTTGTCAAGGCAGAGACCCCCGTGGTCCTTCAGCAAACCCTGCTGTGACCACTGAGCCCTGAATCTGCTGCCACACCAATTATCATCAATAACAAACCCTACAACGAGCTGATGGGTGGCCAAAGCACACCAAGGGACTTTCATGGGTGCAAGAGTGGGGCTGGGGTCCAGCACAGCCAGGATTTGCAGGCACTCAGCCTTTGCAGCTGGGAAATAGCTCCAGGAAGGTTCATGGCTCTGGCTTTGGAGCTTTTTGGAAGGCACAGCTCCTCAACCAGTGCCCGAGGCTGCAGTAGGGAAAGGAATGTGAAGCAGCATTGGATTTCACTGGGACCTGAGCCCCATTCCCCTCAGGTCCTTCTCCAAATCCCCAGTCAGCAGAAGTAAACACAACCCTGGGAAAGCAGCATCACTTTGTCAGCAGCAACATGTCCTACAGATCAGTGCTGGCCCTCCAGCTCCATGTACCTCAAAATACTGCTCCCAGGGCAGCCAGCTCCACCAGGACACCTTTCCACCACATGTCCATGCACCAACAGACCTGCTGCTACTAATTACCCTTGATATTAACGCTGTCAAGGGCTCCTAAGTCCGTAATTAGAAGCAAAAAGAGGAGATGAATAGGTGGCAGGGGGAAGACTGGGAAGCGTGAGCTGCTCCAGGTCAGCGGGCAGGCTGGAGAACATGTGTAACAAGAGACCTTCATGAGCATCATTAATCTGGATCCTTTAACTGGGAGTTTGGAAGGAGCCTTTTCCATCTGTCTTCAAAGAAGGAGGGCCAGAGCCGCCTCGAGGAGGCTGGAGCAGGACAACTGCTGTCCTTGTCAGGATGGCTTATGGAATGAGTTCCACCTTCCCTCACTGTGAGCAGCCTCCTGGACAAGGGACGCACTTCACAATATGTCCCTTGCCCTTTCCCTCTCCTGGCTCAGCCCATCAGCCCCAGGGGAGGATGAATTTCCATTGCTTCTTTCAAGCCTTGCTGCTGGTTATTGCTTACCACTGTATCAGCCATCAGAGTTCCCATGAAAACACTGAATAGGACACAAATTGCAAATTAGGCTTTAATTAGAAGCTGGCACCTGCTTTCTGACCAAGAAATACAATGAAGATGTCTATATGTTGCTATGGCAGTCCAGAAACATAGATTTCTGTTTCAGGACCCTTTGAAGGCAAATTTACCCAGCACTATAAACTTGTATGCCAAAGTGATTAACACTTTAATGCTAATATCAAGCTGGACCAGTTACACACATTTTATTCATTAGAAGGCATCATTTTTCAACTGTGTCTTATCAGTATGTAAATGAGATTTTGACTCAGTCATTGTCTGCTCCCAAAAGCGCAGCCAAAGTGAATTCAATTAATGCGATTTACATCCCAATGTGACACGGGAGGCTGTGCAGGGCTTGATAAGGCAGCCAGATGGGAGCTGTGCTCCCTGCACAGCCCTGCCATCACCCTCCTCCTCCCCCCCTGCTCTCTGTCTTTGTAGGGCACCCCCAAAACAAAAAAACACCTGGCCAACCCCAAGCCAAACATGTTTTCCCCCCCTTGATGCTCCTGCTGGCAGGGGACACCACTGGAGCCACTGAAATGGCACTGAAGCCAATCAGGATCCCTTCAGGACAACTGAGGACAAACTCCAGCCTTTCTTCTCTGCTCAGTCAAACCCTACAGATGTGCAAACCAACTGGTAAAGCAGCTTCCACTGCAAGGACAGACCCTCACAAGATCCTGGCTTAAAAATCCCTCTAGTTTTTCCCTGATTTGGGCCAAAATCCTGATCCTGCTTGTGCCAGACTGAAGGATGCCTGATTTCAGTGCTGGCACTGCACAAGACACAGATTTCAGTGTAAACACTGATGTAGGGTTGATGGACTAAAGGAGAGAAGGACACTTTTCCTCCCCCCTCACCCTATGAAGCATCTTGTGGTTGTTTAACCACAAACCTGAGTTTCACCTCGTGGCTCAGGATTTTTCTATGGGTCCCACAGCTCCTGACACCTATTTGGCCAGAGCTGGCTCAGAAGCAGAGAAAGCACAGACAATTCCCTCCTGGGAATGACCTCATGGACATCTCACCAGTGCCTGGTCAAAACGGGATGTGGTTGGGGTTGAGAGTCACCCCCGAAACAAGGCTCTTAAACGCAGTAACTTGCCCAAAAGTGCTACTAATATATATGGTAGATGTAAGAACATGAACCCAAGAGCCTGGGAGTTAACAAAAAGAGCCTTTTCCTTAAGTGACTGAGCTTCATCTGGAGTTTCAATAGGTGCTTCTGCCCTTGCTGAGCCAGGACACTGCCCAGACGTTGCGTGGAGGCACCTCCTTGGCTGGAGGTTTGGAGGGCTGGGTGTGAGGCTGAAAGCCACCATTGCCAGGCCAGTTTGTTCACAGAGTAATAAATTTTCTGCTGAAGGAATGAGCCCTTGCTAAGATTCCCAAAGCAGGCAGTATTTATTGCTTTGTTTATCTAATGCTTCTCACATCCAGGTAAATCACTGACATCTCTCCTGATCCCAACATTACCCCTGACCCCGACCTGTGCTTTGCCCACCCCATGTGGATGTTCCTGTTTGGGCACAGGGTGGGTCCACAACACAAATGCATCACAGGGCTCTGAGCAGGGCCCCACCTCGAGCTGGCAGCCCTGGCACGGCTGAGAACACGTCGGTCAAGCAAAGCCCACAAATCCATGACAGCTAATTAATCCAGGGAACGTGCAGCCCTGCTGTTGGGCTGCAGGGGAAGAGCAAAGTGGTGCTTGGCTGATGCTGTAACCAAGAAGCCTCTGTTTGCAGTTCTGCAGGGAGCTGGATTTGTCCCCAGTGTCCCTGAGCTCACCCTGCCCGCTGTGCCCTCTGTCCCTCGGGAATACTTGCCCTGCCCCTCCTCTCTCACTTCCCAAAATGACTCTCATTTTTTGTGGTTGCACAGCTCATTTTCATGACTGCATAACACAATGTGGGAAAGCTTTTCCAGGTGCATCCCTATCCTGTTTGCTCCCCTTCACCTCCCACCCGGGCATGGATGCTCATGCCCCGCCTCCTAATGCTCCCTGGCCCATTTCCACCTCCTGCATCCCTATCCCCACCACCACCCTGATCTGACCATCTTGCCCACAGCACCAGCGGGGATCCATCCCAGCTCAATTTGATTTCCAGGCATGGATTTTGTTGGGCAGACCCCTTGTGCTGAGCTCTGAGGCAGAGAACCACCAGTAATTCATGTCGTGCCACTCCACAGCCAGCCAGCACTTTGTTATCCGTGAGCAAAGTTAACCTTTTTCCACAAATGAAACATTCCACGACAATTATTCACTTTAACAGAGCGATTGTGGCGGAAAGCAAAGAGGAAAAGACATTTCTGGAGAGGCAAGTTCTGCCTGGGAGATGGAGCAGTCCCCATGACCCCAGACACAAAGTCAATTGTTGCTCAAAACCTTCCTTTTTAGGGTTCAAAGGACAGGCAATAAGCGAGCTCAAATTACCGCTGGGCCTTAATGAAGTTGCATTCAGCCCGAGCAGAATTGCCTGTTTATTCATGCAAATTCACTGTAACCAGCTTAGGCACATTATCCAGCGCCGGGACCTGCGGGAGATCCTGGTTGCCTGGGGGAGATTAGGAGAGGAAACTCAGGAGCGGGAGCAGCTAAGGTGCTCCCAAATATCCCGGTTAATTCCCAGATTGGCCTCGCATTAAGATAATATAATGGGCTCTTATTGTCTGAGTGTATATGAGTGTTAATGATGGGCAAAGTCCCCGAGGGCCTGGGACGGGCTCCAGCAGAGCACGTCCAGCCAGGGAAAACAGCACTGCATTGATCAGCCCCTTCCCGGCCTTAATCAATACCTGCTTCGACTATGTGAAAATGCTCATTTATCTCTTACGTGCAGATAATAATGAGATTGCCGAGGTGGCCGGCTGGAATAAATCGTGGAGGACTCTTAACAACCCCCCCTGGAGCCGGCATCAGAGGGAACTCTCATTTCTCCTTTCCACAGGGCTGCAAATTTTAGATACAGAACCCTGGTGGGGAAGGCAGGAATACCCTCGTGCTGCCTGGGGAAGGCAACCACAAGCAGTTGCTTGCCAGAGCACACAGGGGCAGGGGCCAGACTGGCTCCTAGGGTTTGCTTTAGAGAAATTTGGGCACCCAGTGCCAATGACCCTCACCCAAGTACCCTCTCAAGCATCCTGCCTCCCGGGCAGGACAGGACAAGGGGAAACGGCCTCAAGTTGAGCCAGGGAAGGTTTAGGTTGGATATTAGGAAAAATTAGGTTGGATATTAGGAAAAATTTCTTTACCTAAAGGGTCATCCAGCACTGGAACAGGCTGCCAAGGGCAGTGGTGAAGTCACCATTCCTAGAGGGATTTAAAAGATGTATGGATGTGGCACTTTGGGATATGGTTTAGTGGTGGGGTTGGCAGTGCTGGGTTAATGGTTGGACTCAATGATCTTAAAGGTCTATTCCAACCTTAATAATTCCATGACTCTGTGAATCTCAGCAATCTCCTATCCATGAATCCAGAGCCCTCCCTGCAGTTCCCCAGGTGGGACTGACCTCATCCAAGGTGGATTTCTGCACCAGTGTTGGCCACCAAGGCCATGCCTGACCTGCAAGAAAAGGGTGCTGGCAAGACACAGCTCAGCTTGTCCTGAGATAAAGGTGCAAAATGGGTCAGTGAGCCCGTCCAGGATTCATCTCTATCAATGGGCATGAGCCAAACACGGAGATTTAAATGCAGGTACCCAGGGGAGCTACTCCTCTGGTGATTGGTGGCCCCACAAGTCCAGAGACACCTGCAAGAGTGTCTTGGAGAGAAACTATTTAGAAGAGCATGTAAATAGGACAGGGGAAGGGGGAAAGGCTTCAAACTGAAAGAGAGTAGGTTTAGATGAGATATCAGGAAAAAATTCTTCCCCATGAGGGTGGTGAGTCCCCGGCACAGGTTGCCCAGAGAAGCTGTGGCTGCCCCATCCCTGGAAGTGTTCCAGACCAGGTTGGATAGGGATTGGAGCAACCTGGGACAGTGGAAGGTGTCCCTGTCCATGGCAGGGAGGAGGGAACAAGATAGCCTTTAAGCTCCCTTGCAACCCAAACCATTCTATGACTCTAAGATTTTAAGAGCTTCTCCAGCTTCTCCAGCTACAAGGGCCACAGTTTAGTATCAATTTTCAGCCACTGTGGGGTAAATCCAGAGTGACCCAAGTTCACACCATCCCTCATGGGCATCTCCAGTCTTACACGTGATGGCAGAATTTGGCCTCACTGATGAAAGAAGAAGCAGCTGGAGGAGCTGACCAGGGCTCAGGGGATGGAGGGAAGAGCAAACAACATCGGGCTGGGAAACCCATGAGTCTCATTAATGTTTACATCTGGCACCAAAAAAAGCCAACAAAAAAAAAGCAGGTTTAAGTGCATTTAGATCAAGGCCAAGGTTTGAAGAATGAGAAGAGGCAGAGCAAAGGAAACCACAGGCACAGCACAAAAGGTAACAACCAGCACAGACCAGTCGGTCCCCATTAAATCCATCCCACTACCAATTTTTAGAGTGGATAGCACTGGTCTCTGAGTGGTGCCGGGGTGTTCCCAAAGCACATGGTGAGCCTGTTCACCAGGAAAAAGGCATATCCCTACAAATCAGACGAGCAACCCTTGCTCTTACATGGCAGGAGAGGCAGCCCAAGTGGTTATTTTCTAGGTTCAGGAAAGAGGGGTACCTTTGGAAGTGTGTTATTTTTCCATTTGTTATTTTCCTATTTAACAGGGCTGTCGCGGGGACACAAATATCCACTTCCTTTTCCTTATCAGCTGCAGGAGGGGGAAAAATAACAGGCTGCTGACCCTGGTTAACTCCTTCCCTCAGCCACCAGCAGCAGGGTGCTTCATGGATGTTAGCTGCATCCCCTCCAGGTCACTGGGTTACAGCTCTTCCCAAGGATATTTGTTTCAACCCTAAAAAAAAAACAATCCCACACTGCCACAAACCAACAGCTGAAGGAGAAAAAGGGGGTTTGTTTTCAACTGAGCCTGTTAAAACTATTGGGTGCCATGAAAGCAAGAGCTCTGTGTTTCCAGGAGCAGCTTTGTGGCTCTGAGAACTCAAAATTGGCTCAGATTGAGGAGGCTGAAGTCTTCCTATAGGTGTTCTCCCAACCAGCACAGAGAGCAGGAGGGGCAAGGAATAGTCTTGTTAGTGCCTTGGAAGAGAAAGCTAAGGAAATGTGATTAAGCACCCTGAGTCTTCCCACCAGTTTTATCCTGTTATGCTGCCACAGCCCACCCAAAATCCTCTCCCTTCCACTAGACACCTTCAAACACCCTGAAAAGTACAAGGGTTGAGTATCTAAAGAATAGAAGGACTAAGGGTGAAGGAGGGCCAGACACAGACCTTCCTTCACTGCAACACTGGTCCAGGTTGTCCAGAGGGTGGTGGGATCACCATCACTGGTGGCTTATGGTTTTCAAGACTCTAAAATACTCCACTCCCATTGCATTCACCTTCTCCCCATGGAACAGCTTCATTCACAGGGTTTGTGTCTCCCCAACCAGCCCAGATCCACCAGCCAAGCCGAACGGTGCCACAACCCAAGCAGGTCCCACAAGGAATTTCTTGCAGCCAGGGCTAAACCAGCTAATCCAACAGAAAGATCTGGCTGCAGAACACACACGTGTGGGTGTAACCCTAGAAAGCCAGAGTTAATTAAGCCTCTCACTGGCAAAAGCCTTTAATTGCATCGCAGCCGCCTGGCCGGAGGCCGGGCTGCCGGAGGCCTCCCGTGCCCCCGCTGCCGTGGCACGCGAGCACATCCCTGCTGGAGAGCCCATCCGTGCTGGAGAGCCCAAGGCAGCAGAGGAGACACTTTCCACATGGAGGCAGACCCAGAGCCAAGAGTTTGGCCCCTCTGCCCTCCAAACCATCTCCACCCCCCAGTCCTGGAAGGATTTGCAACCCTGACTTCTCCCACTGGTCTTGAGCATCCTCCCTCCAGCCTCACACATCGCTCTGGGGAGGGGTAAGAGACCACTTCTGACCCTTCTCACCCCAAAATGCTGCTTTGGGGAGCACTTCTGCATGGTTGGCATCAAACCCATTGCTGTTTCCTCCTTGGGTATTTAGGACTGGACCCACAGAAAGGTTGAAGTTCACCCAGGATGGAAGTGCTGGGTGAGACAAAAGGTCCGTGTGGGTACAGAATCAACCTTTGTTGGTGCAAAAGAACTCAGTCCCAAAGGAAAACTATGGCAGCAGCATTCCTGACAGTGCCATAAATCGCTGCCCCATGCTCTGCTGTGCCCAAATTCCCCATCTGCTCCCACCCCAGAGCCAGGAGCTGCTTTTGTTCCACTCCCCAGCCACCACAACATCCCATGTGCAGGTTTGCACAAGCAAGATGCACTGAATCCTCACACCCTTATGCTACCAGGAAACACACAGTCCCTGTTCCTTTGCCCTCTCATTTGCAAGTTCTGGCTTGAAAATTAAGCCATGTTAACCCCCAGCCTTATCCGTCTGCCATGGCTGCTCCAGCTCATTCCCACTGTTTCTTCCTAATTGCCTCATGGTGCCTGGACCCGTTCATCTCAGCCCTCATGAGGGTTGTGGCTGTGAATACCTCTGGCCCTTTTAAATCCCTGCAAGGCTGCAAGGATGGTTCCTACCCAAGGAGAGGAAAGGGGAGCAGCTCCCAGAGCTGTGTCCGGCAAACACGACCTTTGGGTGGCTTAACGAGGGTTATAAAGAAATGAGATTCCAGAGCTCATCAGCTGGGAAGAGGGAAGGGGAAACGTTCCAGCGATGGAGTTGAGGGAGAAGCAAGATGCTGCTGGGTGAGGTGAGACTCTCAGAGACACCAGTCAAGGGCTACAGGCTCAGGTACCAGCTGAACTTGTGCCAGAAACTCTGTCCTGTGGCTGGTGAGCCCAGTGCTGGATCCACGCTGCTGCCCCCGGGACCCCAATGCTCCTGAAACTCAGATAACAGAGCAAACTCTGCTTTGCAGAGCCCGTGCAGTGGAAGAGGAGGAGTTGGCTCGTCTGGGTGCTCTCCTCCCCATGAGGAGGGATGGAAAAAACAGAGACATGAGGATGCATCTCCAGGAGAGTGGGAGCATTGGCTGCACACAGGACCCCTCTCTGGGTACCAGCAGGGTCATCCCAGGACCATCCCTTTTTCCCAGCCAGGCAAGGGGCACGGAGACCCCAACCTGTTCAGCCAAAAATAGCCCACCAGCACCCCATCTCCACATCTTTTGCCACACGGTTTGGAGCCCCTTCCCCCAGCCCTGAGGTTGAAATTCAGTCCATGCCTTCCTCCGAGCTCCGGGAAGGTTTCCAAGTGGCTCAGTGTCACACTGGGAGCCAGCTCCGATGTGCAGCTGCCTCTCCCCGAGATGCTGCTCACTGCCCAGTTCCTCCAGGATAATGGGAACAGCCTCCACCCCCAAAACAAATGCAGTTGCATCCAATGCCTGCTGCCCTCTCCACCCTCTAATAACCAGTGGGGACAGGGCTGTTCCCCTCGGGATGTCACCACCTCCCTGCAACACCCAGCGACATCACACGTGGGCCAAAAAGGGGCAACACAAATTTAGCATCAGCCTGTAGTATTGAAACCTTCCCAGGGAAAGACTGGGAGAAGATTACACGTTGAGGAAGATCAGAGGTTGCCCAAAGAAGTTGTGGCTGCCCCATCCCTGGAAGTGTTCCAGGCCAAGTTGGACAGGGCTTGGAGTGACTTGGGATAGTGGAAGGTGTCTCTGCCCATGGCAGGGGGGGGTTGAACTAAGTGGCCTTTAAAGGTACCTTCCAACCAAATTATTTTACAATTCTATGATTATTCAGGGAAGTCTTGTGGCAGTTTCAGGCAGGGACAGCTGGACAGGGCAGGATGCCCACCCCTAGTGACACACACCCCAGCACTGCCTCCACACAGCCAGCTGAAAAATCATCAGGGTTTCCCCTCTAAAGGCAAAATAAGCCACAAATATCCCTTAATCAAACAATAACATTAACCAAAAACACTATTGGCATGGGATAATGCCACCCCTGACTCCCCATAAATGCGGGGAGGAGCAAGGTATTTATTTCCAAAGGCAGAAGAAATGAATCCTCCAACACTTCCATCACTGTGACATAATTTACATTATACCCTGGAACCAGTGGAGATGTAATCATGTCACTTGATGGATGGCTGTGCATGAGGGTGCAAATTGCATTATTGACCCGCTGAGCCCAGGCTGCTTCACTTGCCTTGGCCAAGGAGGGATGTGAATGGGGGTGTTTCATCCACCCAAGAATATTTTGAAGGTGTAGAGGCTCTTTCAGGACTGCCTCTTTTTGCCCTGCCCGCCAAGCCCCATCTATATTAACCCTTGCCACTGAAAGGACATGTGGCAGGCACGGAAATTGCAAATGAGGCCGCTGCCACCTGCTCCTGCACAATGCAAATCGTATTAATTCAGGACAAGGGGGCACCTCCATCCCAGCCGGCTGCTTCCCGCCTGCCGGCCGAGCCAGAGCCACGCCGGTGCTCCCACCAGGACACCACGGCCGGGGGAAGAGAGCTGTGCCCAGGAACATTGGGTCCTGCTGGGAGCATCCCGCAGGTGGGTCCTGCCGTGGGATGTAACGTGAGTCCTCTCCTCGCCTGGATGAAAAAACTCATTAGCGAAAAACAAAAACCAAAAACCAAAAACAAACAAACAAACAAACAAAAAAACCCAAAAACAACAAAAAAACCCTAACCAACAAATCGAACCAAAACAAAACAAAAAAAAAAAAACCCCACGAAACAAAAAGCCATCCGAAAAAAAAAACCCGAACATACACACACACAAAAAAAAAAAAAAACCCAAACAAACAAAAGAAAGTTATTTAGTTTTCTTATATAATAAATTTATATAATAAATTTGTATTTCTCTTATTGATCTCATTGCTCTTCCAGGCATTGAGTAGCACAGTCAGCACCCGGCTGTCCTCCACCGAGCCCTACAATCGGGCAAAATATCAGGATCTACTTCAAACCCCTCGTTTGTGGCTCCCGCGCGGGTCGAGGAAACGCGGCCGGGGGGTTTGGGTGTTTCCAGGGAATGAAAAAGTCCCACACATTCCACAGAGATCGCCTCCGAGCAGGGCTCAGCCTCTCCCCCTGCAAACCATCCATCCCTCGGCGCGTGGGGCCGCTGCCCAAATGTTTCGGGGCGGCCAAAATCCGTCACCCACTTCCCTCATCCGCCTCCTCCGGGAGGAGAAGGAGCCGCGTCCCGGGATTGCGCCGGTCACGTGCGGGGGCAGAAAAATGCAAGGCACAGTAATTATCTGTTGCAGAGCCCTGTTAATGATTAAGTTTGGGAGACGCCAACAATCAAGCCTATTGAAAAGACTACAAGGGTTTCAAAGTGTTTCCTCCGAACCATGTGACGGCAAATTGTTCCGAGTAGACGGCTCTTAATTCAAATGCTCGTTGTCATGGGGACGGGATAACACCCCTCCTATTCAGGGATGCCACACAAGAAGCCTACTATTTGCCACAATAGGCTTTTTAGTTCGAGCTACACTTCATAAATAGCCCCCCCCCCCAAAAAAAAAATAATCTAGAGATTAATATGGGCACAGCAGAGCCAAAAGGCCAGAGGGTACTGGGGCTGGAGGAAGAGCTGCAAGCACATGGATGGATGGATGCATGGATGGATGGGTGGATGGATGGGTGGATGCAGGAAGATCACTGTGGCCCGAGCTCTCATGGTGTTGGTGGGGTTCCTCCATGTGTGGATGGGCTGGAGTTTCTCTTTAATCCCAAACCTCTGGCAAGGTCATGTCTTCCTGGAGCTAAAAAGCAGCCTGGATGCTGCCAAGGCATTGGCAGACACTGGCTCCTGTAGGCCTTGAGCCATTGCTGGCACTGGCCAGGAAACCCAGTTGTCATTGAGGACCCTGGATTTGGAGCAACTTTCCAGGAGGGTGTTGGTACCAGCACAGCCCGTTCCACACATGGAAGTGGGATTGGTCCTGCTGATAAAACATCTGCTCTCACCAGTGTCCTGCATGGGAGCAGGGGCCTGAAGGTGGGAGAAGGCAGCTCCACATTGCAGGAGGACAAGGAAGAGAAGGAAGGAGAGGAGGAGGAAGACTGGATGTGCCCAGCATCACCCACTTTGATGCACAAAAGCAGACCTCCGCTCTAGACATTGCTCCAGCCCCTCTGGGCACACCACACAGCAGCAGGACCAAGCCCCCCACGCCCAACACAATCCCCTGGCCCCACAAAACTGCCACAGACTCATCAGCTCCTGCCCATCCCAAGCAGAGCCCCAGGAGGCCTCAGCAGCATCTGCAGGACCCCTCTGAAAACAAGGTGGGGAGGGCAAAGTGGGAGGCACCAGCTTGTGTCTTGAATTCTGGGGCTAAGCTGAAGGAGAGGGGCCATCACTGGGGATAGAAATATTATATTCACATGGAGCTGGGGTCTCAAAGAAGTTCCTGAGAAAATCAAAGGAAAGCAAAAGCCAAGAGCACCTCTCACGGTACCCTGAGCGAGAAGGCACTGGGCATCGCTGGAGTTGAGCAGGGCTCAAGTTTCCATCAAACCACCTTGTAGCCCCAGTCCCCCCACAGAGACCACCACACCCCTCCTGTCTCACACAGGGGACATCTGCCATGGGTCACAGCACAATGTGCTGCCAAATTCCAGGATGGGGACAAGGAAAACCACTGCTGGTCAGCATTTGAAGGAAAGACCCCCCTTACTCCCCTTCCCTGAGTCCAAACCAGACAATGGCACCACCTGACACTGCCACAAGCCTCCTCTTCTAGCCCCTGCCCTCTCCCACACTCCTCCAAAATCAGAGGCACTTCTTTACCCAAAACCCTCGTGGGAAAACCACCTGTCCTAAAGGTGTGGAGGAACATGAAGAAACAGGCTCGGCTTCTCCCAAAGCCAAGCATCTCTGGACCAGCTGTGGCATCGCCCATCCCGTTGCATCTCTTCCCACACGTGGACCTTTGGAAGGCTCTCAATAGCTTATGAAAAGCATCCAAAGCTGCTTCACCCAGCACCTGTAATCACTGGGACACCTCACTGGAGCAGCACACGTGAGCCCTGAGGAGATGCCAAGGATGATTTCTTGGTGTCTGCAAAAGACAACCTGCTTCCCACTCCTGGGACACATTCCGGTGCCTGAACCCAAGGAAAAACCAAACCCTGCTGCTGGGAGGGGGTGGTGCAGCTGAAACCTTTGGGCAGGCTCTGCTCATTCGCTTAGAGCTGCCAAATTTGGGGCTAAAATCAGCTGTGACACCAACAGCTGCTGCACGAGCCGCTCGCTCTCCTTCTGCTCACAGGGGCCGGGGAAACATTTGTACAAAATATGAAATCGGTTCCCAGGAGCTGCAGGAACACGCCAGGAATTCCTGGAACAAATCTTGCAGGCTTTAAGGGCTTTGCTCACGTTTGGGGGTTGCAAACACGGGGCCAGCAGGATTTAAAGATGGATCCCTGCGAGTGCGTGTGTTAAATCAGTGGATCTCTTTGCCTCAGGACACGCCACAGTTAAGTGAGCTCCAGGGGGGACTGGATAAGCCCATGGATGGTTATGAAATATGTGGAAAGCACATATGGCTCAGGACATCCTGTGTTGCAGATCTCCAGCAGCTGGGAGAGCATCACTACACCCTGCCCAGCCCCTGGGCTGCTCGAGAGGGACAAGGGGGTTGCAGGGCACTGTTTCTCACCTTTCCCAAAAAGCCCTTTTATTTTCCCTTAGGTGAAGCACAAAAGCACAAACCCCCCAGGGCTGGGAGGTGTGTGATGGCACTGAAAGGCCACAGTGCCCCCAATGAAGGGTTCCAACCTGAAGGCTCCTCTGAAAACAAACAGGGCTTCCTGCTGCCAGAGGGAACAGGCCACGACAGCCTTATTGTTTCCCCTGATGAGGGAGGGGGGAGGAGAACCACCACCTTCCCGCGTGGGAGCAGCGCTGAAGGGGAGAAGGGACCTGCTAGACAGATGAGTCATTTCCATTGCCACCTCCTCCTCCAGTGCTAAGCGTCCCCAGAAAAGAACAGGAGGCAATCCTTCCCCTGCAGGCTCCCTCCTTGACTGAGAGAAATGAAAAAAAAAAAAAAAAACACGAGAGAGCAGCCAAAATCCCACCCCTGCAGCCACAAAGGATTTGTGCTGCCCCCCCAGATGCAGCAGCGATGGAGTGAAAGCTCTCAGAGCATCACCAACACCCAGCAGCATCACCTTTGGGTGCACACACAGACCACATCAGCAGCCACCCCCAAACATGGTTTTCCAGCCCAAGGTTTCCCCTACAACAGCATCCCAAGCCGAGAGGATGAGGGGGACCACCCTACTCGTGAGTGGCAGCATGTCCCAGCCCCCCAAAATAAGTTCTGTGGAGGCAGGGCTGTAGCACCCCCTGGGTACAATGTATCTCCAGCTGATGATGAGGAAAGTCTCCACCCTCATCATTAAAACAACTGGAAAAGGCCAGAGGGAGCATCACCCACCTCTGGAGAGTGGTGAGGGACAACTCAGACCTCCCCAGATTCCCTTCCAGGCTGCTGCAGATCACCAGGCTGATGTTTGTCTCACCTTGCAGCTCCAAGCCACTGAGAGCAGACCTGACCCTGCAGGCAGAAAATTCCTGCAAAGCCACAGCTGCCTTCACCACTTACTCCCACATCTGGCAGTCAAGGAGCTTAAAGCCGGATAGGAAGAGATTGGAACCATCCAAACCTGCAGAGAACTGGTGGCACACACACCCCAGACCTGTACCATTGCTCTGTGCAATGTGTAAATATTTCAGGATATTAATTAAGATGCTCTTGGTTAAGTGTCCACACTCTGGCTGGGGGGAGACAGAGGTAAGAAATTGTGCAGTCGTGGTGCTGACGTGGGATTCATCCAGAGCCACCACAGAAAGGAAAACCACATGCACAGAGTCAGGAATGTTTTATTCCACCAAGTACCAACCTGATTTAAAAGTCCTCCTACCTCCAGGATGCCTCGTTCTCCCAAGTCAGCAGTAACAAGAAAAGACTCGGAGGTTTCCCATAAAAGAAGCGGGTTTTTTTTATGGGAGAAAAACGATGAAAGTAGGAAAAACATTTAAGTGAGTGGAAAACATGGAGTAAAATCAGGATGCAGCGGTTCAAAGCCTGTGTGGTGGCTGGTCTATGTAAGCTTAGCTGCTTTAATCTCAGCCTTTCCTGAGATGCCCCTCGCTCGCAGTGTACACAGAGCCTTTTTTATGCTGCCACTGAGCAAATGGTAAAGGAATATTTTAGTCGGATTTTAACAAAACTAAAGTCCATGCGACCCAGGTGGGAGAGAGCAAGGTAAACAGCAGACAGGAGGGTTTAATGTGCCTTTCCATCCCACTAATTCCAGGTTTGCTCCAGCTTAGGATGTGGCCCCATGTCCTCCCTGCTACACCCACCCCGACACAGAGCGATGCCCTTGCTGGAAGGGTTTCTGCCAAGGACAAGTCTTTGCTGCCATCACCTCTCTCCCACTGCTGCAGCTTGCCCCCAACACTTAATCCCCATTTCTCTCCCTATTATTGCACCCTAACGAAAGATGGACAGGGATAAATACCAGTGGAGCCTCCCCTTTCCAGAGGGACTGATTAACGGAAGGTTTTTCTATTATCGGGTTATCGCTCCCCGTTTTCCTTAATTGAGGCGCTGCACCTCCATCCTCTAAACTTCAAGGATGACAATAATTAGCACAGCGAGCCTTTATTACCCTCATCATCTCTCCCCTTCAGGAAGTACAAGATCTAACGCAGCCAGAGATGAATATGAAACCCAGCTTTGCCAGGCCGGCCTCGCGAGCCGCCCTGCAATCTTGTAATGAGAGGATTAGCCCAGAATACATGTGGCCCTTAAAAGGAGAGTGTTTATTAAAAATACATCAATATCTCACTGCTGGGGCGCACACGCAGCTTATTAACAGGAGACTCCCCTCCTGAGCGGGCTTTTGTCAGCAGCAAACAGGGCTGGGGAGATAAACAGCAGCTCCTGTAATTAAGAGTAGCCCTTGTGTTAATGCTGGTTGCTGTTACAGCAGAGTATTGCTGGCTACAGGGCCTGGAGAACCAAGAGGACGGCAAAGGCTAATGCTGAAATGTGGATTTAGTGAAAGATGAGCCTGTAACATGGATTTTGAGCAAAAGGCGAGGAAAAAAAAAATTGTGCTTGGATTTTGGCATCATCGGGCAAGATTAACTGCAAATTAGGAACTAGCACTCATAGGATCATGGAATGGTTTGGGTTGGAAGGGACATTAAAGATCATCCAGTTCCAAACCCCTGCCATGGACAGGGACACCTTCCACTAGACCAGGCTGCCCTTCCAACCCAAACCATGTTGTGATTCTGTGATATTTAAAAGTTTCTGTTCTCCGAGAGTCCCATTTTCAGGCTTTTTCCCTGCAAACACTTACTAAAGAAAGGAGATGGGTTCCCTCCCCCCAAACCAACAACAGGTTGCTCCTACTGGTTTTCCTCATCGAGTTTCTAAAGCACTTTGAAAGGAGAGAGGTATCAGTTTCTCCTTATTTCAGCTGGGGAAACATGATGCTGAAGGCAAGGAAATGCCTCGCTGGACAGATCCTACTGCTGTCAGTGCAGCCAGCAGGTTGCAGAGCCTCCTTAATCCAAGACTGTCACCCCATCACAGGAGCCCAAAAGCTGGATATTTAGCACAGACATCCTAGAAAGGACAACTGACTGTTTGGGAATCAAACTCCTGCTGTACACAGCTTTATAAAAGCAGGGACTGAGGACACAGAATGAGACATTTGCAAAAACAGCTATTTTTTGCCATATTTAACACCTAGGTGAAGCCTGGGCATCTCATTTGGACTTGCTGAGGATCCAGCAAAACATCTCAGCAATGTGGGGGCGGGGGGAAGCAGCACTTAAAATTTGGGCTGTTGTGCTTCCTCAGCCAATTCAAAACTGCATCCATTGAATTAATAATGACCAGCCAGGACCAGCATTGCTGATACAGACCCACTCCCTCTGTTCCTGCAATATTTATTGATTTTAAAGAATTATATCCCAAACCTGATACAGCTCAGGTTGTTTTCAATGGGGTTGGATTAGGACGAGCCTATTTGCTTAAGCAAGAGATCAGGTCTTCAAGGAATGGCCCCAGGCAGCATTAATGTGCTGCAGAAACACCTTGGCTCTGAATATGAGCTCTGAAATGGGCTCAGGGTCTTTCTTTTCTGTGCTTTAAGGCTGGTTGAGGTGGTGATGGGTGTTTTTACCCAAAGAGGTCCTGCGAGAACACCACAAGGGTAAAAGCCCATGAATTTTCCTGGGCATCCATCCACCTCATGGCTCTCAGTCCCACAGCAACACAAACAGGACCCGTGGCCACATCTGACAGCGGTTCTGTTAATATGGAGAATTGCTGACGGCCAGGCTGGAGATCCAAACCCAATGGGACCCCATCTGGCACATCTGAGTTGGATATTAACCCTAAATCTCTAGAAAGGAATAGGATGAAATTTATTTAGCCCAAGCTGTTTGCCCAGCCCCCATCCCTTGTCCATCGAGGGGGCTGTGGCCAGTGCTGCTCAGGGGGCCTCGTGATGGTCACAGTGGGGCTGAAGCTGAACTTTGGGGTTTGAGGGGGGACACAGCTGCACAAAAACAGGCTTTAATGCCCAAACTCCTGGGATGTGAGCCTGCCCTTCCCTCAGAGAAAGGGTAAATGTCCAGTCCTTGCCCACGGGGTGCAAGAAGAACGTGGATCACTGCAAAAAGAAAGAAAAAAAAAAAACCCTAAAAACCATTTTCAGCGACACGGAACAAGCCCTGCTCGAGGGCCTGCGTTTCCCCCAGTTTAATTAGCTCCTCAGTGATGCAGAGCCAGCCTTCCCAGGAGCCTGAAGATGTATTTTTAGGTGCAACCACTCCAAAAATAGAAGCGTCCCCGCGGGAAGCCGCGAACAGCCACCGAGGAGCCACGTGCAGGTTGTGCTGGGGATGCACGGGCCGAAAGCACAACCAGCCCCCATCCCAAACACAGGGGAGAGCAAAGCAGGGTCACTTCCAGCAGCAGCCTCAGCAACCCTCCCAGACTTATGCTTGGAGAAACAGAAACCTGGAAATTTAAAACACGGAAATCGAACCGGTCTTTCGTACAGACCTGTGTCACACCACACCCAATCCACCCCGGGAGGACCATGGTTTCTCCTGGACACCTCCTGAAGCAGAGGTGAAGTGTCCCAGTGCTGCACACCAGCATGGACACACAGCAGCAGATCATCACTCCTCTCCGTGAAGGATGGAGATGGGCTCAGAGAGGAAAATGTTCAGGGCTGCTGAGGAGACAGAGGGTTTGGGGAAGGAAAAGAAAAAATAATAAACCAAACCACTCCATCAGGCTGGCATGATTCTTTTCCCAGCTGCCAAGACCAAGGATGCCTGTGGTACCAACCCCTCACCAAAGTTTTGTCACTGGTTTGGTGACAGGCACTTGGTTCAGGGAATGAATGAGGAGAGGTAGGTTTTGGAAGAGGCCACACCACAGGCAACCTCCCCACTGATCACCCCAGCAAGTCTTGGCATTCCCATGGGTTGTCCCTGTACTCCTGGCCTCTCACATAAACTTGGGAAACTCCACAAGGCTTTTACTGACTGGTTTGCTTTGGCAGAGTCTCACAGAGGACAACATCCAGATGAAGGTCTGACCAGCTAAGTCCTCCTCTCTGACTCTGATCCTGCCCCTGTGACAGGCAAAGCTCTCAACAAAAACCAGCATCATTTGTGCCTTCAGGAGCTTGTCCAGCCTTACTTTCAGCAAGTTTGAGAGAGAAAATATCCCCCATAAAGACACTTGGTTAAACTTCCTCCCAAGGAGCAACCCTTGCCCATTGCTCCCCCACAGCCACTGCCCAGGCAGAGCTGACAGGGGATCCACAGGGATTTGTCAGAGCAAGTTATATCTCCCAAAAGGAGGTGAAAGAAAATTTGAATGCTGGAAAAGCAGTAGTTTTCTCCATTTCCTTTTAAAACTTTTGAAGACTTCTCATCCCGTAGCATCACCAGAGACTTTCTTCCCAAGACCTTTGCTCTCCAGCCAGGGCACAAGCACAGACTGGCCCCACAGAGAAGAGTTTGCTTGAAGATGATGTTTAACCTTGAGGTCTGCCAGAAACATGGTGTCTCTCACCTTCTGGATGTTCCATAAGGAAATTCCAGCAGCTGTTCCCATTGACAGCTTCCACCAAGATCTGCAGAAGAGCCCCCCAAGTCCGAGGCAAAAGGCAGAGCCTTGCCAAAATCAGCCTGACAAGATCCTCAGTGACCACCAAGTGATTCAAGGAAACCCACAGCTGACTGCAAACATCGCTGAGAGTGCAAAAAGACAAGGTCACATGGAACAAAGGGGACATGGGGGGACATGGGGACCCCCAGGAGCCCTGGGGAGAACACACAGCTCTGTCCTTGCAAAGGGGTTTTTTTGGCAAAATCACTTGAATTATTTGGCCTTGAATTAAAGTTGCACGAGCTTTCTTTTTTTAATCACAATAATAAATAGCTGGGTGAGTCACTGCCTGAGAAAACCCAACAGCAGCCACTGGATAAACAACCTGCTGCTCCCGTCTGCTGGATACAGCCGGGAAAGGGTGGGAGGGTTGTGCTGGGGGACGCAGAAGAGGCAGCACAACTTCAGTGAGAGCAGCCAGACAGCTCAGAGCCTTCCCCTGCACTTCTCATTTCCATTTTGAAGGGTTGGTAACGAACAGAAAGCCAGAGGAGCCAGTTTTGTACAGGAAAAAGGCTCGATCGGGAAGCGCCCGGCACCGCATCGCTCGGGTTACGGCGCAGATTCTCCTGGTGCAAGTCACCTCTAAAAAAATAAATAATAATAACAAAAATCCATTGCCAGCAGCTGAACATCCCACCTTGGGCTTTTTCCAAGAAAAGCATCCCTGTATCCATTAGCTATTGTCTCCCTCTAGCGCGGGCAGAGACCAACCTGCCTCCTGCCACGGCTCCCGGCCTGGCTGGGAACCAGGGGCCGGAGCTCTGCGGAGAACCGGGAGCTCACAGCTCTGGGAACACGCCAAGCACCAGCTCTACCTTTGCACTGATGAATCAGCTCCACACACGTTTTCAATTTTTTTTTTCCATTCCCTTTTCTCTCAGCAGATGCTCAGAGCAGGAGGGATTTCTTAGTGACCAAACTGGCGTGGCAAAGCCTTCCAAATCTGAGAGGCGACTGCCAGCAGCCGCATTTTATCGAGGGCTGGAGAGGACACAGAGGTGAAACAGCATCCATCCCTCTTCCTGCTGCTCCTGGGGAACCAGCCTAACCCTTCCTCACCCTTCTGGGAGGGGATTAGGGTTTGCTCAGCTAGGCTTTTCAGGGGATCTTTTCACAGCTGCCTTTAACACCTCTGTACACCTCCCAAAGCAAAATAAAACCCCGCACTTAGATTTTGAAACGAAAGGTCTCCTGTCCTCTCCAGGGAGAATTCCTGCCAAGAGAGAAAGGGAATGACACTGCAAATCTCTCCCCTTTTTAAAGTGAGCACTGCAGCAGCACCTTCACCCCCTGCTCTGCAGCTTAATCCACAGAAAATCAAGAGCCTGGAGATACAGCCAGGTTTCCATCTCCACACTCACACGGTCTTTGCTCCTCCAAAGGCTGCACCCAGAGCATCTCCAGGCACTGCTGTCCCTTCCAGGAGCATTTCTTCCTTGAGCAAGGAATCACCAGCATATAAAACCCCACCTTTTCAAGGAAAAAAGGACATTGCTTTACGGGCAGATCCCAATTCTCACTGGGACATTACCTGTGCCAAGCTCCTGGAGAGGGAGGCACAGGATTAACGCAGCAGCTCCTCAACCTGCTCTGTCTTCACAGCACCACAGGGAGGACAGACACAGGGGAATCACAGAATGATTTGGGTTGGAAGGGATCTCATTCCAACCCCCTGCCATGGGCAGGAACACCTTCCACTAGACCAGGTTGCTCCAAGCCCTGTCCAACTTGGCCTTGGACTCTTCCAGGGATAGGGCATCCACAATCAACCTGCTCTGCTTGGTACCTGGACAATCTGTGTCTTACCAACAGCTTTCCCAGGGCCTTGGAGAGCAACTGCACACAGGGAAAGAGGCTCACAATGAAGGGGATTCCCTGGTGCCCATTTCTGCACGTTCTCCAACTGGCAATGCCCAAGTCAGGAAGGCTCTGAGCACCCCTAGTTATCCAAATACACTGGGATAATTGTTAATTGGTGAGCCCAAGGAGGATGGGAAACAGCTCCTTGTGAAGATTCCCAGTGCCCTTATCCATAAGGGGAAGGGAGAGGAGCAAAACCCACAGCTGAGATCCAGACACACAGAGGAGCCAGAGGAGAGTGTCTGATCCAGAGGAAGGCTGAGCTTCCACCCAAGCACACACCAGGACACAGACACAGAAGCACAGACTCAGGTCTGCTTCCCACAGCCAGACCCTGCCTCCATGGCCATGCATTTTACCAAGTGACAGCTTCAGAGGAGCTGGGACTCTCCAGAGGGGCAGGAATGCAACCAGAGCAACACCACAACACCCCCCACTCAAACCACCATCACTGAAGCTCCTGGGTTACACTCCTAAATTGTTTTAAAACAGTCAGACCTGCAAGGATCCATCAAACTGCTAATTACCCCCCCAAAATAGGTGTCTGGACACCTGCCAAAGGACCAGCCTCTGACCACAACCTGAGCAAGTGCAGAGACTCTCCAGGGTTCAGGTTTTCCTTTGGATCTCATTGCAGAGGGTGCCCCTGGCACTAGAAATGCTTTCTGCATCAAGCCACCTGTAAAAGTTAGACTAATAGCATTTAATTCCATGAAATAACATCTCCATGACAGCTTAATGGCCACAGCTGGAACCCAAGGGTAGCTGCTTTTGTGAAGAAACCAGGTTTTTCAGTTTTCTCTCCCTTTTCTGAGCTACTTCACAGCTCTCAGCAGGACTTGCATCATCCAGGAAACCACTGGGTCCATGTAAGGAAGAGATTTCTTCATCTCCTGTCTGGTCAAAGGGGGTGGATGACAAAGGGCCAAAACAGTAACCAAAAAAAAAAAAAATAAAGCACAGAGTGTGAACAGCTCAGGGTGAGCAGTTTGAGTTGTTTTACCTCTACAATTAACTCATTTTGACCCCTGTTTTATTGCCTTCCCACAGACAATCATGTCCTCAAGTGCTCTCAAGAACCAAGCAACCACCTCTCACCTTGCCCATTGAAGTAAAAATCCCAAAGCAGGAGGGCCCCTGATCTCCCCACACTCCCAGGAGAATCCCTGCCCTATCAAACTCTCTCCCCAGATTTGTTCCCAACAAACAACAAGGCAACAAAGCACCCTTCCACCACAGACTCCCATCCAGGAGGCAGATTCAGGGCAAATGGAGATACTCTGCACATGGATTTGCCACAAAATCCAGTGTTTCTGACTATTTATCTCCCTTCTACTCCCTGATTTTTCCCAAAGATAACACAACAGAACCACACTTTGCATGATGGCTTGCTGGGGATTTCTTGCATTTTTTAAAACCTCAGTACCTTTTCTTTAAAGCAAAAACTTGCTCTGCAGTTGGCAAGCTCCCCAGTTTGCCTCTTCTCAAGCTGGTGCCTCCTCCTCTGCCCAAAAACAAAGTACATTGGGTGCAGCCTGATGCTCATTTCAGGGAGGGGAGAGGTGGAAACCTCACCTGAGTCATCCACATTCACTTAAAAGAAGAGAGCAGGAACACCTTGAATAATAGCATCCCTTTATTTGCTGACACCATTACAAAAACTGATTACATTAGCAACCAAAAAAAAAAAAAAAAAAAAAGGAGTGTTTACTTGAGGTTGAAGTCAGAGGCAGCTAATCCCAAAAATGTAATTAAGTAAAACAGTGTACAACATCAGTATTAAAATGTCATATCCCACTGGTGACTTTACCACATTGGAGTTTTCTGAACAAGTTTTATTGAGCAAAATAAGACAAAAGATTATGTGTTTACTGTCTCTCCAGGAATGTAAAGGTCTAATTATCCAAACAGGTTTGTTTTTATTATAAAACTAAACTCTGGAGGTGTCTACAGAGTCGGGTTTTTTTCTTTAAATCAGTAGTCTAACAAGGATTAGAAAAGACAAAACTCTGTTCAGTGTTTCTGACGAAGTAGAAAGGGTGAAAACATAAATAAGGCTTTAATTTGGCAAAATATAATACAATGCCTTCTGCTATCCTCAAATTAACGATTCCCCCGTGACTTCACTCTGCAAGAGAAACAAAAACACCACGTCAGAGGAGCAGTTTCCAAACAAACCCACACCTTGACAGCATTTTGTTGGTGTTGGCCAACACCAGTCTCAGAGGAACAAGCCAGGATGGTGGAGGCTGAGCAAGAACAGCCTCCCAGAGCAGAGTCAAGGTGCAGGAAGCCTCTTCCTCCCACCTGCACCAAGCCCATCCTATAAGGAGTCCTGTAAGACTGGGCTCATCCCACCCTGAGCCCCATCACCCTCAAGACCAGCTCTGCTGTCAGTGCTGTGTCACAGAGGCAGGAGCATAAAAAAAACCTAAATCAGGAATAAAACAAGTCCCCATCCTCAGCAGGTGAGAGGGAGCTCTGACACTCCTTGTAGCAGCTTATTCAGTGCCAAGGCCTTGCTCCCTCTCAACCCAAACACTTCACGTTAAGACCTGGACCACAACCTGCACGAGCTGCCTGAGGAAGGTTAATGTAGAGTTTATCCAGACTTGATATTTAAGAAGTCTACCAGCATGATGCAGCCAACCACAAAGGCCCATGTTTCCAAACTGGCTGTATTTGAAAATAAAAGCCTTGTCCATGTGTCTGTCATTGGATGAAGAGTTCATGCCAGACTGATGCTCCAGGATACTCATATCCCCCTGACCACTGCGAGCCAGTGCTGGTAGCTCAGGGAAAGCCCAGTGGGTTACTTTAATATCCTCCATCCCAAAGCAATCAGAGCATGGAAGTGCAGACAGTTTGCTGGGATGAAGGAAACAAGGCACAGACTCTGGGAACACAAAACTTCAGGTGATTTGCTGCATGAAGCAGCAGGTGGCAAAAGGGAGGGGGATACAAGATCAGTCTCAGCTAACTGATGTGTGGATCCATGGAGGAACAAATCCAGGGCCTGCCAGAAGCTTTTTATGATTTGCACATAGAATTTAAATTAGATATGAGGAAAAAAATTTTCGCTGAAAGCGTTGTCAGGGTCAGGCTTTGGAACAGCAAGGCAGTGCTGGAATCACCATTCCTGGAGGGATTTAAAAAATGTGTGGATGTGGCACTTGGTATGATATGGTTTAGTGATGGCCTTGGCAGTGCTGGTTTAGAGGTTGGACTCGATGGTCTTACAGGGCTTTTCCAACCTCAATAATTCAACGATTCCACAATATTATTCCAAAAAGCCTCATATTTTGACACCAGACTTGTTAAATTTGAACAAGGTCCCACCACCACAGACCAGTGGCCTTCCCAACAGCCACCCACCAGCTCAGCTGGCTGCACCCACCTGCTCTCTGGTAGTGTTCTCATCCCTTTGACAGCATTTGGCTTATTGACACGAGCAGCTTCTTGAGATGACCTACATCCTGGTTAAGATTCACCGCCACATTTAGTCTTTTATCAGTCAATTCCTGGAAGAAGGGGACAAAAAAGAAATCATTAAAAACTCATTTACAATCTAATTACCACGAAAGCCTAGAATTAGATCCTCTGTATAAAATTACAAACTCGTTGTGCAGATGGGAACAATTCTTGTAAGTCA
This sequence comes from Pseudopipra pipra, assembly GCF_036250125.1. Taxonomy (NCBI): domain Eukaryota; kingdom Metazoa; phylum Chordata; class Aves; order Passeriformes; family Pipridae; genus Pseudopipra; species Pseudopipra pipra. The sequence goes on from NC_087554.1 coordinate 61,944,334, forward strand.
GAGGGTTATGGCCACATTTAATGACAACATGGTTCAAAGTCAAGAAGCCCTTTCCTGTTCCAGGGAATTACCTGCATGCAGAGAATGCCAGTGAGAGCATTGCTGACCTCCAGCTCCCATCCTGCTGCTTCCAGGAATTGTGCTTGTATCCACAGCTGACCCAGCCTCAGAGGTTATTACCCCACATCCCCACAAGCCTGGCTGAACCCCCCCACAGACGGGAGCACGTGGTTTGTAACACAGGCTGGGGTGCACCCAGGGGGAGGGATGACTTCTGATCCCACAGCTGGAACAACAAGGCTCCTGGACCACCAAGGAGGGGGTCTGATTGAGGATCTGTGGGATGGTGTCCTCAGCAGTATGTAACACCCAAGCACAAGGCAGCTCCAGCTGTGGAACACCATGTGGAGCAGCTGGAGACACACACCCTTCCCCACCCACACAGCTTCTGCTCAGGCTCAGGACATGGGCTGCTGCCCACCAGCTATCCCATGGATTCACCCCCTGCTCTGAGCCCCTGGGAAATGCCCACTTGCCAGTGACTTGGATGAAGGCTTAACAAAGCAGTCTAAGCACCAGTCAAAACAGAAAAGGAAAAAGGAAAGCTACCACGAGCCGAAAAGCTGGTTTCCTGTGCTGAAATGAAAGTGCTGAGCTTGTGTTTTTAAACAAAAATAAATCCCTTTTTTATTTTTCCAGGAGTTCAACAGTTTATTAATCAGGAAGTGTCACAACTCAAGATGGACTCTTCCCCTCCTGCCTCCCTGACTGTCAGCCTTGCTGGAGCCAACAGTGCTGTGTAATCCCTGTTTTATTGCCTTTATTGATTAACTCCTCCAGAGACGCACCGAGCACTCCACATCCAAAACACACCTTGCTTGCTCCTCACTCAGCTCAGAACACAGACATGCAGATAACCTGCAGGAGAGCTTTTCCTGGAAATTTAACAGCTCAAAATAAGCAGCTCTGCCTTGGTGTCAGCAATGCAGAGGTACCCAGTTCCCAACAGGAGCACAGAGGCGTTTCCAGGCACTCGGCATCGGCCAACCCCACTCTGACTGAACCAGTGCTACACCAGAATGAGACTGATGCATTATGTGGTTGCAAATCTCTCCCCAGAGTTCCAGGGAAATTAAAGGGAGTTCAGAGAGAGCCATTTTCCCTGCTCCCATTTGGCTGGAAATGCAGAGTGAGCAGTAAATCAAACTCAAGCACCTGCACTGTTACAGAAATGACTCCGGGCTCAGACACAGGAACAAAACAAAGCTCTTACTGAATACAACTGGTGAACATCTCCTACTGTAAAAAATCATTGGGATCTGTGTTAGGGTAGTCTTAGCCTGTTTTACCCCTGTTGAAGATCAGGCCTGCCGAGGCTGAGACTTGGCTTAGTGATCTCATCCAGACTGACAGGAGCAGAAAGGCAAAGGCAATTAGCAGCCCAGCAGACAAATGAATCCAGCACTGACCAACACTGCCAGGGATGAGGGTGCCTGTGCATTAGCACTGGAACCACAGGCAACGAAGGAGCCTCTCAGTCCACTCCCAGCCCCATCTCTGGGAAGAGCTTTTCCCTCCCTTACTCCCTCTCACTTCTTTTGTGATCTCACTGATCTCAGGCAGTGTTTACTCATAAATTATAGACACATCCCCTACCCTCCTGGGGCCAATCCTGAGTAGCTCCCAGTGGAGCAGCCACTGCTATGCCCCAGGCCCCTGCTTGCCATGACTCAAGGGAAAGAGGAGAAATTTAGGTTAAATATATGGAAGAAATCATTCCCTGTGAGGGTAGCGAGACACTGGCACAGGTTGCCCAGAGAAGCATGAATGTTCCTTCCCTGGAAGTGTTCAAGGCCAGTTTGGATGGGGCTTGAAACAACCTTGGATCGTGGAAGGTGTCCCTGTCCGTGACGGGGTTTGGAACTAGATGAGCTTTATGGTCCCTTCCAACCCAAACCATTCTGGGATTCTATGATTCTATCTTTTTGGGATATGGAGAGGAAGAGAGAAAAAGGATAGCAGTGGGGAAGGCCCTGTGATCACAGACTCAGTAGCCAAGACAAGTGCTGAACCGTCTGGACAGATTCCCCTCCACTGTTCCACACATATGGCATTTCCAGTTTCCAATGATGGAATGTTTTACACTGAGATTTGGGGGGGGAAAGCATGTTAGAATTCATATAAGCCTCAAAATAAGCTCAGTGCCTAAGCAAGCTGCTGAATTTAAATGACTTCCTTAAAGCACACTAAAAGGCCCCCTTTAGTCATCAGCTGGTCCCATAAGTGACAAAGCAGCTGATTAGAAAACCCAAATGGTCTATTTTTAAATTGAAAGAAAAGGAGTCTAAAGAAAACACTCTGAGTGTGTTTGAGGGTTTATGCAAGTATCATTTCTCAATTTTGTGGGCTGGTTCCAGTACCCAGAAGGAACAAATATGCTCATTTTCAAGCACGTGTTTTCAGGTCCTTCATAAAAAAAGAGGCACTGTTGCTAGGTGGAAGTGGCTGGAAGACTTTCTTTTTTGATCTCAGAGCTATTTTCAGCTGGGTTTTTAGGCTTCTGGGGAGACAGTTTCCTTTTCTCCCCCCTCAAAAAAAAAAAAAAAAACCAAAAAGGCAGCATAAAAGGCTTGGAGAAAAGATAAAGTAAATGTTCTAATTCCAGCCTCTGCCAATGGCTACCTGTCAAGAGCACTGCTTAGACAATTAATGTATTTTTACTAATGAAGGCTTAATTATAGGTTTGTTAGGACTGTTTTTCCACACTCCTCTTCAGAATAAAGCCATGGATATTCTGGCAGAAAACCTGCCAGAAAATCCACAACGTGCCCACAAGAGCTGAAGAGAAGGAAGAGAAGCAATGCGAGAGCCAGAGGGACTACTTGAGTTAAGGCTAAAGCAATTAAGTCAAACGAGCACATCTGGGGCACCACAGGGCACATCTAATGACACCTGGCCCAGGAGGGCTCCCCAGAGTCACCAGCCACACGTGCCATGGCTGATGGCATCGCTGTTCCCATGTACCACACGGATAAGCCACAAAGGCACAGCAGAGCTGGGATTGGTTTGAGGGATTCTCTCCAGCCTGCTGGACACAGAGCACCTGATTGTCACCAAAATCCCCTCATCTTCTGCTGAAGGGCTCAGCAGACCTACTATCCTCCTGGGAACGAGCTCACAGGGTTGGGACATCCAAGGCCTCACAGGCCCAGCTGCAACCCTGCCTTGAACACGGTGAGCCGACACGAAAGTCCATCAGCATCAACTGATTACTCTGGAAAAGCCATTTCATTCCTGCTAATGACTACAAAGGCTTTCCCACAGTACTCCTCAGAGGACCCAGAGCTTCCTCCTGCAGCTGATGAAGCCACTTACTTTCAGCAGCTAAAAGGAGTCAATATAAATTATTTGTCCTATCAGCAAACGCTCCTCTCCCCCTCAGACGACAGCGTTTCCTTCCACTCTATCCATCAGAAGGAAACGGGTAATGAGTTCCACTGACACCACTTAGCTGTGTAAAACGTGCTGGGAGAGCATCTGCTTTAGCCTTCCCCTTCCCAAGTGCCTCCTGGAAAGCTGTTCCGTAGCTATTTTGAAGCTGGTGTAAAAGCTCTTGTTTTCAGAGATGGAGAACGCCAGTGAAAAAGCCACAGCTCCATCACCTCTACAGGTGGTGCCTTTTTAGGATCAATATACTCATCATCCAAGCACAAAAACAGGCCACCTCAGAGAGAATCCACCAAATTCCACACCCTAAAACTACACTGCCACTGCTGGAGGATATAGGAGCACCAGCAGTCTGGAGAGTCACCCACCGACAGCACGAGGCAGAGCTCAGGTCTGTTCCTTCCTGAAGCTCAGGAAAGCAAGATTTTGCTGCTGGACCACATCAAGGCCAACACGAATTCCCAGGAGCCAGGACCAGCTTAAGTTGAATTCTGGCCAGAAGGAACCACGTTCTAGCAAGAGACAACCTCTGTCTTGGTGTTATGGGTCATGCAGAACTGCCTCTCTCTGGTGTTACAGATGTCAGCAAGGGCCAACCCAGAAGTGAGTATTTTAAGCCATCAGCAGATTTATTTTTAGCTTCCCCTTTCCCTTCTTGCAGGGACAAGTCTGGGGATCTTCCCACTGTTGCCCACACCAAATCAAGAACCCATCAAAAGCCCAGACTTCATGTAGAGAATCTCTCCTCTTCCTCCTCGCAGATTTGAGCCACAGGAAAGGGGTCACAATCCAGATGACAGCAGAACTCCCAATGCATCCTTAGGATACAGCTCTAGGACACCACCCTGGCAAGGACTGGAAGCTTCATCAAGCCCTAATTTCCCCACCAGCAGCACACAACCTGTTCCTTTGCTGGACCTCACTTCCCAAAGTTCCCACTTTGCATGGGATTTGTGTTGCCCCTGAGCTCAAAGAAACACTCACCGACTCTGTGCAAACGTCGCTGTTTTCAATAACATTGGCATCCCCAAAAACTTTTCCAATTTCTCTCTCAAGAGCTGCCAAAGATTCCTGGGCCTGTAAAGGGAAAAAAAAAAGGAAGTTAAAAAAGAAAAGAAGAAAGGAAAAAAACAGGGAAGGCACAACAATTAGCAAAGCCTGAAAAGCAACCCCCCAGTCTCCCCAGGAGCACCAGAGACACAGGAAATCACTGTTCAGGAGGAAATCTGTTTTATGCCAGATTTGCTCAAGGGACCAACACATTTGCCAAGACTGACATGTCTCCTTACAATCAGCATGTTGCATGTCAGCCTGCCTGCATCTGAGAGCAATTCTACAGGGAAGCTTTAAGAGTCTCATGTCAAGTTATTAGGTAAAAATTGTGCAGCAAAATTTTTTTTGCAAGAGTAGGAGTGCAGGCAGGTCTCAAAAATCCTAATCATAGATGTGTACTTATGTAGAATATACCATGAACACCAGCACAGCTCACTTCACATGTCAACACCCAACATAATTTGTCCTGAGCAAAATTTTAAATTCCTTATTAGAGCAGGTTTCCTGTAGCTTCTCACCTCCTGGCACTGCTTTTGTGATCACCTATCCCTGCCCCAGGACAAGGCATGCCCCACCAACAGCATTCCCCACTCCAGTCTTGCAAGAACTCATCCCAATTTCCATACTATGCTGAAGGAAACAAGGTGTTCCAGAGTCTGGAGCCAGAGCCCAGCCACTCCACAGGCTATTCTTGTCTCCATTTATCAACTTTCCACGAGAGCTTTGTTTCTGGGGTGACAGACAGCACTGAGACCTCTCATGCTTAAAGGTTGTCCACTCCAATCCATCTCCTAAGAGCAGTCATGGAGGAAGAGCAGAGGAAACCCACCTGCTTGTCTGATCACACTTGCACAGAACTGACTTCTAAGATTTGGAGTCTCCTGGGTTATAGTTGATGTGTAACCACATGTCAATGGGCTGATGGCTTGTAAACCAACTTGTAACCCCCTGCCACTTGAAACTGGATTTAAAAGCCTCAGGCTGTGCTGTGGGTGGAGGGCTGTGGGATGAGCTTTTTGTTAGGCTGGGTTTCTTTTAAATAAAGAATTATTTGTCAGCCCCAAATCACCACTTGTTCCCACTGGCATAAAATTATCATCAACAAGGGAGTCTTTCAGGAAGGAGAATTAAACAGAGCTGTTGGTTGCAGTTTTATCATTTCTACAGACATGCAGGTATCTTGCATGAGCTCTTACACCCACAGTCACAGTGGAGCAAGACACCCCACCAGGAAGGCAGTTCCCTCAAGCTGCTCAAATCACCTTTTCCAGCACGGGAAAACTACAGGTCTTGAGAGTTTTTGATAAAATTTCTATCTGCAACTGTTAAGGGTCTCTGCTTACCTTGGGCAAGTCACCAGCCACCTTCTGTCTCTCGTTTTGATCAACTTTGAGTTTTGATAGTGTTTCGTTTAGCTGCGTTTTCAGCTGCAAAAGAGTGACAAAGAAACTCAGTCTCCCCTCACACACACAGATTTCATCTGTCTGTCCCACGGATTAACCCAGTGCACATGGACTGCAAAGGGAGTAAGATTACTGACAATTACTGCACACACTGGATTAGTGGACATGTATGATGAGGTTTACAAGGACAGTCAAGGAAGAGAGACTCCATCTGTGAAGGTAAACGGAAAGAATGGAAACTACAGAAGAAAAGACACCGTCGGCATCGGCTTCGTTAGGAGTGGTTTCAACTTTTAAACTACATTGCCAGGAGGAGCATTAGCAACCCTGACAGTGCATAAGCCTCTCTAGCACCCTTATCACAGAAGTCAGCCCAGACTCTTAATTCACAGCAAACATGCAAAAAAATGTAGATTGTCATCTTCCTAGTTCAGGCTAAACAGTCTCTTTACTGCTGAATAAACTAAAAAGCTCTACTTGTCATCTTAATAAAGCACCACTTACTACAACTATGTTGACTTAACCAATCTGTTAACGTCACATCAAGGCATGAATCACTGACAGGGGGATATTAAGTTGTCGATTGTGTTTAGATTCAATCCAAAAAAGTGAAACTATTTCAGTCAAGAAGGATGAATACTCCGCACTGGCTGCCCTTAAACTGCAGCCTTCCAAAGGATAAACATTTTTTAAAGGGTATTTTGATTGCACTACAACACAGCACACAGAACCAGCCACAGCACTTGAGGCTTGAGCCTCGAACAGGAGTGTTAACAAGGAGCTCGAGTGCCAATTTTGTTGGATTTGTGCCTCTGAAGTGAGCTGAGCTAATGTTCACTATTCCTGCTGTCAATCTTCTTGGGAGCCAGCAGGAGATTAAAGAAGGGAACAAAAGGCTACTCAGAGCCCTGAATTCTCACTAATTCCAAACCTGCACATTATATTTGTCTCACCCTTGGAAGGCTTCCCCCTTTGGAGCACCCTGGACTGCTGAATGCTGGCTTTCTACATTTTGGAGAAGCACTGTTGAGCTCCTCTGCAGTTTGAGCTTATCTCCTTGCTCACCCTATAAGCAGAGGGAAACCTATTCTGAAATCCCACCATTTCTATTCCTCAGTCTCCTGCAAAAACCACTCCCACCCACTGGACAGCATTCCTGAGCCATTTGCATGCAGGTAGTTGTTCACCACCTCCTCACAGCCCCATCAGATTGCACTCGAGCTGCCCTAGCAGGGAGCTCAGCTTTTTAAGCTTTTGTTGTGTACAGACACAATAAATTGTTGCCTCTTATATTCAAGAGGTTTGCGTTTACTGATTAACTCCAAGCTATGCATTCAATTCCCATTTCCCTTGCTTTCAAAAGGAGAGGCTCTGGTTGCTGAGGCAAGAAGACTGTTCACTTAAGCAGATTGTTGCTGTGGTGGTGGTTTTTTTCTAAATAAACCCTGTTTTAACCCAGTCACATCAGTGGCAGCACCTTGGTGGGATCAGCTCCACCTGTGGTGACAGGTTCTCCCACCACCCACTCTAAAACCCACAGACACGGCGACAGCAACAACCTTCCCCAATTCTGGCTCAAAAAGCAAGAAAAAACTGTTCAAACACAAGGAAAGGAAGGATCTGACTGCTCCTGCAGCCTTAAAAACCACATCAGTGAAACAAGGGAGAAGGGGAAGGGCTCAGACTGGAAAACCATGCATCCTTGGGTCTATCCTCGGTTAATCCAAGTCCTTCTTGAGAAAGCTGGTATAGGAGCATTATTGGCTGGAAGCATTTCTAGCCAAACACGCTGTTTCACATGCAAGCACCAAGCCAGCACAGCTATTCAGCCACAGCAGGATGTCAGCAGCTGAATGGCTGGGTACTCTGAATTAATCTAACATTGGGTTTGGCCAATTTCTGTACATACAGAGCAGGATGGAAAAGGCTCTGTGCAGCCAGAACACAGATACCACAGTTGCATCCTCAGAAAGCTTTGGGGGGAAAAAAAAACCATCAGAGAATAATCCTCAAGTTAAGAGAGCACCACTTTTGTTGCTCCAAGGCCATTACATCTACTGTTGCATATGCCTACACTGCAAATCTTCTCAAGAAGTTTCAGGAACAAAAGTCTTACAGACTTTGGGGAAAAAAAGGTCTTAAGAACCAGACATGCTATTGTTAGGAGCAGAGAAGAGAGACAAATTGTAAAAAGTCAGACTACATAAATGATTTCAATGGACAAAAATACCAAGCTGAAGAGGTTAGCAGAACAGACAGGATTTGAAATAAGTCTCCGCTTCATACGTATGCTGGGAGCCTGGTTTGTGCCCAACGGAGAACAAGCTTCTTACCAAATTTAACTCTTCATTCTGTCTTACTGCTTCAGAATATGAATCATCAAGTTTTTTCTGCAATTCAGTCAAGAGATCTTTGAGCTGAAATGAAGTTTAGAGTTTTAGGATTTGTCTCCTTAGGATGCCCCCTTCTCTTCTGCTCAGTTGTTAGTGTGCCGCTCTACCCTAAGGTGTCACAAGCGTACAAACTCCTCAGCCACAGGGGCTAAGCACTGGGTTAGTTTGCCAGCCAACTGGGAACCAAAAGAAATAATAAAAAAAAAAAAAAAAAGAACAGCTTGGACAATTAAGTTTACCTCTCTGACTTCTGAAACATAAGTAGATCGTTCTATTTCTGCCTTTTCTAGTTCACTTTCCAAATGTTCTCTCTCTTTTTTAAGCTGGAAACAGAAAAACAGAGTTAAAACAGATGTTTCCAATGCTTTCTCGCAGTGTCATTTGCTTGATTTGTAATTAGCTGTAAATTTCTATCAAATATTCCGTGACATTTAGAGAGCATTTCAAATGCAGTGATTGCACAGTGCAGATTTAAACTGTTACACTTCAGAAAAAAAAAAAGATAAAAAGAATCAAGCCCAAGATTGTCAACAAGCAGTAAACTGTTCAGCCTCACAAGAAAGGGCTCCAGTGAGTGAGTACAGAAGTAAAAAACAGCACAATTTCCAGTACTCAGCTTCTCTGCTTTTTAAAAACACTGCCCAAAAGACTCAGATTAAACTGCAGCACGGGCTGTGCTGCTTGCAGGAGAGAAGCCCAGAAAGTTCAGATTTACAGCACAAGCCTAAATCATGTTTAAATAACATAAATCTTCAAAGACAAGGAAAGAAAACCAAAAAAACAAACACCTGCACGTACAGTTTCAACTTCTTTGATTTCTTCCTTTAACCTCTCCACCTCGTGCTCCAAAGAAGTGACTGAAGTTTTCATCTGCAGTTTTCAGGAAAAATAAAGATATTTAGTAGGGCTGGTCTAAGACAAACTCTCCTTATACACACAAGATTGCTCCTACCTTCTAAAAATACTGAGGATGAAATCAGTGGCTGAATAAAATAAGATGGTCAAATAATACAATATATCTGAGTCTATGTTGGAACACCTCTTCTACCTTCTCCCAACCTAAGAAGTTCTTTGACATATTTAGAGCCTAAATGACTGAAATATTTGGAATATAAAGACTAATCCAGTTGGTCATTAGCCATAGTAAAGGAAATATCCTTCCTAGGCAGGGAATAGAGTCCATCATATACCCAAACCCAGCATTTTTAGCCTTATTAGGGGCTGTGTAAGTGCAGCAGATGGTAGCACATCTCTAGTTCAAGATCTGACAGCCTCTGTGAGCCCCTCAAACAAGATGTTTATAAATCATCTGTTTGCTCCAGGCTCACACTCTGGCACTCAAATTTACTAAGCAGAAATACTTTAGAAATTATTTTTCAAAAAAAAGCAGTTTGACCTACTTTAATTGTAGACTGGGAAAGAGACATAAAAAAGCTTTCTTCTTTCCACTTTTGCTAACAGAGCCTTCCTAAAAGGAAAGCTTTGCAGGCAATTTCAAGAGTACTTAGTTGACCATAATGGATTGAGCAGTATTTTAACAGCTTCCAAAAAACTGTTATGATCCTATGATACTTCAATTTTAGCTCAAAGAGTCCATATCTGTTCACAAATAGACTTGGAAAAAGAATCCAGGTGCTCAACAGAAGCTGACTATCCAAGTTATCAGGATCAGAAAAACATATTCCTGGGCACACTAACAGGACACATGTACATTTCTCGACCTTTGGCTTCCCATCTCATCAGTACTAATTTTACTACTTGCCATTTAGCTGCCTCCTGCATCACCTGCAAATGACTCCCCATCCCTGGAAGTGTTCTAGGCCAGGCTGGATGGGGTTTGGAGCAACCTGGTCTAGTGGAAGGTGTCTCTGCCCATAGAAGGAAGTTGGAATAAGATGGTCTTTAAGGTCCCTTCCAACCCAAACCATTCTGTGATGACAGGACTGTGACACAGACTTGTCATAATGGCCACAGACCTTACACCTGTGCTGTTTATTTGTTCTTGCTTCTCTAAAGATGGCAGCAGAAACAGCCACACAAATCTGAAGACATCGACAAATCCCCCATTTTGCAGGTCCATTTAACAGAAACACATTCCTTTAAAAACTAAAAATCAGTCTTAGCTTCATGTAAAGTATCAGAGCACCAAAATACTACTGATGTGAGGAATCACTCCTATTATATTTGTTGCAGTCTTCACCTTTTTCATTCCCTGGTCACGAGCACATCAAAACAGGCAGCCAGGGCTGTTCTACACCTGCCTTCACAGAGCTCAAACACCTTCTGTGACTTCAAGCAGAACCTGCCTGGCTGCTGTAAAAAAAAAAAAAAGGGGGAAAAAAAAAATCTTCAGAAATACCTGTTTAAGTTCCTTCTGTGATTCTTCAACTTTTATCTTCCATTTGCTTTCTTCCTCTTCCACGCTCCTCTGTAGCCTTTGTAAAATCCCCTCCTAAGAAGAGAGAGGGATTTGAAAGCTCAGAGCAGAAGAAAGGCAGCTTGAAACACCACACAGGTGACCAGGCATCCAACTCACCGTCTCTGCCAGAACAGATTTGTATTTCTCACACTCCAGCTGCAGCAGGATGTGCATTTCCTCAGCCTCCTTCAACTTCTGCTCCATAGCCTGGGCAAAGGAAAAAAAGGGACCACAGGAGTCACATCTCAGTGGATGGATTTCAGTTCTATTCATCTTATTTTCAAAAGCTGGTGTCATTCATGGGCAGGTCTCTCTTCCCAACCCATGCAAAGACAAAAGCAAGTGCAATATTCACCTACAACTCTCAACATTCAAAGTACAAACTTCATGTGAGTTACTGAAAAAATGCCCATCACTTGAAAAAGGGAAGAGGGATTTTGAATTTCATGAACTCCCAACTCCACGAGGCACTTTTCAAAGATGCAAATACATTTCTGATTTACAACTTGCAAACACCCACAGGTTGCCCAGGGAAGCTGTGGCTGCTCCATCTCTGGAAGTATTCGAGGACAGGTTAGATGGGACTTGGAGCAACCTGGTCTGGTGAGTGACATCCCTGTCCAAAGCAGGGGGGATGATCTTTAAGGTTCCTTCCAACCCAAGTGATTCTAGGATTCTATAAAGCAATTTTCTTGTGACTTGTTTGAGAATTTGAGCTTGACAGTGTGTAAGATTTACACTGGAAAAATACATTATGCCACACACAATTTGTCCACCTTGTGCCTACCTTGACATCCTCAGATCCTGAAGCCTCTCTCAAGTATTCTTTAGCCATCTTTTCAAACCCACATATCCATTCGCTGTGGCTCTGTTGGGAAATCATTCAGTTAAAGCTGAGAATAACCTCAACAAAAACTATCTTCAGGACATTTTGCCTCCCAGCTGCAGGCTCAGGGAGCAGTGTTTCAGTCCTCTGAGTCCCCAGAGCTCACACACAGTTGTTGTTCAGCCAGTGCCACACACAGCTGAGAGGGGCTGGTGGGCAGAAATCCAGGAGCACGAGGTTATGACACACACACACACAGAGTTCACAGGGGCTTGGATGTGCTGAAATACAGCTGGGTGACAGAGGACTCCCTGCAAGTGTCAGGGCTCCACAAGAAGTATTTGAAGATTGAAGGGAATCTTTTCCAAAATCCCTGAGCAATTAAAGCAGACGCTTGCTGCGTAATTCTAGGAAGGCTGTTTTATAACCTTACAGAAACAGTCTTTTTAAAGACTGGCTCATCAGGAGACTAAGTTTAGCACATTTGGGAACAATTTTAAATATGAATATTCAAAACCTCTAGACGTTATAAATGGAATGCAAACCCCATTTTCCCAGCCTCACTTCACATTACTCACCCCATCTGAACCACACGAACCCAGTGCACCTTCCCTGCAAACAACTGACAGCCACCAAGGATATAAAACTGGAAATCAGTGCTTGGGAACAAAATAAACCCTCCTAAACTGTGTTAGCTGTCACTGAGGCAGCACAACTCCTCCAGAAAGGGGGGGGGGGGGGGAAGATGGATCCCCATTGTGCCAGACAGTGAGCAAACACACAGCAGACCTTATTCACCCCTCAAAATTTACTGTCTCAGTTGCAAGATGACACAGACAGGTAAATTGGATATTGAGTCAATAAGAAAACACACAATAATGACAATTTCTTTTTTAACACTTGTCTTGAAATAACAATCTGCAGCTTTGCCTCTCTGCTGGTGGGAAGCACAAGGCATCACCAGCAAGACACTCTTGTCCCACTGCAAAAACCTTGGGAGAGAGGGGACTGTGAGGAAACACTCCAGACTGCCCAGCACAGCAGGACCAGAGCTCCCTGGTTCCCAGCAGAAGGTTAAGAGGAGCCACTTCTCTTACCACGTTAGAAGGTAGAGAGACTTTAGGGAACAGCTTCTGGAGGAGTTCGCGCGTCTCCATCTCGGCAGCTTCCAAATGCTGCTGCTTCTCCTAAACCAAGAGAAGGGCTCACATGAAATGGGGGAAAAAACACTCCACAGACCTGGCAATAGCCTTTTCTATGCCTACAGTAGCTTACTTAACCCAGAAAGTCCTTTTGTAAGTGAGAAAGGCGCTATAGTCTCTAAAATTGCCAGTAAATTGGTTCAAAAATGGACACTAAATTGCTTCAGAATTTGGCCTTCACATTTGTTCTCGCTTAAGCTTTTATTTTCTTATGTTCTCCTCCAATCTAGCCTGGCTGTACAGAAATCACACCATCAGTCACTTGTTCACAACACAAGCTACACTGTGCTGAGTAACTGCATCCATAGATCACACCAACCCTGCCACTCAACCTGAGCGAGCTCAAAAACAAGCAGTTTGGTCAATCAACTATTTTTTTTTTTTAAATTCCATGCTTTTTAAACAATTTTAGGGGGGAAAAAAAAAGAAGTCACCTTAAGTTAACGTCATCACATCAAAAACAGAGAATTAAAATCTAAAGGAAACTTTGTGTTAATGCACATTTGAACCAGGCCAAGAAAGTAAGACTTCTAAACATTAAGTACTCAAGAGGAAGACCCTTACATCCTCCTGTCCCAACCCTGGATGCAATGGGAAATAATTATTAGAGCTGTGTGACAATCTCCAGGTTTTCTTTGTTATTGCTCTGCCAATATAAATACCCAGAGCCAAGGGCAACACAGATCCATCCTTCCATGTATTTAACATTTAAAGCAGAGCAGCCACAGGACATATGCTTGCTGTGCTTGTGGCAGATTGGGTTAATTTAGCCCCATGACGCTCAGGCTCCCATTTAAATTTAAATGTAGAAAGCCTGAAACCCTTCACAGAATGCAGCTTTCAGCCAAAATCCTTCACTGATACTTGTTTTTTTTTTTTCCTTTGACATCACTGCTTTGCTGCTCTGAGTTCCCCTGCTGCAAGAGGTCGGTGGTGTGAGCAGGCTGAGATTCAGAGACAGAAACGAGACATTAGGTTGTGAAGTAGTGCTAAGTGTGTTAGTTGGCAGCAATTTAGGAACCACCAAGAAGTGGCAAGTGGCTGTTTGGTGAGGTCTTCCAACTGCAAGAGAAAGCAGGCAAGCATTAGCACACAGCAAAAGCAGGTACAAACCTCCCTGACCCCGGGGCCAGCGAAGAGCAGAGACACCTCCAAAACACAGGCACACAACCTCAAATCAGAGCTCCTCTGCTTCTAGCTACCTGACTTGTGTTCCTACAGTTAGTTTGATGCCTTTTTTTTTTTTTTTTTAATTCTGCACAGTGGCAATTAACACTGAATCAGGCTCACAGCAAACACAAGCTCCTTTCAGAGCGAATCACACCCTGTATCGTTTGTCCCATGGTCCCTGTCGAGCTTCACATGCCTTCAAGGAGCAAATTCACAGCTGTGGTCACACCATTTTCCTGAGGAGCTCCCAGGTTTTTAAATAATAATAATAATAATTTAGTCCTGGTTCTTCACAGGTCCAATAGATTTGTTCAAGCACAGCCAAAGTCCAGTAGAAGAAAGCAGGTTGCTCACCAGCACAGCTTTTATTCTGGAGCTCCCCACAAAGCAAAAACAATTCACAACAGCTCTAACAATTATGCAAATGGAAATCAAAAGTCAGCATGCCCACAAACTAACAATTAAAAAAAAAAACAACCAAAAACCTAAAGACAACAGGAAGAAGCAGAGGTGAGAGTATATGAATGATCGCTCAGAAGAGATTATACTTAAACTGCAGTAAAAGTTAAATGTCTCCATTTCACTTAAAAAAACCAGCTGCAGATCTGCTTCTAGCTTAATGCATCATTTCTAGCAGTCAACATTACAACCTTGGCAGTCTTGTTCACTTTGTCCTGCAGCAATTTTTCAGTTGATGCCAATGCTTCCATTGCTTCCCAGTTTTTCTCCCGAAGGTCCTAATCATTTTTAGAAAGAATGATTTCAGTTCAGCCAATATTCAAACTGTTTTCCTTTTTACTTCAGAGATATATTTCGCATTACATTCCACCATTTGCATTTAAATGCTGGTTACTGCAAGATGATTTTGCTGGGGAATATGACAGACACTAGCAAAAACCAAGTGTGATGTTCAAAGAGTCTGAATGAAAAGAGGGGGGGGTAAAAATGCCAATTCTGCCCAACCTGCCCCCGTGTCCAAAACTGATCCAAGTGTACTGCAGAGCTGTATCACTACAGCGACCCCACACTTTGACTGCACTTGTAAGAAGAAAGAGGGAAGTTTTCAAAAGTAGTGAGGAACACAGACACCAAACCACAGATTACACAACAGAGTGTTAGGCATGTCGCGGTGCAGAACCCAGCATGGACCCCAGGAGACATGGAGGTGTGTGCACATTTATGCCCCTGATCCTGCAACCCGACCTTGGGCCTCAGCCCAAACCTACTGTGCCGGGGCCGGTTTTAGAAACGCAAAGCTCAGGGCCTCGTTTGGCAGCGTTCACCCCACACAGGTCTCTCCACTGCACTCACAGAGAACTGGTTTGCTGCTCACCAGCCCTCCTGGGAGGTTTTTGGGATTTCAGCAGTGGCAAGCACATCCCAGATCCACATGGAGAGACCACAGTGCCACGCTCCTGAGTCTTTCTTGGCGAGGTCATCAAACGTGTACTCCACAAGGCGTCAACATGCAAGTTCAGCGAGGAGGCCCAGAGCTCTTCTAAGAGCAGCCTCACAGCTCATATCTAGGAAGGATGGTGGGCCTTGCAGGGAGGATTAAACTTTTTCCAACCCTCAGAGCAATCTCCTTCAGCAAAGGGCTGTTCTGTATTGGTTTTTAATTCACCGAAGTGGCACTCAAACCCTAGCACGTACCTACACCAGCTTCACTTCATCACTTCTATTTGCCTGCTATCCTAAGGGCTGTTCTACAGGATATAAACACAATATTGGATAAAACTGGAGAAAAAGCTGGGACCTGCAGGCATGGTCTGTCCTTTAGCAGCAGTTAGATTTCTGCCTGCACCACGAAGGGTACTCAGACCTTGCGATTCCCCAGGAAACACACATGCATATGTTCTACCTTTCCAGCTCATCTGTTTTCAGAGACTACTCAGCCACTTTCCCTCTGTTTTATTTCAGCTCTTAGGTAGCAGTCCTTGCTCTACAGCTCAATATTTTCCTTGTGCATCTTCCTTATATTGTCCCTCTACTAAGCAATAAAGCTTATTGCATGGTATCCATCAGATTTTACAGGCAATTAAGGAGGGATAGGCAAGATAAATCAACTTTCTTCCAAGTAACTTAAAAGATAACACTCTTGCCCTGCACAGGTAATGTATTACAAGGAAGTAACTTCACAGCTCTCTGATGGCAGATACAAGCTTTAATTCCACCCACAAACAACCAGAACTGCACCATCAGCAGCTGCTGTGAAGGAAGGCTCATGGTCCTTCACCCACTCAGAAAGGTCAGGATTAGTCATTCAGGACTGGGAAGAGCCAGATCTGACCACCCTGAAGGTAATGCCTCCTCCCATGTCCATGCACAAGGACCATAACTCAGAGCACAGCACCTTTCATCCTCCCACCCTCCCTCCCCAAACTCCCTCCTCTTCCCTTGGCAAAGGATGTGTTTCTCAACAGGGCTTTTAAGGCTTGAATCCAAATCTAAGAACCTGCTCTGGGATGTGTTCCCTAGCAATTCTCCTTCCTCTCATCCAATAAGCAAATTGTCAAGGAGGTGACAAACTCTAAACCAGTAAAGTATGCTCAGTCACTCCCAAGAGGAAAGGAGTGTCCAGGGGGCACAACACAGCAGACACTCCCTGCAGAATGCCCCAGGCATCAGGGAGTGCTGTGCACACAGGTTTGATTGGTTTGGGAGTTTGGGGGGTTTTCTGGGGCGGTGGGGGAAGAATTTCCTTACGTTGTTCTTTTTCCTCTGCTGCTCAAAGGCGTTTCTCTGAGAGGCGAGCTCGTTTTGGAGACTGGCGATTTCCTTCTCTTTGCCTGCAACCCTGAATTGACAAAGAAAACCATAAACAAGTCAGGAGACACTGAAGAAATTTCCAGTGAAGCACTGACACCCTTTCCCATACACTGCCTTGCCTTCCCTTCCAGCAACACACTCTCTTTGAAAAGCTGCTCTCGCTGACTTGGCAGCATCACTTGCTTCCCACTGCTCTGTGAACCACGGGCTGCCAGAGCAAAGCCCATTGTAAAGCTGTTGTTTGCCTACAAGAGGCATCTGCACACATTTATCAGGGCCACAGAAAGGCAGAGCATTAGCTGAGGATAAGTCAGCCAGCCCACACTAGTACAGCACCACAGAACAGGCCTGCTGGATAAGAGCATTCCCTTTCAACCACCTAGTCCACAATTTATAAGTCATTTAACTTAAAAGACAAATAATTCTGCCAGCCAAAAATGCATGACAGTGGCAATTTGCTTAGCACAATGTAAGGCAGTATGGCATTAGCTTCCACATGGTTATTTAGTGTGCTTCAGCTCCACGTTATAACACACTTTTACCCCAGAGATCTTCCCTGGGAAGAGATTTCCAATGGATGATTTTATAATACAAAACCCCCTCTACTGAGCTGAAGTTCCAAGAAAAAAAAGCCTGTCACTTTTGCTTGAAACACCAACATTTAACTTTTCAGCCATACAGCTGAGCTGGCATGCATCCAAAATTAAATCAATCGTGGCTCCCTTCCGTGGTGGGCACAACACACTGCCAGCACTGTCTGTCTGCAGGAGACTGCAGGATTGTCATTGTGAGCAGAATCTCCATGTTCAAGTTTTATTAGATAGCAAACTTCTTTGTTTTCTTACTGCCCACTTCTCACACTCTGATATTGTACATTTGGCATTTATTTCACCTTCTAAATTTCCTGAGCAGTAACTGAAATGAATCAGTTGCATTCAACTTCTGGCAGTACTCACACTTGGAGAAGCTCCTCGCTCTGGACAGCCAGAGATGCCTACAAAGAGATCAGAAATGTGTTAGGAGCAGACCAGCAGCAGAGACCATGATCTGCCTTGTTAATCAGGCACTGCTGCAACACCACACAGCTGCACTCTGGGCCTTTCAGAGAATCCCATCCACTTCCCCTTGGCCAGGAGCCTGGCTGGGATACAGCGTGGAAAGACTGGGTGGAAAGGTAGATTAGAATGCAGGAGTAAGAAAGAACACAAGGCTGCAAATCCACCTGATAAAGGGAAACAGGAACAGATATGCAACAGCCAGAAAAACTGGCTTAAGTGCAACCCAGCCCTGAAGTTGTCCCTGGATTTCCATGGTCAAAACAACCTCTGCTTTTTCCATACCATCCTACAGGATACCATCACTCCCTTCAACTTCATTCAAACAGTGCAATTGGAAGCTGTACCTGTTTGCAGTTCTCCTGCTTTAATTCTTGTATTTGAGCTTTAAAAGATTCATTTTCTTTTTGCACCTCCTGTTGAAAGAAAAAAGGTAATATTTACTCATGCATAAATACAGACACACACTCACAACACATACCTTCCTCAAAGATGTTATCAAAACTTTACCTGCAACTGTTTTTCTTGATTTGCAATTTCTCTCTCTTTTTCTTCCACCACAGCTTTCAACTTCTTCATTTGTTCTTCTTCCCCTTTCAACCTGCAGAGATGGTTTAGAAAGTAAGAAAAAAAAAAATTAAAGTAACGAAAAAAAAAATTATGCTAAAAAGGGACAGACACTAACTGGGACAGTTTTTGCAGCAGAAGATAAATAAATTTTGTATGCTACATATAATAATCAGCCAAAAGGAGAGCACACACACATGGAGAAGAAACCATTGCACTACAGCTCCAACCCAAGGAACTGATCACCTGAGCAATCCCTGCAAGCCAGGTGGCTCTGAAGGTGCCAGGGACACTCTCCTAAAGGTGAGGCTGCCTCAGGTATCACATCCTGGCTCTACCAGAGCTCTGCTGGGAGGGCAGCACATCACAAGAGCTGCATTAAAGACAGAGCCCTTTTTGGCACAGTCTCACACGACCTTCCTCTGACTTAGAGCAGCCAGACAAAGCAGAGTCAAAACAGAAAGCCTGGCAGCCTTTCTCCATAAAACAGGAGCTGGAGAATTGGCTATTGCATCTCAGCCTGGAAATGGCAGACTGGATCTGTTCACTGCTTCCACCAGCTGAGCCACAGGCACTTCAGTCCACACACTTAAAAATGCTAAACAGAAGGAGAAATTATCACTAGACACAGGAAGTTTCACTGGTTAATAGAGCCCTGAGTGAACATTCCCAGAGAGTGTGAGCAGCACTGCTCAGGCAGGATGGGCAGGGACACCAGACACTGAACAGCCATCAGCACTAAGAGCTTATTTTAGCAAAGCTCATGAAATTCCTGAAACCAATTCATACATTCCAATTTAAGATAAATGCCAGCACCAAATGCATATTCTCAGCAGACACTTGAGGAACTGCTACTATGCATACTCACATGCTCTGCAGGTCCTGGATTTGGGATGCAGCTGGTACCTGTAAAAAGTAATTCCCAATCTCATTTTGATGGCACAGTTTTCAAATTAACAGCAACTCTTTGCATGAGCAGAAGCAACACACAACTTGCAAGACACTTGCCAAAGAAATACCAGGAGTTTTGGATCAGACACTGATCCAAGAATAGCTAAACACATAATGGATTTCAGAAGCAGAGCTTACACCAAGCATCCCAAACTTCACACCAGCCAATTGCTCTCCATTCCATATTTCCCCTGGGATAAATGCCTGTCTAGACTTCCACCCAAAATAAAAGTGCAACTCAGTTTCTCCCCTTTTACTATCAACAAAAATCCAAACTGAGTTAGAATACCACCTTACTGGGAAAATTCTTCCATCAAGGATGTCCAGTTACCTGTTCTCAAGTCCAGTGCAGGAAATCAAAAGCCAAGATATTCCAGCCCCAGATAAAGGCAGGAAGGGATCACAGCAAAGCCTGACCACTTTAAGAGGAGTTGCTATATTCAGTCACAGCAAGAGTTCTTCCATGACTAGAGGCCTCCAGACCTGCTTCAGTCTGGCAAGGAGGTGCCCAGGACACTGCTTTGATTCTGTCTGGGAGCTTCAAAGCTTTCAGACCACCAAAGCTCCTCATTACATGCAATATCAGCCCAGCTAAAGAAAAGCTCTCAGAACTTGTTATCCATGTAAAACCTGTTTTGGATGAACAGAGCTGAACTAGTGGGATCTCTGCACAGCAGACTACCAGCTTAGTCAAGTAGGATTTAAAACAGCTCTGTAGGTTGAAGGCAATGCAAACCCTTTTTGAGAGGTAGAGGAGAGAAACGTTTTCCTGTTCAACCAAGGAGCATTCCCAAACCACATCCACACTGCAGGCTGTACCTGTTGGAGCTGTTGCAGGTTCTGCTGTTCTAACTCCTGAACTTTAACAGTTAATTGTGCAATTGTATCCTTCTGACCCTGTGGACAAAAAAAAAAAAAAAGGCGAGTTTAGAAATGTAAATTTATCTTTTTCACAGCCAGAAATGCTGCAACAGAACTTATTTCCCTCCAGAATACCAAAGAAGGCTTACCTGCAGACATTCTCCTTTCTTAGCAATCTCTTTCTCCTTCTCTTCCAATAAGGCCTCCATGGTTTTCACCTGCTTTTCCTTCCCCTTCAGCCTGTACCATTAAACACACAGAGACACACAGCATAAACCCTTGCTCTTTTATCCACCTGAAAATAAACCATCCTATGATTTGCAGCACACAAACAAAAGCAGCATCTCTGATCAAAGGCACAAACACAATTCACCTGCTAAAAATCAATGTGTGAACACCTCCACTTCAGAGCCTGGGTTAGCAGGAGATGCCCTTGATCAGTGGTACTGCTCATTTAAGTGAGAGCTGACACATATTTGCAGGGATATCACACACGTGTGCTCTCCTCATCTAAAAATACTTCCTTCCCCCTCCCCAGCTGGGGACACGAGGGACTGACTGATCCCTTACCCACCCAGCTACAGCACAGATATTACCAAAGTAAGTTTTCCTCTATGCCTTGCCTACATCCCTCCATCCTGACTTGAATTTAATCCCTTGCAGCTAAACTGGGGCTCACAAAGCCAGGCAGCACTTCCTGTTTGCTGTCTCAGGCAGGACCAGGTATTTCTAATAAGGACACACATCTAAGACCAGTGTTAACAGCCTGGATCACTCCACGTGGAGCACAGACAGCAGGAAAGAACATTTTAACTTAAAACAGAGCAGAGAAGTAAGGGGTGCACAGGGCAGATCAGACATTAACAACTGTACTTACAGAGTCTGAAGTTCTTTGACTTGTGATGTAATGGACACCTAAAGGAAATAATCAGTACTTCAGTTCAAGGCAGGTGGAAAAGACAAAATAAATGCTAAAAACTGCTCTAGGGAGAAACATGGGGGGAAAATACAGACATTCATAAAATAGGCACTATTTGTTGCAGTTACATAAGCATAAACACTCCTTTGTTTGTCTTTTTTTTTAATTATGAGAAGCCAAGTGTCTTCACTATCTACATTCTCCGCATCTAAAATGTGGCTTCCAGAGCAGCAAAGGAAATGGTGCAAATGGGAACACAAGCAGGCCCATGTTTCCACCACGGGACACACAGGAAGAAGCAGACACTGATGATGATATTGGCAACTGCAGCTCAAACCAGAGGGACCATCCCTGATCACTGAGGTCTTTGCACAAGGAATTGATTTTTGGATGCTCTCTGCAATGTCAGCACTCCTTTAAATTCCCATTTAAGGCTGAACATGGGTTGAAGACACAAGATTTAGTGGGAATGTTTCTTTTGAATTCTGCATGAAAGACTGACAGTAGTTATCTGTGTAGATGCTGTTATCTGTGGCAGATCCTCTACCACAACATGGCAGAAGTTTAAGACATTCCCAAAAATCTCTATTCTGCTTGCAGGAGGGGCACAAACGTATCACCTTTGGAGCTTTCCAGAGACATCAACTACAAACTGCCCTTTTTTTCTGAGCTCTATGTCAGTTCCAGGGAAGGAAACACACAAAAATAACTCCCTCAGTTCCTGGAAATTTGCTTTGGAGGAAAAGCCCAAGACGGAAACACATTCTGTGAAGCTTTGCCTAAAAAGGACAAAACTTTAACACTAAGGGAAGAAGAAAAGGGGGGTGACATGTTGGAATGTAGCTAGAAAGACTGGGGGGGGGGGGAAAAAAGTGCAGACCAAAACCACAACCCACACAAACAAGCAAACTTCCTGACAGCACGATGGATTGAGCTGCCTGCAGAATGGGCTCCCTAAGGAAACGTGAGCTTCCTTTGTTCTGGATGCTAGACAGCAATCATGCCAAAAAAGCCAAGACTCCTCCATTCCTGCATTCCTGAGAGCTGGAGTAAAACTTACTGTGCCAAGACAGACTCTCTTTGGGCACTGGGAAGAAAACAGTCTTGGGTTTACCTGGAAACCAGATACTATTTTGGGCCTGTAGTTTTTGTTCCAGCAATACAGAAAGGCCAACAACAGGAGATGCAACTTCAGAAGTTAAAATTTCCAAGCTGTCAGCCCCCAAAAATGTCCCAGGTTTCCATGTTTACTACAGGGACATTATGCACTGTGCCCAGCCAGAGTAAATGTTGCAGTGCCTGAAGCTATAGCAATTCTTGCCAAATTCCATACTAACAGTCTAAAAAGCTCAGGCATCCGAAGGTACATGGTTTCTGAAGGACAGCACTAGTTACACTACACATTTATGGCTTTATATCCAAGAACAGTGTAGCTCTACCACTAAAACACTCCTCTACCCAGTGACATTGAGCAGTGAAACAAAACACACCAGAACAGAAATGAGTGAGCAGCGCATCCAAGGCAAGGCTGGTTCACACTGCTGCCACTAAGGTGTTTTACCTGTTTCTCCATCTCAAGCTGGGAATTTCCTACTTCTTCTTTCAGAGCCTCTATTTCCTGTGTCAAAGCCTTTTCAATGACAAAACAGACAGGGTTGGACAATGGAAACACAAAAACGCCACAAGAATGGATGCTACAAGTTCATCGCTCTACGGTGCCATGCAGTAACAAAGGAATGGGAGTCAGTGGCATCCACACAAGAGCCAAGGCAGGGATTGCAGAGAGATACCTGAACAGTCTTCTCCTTGCTTGCTACTTTTAGGACTTCGGCTTGGAGGAGTTCTTCCACTGATTTTATCTTTCCATCCTTCTCATGGATCCTTAAAGAGAGTAGAGGGACAACATTAGCTGAAAAAAACATGCTGCTCCAGCAAACACATGAGCTTTGGTTGTTATCCCATCACATCACCAGGCTCTGGGATCCACAGCGGGACCAGGCAGGAAGAACAAATAGGAAGAATAAGACTGGGAATAATCAGAACAAGCTGGCTTTATATAAGCAGTAATTCACATGCTAAGTAGATACTATTACAGTCTAAAAATGCAAGTTAAGGTATCAACGGTCCCTGGAATGACACACAGTTAAAATCAGCTTTCACTGGACTTTCCAGCAAAGTATTTATCAACTTACAGTACATACAGAGCAAACAAGCTTACTCCTTTTAAAATGCCTACTGAACAAAAATGAGTGTCTAACAAATCAGTGCAATTCCTCACCTACCCCAAGCCAGGCTTATGAAATTAATTGCTTAGCAGAGAAGCAACTGGATTTGCAGAAGGTATTGATCTGACATGATGTGCCTCTAAAGTAAATGCTTCCTGCCACACACAAACACTTCACCCAGTTAAAAGCAAATAATTTCAGGGAAGTGATTTACTTGTAGTCATGGGATAAAGACAGAGAGAAGTAACAATCAGAAATTAAATCTGTGCAGCAACTTACACTTTCTGGAGTTCCTCCACCAGTGACTGGAAGGAAACCTGTTCAAAACAGAGCTTCAACTTAGAAAAAACAGAAGATAGCAAAACAATCTGCAAGTGTTGAGGGGTGAGGAGTAGAGAGCTGGAGCACCCTGGCACTGAGTAAACTATGTAGCAGCCTAATGATTTTATTTATCTCCTAAGAAAATTAGGTGTCAGTCTCCAGTTTCTGGCAAACCAGTAATACCAAGTCTGCTGCAAGTTCCAGGAAAACAAAAGCAAACCCACCCCATCTTTACCAGGGGAGGGTGAGGTTCAAGACCAGCATTTGATCAGTTAACCTTTAATACTGGCACTACTGTACATCTCTTCATGGTCACTGTGCTTCCCCTTTTCCATAAGTGATTTTTCTAGAAACTAAGTGCCCTCCTGAGCTGTCCAAGCAGAGCTGGATGTCAAGGAAAGGCCCCTTCTGATCAGAACATCAAAAATGACAATGCTGTGACAGTGTCACTGATCAGAGACATAAAGAGACACAAAGTCACACCTGCAGAGTGGGGATTAACGTTGGAAAGCTCCAACACACACCAGGAAGCTGGGGCAGCACAAACTGCCTCCCAGCCATGCCTGCTGCTCTGGGCTTCTGGAAAAACCAATCCACAGACACTTCAGTGCGTGGCCAACTCTGGATCCTTTACATCAGCCCTGCTTCTTACACTTCTGCACAGGAAATATCTGACAGAAGTGTGAGCTTCCAGACCAGCGCTGGAAGAAAACAGGATGCTTTGCCAACAGGCTTCAAAGGCATCTCCACCTTTTTCCCTTGACTTTTGCAACCACAGCAAGATTCTTTCAGATTTAGTTTAGGTGTAATAAAAGTTTTAGATGAAAAGTACTACCTGCTCCGATTGCTGAATTTGCAGACTTTGAAGTTCTTTTCTCAAGGATGAATTTTCCGTTCTCAGTGCCTTTGAAAGCAGACACACAGATAATGAAAGACTCATTTGGTGGGGAAAAAGTGTTAAGCTTGACAGAAAAGTAATTTCTTTTAGAATAAGTGAAAGACTTTGAAATTCTGAAAGAGACACACACACACACCCCCCTCAGCAGCTGTTGGAGCCAAAGTATTCAATGGACTAATTATTCATCATGGATAACTTGGAGTGGATTTCAAAGTATAGGAAATTAGAGCCCAGGTACAGTAAATGTAAGACATCATGTTATAGGCCATTGCCATTCCTCACATCTTTGGGACAGCCTTTTACTTTCAATGAATTTATATGATATCAGGATTCAAATCATGAAAACTATAAGACCATGGGCTTTAACAGTCTAGATCTTACTCTGGAGTCAGTAATAATGTCCAAAATACACAAGGAGTCAAAGGTGTCCCTGTACAGAAACACCCTACAAGCTTAAAAATTTACATACCCCTAACACTGCCATTAGCATTGTTAAAAAAACTACAGAATATTATTTCAAACAAATAATTAAGACATCTTAGATGAATTTGTAAAATACCATTATCCCTGGAGGGATTTAAAAGCCGGGTGGATGTGGCACCTGGGGACATGGGTTAGTGGTGGGCTTGGCAGTGCTGGGGGAATGGGTTGGACTTGATCTTAAAAGGTCTTTTCCAACTCAAACTATCCTGTGACATGCTCACATCTTTGGCTGTTCAGTAACCTGACAGTTTTGCAACCTCTCCCCAGCACAGGGGTGTCAGCAATGCACCTGGAATTTAGGGACATTAAGAAAGGGAACATTGGCTTTGTCCAGGTAGACAGGACACAACTTTCCAGCAAAAGCCAGCTGAAAACACACAGGGATTTTTATTCTGGCTTTCCAGGCTTCTCATCACTACTTTCTTTATAAACAAACAGGAAGGAAATAACTTGATCCTTACCCAAAAAGTGTCACTACTTTATAATCCATTTAACCCCCCAGATTATCAATTAAGAAAAAAGATGCAAGAATCTCTTAATGCCAAATTTTTACAAAACATCCTTTCCTAAAGGCAGATTTGTTGGAGGTTAAGCCAAATTGTACAGCTCTGGAGATGTATTCCCATTATTCCAAAGGTCACCAGGATTGCATTTTAGCAAAATCTGCTCTAGATTAAGCAGAGAGAAGCACTTACTCTAGGCCAGCAATGCTAATGCTTAGTCTATCTTACAAAAAACATTTTAACCTTGTCTCCACAAGATGCTTTTCCTATTCAAAAGGAATTATCTCAGGTTGCACTATGAGCACTCCAACACACACTTTGCACAAGAGCACTTAATCTCTACTTCCCCATCAAGAGATAATACAAGAGATTTTACCTTCAGCTCCTCCTCTTTATTAGCCACCTGTATGAGTCCTGCCTCAAGCAGCTCTTCAACTGTCTTGATTTTATCATCCCTCTCTCTCATGCTGAGAAAGCAAGAGTGAGTATTAGGAGAAAGAGTTAACCTTTGAAGGCAGTTTAGCTACCAACAGTAACCTTACTGCCAAACAAAATCTTTATTTTAGCCTCTGATTCAAAAGAAAAAAGTTTCTTACCTTTTTTCCATCTGCTCTATCAAGTCTTTGTTTGTCTAAAAGAAATACAACACAATGGGGTCATCATTAACTGGGTAAATAATGGTTTGGTATTTAAAAAACCAAATAACCAGAAGCTTGGTTACAACACTAATATAGAAAGCAAAATAGAGGAAGGATGTCCTCATGGCACCTGTGTCTCTAATACTGAGGCTGGAAAGTTATCAATATATCAGAGAAGGGACAGATCCAGCCCAAATGCCTGGATGATTTTATGGACTTGCAGCATCTAATCCACAGCAGCCAGCTAAGTACCTGAAAAACCTCCCTTTTTTGAGCTCTTATTGGAATCACAAGCTCTACCTGAGGCTCACTCAGCACAACATTTATGATTTCTCAACACCACCACATTGTGAGAGACTAGATGGGAAATATAAATCAGCTTCCAGGAAAAAATCAGCCCCAGTCTTCCAGACAGGACACGAGATCAGCCAGACCCAGGGGAACACGGTTGCAAACCTGGTTCTCCACCAGAAAAAAGGGAGCTGCTCCAGACAGGGAGCTCCTGGCCAGCAGACACCAACCCAGAAAAGGAAATAAAAGTCTCCTGCCCTGCAAGTCTTTTTCCAGTGTTTCAGGAAGTTTTCTCAATGGTACAAAAAGTCAGAGGTGTTCACAAGGTGTTCCCAGGCAATGCTGCCAAAGGAGATGGAGCTCAGCAACTCCACAGCTTTGACCTGCAGCATCCTGTGAGCACCAGACTGGCTGCAGCCATGGGCAAAAATACAGAACAGGAGGCCAAAGACATCACAATGTAAAGAGTTTTCCCATTCCATGGGTCTGTTCTTTGCTATTATTGGTTTGAGAATTCAGTCCAGGATGGAAGAAAACAAGCAGGGTAAAAATCAGGCTCTGGTCTCTTTGGACACCCTTGACTAGGTCTAAAGACAGTCACAACTGCCTTATTTGAACCCTCCATGGAAGAGAAAATGCCTAAAAAGCATCAGTTTTGACACCAACCATTCCAGCCTACAACCAGCTTAAGAAAAAAATACTGAAGAAATTAAAAGACTGGAAGATATTTGATATAACCTCAGCAAACACTGGCTATACCTGCTCAGACAGGAGAGTCTGCAGCTTCTGAACCTCAGCTTGCAGAGTTGTGTTTTGATCCTTGAGAACCTAGAAGAAAATTCAGACATTTTATCACTTCAGAACTGCAAAGCCTAACTACAGCATTTCCATAATGGCAGTGAGGTAATTAAACAGCACAGAAGTCATTACAGAGAGCTCTTTGGAAGCTACAAGACTACAAAGAGTCCTTTCCTCTTCTTTCTTGCTTTTCTGTATTAAGGACAAAAGTATTGTCCTTATGTTCTCATGAGAAATTCAGCTGTTACCATCTTTATTCCCTGGCAGAGAATCAGACAGTAACAAGTGTGAGAAGCTCAGGGGAAAAAAAATGCATTTTCCTCCTCAAGCAGCATCACCATCATGTCAAGATTTGATAGCTGCCTCTTCCAAAACACTCATCTGCTGAAGCAAATGGTCTAAGATTCCCTCTCTGGTTGCCTTAAAGCACAGCAAGGAGTTGTCAATCCAGCAGCAGAGGTTTGTACAGCTCCCACACTTGGGTCCCACTGTGGGCTGGGAAGAGGTGAATGGGGAACACAAACAGCCCTACCACAGCTGGCCTCTCCTCCAGCATTCCTGCTCCATGCAACAGGCACAGCAGCCCTTAACAGACAGGCTGTCTGTCTGGATTCCTCACACATACTTTAAAATCCTCCTCTATTATTGCTTTTTGCTTTACAAAGTCTTTTTTTAAAAAGACTTGCTTGGTGCTTTACGAAAGTAAAAAGCAGGGCATGTGCTCTGTGCTTCAGCCTTACTGAGAAAACATGAGAAGGAAGGGACAGCAACAGTGAGGATTAAAAGCATTGCTCTGGTTTTCCCACTTTCATGTGCATGGGAAACAGCAGCACTTCCTTAGGTTGGAAGCATTTAGTACAGTACTGGTCTCATTTGTGTTTGGGAAGAAAGACAGGAGGAAGAAGAGACCAGCAGTGCACATAATAACCGTGCTGAGAGCACACTGTAGCTTTCTGCACTATCATGATGATCATCTTCTGCATTCAGTTCTCTATTCGCTTCCCCAAGAACTGCTAGAATTGCCTCCAGGTGATTTTTGCCACTACTTAGCACTGAATTGATTTCAGCACATATCCATTCACAACACCTCTAAGGCCTTTTTCCTGGGTAACAGTTACTACAGAAACCACCACACTAAAGGATGCTCATGTTATTCCTGCTCTTATACATTTTCACCACTTCACTTGCTATTTTACAGGGTTCCACCACGCTGAAAGTCCTGAGAGTGTCACTAACTTGAGACATGCCCACTTACTCCAGCCTGACATCTCTTCCCACTCCCCTTTCCACTGTTTATGCACCAGTTACTCAGCACACACTTCCCTGAAGATTCAGTCAACAGCTTTATTCCAAAAATCAACTGAAATTGTACTTTGTTTCCTGTTCAATTAATTGAGCAAACTTCTTCCTTCTTATTCTCTGACAGCTCAGAGAAACTACTGAGCCTTGCAAGGGACTCTCATCAAAACCTCTTTGAAAGTGCCACTTTAATACATGAATCAAGTTTACTACCTGCTTCAAAGAGCTCCAGGAGACTCCAGAGGCTTCTCCTACAAAAGTATCCTGCCTCTGCCACTACCCACCTGCTCTGCTCCTCACTAAAAACACCTTACTAACCTGACCTAGTGAGATTCAGAGTGACTGACCTCACACCAGAAACATCAGAAGAGCAGCAGCACCCACCCTGGCTTTGAAGGACTTAAAAAGACAGAGTCATCACCCTTCTCAGGAAGCAGGGCTGTTTCTAACAGCCCAAGCTCAGAGGAAAAAGGCCAAGGTGGCAGAGGGCAAGGAGGGGTTAAACTGCTCTCTGCACACACCATCTAGAAACAAGCAGCAGCTTTGCTGTGCAGACCCCAGATGTCAGAACAAAAGCTTCAGCAGTTTAGCTGCAGCCTTGTGAGAAACAATCTGGAAAAAGGCAGAAGGAAAATAAGCAATTTTACACCCACCTTGACAGAAAACAGAGACTTGGCATGGTAATCTTAAGCAACAAAAGCTCACACCAAGGCCTTGAAAGTCATATTAGAAGGTGTAATGCTGGAAAAATCACAATAGCTTTTACTGTACAACCTCCTCCTGCAGATTTCAAAGCCCTCACTCCTCACAGCTGCAGACACTGCATTTAACATGTGCTATCCCACCTCTTGGTCTGCTGCACACTCAGCTGCTACTACTGTGACATCCCACATTGCTCTTCCCTTGTAAACACAATACTGTAATTTACCTTAACACACAAAAGTCAGTTTTATTTCACTGTTCTGCAGTTGCTTCACAACCTCCAAAGTCTGGAAAATTTACTGTAAATAAGCACAACAGTAACTATTCTTTACCTCACCTTGAATTCTTCTTTTGTGTTTGAAATCTGGGCAAGTTCTTCTCGAAGCTGATCTTCAAGACTTCTTATTTTGTCATCTTTGATGTGAATGCTGAGACACAGCAGAACAGTTAAATACGTTTCCCAATCCAAGTCTTACAAAAAGCACCATTCAGAAGAACATAAAAAGACTGATAAACATTGTTTATCAAATCCCAGAGCTATTTACCTTTTCTGCATCCTTTCCAGCTCATGTGCAGCAGCAGCCTAGATATAAAGAGGATTAACACAGACTTAGGATACATCACATGATTCAATCAACCTTTCATTCCACAATATTAAAAAGCTAGAACAAGTCATTTGGCCTCTCAGCACATGACTGAAATCAAGAGTGAAAGGGGTAAGCTTGTCTTCATGCACTTTTACAACACCAATCTACGCCAGGCAAGATGTAATTATGCAAAGGCAAGAAGATCTCGAAGAGATTCATTTGACGACTGGGATTATCTCTAATTAAACACTTCATTTCCACCTCTGTAATAAACAGGCCACGTAGCAATAACAGAGGGACAGCATTTTGTTTGGCTCTGATGAGATCTCTATGGTGAGGCAGGGGGGTTGTGTGCTTTTGGGGTTTTTTTGTGGGGGGGATGTTGATGGCCCTTGTATGCAAATGCCAGGACTGCACATTCACGGACAGTTGTGTTCACTCCTGTGGAGTGTCCTGCACTCTGTGAGCCTAAAAAATCTAAACCAACCAAGCAAATTGATTCAGTAACTTGGATATCCAAGTAAAAGATTTTGCTGGTGAAGGAGGGGTAAGAATTAGGCCTCCCACCAGCTGTAAGAACTCCAGGGAATCAGGTATTAGCCCGATCCGGAAGCCTCACACCATTAATGTGCTTAAGCACAGCTTGCTTAAAGCCAACAGATCTGTATTTGCATTTATGGAAGAAAAGGCAGTGGAAAGGGAGTAGAATCAAATATTTAATGAAAAAACTATTTCACCTGTTCATTTGTCAGAGCCTGTAACTTCTGGACCTCTGATTTCAGGGACAGGTTCATGTTCTGTAAGACCTGAAGGAAGGAGAAGAAGAAATATATTTGCAGTTCATATATAGACAGTATTTCAGGTAAGTTCATTCTCCAGGGCAAAGCATTTCAGGTTACTTTTTGAAGGAAAATCCTCAAGCTTCCATATCAACAGCTTTCTCAGTATCTAGCACTGGCCTAGAGGAGCCAAATGAGCAGACTTGTAGCTGAAGGGGCTGTTTCTACAGCCAAAGGCAGCAGCCTTGGGGGCTTCCTTTTGTACAGGCAGCCAACACTCCCCCTGTATCAGCTGGCATTTACACATGCTTTTATTATACCTTGAGCTCTTCCTCCTTGCTGGTCAGGTTGGCATGTTCATTGCCTAATGAGTCCTCCATCTGCTTGATCTGTTTGTCCTTCTCTGCAATCCTGCACAAATGAGAAATGATGACAGATCAGTACAAAAAGATCTGGACGAAAATGGTACAGGAAACATCAGTCTAAACACAAAATACATGCTGGCCCTTAAATCCAGCCCCTACTCTAAATCCTGCTGACTGTACATTTTGGGTCCAAAAACTTTTCCATTTTAAAATGTTGTCCGCTTGCCAAAAAAAAAAATTTATGAGACATTCTCTAGCTCTGAAACACAACAACTACCCCATCTCCCAAAGGGACAAACCCTCCTGGCACAGCCCAAATAATAACAATTCTCATGGTCACGCACATTCCTGCACCCTGCACTGACCCTGCACACAGGCAGAGAGAAAACAAGAGAGATGTTGCACACAGAGCCACCTACAACAGCCTCCAAACCTGAGGCCAGACACAGAAGGGAAATCCGTAGGAAGTGGTTTTCCCAGCTCCCAAGTCAAACTCGTGGTGAGAAGTTAAAAGCACAGACAGCAACAATTCCTTCCCCGGTCCCTCCTGCACGTGCGTGGAGGGAAGGTGGCAGGCACTGAAAGCCAGGAACACCTCCCAGATCCCAGAGGAAATGAATGCTCACACTTTGTGGAGTTCTTCTGCCAGGACTGAAGCTGAAGTCTGTAAAAGGGGAAGAAAAAAAAAAAAAGAAATAGCTGAAAGTAAAGCCAGTCAAAGAATCCTCATCTACAGTGAGCCAGGAATAGCATTTGTCTAGTTATTTTAAACTGGCACAGGATGCTTCCAGCTATTGCCTGGCTAAGGAACATTGAAGGAATACCAGCCCATACTAATGTCCATTCTTCCCCTTTGGCCTAAGGCAGCATGAAGGGAGAAAGGACCTGTGTTATTTCTCCTTCACCAGATTCAAACAAGGCATGGGGTTCACCAGCACCTGTCTCCCAGGAATTAAGCACTTTATGGGACATTCTGCTGACAAACCACTCAAATTTAAAAAAAGAAAACCCTGCACAGTGTATCAGGACTTGTGTTAGGAACAGCAACAGCAACATAAAATCAGTAAGTGGCATTTTTTCTCCCTGGAAAAACCCTATTCCTTCACTGTCACACACAACAGTGCAGGAGAGACCCATCACACTGCAGACTGTTTCACATCCAGTTTGGGAGCAGCTGTAGCAGAACTTCCATGGACAATTGTGCTTCAGATACATGGTTCTCCTTTCCAGTCTTTCCCTCCCCCAAAATCCTGGATCTCACAGAGCTTGTGCCCATGAGACCCTATAGCAATCCCTGTACTGCCTTATCCATATCATACCATGGAGAACAGCATCAGAGGAAAAAAATATCAAAGGGAACAAGTCCAGTCCCAGAGGTGTCTTTAATGACCAAAAGAGTTTCATCAACCCTGATATCCAGGGTGGGATCCAGTCCAACCTCGCCTCTCCACAGGGCTTTTTTTACACCCACTGTTCATGGTGGAAAAACACCCCTGAATTTTCATGGCCAATGGGGCTGCACAGGGAAAGGACACACCTCCTTCCAACAGCTCTCCTTGTGCAACCCAGAGCTAAAAAGTAAAATTTCCCTAGGGATTAATTTCCAAAGCCTCTAAAGAACTAAGGATGAGAGGAGCAGGTCAGGAAGATGCTGTAAATCCAGAGTAGCTCTTCCTTCACTACTCTCTCCACACCCAAAGGGTTAAAACACTTCAAGCAAATCCAGATTTTCAGTCTGTCGTGGAATTTAATCAAATTCCATCAAGCACATCCATGATTAAAAGAAGGCAGCACCCAACTGCATAGGAACAGTCTCCACTTGTGCCCACAAAGCCTTTCTGAGCTGATTTCTGTGACCTACCCTCTACATGGAAGCAACACCAGTGACCCTGAGGCTTTACACAGTGTTTACAACAGGAAATAATTTCTCAAATAAACTAGTCAAACCAAAATTTTAAAGATTAAAATAACTGAGAAAGGGCATTGTGCAGGTTTGGTGGGTTTTTGGTGTGATTTTTTTTTTTCTTCTGCACAGAAACGAACAAACAACTTTATACAGGAGCTACCATTAGACAGTGTTTCTCACAAGGGAAAAAAGCACAATCAGGTGGTTCACAGGACTGCAAAAAGACCAGAAGAACCACAAGACAGAATTTTACACATGCAAAGCTACAGAAAACAAACATTGAAAAAGGTACTACACCCTTTGGTTATAAATGAAAGCCACTATGGGAGAAAATAACTGGATTTTCCCCAAAGAAAGAAAGAAGCTTAAAGTTTTACACCACTTTGAGAAACATTAGAACAGAGGATGCTAACAAGTCCTTGCTTCAGCATTACATCTCACATCAAGCTACAAAAAAAAAAAAAAATCTTACTTTTAATGAAAGTTCACAATTCATGACTACAAAAGAAAGTCTGAGAACATGCTGTACCTGGGCTGCCATTTGTGAATGAAACTTCTGAAGCTGAGCATTCAAAGCATCATTCTGCTCTATCAGCTCCTTGTAAGAGAGCACAGAAAGAAAAGCAGGCTGAGATCTGCAGCTGGTCAACTTCTGCTAGGATTAGCTTTTAGCCTTGATTGTGTTAGTAGGAACAGGTCAGCATTTACATGTCAGACACTTTTACAAGACACTGTTTTTTCCTCCCCACTAAGATCAACCAGTTTGAGTGGAAGCACAAGGACCTGCTGTGTATCAAGAGAGGAATATTCCCTGCCCAACCATAATCCATTTGGTTTTCCTGAATCCCTCAAGAGTTATGTCCACACTGCCTCTCACCACCTGATGCCAGGGAGAAGGGAGATCACCCCAAAAGAGCTCACACGAACATCAAAGGTGCAGGGCTGCTCTCCCAGGGTGTTTCCCCACGCCATGGCACCATTTCACAGCTTGGAAAATTGGGTCAGCACATTTTCCTGACTTGCCCAGAGCACTTCTCAGGTGTGAAATAGCCCCAGACCTCCACACAGCACCACACACAAGGTCTCACTTCACAAGTGGACTGGCACAGTTTTCTCATCCTTTATTCAGTGGGAAAGCTTTACTAAAAGCAGCATTTCAACGATATTTCTGTACTTCTATAGTCACAAAGTGAAAAGAAAAAAACCCAAACCCTTAAAATATTTGAGCAATACTACCTGCACCTGCATTTGCATGGAGTCCTCCTCAGAAGCTCTCTTTTGCTCAGCCTCCAATAACTGCAACATCCTCTGCTCCAGCTGCTGTTTTGACACCATTGTATCAGTAAGTTTACTGTGCAAGCTCTGGATTTCATTGTCTTTGGCCACAAGCTTATTCTGCACATCTGTAGCAGAAATGTCAGGATTTTAATTCAGAAGTCGATATTTAAACTTTGGGGGAAATCATTTTCACTGTAAACAGGGAGGCTGATTAGAAGCCTTGGTCCAGCAAGCCAAGGTTCAGCTCCCTCATCAGCGCTCCAACTAACTGGGATCACAACACACTATTTCCCCCGGGGTGCTGAAGCAGTACCAACTTCACCTGAGCTTTATTTAAGCCATTTACTCAATAATACCCTCTTTTTTACAAATGGCAACAGCCAATTCACTGCAGCATTATTTAGGAATTTTGTGGTACGTGCCTTGTTGCGCTGCTTCGTGTTCTGCTGTTCTTTTCCTGAGATAAGCCTGGATTTCTTCCCATCTTCTCTCTGCTTCCTGCTGCTGGACCTTCATATTAAAAAGAGAGTCAATGTAAAGGAGTCTAACCTCTAATTTATTTTTGAAACGTTCAGAGTGCATCCCCTCAGTGTCATTCCCAAAACATATGGCAATGAAGTGAAATTGTTTCTTGTTTCCATTAGGGCACATCAGAGAGACAGAGTGCTCTGTAATCCTCCTCCTAGACTAGTTTAGCCTATTAATTTGAAAGGCAAATTGTGAACAGGATTTCATTACAGGCTCTCAACAGAATGGCTTCTGTAATATGAAAATGCAGCATCTTTGCCCTGATAGTTCAGAATTAACACCAGAAGCCAGAGCAGCCATACAACACATAAATCTGCATCCAGTAATTAAAACACATCTCAACTTTTCATACTAACTCTCCCCTGCCAGGGCAAAAGGCAGGGAGAGCTGCTGGCATGTAAGACTTAATTACAAATATTAAAGAAGTTATGAGCTCTGGATTGGCACCGTCACCTGAACACACTAGTTTCTCTTCTGAAAAAAAAAATACAAAAGACCTTTGCTTCCAAAGAAAAGGAAAGAGATGCATCCAGAACCGAGTCCATTTACATTTTAAATCTTTAAAAAGTATATTTATTTAAAAATTTAAACACACACGTGACTTCAAATAAAATCACACAAGGACAATGCCGTCTGGATGAATGAGTCTGAACTATCAAATCTTGCTGGAATTGTACAAAGTTCAACATCTCCACTTTAGCTTTTTAAAGATATTTACCTGGAAGGTAAGTTTCACTTCACAGGGAGGTCTGTAATCACTCATAGCCTATTGTACTGAATAAAAACATTAAATAAACCCACAGGCTGGCTCAGTCCATCCGAAACGGGAACAGCTACAGCAATTCCCACAGGCTTCACATCTCACTGATTCAGAACTTGCTTAGTAGAGCCTTGAGCACAATCTGACAGGCAGAGAAAACCCCAGTCACCTTTAGCTGAGCCACTGCCTGCTCTGCATTCTTCTTCTGGAGCTCCTCTTGCTGCAACTTGCTGCTCTTCTCCCCCAGCTCGTTCATCAGCCTCGCGTAGTCCTGGCGCAGCTTGTTCAGCTCGGCTGACTGCCTGAAAACAAACATTTTCACAGGTTTTTGTTGTTGTTTTTTTTCACAAGAAGCACTGGCCACAACAGCAGCTACTAAGATATCAACACCACGTCCCATATTTGCAGCCAAAGGGCTGTTTTGGGTGGGTTTGGGGTTTTGTTCCCCCCCCCCCGAACTGTTTTATTCTAGGGAAGCGATGAGGGTCAGGTACTCTTGGCCATTGGCACAGCACAGTAGCTACAGGTCAGAGTCAGAAACAAAAGGTCAGCAATAAGCCAGAAGCATCAGTTCCCTCTGAAAAGTTTGCAAGCTGATTGGCATGATTTGGGCAGGCTGATGTAAACTAAAGAGGCTCAGCGTAAGGAAAGGTCTTGCAT
Organism: Pseudopipra pipra; assembly: GCF_036250125.1. NCBI lineage: Eukaryota > Metazoa > Chordata > Aves > Passeriformes > Pipridae > Pseudopipra > Pseudopipra pipra. The sequence goes on from NC_087554.1 coordinate 61,980,390, forward strand.
AGAAATCCACATTCCTTTCCTCTTCCCATAAAGGATTATTGATCTCAGACTTGCTCGAGACTATTCCTCCTGGACCACTAACTGCACACATTCCTTCACACTGTTTGTTGCCTCCTGGCCTTGACCTGACTATTAACTGATGAAGGTGTCTGAGGCACTCGCTCACGTAGGGAGAGAAGATGCATTTGTACAGCCCAAGGGAAGGATTTTAAAAGGCTCCCCTTTATGTCTAGGCAAATAAAGAGCATGTTATTTTTATCTTAAATTTGCTTGATTAAGGCTTTTTCAATGTAACTGTCTGAGAGATAGAGATGCTTCATTTAAATGAACAGGACACCTAAAAATCAGGGTACCACACCCTTCTCTGAGCACTTGTGATATCGACCCGCTCAGAACACACCTCTGCTGAGCTGCTCCAGGCAGTGCAGGAGCTGTTAACAGAAAGGAACATACTGAAACAGCAGCACAGCCAGAAAAGGAAGATATGGAGCCCTTTACAAGTCCTGACAGTGGTTTTGACATTCTAGTCTCCAACAGTAACAAATCAAATACCTGAGAGCATATAATGTGTCGGTTCTGCTTTCTGTACACCTTGCCAGGGTGCTCAGCTTTTAGCACAATACACACAATCCTCTCTGCCAGCTCAGGGGCATTTTGAGTCATAACTCACAAAAGGCAAAACCTTGAGATGCCTTTTTGTTTCTCCAAACATTTGCACCACCAGCAGATAAATCCAAGTGCCACCCCAGTGGTATCATTAACTGCAGGGCATCAATACTGATTTACAAGTTCAGTGCTCCTGTTCTCCCAGAATCAGCACCTCTCCTAAAGCCTCAGGGGAAAGGACACACACCCCCTGCCAAAAACACCAACTATGCCTCAGCACTGCTGCACTTCTTTCTGTTAAAGCTGCATAAAAGCTCAGGTTTCAAGTTGATAAAATAAACTGTCTGTTGTGAAAGCCTTGGCTCAATGCAAACACAGCTAGCCCAGCCCAAAATACGCGTTCCCAGCTTAACCACTAATTCAGAGACAGGAGATGGAAGCAAAACAAAAGAAGCAGAAGCCAGAACAACTCTTCAGGGAAGGCTCAAACACACAGAGCTCTGAGTAGCTGCTCACATACTTGCTCTCCATTTGGTTGGTGGAAGTACTGACAGCATCTCTCAGGATCCCGTTTTCCTGCTTCAGGTGGCTTATTTCTGCCTCCATCTGCTCACGCAGTTGCTGGAACTGATGGGGAGAGAAAGATCAATTCCATAAAAGATTAGACTGAGGAGCAATAAAAAAAAACACCCCAGCAGCTTGTAGCAGTAGATACCATGACAGTTTCAGTAAATAAAATTAAGGGGATTTTTTGGGAGAAGGGCAGCTTTGTTGCTTTCTCACGCACCAACTCTTAAATTAAACTGTGCTACTCAGACTCTCCTGCTCAAATAAAAGCACAGGTTTCCTTTTATATCAGTGTAACAACCTATTTATCAAGGCAACCTTTTTATTGTTTAAAAAGACTACATAAGTGATACTTGGAATAATGACTGCTCAACTGCATAACTTTAGATATTTATACATAACTTTTCCAAAGGGAAATAAACATGCTGTGAATTATCATTAGAAGCTTAGAAAGCCTTTAAACAAAGCAGAAAAAGTATAACATAACTAACAATACATGGGTTATAAAATGCAAATCACAAAAGGCTAGTCCTCATCTAATATCCTTAAGTCAAGATTATGAAATAGATCCTTTTTTTACGCAATAATATATGCTGATTGAATTTTCAGCATGGTTCCAAACCGAGGCAGAAAGAAGCCCTGATAACCCAAGGTTCAGAACAGTGCCAAAAAAAATCAAAACACAGGATTCACAGGGAAAAAATGGACTCTGCATATGCAGAGAACAGCAGAGCTGGGCTCTGAAAACCCTCAAGCACATACAGCTACAACACTTTCTTCCTCTACCAGTGCCAGTTTGTACATGTGGCTGACACCATTCCAAGACCCAGTTTCATCAAATATCTGATTCATCAATGAGGGTTTTAGATATAAAAAAATCCAAATAAAAGTTTGTGTAACAGCCACAGCAGTCCCCTGCAGGGCATCCACCTCCAGCTTTGCACCAACAAATGTAACAAGCTGGGCCTTGGATGTTCATTGAGGGGTTCTTTTCCCTCCCTATTTTTTTATAAAGCCAACAAGATCCTAGCACAATCAAGGGCACAAACCCCACATAACTGGAAGCTCTGACTATCTCCAGGTTCTCTGCCATGCTGCAGCACATCAGCAGAGGGAGCAGGACCAGAGCACTCTGCTCATCCTTTCTCCAGCTCTGCCTGGGACAGCAGCGTCTGCAAAGACCTCCCAGTTGTACTGGGATGTCTCTCCCCCTCCCCAGCCAGCAGCAAGACCCTTTCATTATCCAATTGTCTGTACAGTTTCCAAGGAAGTCGTCTCTGCTCAGGAGAACACAATTCTGCTCCAAAACTGCGGAGATGCTACTCCTTAAAGTGCTGAGACAGAAGATACAGCATTAAAGCTGGAAAGTTCATGTGCTGGGCTTTATGTTGTGACATTCACACAGGAAAAAAGTACTAGAATGAAATCTAAGCAGGCAAGTTGGTATAAAAAGGGCCATTCTTCTTTGAAAACTCTAAGTTAAACTTTTTAATCTGATGAAACAAACCCTTCATTATAAGGTCACTCCATTATAATGCAACTACAGTAGACAGTAACAAGGGTCTTTAAAAAATTACAAGTGTCTGCTCTTCAAATATTTTCAGCAAAGCACTCCCCCAGGCATTGGTATTTCATGTATATTATGCCATGTTGTCACTCTATAGTATAATTTTAAAGAGATTTATCCGCTGGTAAATGATCATCAGCATTATTGGCTCTCTTAAGCTGAGTATTTCAATTAGATTTTACACTTTAATTGAATAACATTTCAGCAGAGCACCACGAAGGAAAAGTAACTACATCAGAGACTGGCTGCCTGGACAGCATTTCACAGACCACCAAAGTCACCCGTGAGAACACCTCGTCTTTGAGTCAGGAAACTCCCACAAAGTTTTGCACCCTGGCTAAGGGAGCAATTTCTCAGCATTGATCTGCTTGTGCTTCAACAACTCCAATGGCTTTGGTAAAGCACTCACCTTGATCTTCATCTGCTGGGATTCTTGGTAGCTCACATGTATTTTGCTCTGGAAAGTGTTGTGCTCCTTCTCCAGCGTGTTGATGCGCTCTCGCATTTTCGCCGTGAGCAAACCGTTCCTCTCCTTCTCTGCAACCAGCTCCTTGGGTGGGAAGGGACAGGGAAAAGGGAAAGAAGTCATCCACTGCTCCTTTCTAAAGTCTAATAATCAGTGTTTCAAGATAACTAAAAATATAGCAAGCGTGCATCAAGCCAAAGTCAGCATCGCTCTTCACTCAGAGAAATTACAGCATTAAACCCGACCAAATTTTCTGCATCTTTATGAATATTTAGGATCAGCATAATCTCACATTTATTAAGAAGTCTGCCAGTTTAAACACTGATCTTCTGTTGTCTCAGAAAAGATAGAGTCCTATTTCCATCATTCTGCCCAATCATAGAGGTCTAACACCTAAACCCATGGATTACACAGAGGCCAGAGCTTAGATCTTCATCCCAAATTTAGCAAAATGGAAGAACACAGGTAAAGCATCATGGTCAAACAGAGCAATTCAGAGCACAATAATTGCTTTGCAGCAGGTTGCAAAGCCAACAGCTTTATGAGAGATGGGCTATTAGTGCTCTACAAAAGCCAGAGAAGCCCTGAATCCCACCAGCATGACACCATATTATAGCTTTGAAATGAAAATACACATTGCTATTTAATCATTTATTAGTCAGTAACTTAACCCAGACACCTGAGAAATCCATAGAGCTGCTCCTCTGCAGCATAAATGCACTTGCTTTAGTAAGCAAAAACATTAAGTGCAGCTTTCAGCAGCTCCCACCACACAACAAGGAATTCATACCATCTGAGCTTCAGGTGTCTCCAGCCCCACAGCCCAGCTCCTTACACAGCTCCTCACTGTGTCAGGGAGCCTTGACATATAATTTAAGTGCTCTAAATTATTAGCCTGAATACTCTCCACCTCTTCAGAGTAATTGCAGCTTTTCCCACATTTTAAATTTAAATAAAGGCTATTCTCTCTCTTAGATCCAACTCCCTGACTGTGCCCCCTGAATGAAATAAGCGACACGAGTTCCTAAGCCCGTGTTCATGGAGGCATTTAGGAATTTAAATCACATTTAAAAAGTCTTAAGTCACTTATGACAAATCTTTTTTTCCATGTTATCTCTTCCTGTGCTACGATGCAACTAAAAGAAGGGCACCAGGGCACACTGCAGCTTCCCCTATGCCTCCACCAATCCCACCATCCAGCTGCAGCCCTCACTAACCCAGTTACATGTCAGGGCAGCACCAGAGATCCTGGGAAGATTAACTTTCACCTACTTTTTGTTTTGCCAAATACCTCCAAGGTCAGGCACCTCTTGCTCCCATTTATCCTCTCCAGTTATCATCTTTATCAACACCCCTGCAGGAACATCCCTGCACCTTAAGGTCTCCCTTTAGCTTTCGACAGCGTTTTCAGAGAAACACATGAATTTAGAAGATAAGAGCTTTCATCAGTCAAGCTCAGCTTTATCCCTTTTTTATCCTGATACTTCAGCACTGCAGCAACTTTGCTTTCACCCATTTTCTCCCAGCTTCTTCCTTCCTCAGTCCAGATGGGAAAACCTCCTGATGACCCCTGCTTCTCTGCAGCTCCCACCTTACCTTCACAAGCATCACGTTGCAGATGGTTTTTTCCCCAACCACATCAGCTTTTCCCACAACCAGGCTCCTTCATCCATTCCCTCTGCTTCTTCAACAGCAGATACCTCTCCCCTTTGATTCTGCAGTCCTGAGCCAGTTTTTTTTTTTGCCCCCAAACACATCACAAACTCTCCCTCCCTATGATTACACACTGACTATCCCAAACCACTTAATCCCGCCGACAAATCCACCCCCTCCTTGCCAGGAGCTAACACAATACTCACTCCCTTCTTCCCCTCCCATCTCCCAAAGCTCCCAACTCCCACATCCTGTGGCCACTCTGCTCCCACCTTTAGCCACCCAGTTTTCTGTGCCCAAGTTTTGTCCCATAACACGACTTTCCTGAGCCTAATACTTGCATGTTTCCAAACCAGCCAGAACATCAGAATCCTCATCCCAAAACTCTCCAATTCAGTCCATATCTGCCTAATAATTTGTTCTACTGCAACTGCTTTCCTCTGAAACCTTCATAAAAAGGTTACTTTTCATAAACTGGTCTTGACAGCAATGCATCAGCATCCCTGTAAGTCCAAAGCAATCAGAGCTGCACCTCCAGGGGCTAAAGCCGGCAGTCTACACTTTCTCTACCTTCCTTCTTGAAGAAAACTCGTGATTGTTGTGCCTAGGAGCACACAAGCATGTGAATGCTAGAATATGGCCCAAATTAAAACAGCAGTGCAGGAAAGACATTTAATATTTGCATCCACAAAACAGTCTCATACTCGTGAAGGAAGTGTTTTTAAAGGATCCATTTGAAAAGAAAAATAGGCTCAGCTTAAAAGTCTCAGTAAATGAACTCCCTGGAAAAACTACTGGGAAATAATTCAGCATAAATGCATTATAACATCATAAAACCAAACGCAGCATCTTGGCAGCTTTCTCAGCATAAAAATTCCACCTTTCAACTTAGGCTAAACTCAGTAAGCCAGCATTTGCTGGCTGCTCGTCCTACAAGGCCCTCTCTACACACATGAAACTCTTTATATTTACCTGGGAGAGCTGCTTGCACTGCTCCTTTGCAACAGCTGCCTCCTCCTTCATGGCATTGAGCATCTTCTCTTTGTCCTGGAGCTGATGGAGAGCCGCAGCCGACTCAGCCTTGCTGGCCTGCAGCAGGAGGACATAAAAATGACCACACATGCCACAAATACTGGCAGCAGGGCAAACTTGAGAGGAGGAAACACACCCTCCTGCTCCCAAATCCTCCATCTGCACAGGGTAGGTGGTACCACCAGTACCCAATCCTGCTGCTAATGGATCCTGGGATCCTGCAGCACCCACTCCATCAGACAGGGAAATGCATTTTCAAGCACACAGAAACCAATTAAGAGAATAAATGGGCTCTTAAGGCCACTGGAAGAGAGCTGCTGTGTGGTAGTGGGGAAAACAAAGAACAGCCATTAAGAGAAATAATGGGAAAAGACACAGAGATGCTCAATCATTCAATAATTGAGGTTGTAAGGGACTTCCAAGATCATCTGGTCCAGCCCACACTCAAAGCAGGTATAATCCAACAAGTCTAATCTCTTGAAATATCTCACCACAAAGGAAAAAGGAAACACTGATCTGGTGTCTCCTTCCACTTCCCAGGAGAGGCTCCAGCTAATTACACTTCTGCTGGCACACTGACACAGATACAACAGGGAATGGACCCAGAGTAACAATTCCCATGGTCCCGCCGATGGTATACTGGTTCTAAAAACTGAAATAGCTGCAGTGAGGGGCACAATTTCTACATGATTGTGCTCAGACTTCACTCAGTGAAGCCTGATGGTTGCCCAGAGGGGGTTGTGCAGTCTCAGTCCTTGAAGGTTTCAAGCCTGGATAAAGCCCTGAGGAGCCTGGGCTGGCCTTGGAGCAGGTCGTGCTTCAAGCAGGAGGTTGAACTACTCAGACTTCACTCAGTGAAGTCTAAGCACTGAAGAAGCAAAGAAGTGTCAGTCCCATAAATGCACTCTGAATTTGGAAGGTCTCCTTTAGTGGTATTGTGTATGTATGCAGTATAAAACACCCTGTCTGTGACTTGCATGAGCTACAGAAAGAAAACTATTTACATTTCCATCTACAGGGACCCACATTTTTTGGTTGTACACAAACCCAGGAACTCATTTTGATCCTAAAGGTTTAGCTTTAACACCAAACCTTCCTTTAAGAGAAAAAAACACAGCAAACAGATTGGCTGCTAGAACAGGCAACACCATTCCAAGTGTACCTCTATTGGGTTTTGTCCTTAGAGGTTTTTAAGACCCAGCTGGACAAAATCCCTGAGCAACTTGCTCCAAATTCAATGTTGGACCTGTTCTGAGCAGGCAGACTGCATGACCTCTTGAAGTCCCTCCCAACCTGAATTGCTTTAACTTAATTGACACATATCTAGTTCTGCATTTCTCTTTTGGTACATCTGCAGAAAAATTGAGGATTGTAAGATTTCAAGTGTGACAATCAGGATGTTACGAGCACAGAGTCATGCTGAGTCATGGGAAGGAGGAGCAGGTATTTGTAAGATACTGGTGGTCACCATTCTCTTCAGTCTGGAAAACAAGAATTAAAAATAACTACTGAGCTGGCACAGAGGGATTTTGCAGTCTCAGCCTCTGAAGGCTTCAACCAGACTGGATCAAGCCCTGAGCAGGCTGACCTCAGAGCTGGTCCTCCTTTGAGAAGGAGGTCGGACTACAAACCCCTCAGTTCCCTTCCAAATCTGAATTGCCCAACAATCCTATGAAAAACATCCAAAGAAGTCACACTACAATGTGTAAACTTGAGATGAAGAGACCTGCAAAACACAGAATCAGCTGATCAGCCACACCAGCTTTCTCCTAATTTCTGCTACAGCTTATCCTACTTACACAGTTGGGAAAGATCAGCTCCTGAAAGCCACTAGATAGCCTTTCCCTGCGTCAGCAGCAGCAGCATTCCTCCTGTATTCCTTATTCTCCATGGCCATGTCTGCTCTTTACAAGGGTCAGAGCCCTCAGCCTGCCTTGCCAGCCCCTGGGATGGCAGATGGCAGCACACAGGCATCTGACAACTCCTTTCTGCATGCAAAGCAAGCACAGACCAGATGGAAAGAGTCTTCCAAAGGCAGAACGCACAAATCACGACAGAACATGGACAACAGCTAATCTGACAGCACCTCTTCCAATTCCTGTGTTTAGTAAAGTTTTGTCTCCCCCCACACCCCACTCCCAGCCATTCACCTTTTGCAAGAAGTCGTGGATTGCACCGGATTTTTCCTTCAGCACCTCCACCACACAACGGGCCTCGTCCTCGGTGAAGATCATATTCTTCATGGATGTTACAAAGTCTTTAAATTTTACCTCAGCATTCTCTGCAACACAGAAGGGAGGGTTTATTTACTTTGGACTCCACACAGAATTATTTATTTTGCCTCGAAACAGCATGTGATGGGGTATCATTATGCATTACATTTAATTCCAGTCTGAAATGCCAAGAAGCAAGAGGTCACGAGCATTCAGCAAAAACAACATCTCTCCCATTTAAATCTGATAACAATCTGCCAGCTGATAGTTTTGGGAAAAAAGAAAATCCCACCACTTTGTTTGGACAGTTGGTAACGTTTATAGTGTTGCTAGCAAGAAGACAAAGCAAAACACAGATTTTTGGAGGAAAAAAATAGCATGAATGTGAAAAATTGAAGAGTCCCTTCCAGGGTATTTTGACAGTAATTCAAGCTGAGCTCTCAATTTAAAGGACAGCCTGGCTGAACGAGCACACGACAAGTTAATTAATTTAAAAGCTGGCCCTTTTTTTGATTACATTATATGAAAGACAAAAATATTAACTTCCAAACTTAGACTGAGGGAACTGCTGCAGAAGCAATTCAGCAGTAGGAAGATAAATCAGTAAGATCCCTCTTAATGGCTAAGTGTTTAAAAAAGATAAAGAACAATTAAACTGAACTATGCTCTAACAAACAAAAAACACCACTCAAAAAACAGGCTGCACGTAGGTAGGTCATTAGGTGGCCCCCTGACTCCAGGAAATGGAAGCACAAGACCAAGGCATCCCATATCCCTGTGAAATATTCACCAGTGCACAAAAGTATGTGAAAGGATGGGAGGAACAAAAACAACACAAGCTTAGAAATGATGCTTGGCTCAGAAACTGTCCCAAGGATCATGGAGAAGGGTCCAGGTTTCTCACCACAGGTGCTAAACATGCCACTGAAACCAAGCTACACATCAAACTTAAACACCTCTAGAGTCTGAAATATAAATGAAGAACAAAAAAGCAGTAGTGATACTAAGAAATCAAGTATAAAACTAAATCACTGAATAACAGAGCACGGGGAGGGAAACACTGAGAAATTTCAGCACACTCTCCTCTAGTCCTAAATCCAACTCAGTCTTGGCCATAGACTGCAGCTCCCATCCCTGCTGCATTGACATCAGCAGTGATGCTGTTACCAGGAATATGCCAAGATCCTGAGACCACAGCCCAGCTAGCTGGGAGTCTGCAGCAGCCTGCAGGACCAGCCTGAGCCCTGTGCTCCCTGAAGACAGGAAGACCTTGCCCTTGCATCCAAGGAGCTTACAATTAGAACAGGGGAAGATTTCTATATCGGGATGGCAAATCCCAGCTGACACAGGAGAATTAGGAGTTCACAGAGAAGGTTACAGCCTGCAAAGGAAATGAGAAGGGACGGGTGCACACGAGAGGCTTTGATGCTGCAGGACAGTAACATGCAGACATCGAGGCAGAAGCACAAGAGGAGCCTCAGGCATGTTGGAATCCAACCTAGATATCACAAAGGGTCACCAGGAAGCTTTCAAGGGAGCATTTTGGAAGACAAGTGTAAAAAGAGAGGTTCCAAAGAGTGTGGTGAGTGACCAGACAGGAACATAGGAGAACCAGCCTCCTACACAAACATGAGCAGGGAATCACTGCTCAGCCACTTGGCTTCTCTCTGGCTGCCCACAAATTTGAGAGTCTCACCTCATGGCTCAGTAAGTTTGGCAGGCTTTGAGCAGGTCAGTGGCCTGTTTAAAGTTTCAGGGTGGGACACAATGCTCATTAATCACTCCAAGCATCTGTGGGAGAACGAGGGAAGTTCCCCTGTTCCAACCAATTCCAACTGCACTGAAGGGAAAATTCTGAGTCTTGTTTGGGAACTGCCAGACTATCTCCACTGGCAATCTGCTTCAGATAACTGTGTTGCACTGGGTCAGTTCCAGACAGGTCCGTGAACACCCCCAGAGAACACAGGCTGCACTGCCAGCCTCACACAGACTCCAACAACCTGTGCTGAAAGCTCTGGGTTAGAGTCCATCCCTCTTAGCAATGCCTGAACTATCCACTGTAAAACTCTCTCCCCTGCATCTGTGTGGTCTGTGATCACCCATTTGCTCACTGTGGGGACACAAAAGCCCAGTCAGAGCTCAAAGGATTCAGATGGCACGAAGCCCTTTCCACAGTGCCAAAGACAAGGCAGAAACGAGCACACACAAGAAGAGCATCCTGCAGCCACAAAGGTTTTCCTCAAATCCCTTCTTCCCAGCACATAAGACAGGATCCCCCTCCCCACACAGTTTCCCTGTTCAGGTTTGCAAGCAGGCTATGCCTGAATTATCAGTTTCTTACCTTTATCTGTTTCATTCTTCAGTTTCTTGCCACTGCTCTTCTGGATCCCCTCATTCACGTTGTGTTTTACTACTTCAACCGCTTCTCGCTTTTCCAAAGTGCCAGAGTCGGAATTATCCATCAAAGGAATATAAGTAGTTGGTTGAATAAGAGGTTCATCCACCAAAACTGTAATCAGAAGTCCACAGGGTGGGTTAAAGCTTTGTAATAATTAACATCAACATTTTTAGAAAAGGTGCATAACATATTAGGATTGGATTAAAGCATCTCTAACCTCAATAGTTATACTCTCCATTTCTGTTATCCTTCACAGCTTAACTCATTAAACCTCTTCAGGTAAGTCCATTAAATAGAGGTCTCTAATGCATAGTAATTTAATAGCTTAATTTCTACTTCCAAAGCTGCCTTTTAGCATTTTTACAAGTAACAGAGAAGAATCTTTACATTTTGACTTTCATTTCACTTTAATGAGAAAGTTGCACAAAGCCTCAATGAGACTGGTTTACTTGTGGTTGTGTATGAAATCATTCAGCATCCCTAAAGTATGAGTAAAGTCTTTTGTCCCTATTCTGTTAAAAGCTGGTACTTCACTGCCAGCATTTTCACATGGATTACATCACCTGTGAACTCAACCACTTAGGCAGGACATAGAGCAGGGACAGCAACCAGGTTTATTTTGCATGCAGACTCAACTGCTCCTAATGAAGATATCTCAGCTGTCAGAGCAGGCTTCAGGCATCATTAACATGCAGAGAGGTTCCCAGAGGTACTGCCTGACCCTGGGTCTCCATTCACACAGCACTGGATAAGGAGCAGCCTCTGTCCAAAGAACTCAAAAAGGAGAGGAAGAGCGACAGACCAGGGACAACAGACACAGCCAGAGCTGGATCTGCTGTTTGCCCAGTCCTGAGCTACACTGCCTGGAGTATCCAAGAGGTTGTGAACAGAGCCATATCCCAGCAGGAAAGCTCACTGACCCAGCCAGCCCAGGCTGCAGGGCTGATGGACAACAGATGCCACACAGCAGCGCAGGGAGAGGAGGAACTGGGTGGGACGCAGGGCTTGGGGCATAAATGCAAAACAAATATGCATTCCTGGCTGCCAGAGAGCCAGTTATAAAACACTTCTGAACCCTGGCTGCTGTTAAGGAGCAGAATAGGCCAGATGGACCTTTTTGTGCCACCTGCTAGTCTTTGCACTTAAGCAGCCAGCAAACACCTGCAGGTACACTGCAAGCTCAGAAGTGAGCTCTCCTCTAGCAGAAATATCCACCATCTAATCTGGTTACCACCCTCACATTTTCCCTTCCTCTCCTTACTAACTTCCCCTCCTTTAACAACCTCTTTAATGAGACATTTTGCAGTGTCAGTAACACCTGAAATCCCCACAGTGCTGCCTTGGCCGATTCTGATGCCCACCACAGCTCATTTTTGCTCTGTCATTTTGGAGAGGTGGCTTTAAAAGGAAACAGCTTGTGTTCAAATAATGCATGAGCTGTTCCCCTGTAGCACTGACAGCTCAGCTTTGCTGCCTGAGCTGGTACTGACACTTCTTTGCCAAGTTTGTGGCCCCTCAAAAAAAATGCAATGCACCCATTTCCATTGCAAAAAGCACAAGAACATCCATAAAAGACAGTCACATCCTAGGTTCCCCATCAGTAGGCTTCTTCCAGGAATCATTTGGAAGTTTTTCAGTTATACAGGAACCCTACACTGCTTGGAACCCCACCCTGGTCTGACCAGGGCCCAAAACTGATCTGGACCCCTGATGACCAGACCAAAGTATGAAGGGAACAGGGAACAACAGTGTCTACTCCAGGAGCAGCCCATCAGCCTCCAGCTTCATAGCTGTCCCAGTAGAGAAGAGTTTTGAAGCTAACAAGGTGGCCTCACAGATCTTCATAGTCACACTCTGTCCAAAAGCCACAGACACAACAGCACTCATTGTAAAAACTTAAAAAAGAAAAAAAAAAAAGAAAACACAAACACAGAGACACACTGAGCCAAGAGGAGACAAGAAACAGCATCTTGGCAGAGAACGAGGGATGACGAACACTGAAGGCCTTGACAGCAAAGACGAACAGTTTGTGTTGGAGCACCAGGCAGCCAACAAAAGGACAATAAGAGAGGAATGTGGTCAAAGCAACCAGCTAAAAAAACTGCAATCTTGTTCAGGGCAGATGATTGCAGCAGTTCCAGACATGCCTTGCTTAGAGCAACTTAAGAGCCTGCTCAGCTTGTACTCTAAGTCTCCACATTAGTCCTCATTCAAGCGTGGATGTTCGGATCCAAGAGAGCTCAGAGGGGTTCACAGCATTATCCAATGCTCAGTGATACCAGATGTTGATAAAATTAAACAGTATCTCAGGCTCAGCAACCTTTCCTACCTGGAACTCCTGCTTTTTCAAATTAAAAGAGTTATTATTCTATGAAATTATTTTCCAGAGGAAGAGAAACTAAAGTATGGATGGCAAAAAGGTTTAACAGATAAGTTTATCTGAACTAAATCACAGTCAGAATTCTCACCATTATCAACTTTCTGCTTCTTGGCAGAGACTTTCTTCTTTCCTGATACATTTTCTTGCTTTATCTCCTGGTGGAGTAGCACAGGTTCTTGCTTTTTGGCAGGAGACACAACAGAATCAGCCTTACTATCCTGATCATCTGTAAGAGACAATTAAGACAATACGCTCTTCTGTATATTCTTGGCATTATTTTTAAATCAGTAAATCTGTAATAACCAAAGTGCACTCCCAGGAAAAGAAACTTACATATTTTAAATCAGAACACAAAGTTATCCACACATACACACACACACAGACAATTCCCACATCAGGAGAGAACCCCAAAGGCATAAGAAGGTTTAGCAGAGTGAGGAGCCACAGCACCTACTGATTTTACAGACAGGAATCTCATCTGCAAGCAGAACACACGGCAATGCAAGGAACAGTTTAACAAATCCAATCCAGATTTCACTGTGACAGAGCAGATAGCACGTGTTACCCACATTAGTTTCTCATTTAGAAGTGTACTTTTCCCCTCCACAAACCCACTTGGGCACTTTAAACACACACCCCCAATAGCTACTGGGACTGTGAGAAGCAGAAAATAAAGAGTTTCCCATTAGGGAACTGTTCTTTTGAAAAGCAGTTTCTAGTGAGAAATATTTTTTATCATTTTGGACAGCCTGGGCTATATTAAGATTCTTGTCAGAGCTGACACGCACAGTGCAGGGCTCTGGTGTCAGCTCCTGTAATCAAGGATAAGACTTAGTTGTGGCTGCCCTCAGAACTGTGCCTGCAGACCACAATTTAACTGTGCCACAGAGATTTTTGGAGAACACCCACAAACAAGATTTGATACTTCTTCTGTTGGTGGTGGGTGGGACTTTTTCTCTCCATTTTTTCAGAAAAAGAATAATAAAAAAAAAAAATCTACCACATCAAGCAGCAATGTCGCTCTTTTTCCTCACTCCCTGTGCAAACCTGCTGTGCCTGCACCTCAAAAGGGGATCTGCAAACACCTCAGGTTTCGCTTATTTCTGGAACTGGGTATTTTTATTCTTTTTTCACTTCTATTCATAGTCAGACAACCACACTGAGACCTGGCAGCTGCTGAGGATATGGTCAAGACAGAAACGATTCTGAGTAGTTTTTGGTCTGTTCTATGTTGGGTGTTTCAGTTACAACAGCCAGACCAGTTTTAGCATCAGTTCCATTCAATTATAGAGGTGTAGCAGGTGGGAAGCAGCTATAAGTGCTTCTTTCCATGAATCAGCCACCACACACCTCTCTGTACATTAAGCCTGCACTTAAACAATGATTTATTTTGCAGTCTGCTATGAGGGCTCTCTAGATGCCCTCCCTTATCAGAGCAACCACTCTTAGGACTCCTTTTTTTTTTTTTTCCAGAGCTTGGCCTCAGAATGCACACAGCAAACATCTAGTAGGTTCTTTCAGGTAATCAAAGTTTTGACAGCTTCAGAGCAAAGCAGCCAAACCACGGAGCAAAGCAGAGATACGAGCTACTCTGTTTCACTTCATCTTTAGTAGAGCAAAGCAAGGACGGGAGGAGGAAAACCAGAGCATTGCTGCCAGATGAAAAACGGAGGGGGGGAAAAAAAAGCAATAGCTTGTAAAAAAGGAAAAGGTTAGAAGAGGGCTTTGCCCCGGAGAGATCAGGCAGAACAGTTGTGAGAGACACTCTGTGGCCTTGCAAAAAGCAGAACACGGCTTTGGCGTTCTGTGCAAGAAGCATATGCAACATCAGATACCCATTCCATTTTTCTGCTTCTTCTGCCCAGGCTTCTTCTTAGCTGCTGTTGGTTCAGATGGTGGAGTGGGCTGTTTTGTAACAGGGACTGGATCTACTTTCTTGCCTGAAGACTTGGATCCTTCCGAGTCCTTAGTTACGTGATCATCCTGACCGGCCTTGTGCTTCTTCTCCTTCTTCTTCCGCTCCCTGACGCCGGCCGGCGCCTCGGCCGCGCCCGAGGGAACGGGAGTGACGGCGACGTGCTCCTCGTCTGTGCTCAGGGCATCAGAGAGCTTAAAGTCCCGAGGGGCGCTCTCAGAGTCAGACTCGTGGATGTTCCCGTTCTGAGCTTCTTTCTTCTTGTTCTTCTTCTTCTCGGTTTTCTTTTTGTCGGCCTTGGTGGGTTGGAACTTCAGGTCCCTTTTCTGTTTCGCCAGGACCTCATCGTACAAAGTCTCTCTCATGAAAAGGTAGAAGAAGAGGAAGATGACTGTAATAACCACACTAGGAATGAGGATGATGAAGTAGGTAGACTCGTAAAACTCCATTGTGCTTTTTCTTAGCTATAATTCCTTAAAAAAAAAAAAAACCTAGAGGGGGAAAAAAGAAAAAGAAAAAAAAAAATTAGGTTTTGAGCAGGTCTTTCCCTTGATATCATTTCCTCCAGTGATTATAATAATAAAAGATTTCTCATTGTTATAGAGTAGCCTTAAAGTGACTTTAATAAAATCACCAAACTACATCAACCATGGGACAACTTCTGGAATCATTTACCATTCCCTTCAAAGTTGTTAACCTGGATAGGAAGAACTGCAATTTGCCAGACTGCTGATCTGGGAAAAGAGTAGTTCTCTTCTTCCCTCGCTTTTCCTCACTCTTTCTTCCCCATGTGAACTTCATAAAGCTTTTGATTTTGGAAATACGTGAGACAGCACTTTCAGAGGCTGTGAAATAAGGACCAGTACATGCACAACACCGTTTTGTTGGGGTTTTTTTATAAATCAAACATAATGAATTAAGATCTTTATCTTGGCAAGTGGGAGTTAAGTTTCAGCTTCCTTTTGTTCCCAGACTTATGACAGCTTCAGAAGTGGAATGAGGGGAAGAAAGGAGAGAGCCCTGAATTTTAGTCAATCATAAAGAATCAGGTATTTTCAAAAACTGCTTTTTGAAGTCTAAAACCCAACTTCAAACTCATGAAAATTCCATACATTTATAGGAAAACAGGAAGATCTGTTACTTATTTTGCACATGTAACAGTGTATAACTTCCAGGACACTTACAGACCAGATGACTATAGGATAATTTGCTGAAAACATTATGTCCCAAACATTAGGGGTTTTTTGATTTTTTTTTTAAAAGCAGGAACCACAGAGTTAAAATCTGGCTTGTGTTGACCCCACAGTTAGGGATTTTCAGCTTCATTCTGAATTTCCCCTCCCCCCTTTCAAAACTAATTGCTATGAACAGACCTGGATTTTTGCAGGTAGACTCCAAATCCTCCTCAGACTGTTTGTTCCAAGGAAAAAGAAGAAAAAAAAAAAAAAAAAAGCACCAGACATTGAATAAAAAACAAAACAAACATAATCCAAACTCTAATTAAGCAAATACAATTCCTGATTCACCACCTCAGTTTAAAAACCACCACGGGAAGCACGTGCTTCAACTACATTTTCCACTACACAAGAAAAGACAACTCTTCAACTCAAGTGTCCCTTGGGAATGAAAGGCAAGGGATTTAACCCAGGTTGCTCAGAGTATTCCCTGTGCTGCCTAGGAAAAGAAAATAATTGTGCCTACCCAGGGTACAGGGACTAAAGTCCATGGAGAAGTTGTGTGGTGCAGGGAGAGGACAGGCTCTCCCTGCTTCTGGGCTGACAGGGGATTAGTCTATACTTATTTAAGGCTGGTTTACCTCAATTCCCAACTTTTTTTGGAAGCTGCTACCACAAACTGGCTTTGCCACCCTGCCACCCTGGAGAGAGCTCCATGTGGAACCTGGCTCTGGCTCCAGAGGGAATTGCTGATATATATAAGAAATTCTAGACAGAGAGGAGTTACTGTGATAATATATTTGTACAGTGCATTGAGCAGCAGAAAAAGCAAGGATTGGGAACTCTAATTTGGCTATTAGGTTATACAAATAAAAGAATAACGTTTCAATACACTAATTATTCATCAGTTGTCTTAACATTAAGTCTCCTCCCAGTTTTGTATTTATTTTCTGCTCACCGAAAAGACTCGGGTCTAAAATTACATCCAGCACAGAAAGTTTCAGAAGGGCTCAGAGGGATAGGAGGAAAAGCTTGTCTTTTGGGGAGAAAAAGCACAGATGCTCAAAACTAAGCTTGGGCTTTCAAAATGATTAATTACAGCTACTTGATAAACCCAGCTCCCTGCACTAAGTGATCTAATATTAGTCATCTCTTGAAGGAAGTAGATCTTGAAAACTTGTCTCAGCCAAAGTCAATATTGAATGCTTACGGGAAAGGCTAATCCCCAAAGTAAATATGTAATTAAGCAGATTTTTCACAAGTGTAATTAAGTTGATCATTACAATACATTACTGCAACAGTTACAATACCCAACCACACCGAGCCCGGCACAGCCCATCTCTGCCTTGCTGGGAACACCAGCACACAGCTGGCCATAAACTCCTCCCATGGCTTTGCCAAGCCAGAACTATCCCATCCCGCAGCCATCAGTCCCTACACTTTTCCCAGCATCTGCCAGGAGATGCTCAGGTCAAATCACACGCTCAGCATAAGACGTGTTGGGAAGGGGTTCGAGACTCAAGGGTCAGGAGGCACAGTGGGCACAGAGGAAGGACTTTCGCAGAAAGTGGTTGTTGCTCTGAGACTAGAGAGGAGAGGACACATTTAAAAGCTTCAGCTGCTTCAAGAGGAGCCATAAATACATAATTACAGCAGCTAGTCTGGGTGGGGAACACATGTCAGACTAGCTGAGGTCTGATCTCAGAGCTGGATGAGCAGCGCAAGCTCTGCTGGATCTCCGTCCACCACCCTGCTCTCCCCTCCCTGCACTTCCCTCCACTGCAGCAACGGGATCATCTGCTGGATCTGGAGCATGACCCTGCAATGATGAGGTTCAGAGCCTCACCAGTTACTGCTCCTGCCCTCCTCCTGCTCATCAGGGTGAAGCAAAGCATGAGCCACATGGACCTTCCCACCCCAAACACTGATCAGAGGCAGGCAGATTCATCTCTGAAGTCCATATACAAATCCAATTCCTCACACAGAAGTAGGGTTAAAAAAAAAAAAAAAAAACCTCAACCCAAATAAAAGTCTCAGGATGTAATTAGAATTGATTAAGTACACCCAGGAATGGCAAACGAGTGCTCGCTATGATGGTCACACATTTATTTGCCATCTCAGCCCAGCAAAGGTATTTAAATCTCACTCTAGGAGGATACCACTGCTGCTGGCTCATATACAGAACAAGACAACATCCTTCACCATCCACACCTTGCCAAAATGTCTTTATAAAGTGGCATCCTTGCCATGGGGTAAATCAGCAGTGTTTTGGCTCACACACAATTTCCAGTTGTCCCCCGACAATCTACAATTACTAAAAATGTTTTGTCATTCCCATTTATACTCCTATGTTACATTAAAAAGCCATCTAGGAAAAAAACAGAAGCAAACTACAGAGGGAAAGAAGTATTCTATGCCATGCAAAAAGAAACAGGATGCAGAAGCTCATTCTAATAAACTAGAAAAAGCAAATGCTACATTAACGTACCTTCACATACCAGCTGAACTGCTCCTCAGAATTTAGTTTTACCATCCCTCCCATTCCTGTGAGGAGACACCCTCATGCAAAAAATGCATTTTTCTCCCTGCAAGTGCTGCAGTGGGACTTTTATCACTCACAGCTCCCTCAGAGAAGTCCCCAGGGCAGCTGCTCCAGCTCCCACTCAAACCCACAATCCCAGGCAAGGCACACCCGGCAGGAATTGCACTGCACACCCCCTCACTGCTGCCTACGAGAGGCACAGCCACTTCAGCTACATTTGAATTTCAAGGCATTTGGTTAAATACTCACCTTTCACTCGTATTTGATTCTTAACCTGCTGCTGGTCACGTTCCTCAGAGCCCAGCGCCGGTGCCAGGCTCCCCCCTTGCAGACACGCTCTCCTCTCATCCATAAATTCAAGAACTCACAACATCTCTTTAGTCATTCTGAAAAAGGGGAACAAGCCTCATCTGTCCCAGGCCGTGCACAGACTCTGCTACTGTTCCCATCCTGCCTTTAACAAAAGAATTGCACTTTTGTTCCCTAAACAGAGCCCGTGCCACAGAAAAACAGCTATTTCTGAACTCCAGCGCAGTACTGCTGCTTGCACCTGACTTCCCCTGCCTGTTAATGTTGCCCTGGATTTTCTAACACACCTTTTTGCATTTAAATCTCAAGTTTCACCCTGTGCAGATACCACATTTCACGGGATATTCATTCAGTTTAGGTCCAGGGGATTAGCTTACTTGAGAAGACAGAAATAAATTATAGCTCCATCTGGCTAATGAGTCACTCGTAGCTCAGTCCCAGCACATGAAAAGCACGGCTTCTATAAATGCCTGGGTCCCAAAATGCACATAATCTTCAGAGATTTGTGCCTCTTTGAAAAACTAACATTAAAAGGGGGGAATATAGGTACCAAGGTGATTTTTTTTAAAATATTAAGCAGTTTAAGAGATACCACATACGATTTAGCTAAGGCAACAGCTCCTTTAATTGGGATATTTTCCCTGGGATTTTCTCAAGCTGGCAAGCAGACTAAAAGCCCTCGCATCCAACAGTCACTAGGAACACAGCAAGAAGTCCCAGAGCAGTATCTGTATTTAATAAATTCCTCAAATAGATAACACTATTTTTGTTCTCCCTAATCTGCACACAGTTGGGAACACACTCCATATCAGGCAGCTGCAAAGAGGATCCTCTTGAAAACAGCTTCACTCCTGAGCTCATCCTCCCCCAGAGCTCTTTGGGAGAGGATGCCCAGCAACCTGGGATAGGCAAGGCAACTAAACCCAGCTCTGCCACAGGAAAAATACAAAATTAAGCAAGATGTTTAGCCATTCCATGCCTATTCCTCATCTATACAGCAGGAGCAACCAGCTCTCTGTGACTTGTTCAGGAGTATTAAGTAACTAAAGCCCTGCTGAGCTCAAGCTCTACGAAGAAGGGGGCTGTCAAAAAAACCTAAGGGCACTTCATTTATCATCAGGACTGGTATAGTATACAAAAAATTGCAGGGTTAGAGCTTAGGTTACTTTAGTTTGGTTTTTCAAGCAGCACTAATGTTACTGGAAAAACAAGATGGGTTTTTCACACCCCAGGACAAGACACAAAAAACAGCAGAGCTGCTGACACGTGACACAAAGAGGCAGAATTAAACTGGAGCTGTTGGAGCAGGCAGGGATTTCAGACCATCAAATTTGCTCAGTTTGTTATCACTGGGGTAACTTCAGCAGGTGAGACACTTGGGAATGAAGGAGCCCTTGCAACAACTCAGTGTCCTCAGCCTTCCCAAAAACATGATGCCCAGAGAACACCAGCAAGGAGCTGACTGCACCTGAGCAGTTTTTAACGCAGGAAAATAGGATATTACACATAAAGCTCACCTGACAACTTCATAAGGAAAATACACAACTTCCAGTAAGATCACACACAATCTCCTCACAGGTCACTTTTAAAATTGCACAGTTTAAAGTCATGCTTGAAGCAACCACCATAAAGCTCAAGGACTAAATGGCCCTGCTAGTTTTGATCCCAATGGCAAAACCAGAGAGAATTACAGAATGGAGTCATGGAAAACCCCGAGTTGGAAAGGACACATAAGGATCAGAGTCCAACTCCTGGCCCTGCACAGGACACCCCAGCAATCCTACCATGTGCCTGAGAGCATTTTCCAAATACTCCTTGAGCTCTGGCAGCCTTGGGGCCTCTCCATGACTACTGCCCTGAGGACCCTGTTCAGTGCCCGACCACCCTCTGGGGGAAAAACCTTTTCCTAATATCCAACCTAAACCTCCCCTGTCACAGCTCCAGCTGTTCCCTTGAGTCCTGTCTCTGGTCACCAGAGTGGAGGAAGCTGCAGACTAGGATGAGGTCTCCCCTCAGTCTTCTGCAGCCTCTCCTCATATGGCTTCCCCTCCAGGACTTTCACCACCACTTCCACAGTTCTTTAGTCACTCTTTAATACCTTTATAACCTTAGATTATGGCACACAAAACTGCACACATTACTCAAGGTAAAATTTAAGCTACCTGTTTGTATTCTTTTTGAACTCTACTTCCCTACACAGAGCATAGAAATATAGATATAAAAGTCCTCTCAAACCTAAGACTGGGGGGGAGGAAGCATAACAAACAGCAGTTCAAGCTCAGAGTTTTTCATTTCAATACTTGCCCTGACAGCTTGATTTGTGCAGCCACAGGAGAAAGCTGCAGACACTCAAACACAGCCTGAGCCACTCAGGTATTAAATCTACTCTTCCCAGGAAAGAGACCTGTTCAAGGGAAGCTCAGCAGCGCCTGACACCCCCTCCAAACCGCTGACAGCGAGAGGAGAGCGAGAGACTTGTCAATAAATCTTGCTCTTCACTTTGTTCCGCTGATACAATTAAGCCATTTGCAGAGCACAAGCTCAGTGCTTCGGATACCCTCTAGGTAAATATTTTCCATTCCAAACATGCCGCTGTTTGTACCATCTGTTGGGCTCTGTCTGCTCTCAGTTGCTTGATGTTAGTTAACACAGACAAGCTATTTATTAAATTCCAGAAAGAGTAGCTTTGCTTCAACAAAAGCCTTTACTTTCAGGGTTTTGTGTTGTTTGGTTTTTTTTTTTTAACACAGCTTTAGAGCCAATACCTGATAAAATAGAGCATCAGTGCTGAGAACAAGCCGGGAGTGCAATATGGCTACACCACCCTGCCACCACTCTCTGACAGATGCCCCTGGTCTTGTCCAGGCACCAGCAGTGGTGAGAGCCCAGGTACCTGCTGCTGTTCCCACCACAGCCCAGCTGTTCAGGCAAGTTCATACATGGCAAGGCAGGGCAGGGATTCACCGAGCGGCAGCTGACACCCTGAAACCACCTGGGCCGCAGGATAGAGCCCAGAACTGGAATTAGCATCAGTGAAAGTGGAACGAGCAACCTCTGAGTTTATCCAGGGATAAAAGCGCGAACACCTGCTGCTGGCACAGAGCGAGGGGAACCGTGCTCTGCACTCCTGCCCAGCAGCTCACCCAAATACCCTGAAAATGCACACACACAGTTTTTCCTCACACCTGCAACCCACAGGGTTCACCAGAGCATGGGCACAAATACACTGATAGCAGCAATAGTGTGGAAGTGGGACCAGGGCAGTGATTGTCCCCCTGTGCCAGGCACTGCTGAGGCACCTCAAAACCTGGGGTCAGTTTTGGATCCCTCACGACAAGAAAGACATTGAGGGGCTGGAGCGTGTCCAGAGAAGGGGAAGGGTCTGGAGCAGCAGGAGCAGCTGAGGGGGCTCAGCCTGGAGAAAAGGAGGCTCAGGGGGGACCTTCTGGCTCTGCAACTCCCTGACAAGAGGGGGGAGCCAGGTGGGGGTCAGGCTCTGCTCCCAGGGAACAAGGGGCAGGACAAGAGGAAACTGCCTCAAGTTGCACCAGAGGAGGTTTAGTTAGGATATTAGGAAAAATTTCTTCATTGAAAAGGTGGTCAGGCATTGGAACTGGCTGCCCAGGGCAGTGGTGGAGTCACCATCTCTGAAGGGATTTAAAAGACACACAGATGTGGCATTTGGGGACATGAGTTATTGCTGGGGGAACGGTTGGACTCAATCACAAAGATCTTTTCCAACCTAAATGATTCTGTGATTGTTCAGCACTGGAAAGTCTTAGGAAACCAAAACATTTCCTGCAGTATTTGTGAGGGAATACTATTTGGGATAAAAGCTGGCACGTGTCAGGGCCAGCAGAAAATGTCCTTGGCTCCACCACACTCCAAAAACTGCAAGTTTTTCCCTTAAAACCACCAGCTTCTAACACCCCCCCCCCCATTATCTCCGAAGTCAGAAGATAAAAAATCTTTACTTTCTTCCAAAGTGCCTGGAAAGGATCAAAGGTTTCTTTCTTCCAGCAGGAGAGGGCTGGGGCAGGACTCTCAGCATTACTCAGCAAGTCTGCACCTTCCCATCCCTATTTCCAAGGAGTCCCTGAGGCTTCCCCAGCTCCTTCCTTCACCTGCTCGTGTACAGACGTGCCCTGCCCACACCACCATGAATTATTTGAGAGGCATTTAAACACCAGAGCAGCGAGCTCAGGCTTTTGGGTCAAGCATTTCCCCTTTCCCTGCCCTCCACGCAAGCAGAGACCAGATCTGACATTTGCTCTTCAACCACCACTCGCTTTTGTGCACAGGGAACTGTGCAGTGATACTTCTCAAAATAGGGAGGTAAAAAAAAAAAATAAAAAACACAGAACCTTCTCAAAATAACACTACAAACAAGAGATGAATCTAGCAGATTTGTGGCCAAAGCCGAGTTTAGGTTACCAGTCTGAGCAGCAGCTCCACATGTGTAGTTTTCAAGCATCAAGGGGGTCTCCTGCAACATGAACCCATCCAGCAGCATGAGCCAGGTGCAGATCCAAGCCAGGACTCTTGGAACACTAAACACACAACCACACCTCAAGTCTGCTTGTGCCCAGCACCTGGATGTGAGGGAGGAACTGGGCCATGCCTGTTTTGTTATCCCAATCAGCTGTCTGGGCAGTTAACAGAGGTTTGTACAAGCCAAGTTGCTGTGACACCCCATGGCAGCTCGGGTTTATCACACACAAAAGCCATTTACACAAGTTTAAAGCCACTGTGCACCTTAACAAAGGCCTTGGGACAGCTGCTGTGGTCTATTGTACAAACAGACATTCACAGTTCAACCTTCACTTCAGATCCACAGAAAGCCTCAGAGAGAGCAGGTACCATTCCCTGAAGCCAGGGGCAGGTATGATACAACAGCTCTGATGCTGAGCCTGGCTGGGTTTGCTCCGGGGTTTGCCGTGGCTCTTTCAGCTCACACAGCACCCTTTCCTAGGATCTGGGGATTTTGGCATTACCATCACAAGTGTTTGCACGTCCTCCACTGGGGTCACAAAGGTGCTCCTCACCCTGCTCCATTTGCTGACATAACCACATGCAGCATCGTTTCCAAAGTCAGCTGTGCCAAAACAAGGCCAGGTGAAGGGTCTCAGCTGTGAGGGTTTCAGGGTATCTCACTCTAACATGGCTTAATCCTTTTCTGACGCAGGAGTAAGTTGCATTACCATAAGTATATTCATTCTGAGACTCCTGCACCTACCCCTGCTGTGCTCTATTACTTTAACCCAATTAAAACAAGCCCTACAGCACCCACAGCAGTTATGCATTTGACCACTCCGGTCACAAATGAGGCAGAGCCCCAAATTCCAAGTAAAAAAAAAAAGAAATATTGAGGATCATCTCTTGAGAAAAATCAGGGCTGTTACAGCCCTTTCATCTCCTAACATCCAACTCCAAGCATGGAAGGAAATCCTTCCCTGTGAGGGTGGTGAGGCCCTGGCACAGGTTGCCCAGAGAAGCTGTGGCTGCCCATCCCTGGAAGTGTTCAAGGCCAGGTTGGATGGGGCTTGGAGCAACCTGGGATAGTGGAAGGTGCCCCTGCCCATGGCAGGGATTGGAAAGAGATGGTCTTTAAGGTCCCTTCCAACCCAAACCATTCTATGATTCTGTGACTGAGGAAAGCAGGTATGAGCAGTAGCTTCTCAGTGCTCAAATTCCTCTCATACTTCCAAAGCAATGTGCAAAGAGAAAACAGCTGGAATGAAACCTTTTCCCTTTCCCAGTGTAGACAGTAAATATAACTACATAAATATACATTCCTGTATTATGCATTTGTGTTTATCTTTTAAAACAATAAATTTAAAATAAGAGGAGACAGAAACAAAAGAAGAAAAGGCCTCTGGTCCAGCCTTTTTTTTTTTTTTTGCCTTAGCAGATTCTGTAAAAGTATGAATGGCATCCCAGTACTGGGAGGCTAATGCTCATTCAAACAAAACAACCCAGGTTTTTATATGCAAGAGCTGCAAATAGCCAAGGAAAAGACCTGTGTGTATTATTATTTGCCTATGCATCCCTGGAGAGGTAAAATCACCTCCCTGTGCCCCTCCCACAGCCCCACCAATGCTGATTTTTCTCAGACTGCCTGGCAGGAGCAGCAGCACCACTGCTCATCCTCACCTGCCTGGGCAGGCACTAGCTGTCCTGGGCTCTGAATCCAGGACAAAGCAGATATCCTCAGTGCCAGAAGGACAGGAAAACCACGACAGACTGCTAAAGAGGATGGCATGTTGTTTATGGGCTGTGTTTCTGAAGTTTGGACATACCCAAGAAGAAACCCATCTTAATTTATTGCTTGATTCTCCAGATTTCTACTCAACTTTGCCCTCAGCCATACTGGTCAGACAACATTCTAGCCTGTTCACTTGAATTTCTCCAGACACACAAGAAAGTTTTAAACCTACCACTTTATTCTGTGGGTCTCCAGACCGCCTGGGGCTAAAGCTTTCCTCCAAATCTCTCACCAAAGCAGCAGCAACCAAGAAGCAAAAAACACCCAGCCTTGCAGAGTGAGCAAGTCACTCAGAGAGACTTAAGCAGGTCTGTAGAGCTGAATTTATTAACCTTTGTACCCCCACACCCCGAGGGTGCAGAGGCTGCCAAAGCTGTCCCACAACTGAGCCAGGAACAGCCCAACAGTGTCACACTGGTGCTTTTAGCAAGTTTCAACCCACGCTGAACGAGGTCTCACAGGAACTCAGGGAAGGGGGAGCACGTGTGCACGGAGGTGATGGCACAGGAGGAGGACAAGAAACCTCAAAATAAACGAGTTTGGAAAATTTCCCGCAGCAACGTATCACCAAAGTCTTCCTGCAGGAATATATTAAATTCATGGTAAGAATATTAACCCCAGTTCATATTAGAATTTCTTTCCACTGTAAAAATAAATCAGGCAAAAGATATTCTTAGTATGAACGCCATAAAAATTACTTTATCTGGACTTATTTTTAAATGTGTATTTAAGGGATGGGAATGGAATTCTTCTGCCAACAAAGACAGGTATTAACCCAAGAGAATCTATTTAGCTTCAGACTCCTTAACCAGACAAGATTTGACTGAAGTATGTGCCCCTGTCCTTTACCCTGTTGCGAAAGGAACAAAAGAAGAGGAAATGACTAACCAAGGCAGCAGCACATTAATATATTTTGGTATGTGGAAAGGGAAAATTGTAGCTGGTATTTTTAACATTCCCACCAGGAGAACGAACTGCCATACGCACACCAGTCGCCACAGAGGCTCAGCAGCTCCTGGGAGGGGAAAATAAAAAGGAAAAAAAAAAAAAAAGTGGAATTCTGTCCCGAAGAGGAGTTCTGTGTTTTTCATTTCCCAGCATGAGCTCTGCCGGAATGACAGCCTGGAAAGGAGGCATGGCTGGGGCCAACAGCGATATCTAAGTGATAACAGGTGCACTTTGACTGAACTGTAGGGAAAATCCAGCCTGGAGAGGTGTGATGGAGGGAAAAGGTGAGAGTTTCTTGGCGCTCTGCCACCGGCAGACGACCCTGCAAGTCCCATCCCAGCTCTGCTGGGTGCCCTCATCCACAGGCTGATAAGAGACAGGGGAAGAGAAGTGTCTGAATCCAGGGTGGCATCCGACAAGGCACAGCTCACCCACCTGCCACACAGTACAACTCCAACCACCCCACACCATCCCAAGCTTAATTCCCCCAAACTCCTCAAATTCCCTGCACGTGCAAAGGGGCCCAGCTGCCAACAAACCAGTGCACCTTCATGTCTTTCCCTGCAGATGCTTTGCCATTCCACCCACACGAGCCAAGCCACTGGTGTCCCAGTACAACTGGAGCTAACAGCTGGTTTTTAATCCCCATGGGAAGGTCTTTGGGGCAGCCACGGCAACAGGCTTGCTCAGAGCAACAGGGCAGAAGCTTGAAGGACCGGTGTGATAAACCTGAAATTACAGCTTCCAAACCCCCTCCTAAAAGGGATCAAAACCCATCAATCTGGCACCAGCTTGCCAGTCATTTGTGCAGCGGGATGGCACAGCACAAAAGCACTGCTCGCTCAGGAAGAGGAGCTGGATCACTGCCTGCCTGCCCAGCTCCAATTGTTCCCACACTTCATAATTAAGGGCTACAATTCGCCCTTCTTCCAATGCCAAACCCCAAAAGACACGTAACAAAACCAACCCTAATCGCTCACATCCCTCCCGAGCTCCAACACCGTTGCATGCAAAGAGATACAGAGAAACTGATATTTAATGTTCTTGCAGAGGGATTTGTGCTCAGCCACCCCCTAACAAAGCCAGAAGCCTGAAGCTTAAGCAGGTCTTTACCCTGATATCACAAAATGACAACCCTGGTCATTCCACCAACAAGATTTTCCCATTATTTCTGTTCAGTGTGCTGTTTGACACAGTTATACAAAGAGATTGGACCACTGACAAAAAAAAAAAAAAAAAAAGCTTCGTTAACCTCTGGGTGACTCGACAATCCTATTGTTAAACAGCAATGGACAAAAGGAGAAGCCGACAGCAGACGGATGCTCTCATCTATCTGAATTCCTAGAGGAAAATGAGATTGACCTGCGCTGGGAACAAGTTAAAGGAGAGTTGTTAACTCACACAGGGAAATCAAAAATCTTCAGTGACTGTGAATCATATCAAATCTAGGTGCTTTCATGTGGTTTCTTCTCACCACCTGGAGTTTTCAGATATTATTTACTGCATACATTACGTCCAAGCAGTTGAGTGATTTCAGTTGTCTCTAAAGGGAAAACGTGCAATTGCTTCATCAAAATTACTGTAGATGTGGCAGAGACGTAGCTAAATGAGAGCATCAGGAAGCAGCAAGTGAAACAAGATTGCTGTACTCCATCATCAGGCTGAGTCTCAGTAATTCTTCAGCTGGAAACGGAGAGAAATAAGCAGGGGAGATTTTTCTCCCTTCTCACCACATACAGTATGATAAAAGAATGGGGGTAAAAAAAAGCATCCACTAGTTAAACAACCCAAGTTCACAGAGCGATGAAAAATCTTCAAATACGCCAAGGGTTTAAAACTCAGGGGTATGCAGTTAGTTCTCAACCCCAAGACTTTACAAGGGCAGGTTCAGTTTAGGCAGGATGACAGGAGGAATGAGGACCCAACATACAGAAGTCAGAGTTCCTGTAAGTTGACAAAGGCATCATAAATAGAGTCAGCATCAACACGCACAGCACAACCACCAAACTAGGATTTAGGGAGTGCTATGAGCCTCCCAGGGTGGAATTGCAGGCTCCTCCTCAGCCTGCACAGCTGGGGAAGCACTGCACCAGCACGCCTGTTTTTGCTTTTAATACTCTATACCACAGTGGTGGGTCAGAAAGACATAAAAACCTTGGAAAATCCAGCCAGGCTTGAGCAGGCATTACTTGTCACCCTCCCTTCCCCTGTGCACGTACAGCTCCAGTGCTCTGAGCTACACCCAAGGAACAGGGGCCGTGCCCAGCAGAGCAGCTTCCTCTGCTCCCACCTTGCAGGGTGGGGCTGAAGCCAGAGGACAATGCTGGCATGGGAACAAATGGGCAGACACGGGCCATGACTGCATTTTGGCTGCACGTCGGGAAAATGCTCTCAATCCTCCATCCAAGGAGGTGCTCGGTGCTGTAATGGTGAATCTGCAGCCTCCTCACAGAGCAGGGGCACCGTGTTTTATTGCACCTGGCCACGCTCACCACTGCACTGAGCTGGAGATGAACCAGAGCCCAGGGCTGCAGGGAACACATTCTAACTGATACAAGAGGCACCCACCGCTCTTTTGCCAGTAGCAATCAATGAGTTTTAATCCATAGTCACATTAGGAACGACACCTCCAAAGAGGGATGGGTTTTATTTCAACTGTGCATTAAATTTAAAATCATTTGCCAGATTAAAGCATTGTTCACGCTCTATTTATAAACCCTTCGAACTCAGGGGATGTTTAGAGGTGTGCTCAGAACTGAATTTGGAGCTTCTGCTCCCGTCAGGCTTCCTACAACACTGATATTTTGACTTTCTGCTCCAGCACAAATTTGTAGCAGCTGAAGGATGATAATTCTCCCATCACCAAGACTTCCACAGTAGATATGAGATAGGTTTGACTGCTCCATAGCAAAGCTGTCCTTCAACATTTATCCTAAAGTATGTTATCATACAGGCACAAAGACAGCACCTCTATATCCAAGCCAGATCCCTCACGCTGGAGAACACAGTGCTGTTAATACTCTTAAGAATAAAGTTTCAGAATGGTTCAGGAACAAAAGAGGCTTTAGAAGCAATCCCTACAACACAAGTTACCCCAGTTCATTTCAAAGCATAAATTGCATCATGAGCTGGAACTTTTAACTCAATTTAAAAAGCACAACATGAAGTTTAAGAAATTGCTGCTGAACTGTGGTCCTTTGCCTGCTGAGACAGGTGAAGTGTTCAGGTCTCTCTCCACTCTGCTTTGAGACATTGCACGTAGCCCATTTATCGAGGGCAGCACTAAGAGCTCACCTCATGATCCATCCAAAACACCTCCTGCACCAAAACAGGGACCTCACTGGCTACAGCTCCACAGAGATACCATCCCTTCATCCTCCACACCAAGGATATGTGCTCCTGAACAGCAGCACCACGCATTCCTCTCCATAAGTTTTCTTTTCACCTTGTTAACCTCTCTGTGCTTCATTGAACAGTCTGCTGAAGCTACTCACAGCTAAAGAAATGATACACAGTTGGAGTCATCTCAAGGTGTCATCACACAGCTCCTTTAGGATTTGGGCAGGCAGCTTGTGAAGGTCACACACATTCAGGAACTAGTGCAGACCTCAAGGCAATATTTTCATTTTGTCTTGAACAGCCAGAGTAGGAGAGCAGGCTCCCCTCCAGCACCAGGGAAAAGGCTCCAGCTCCTCCACAAACTTGCTTAATACTTGAACTACACCTGGGCCATGTGGTGAAGGGTTTTTCTTTTACCACCTTCCTCGTGTGGCTGTTGATTTCCCAGGTGAGTGATACTGAGGGTTGCTGCTTCTCTGAGCAGCAGCAGCCCAGAAGACACTGCAACACTCCTTACTAGTCCCAGTTCCACAATCCAATTCAGTCCAGTACAATCCATGCTGTAACCTCAGATACTGCACAATATTGGGAGTTAGATGACATCACACAAGAACCCCCCCAAAAGATGTGTTCAAAGTGCATCTCTAAGGGTTTCCTGGTCCTTTCCAGTTGTGACCAAAAGGACCAGGCTTACAGCAGCTTCCTAAAGGGACTGAAGATGCATATTTGAAGAGTTTTGAGTCAAGTCAATAACCCATCATCCCAGAGTTCTCCCCCAAAAACGGCCTCCTAACACATGTACGCGCCCCTGCCCCAACACACTGAGCTTTACAGATCAGCACGGTGCTGATCTGAGCTTGAGAACATGCCAGGTTGTTAAAAGGCCTAAAAATGCTCAGCAACAGAAACCCAAAGTAATTGAGGTCATTTCTCTCACACTTCTCTGGGTTCTCACTCCCTTTGCTTTGTTGTCCCACAATCTGCTACTCTTTGGCATGCAAGGATTGAACAAACACTTCACTGCAACCACACAGATCTAAACTTTCCTGCCTCCAACTTAAGTTACAACTCAAACTACTACTCCAGTAGCCTGTAATAGGGAGCAGGGATTAAGAAATCCACTTAGAAATAGGTACACCAGACCTGAAGCCAAGAAGTTCTTCTTTTGGCACGTAAACAGCCTGGAAAAAAAGGCAGAAACTTGGGAGATAGAGGGTGGGGGTCTGAAAAGACAGGCTTGTAATGGAAACATCTGACCAAGAATTTTCACAAGCCTTTAAAACTTCTGAAACCCAACCCCTTTGCTGGCACTTCTAACATGCCTCAGACTGCAGACCATGTTATGCAAGCTGTAATTGTGCCTCCACAGCCCTCCCTCCCACCCACGGCGCTCCACACCTCGCCAGATCCATGGGCTTGAAGCACAGCAGGGAGGAGAAGGAGTGTACCTGTTCCTCCCACACCTGGCCTGCTGTACTGCCACCTGTGCAGAGAAAGCCTGGCTTTGTTGTACACCTTGAGCCAGGCTCTAACCCCTTAAAAGCTGCTTGGAAAAAAAAAAAAAAAATCTGGTTTTACATACACACACTAAGCTGTAAAAAGGTTCACTAAATTTAGCACGCAACCCAATCCTGGTGGTAAGTGTAGCACAGGCTGTAGATATGGAAGTGACCTTAGGTGAAGGTAACAAGGGAGAACTGTCAGTATTCCCATTGAGCTGCCGTGGGAAAGCCCAGGGAACCCAATAAAACCCTTTAACACAACATCCATAAATCCTTCCTGCAGCTTGGTGATTTCCAAGGCTTTGAGGTGCCACCTCTGCCTCTCTTCTGAACAATGCTGCTCATTGTCCATGCTGGGACACACTTGGGAGGAACCTTCTCAGCACACAGGTCCTTCTTAAACTTGGAGAAGTGAAGCTTGATCGACCTCCACCACCACTGCCTTAAATACAAAACCAGAAGCATGAAGAGAAAAAGCAGCACAGTCCCTTATCAGTCCATCACAGCTGGAGCCACACGTGCTGCCAACAGGTATTTAACAAGGCAAAGGTCAGCAGGTGTGACACAGGATAAAGCATTTACCCATAAACTCCATTTTCTGCCAGTTCCCAGCACCACACCCCTGAGAACCACAGACACTGCCCAGTCCAAGAGGAGGGGGCACCAAATCTCCCAGGAGAACAGGCCCTGGATTAGCTCAGTTGGTTAGAGTATGGTACTAATAACAGCAACATCGTGGAGTTGATCCCCACACGGGTTTAAGAGCTGGACTCGATGATCCTTGTGGGTCCCTTCCAACTCAGAATATTCTGTGATTCCGTGAAGTTAAAGGAGGCACGAAGAGTTCCCTCCTAGCCCTGAGGGAAAGGCTGCTTCCCTAAACTCTGATCGCTTCCCAGATCTGAAAATGCCCTGCGAAATATTCCAAATATCCATTGGGTATGAGCTGCTGTAGCCATGGTGATGCTCTCAGGTACACCTGGAGCTGAAGCAGAGACTGGCAGAAGAGATGCTGCAACTGGTTTCATGTACCTGTTTGGGGTCCACACACAGCATGGCATTAGGAAAAGGCAATGCCCACATGAAAGCCAAGCTGGGATGTCCCCATGGAACATAAGCAATGACTGAGGGGATAAAGCAGCATGAAACATCACAGCAGCCTTTTGAACCAGTTTGGGAGGTAGGAAGTAATATCACCTGCTGGGGCCAGGCTTGGCCTCCAACCCACACTGCAGCAGAGACCCAGAAAGGAAGATGCACATGGGAACAGTCTTGGTTGCCTCAGGAAAGTGGTTTCATATCATATCACAGAATGGTTTGGGTTGGAAGGGACCTTCAAGACCATCCAGTTCCAACCCCCTGCCATGGGCAGGGACACCTTCCACTAGCCCAGGTTGCTCCAAGCCCCATCCAAACTGGCCTTGGGCACTTTCAGGGATGGGGCAGCCACAACTTCTCTGGGCAACCTGTGCCAGGGCCTCACCACCCTCACAGCCAAGAATTTCCTTCTAACATCTAATCTAAATCTCTCCTCTTTCAGTTTAAATCCATTCTCCCTTATCCTATCACTATCACATAGCTCACCCACCCACTGCCAGGGGGACAGGTCACAGTTGGGACCAAGAAAGGGGCACCAGCAGCAGGTCTGCTGGTAACCTCTTGGCACCTTCACCTGCAGGTGCTTGGCTTTCCCTTCTGTACAATGGGAAGGTAAGTTCCATGCAAGAGCCTGGCAATGGCACAGGGCCTGGTGGAGAAAGATTCCCTGTGAGCCAAATGCAAGTCACCAGCTTTAAACACTCCCCACCCGAGGCGTGGGAGCCATTCACTTCCTCCAATAAACTGGACTTTTTTCTTTGTACTTCTTTGAAAAGTATAGACTTTTCAACTTAAAACCTCACAGCAAACAGGCTGAGAAGGAAAAAAAAAAAAAGTAGTTGTGGCCAGTGGTCGGATCAAACCAGTAACAGTAAAATTAGGAGCTGACTGATATTACAGGCTCTCTTACCAGTCAGTCACAGTCCAGTCCAATCCTGCGAACTCCCTGAAGTGCTGCACCTTGTGCAATAGCTTAGTCATCATCTTCCTTGACAGCCACACACTTGCAAACAGATTACGAGTCCACTCACATTTTCCCATGAAAATTTTCCCCTCCACCCTGCCACAAGCAGGACTGGAGCAGAGTGGTGCCAGCCCAGAGCAGGGAGCTTGTCCCTTGCAGGAGAGGAGATAATGCTTTTATCTCCCAGACTCAACAACTTCCTTCCTGCGGTAGCAGGCAGACAAAAGACACCTCTTCACACCACAGACAGGAATGAGATGTACTAAAATTTGTCACAACCCTGAAATAAAATACCCTGCTTACCATTTTCAGCCCATACGGGAGGGTGTAAAGCAGAGTTAGGCCAGCATTTCTTCTACAAGAAACTCTTGCAGCAAAAGATTTGGAAGCAAAAAAATAAGGAGCCCAAAATAACTCAGTTTGAGTTTATATTGCTCTGGCAGCTAAACAAAAGTTGATAACACTGGACTGAGGTACTTCCCCCCGGCAGGATGAGAGCTGGATTGTTTTTGGAAGGATTGTGAATCACGGGCACGAATATACCAGGCTTTAAGAGCCTTCAGCACCCACGTAATTCTGAACTCCAGCTTTATTTTCCCCTGGGTCATCCGACACATGCTCGGCAGGCAGGCTGAGAAGGTCAGCTGTTCAATTAATAGGTGCAATCCCCAAACCAGAACTCGTGTTTTGCTGCACAACATCAACACACCTCTTCCCAGAAAGAGCCCTCCCTGATGCTCCATTAGTCATTCAACTACAACTCAAAGGAAACCAGGATTTTTGCTGTATTTCCTCAACTTTACAGCATAAAAGGGCTTAAAGATGTTTCCTGCAGCAGGGGAGCTGTTAGAGATGCAGCAGCTGCTCTCCAGCAGAGCAGTGATTTGCAGGATTGCCTGGCTGCAGGCAGATCCAGACAGGGAAGCCAGGAGGGAGGGTGTCCAATGGGAAAGAGAAAAAAAAACCTGCAAGAAGTGCTGCTTTCTGTGCTTTACCACCACTGAAATCCCTGCACACCTGACAGCAACCACAGCTGTTAACGCCAGAGAGCAACACTATTTATAATAGGGATTATTAGTGCAAGAAAATGAGTAGCTTGCCCACATGACTAATTTACAGACACTTTCTCCAAGTTATAATGCAGCCTAAGTGATGTGTAAGCAAAGATGAGCCTGCATTTGAAAAAGACAAAATGCTATTCCTCTTAATAACTCTTCTTGGGAAGAAAAGGGGAAGGAATTACTTCTCTTCAAGTTACCCCACAAACCTTACAGCTCCTTCCCCTCTCCTCTCCCTCCCACCCCAGACACACTGCACAGCAAAACCCAAGGCTTGAAGCACCTAAACTACTTCTTTGCAGGGTACAGTTGTGAGGAGACGATGTTCTTTCTTTGTGTTTGAGTCAGAGAAGCTTTCCAGAGTTTTCATGTGCATACGTGCAATAGACACTGTTCCTCTTTTTCCCTGTTTTCTACAGTATCTGAGAGGCTTCAAAAAAAAAAAAAACAACCAACCACCTTTAGTTAAATTGGAAGCATTAGAAAGGATCATGAGATTTGCATTCTTTAGCACCTCAGATTATTACAGTTTCCACTGCTGTGGCTTCCCCTTCCAACTCCTCACCAAGCTTCAGTTAAAGAATCCTCATATATGAGTGGACTTGGGCATTTCTTGTACCGAGACACTGGAGCATCCAGGCCAACAAGATGCCAAGGCAGCAGAATTGATGCACTCCCAGGAGATCCCAGTTAAATTTTGCTGTATGGAGAGAGGCTGCATCAAGCCTGCCCTCTGCCCAGGACCTATATTTAGGGACTGAGCTGACCCGACAGTGCCCCCGTAAGCTCATTTATCGAGATTCACTTATTCATTCTAATATAATCTAATTAGACTGCAGCAGTCCTGTACACAGGCATGGCAGTGACCACCAGAGGACAAGTTCAAACCCAAGGAACACGGCCCAGGTGCTACTTAGTTCTCACACAGAGGAGGAAAAAAAACCCTGCAGAGGAATGACAGGAATTGCAGATGGCTGTGTAATGTCTTCCAGCTTGGAGCAGCACCTGGATCCACTCTGCTTCTCCCCTCCACCAGCTAAAAACCAATTCCTTAACTGGAAGAAGCAGCAGCAGAGTCCAGATCAATGCACTTATCGATGCGAGAGCTGCTGCTCCCGCTCTGAAATCACTGCAAATGGGGGCAAAAAAAAGCAGGAATTTGAGTCTCTCAGGCAGTGCCCACGCCAGCAGGCACAGATGTGTTCCCAAACTACAGACCACAGGCATCAGCCTGGAAAAAGCGCCAACAAGTCCACATTGTAAGAAAATACTTTAAAGGCTCCACTCTGGCAAGAAATAGGAAGTTCTCAGAGCTCCCAAGTGCCCCCTCTCCTGCAACCAGCTGCAGTTCAGGCATGCGAACAGGAAGAAGCTTTTACATTTCTAAATACACAAATAAATACTAGTTTTTTTTAAAAAAAGCCTTCATGTGTTTAATTTGCTTGGACATCTTGTATAACGATGAGAGGAGAAACAGATTCCTAAGAGTCATGGGCTGGTAACTCTCCAATCTATCATCTCCATAGTTTATGCACAGTCATTAACAAGAAGTGATTTGTCTGGGACAGATTTAGTCCAGCAACTCCCTGTCTCGTTAACCTGAAACAATCACCCAAGCAATGTCAAAAAGTTTGAGAGCTTGGTGCAGTGAGCAGCCCCCTGCAAAATATTCATGTTTTTAAAAATAGTCCAATCCTGCTGCTTTCCCAACACAGAGCAGGAAGCTTAAGAGCCAAACACAGATGCATAAAATTCCCTTTATGTTAAAAAGGTTTTGATGAGCAAAGGCAAAAGGTTGTCACTGACAAGGAAATCCTGAGAATATCGATAAGAGAACAACAGGAGGAGACTTAAAGACTTTGACTAGTTTAACCTGTCAAAACAAGGGGTCAAGAGGGGATCTGATTGCTCCCTCTAATTACACCAGGGAGGGAGGGAAAACAATCATTTAAACCAAATGGAAACACTAGAACCAAAAACAAATTGCACAAACAGGCCACTGAGAGGATGGAAATTCAGTGAGACTTTGAGGAGGCTCTCTGACTGCTCTCCCGTGGGATGGGGGCAAAGAATAAACCCATAGAGTTTCATCTTAGAAGTAGTTGTGTTATGAAAGGCACCCACAGCACAGATGGGTGCTGTAAATGGGGAAACTAAACTCGATTAGGGCTCTCTTCTGCTCTCCAGTGCTGCCACAACTTTCAGAGCAGAGGGCAGGAATGAAGAATTACCTCCTCCTGCCACTGCCTCCTGCTTCCTCCCCATCCCTCCGGGACAGCACAGAGGGTATTCACACTATTTACTCCAGCACGTAACTGGGGGATGACCAGGGAACTAAACTTGGGAGCTGAAGCCTCGCAGAGTCAATGGTGAGAGGTGGGTGTCTTGGCAGCAGCAGGGGAAGGGATTAGGAGCAACCAAGTTTGATGCTTAAAATAAAACACATGTCCTCTCCCCCATGTCCTCATGCTTAAGGGTCTCGGGTGTAGATTAAATACAGTTCTGGCCATCACCTCTGAGATGTACAGGGAATTCCCGTTCCCGAGGAGTTTTGTTAGCCCTGGGGTTACAGTGCCAACATCAAGCAATGATTTGACATTTTTGAGCCATAACCACTTAATCTCCAGCAGCAAGAGCGGATGATGCAAACAAAAGCTGTTATACAGTTAATCAAGTAACACCTCAGTTTTACACCAGCTTGAGAAAGTCTTTCCCTTTCCTTCAAGGGGTTCAAAAACAAAGTAGTCATCAGGTCTCTAACAGGGGTTTTGTGACAGCAGCGGATAAAGGATCAAATCAAAACCTAATTGTGTTCTTCATATCCTGCTACTGCTACTTCTGAGAGCAGAAATCATCTTTTTGAGACCGGCTAAAAAAGGGAGAAGGGGCGGGGGGTAGAAAAAAAAAAGATATTTGGTAATAACTCTACCAGAGAATGAGTGTTTCTATCCAAACCCCAACCTTTCGCTGCTGCAGTTACACACAAAAGTTATTTTAATCACACTATGCAGAAAGCAGCATCAGCATATGAGGCAAGAGAAAAAATATGTGGTAAAGCGAGTTGCATGGCCTGTTCGCGGGCAGAAATTACAGCACAGTTATAGGGAAGAGGTCCACGAGGCAGAGAAACAATTCCAGCCCCAGCCAAACTGCAGGACCACAGCAATCCACTGGGATAACAGCAAGGAAGATATCTGAGGGGAGGTGGAACCTGGAAACTGGGTCCCTTCTTAACTTCTGCAGCAATCAGTTCAGACTTCCCAGAGAGGGATTTTTGCCTTGTCATAGGTAAAGAGGCATCAAACAAAACTTTTCAGTTATGTCTACTAAATACCAGTCGTGTTATTGGACAGGGGCAGCAATGCAAAGAGTAAAAAAGGGGGAGAAGAAAAAGATAATTTTAAACAGAAGAGAGCCCCAGCAGGATATCAGCTCTGCTCCTCTTGCACAAAGCAAGAAATGATCTTTGAGGTTTTCGAACAATGACCTCAAAATACATAGCAGAGCCTTTGGTGGGGGTGTGGAAAGAAAGGTTATAAAATGACAAACCTAAGGCACACGGGTGGATGCACATCACTTGGCACTGCCTAATGCAGAAAAGATGCTACATTCTTCTTAATAACCATCTACTTAAACCACTTCATCCACTGAAATTAGCCGGGTACAAAAGACGTAGCTTTGCCACCCTAACTTTTCTCCCCTTCTCGAGTAACCTGCACACCGGAGGAAGGCAGTAAGCGGTGAGCAAGGGAGAAGAGGTGAGGGGGGAATCAACACCTCCAGGCTTAACACAGCCGCACACAACCCATACCGGGGGCCGGAATAAAGGGCACGCAAAACCTTGAAAAACAATAAAGCACCCCTGCCGCCACCACCACCCCCCATGACGATGGGAAGCAGCATCAAAAACCAGCACAGGCACCCAGACCGCCGTGATGAAGCGCAGTGCTCACCACAGCTCGCACGGCCACCGGGGAGCCGCAGCACCCGCCTCTCGCCGAACCTCACCGGGGGGCTCCCACCGCCACGGGAAACGCCTGCAAGTCACAGTCCGGAGGCGGGAGGCGGTGGTGTGGATTTTGGCACGGCGGGCACCCAACGCCGCGGACCGAGCGAACACCGAGGACACGGCGCCTTTCGCCCCCTCCCCACCGCTCAACTCGGCTCCGCGGAGATGCGCTCGGGAAGCGCCGGAGCCCCTCCCGCCCCCAAAGCCCCCCGGAGCCCCCCGGCCCCGTGGCAGCGGCTCCTCGCCGGCCCGGCGGCCGCGCCCCGGTTCCCCCCCGGACCCTCCCGGCCGGGCCGCAGCCCCGGGCCCGCCGCGGCCTGTGCCCGCCGCCCCTCGCCGGAGGCCCCGGGCGGGCCCCCCCGGGCGGGACTCACCGAGCCGGCGGCGGGCAGAGCAGGGCAGGGCCGGGCCGCGCCGGGCCGTGTCGGCGGGGACGGAGCGGGCAGGGGATCGGGAGCGGCCGGTGTCGGTGTCTGCGCGGCGCGGGCGGCAGGAAGGGGAGGAGGCGGCCCCGCACGTCCGCCGCGCCCGCGGCCGCCCCCCCGCGCGTTAAAGGCACCGGCACCGCCCGGGGAACCCCCGCGGGGGCACCGCCGGGGCAGGGCGGGGGCCTCTGGCACGGCACAGCCGAGCAGGGGGGCCG
The DNA here is from genome assembly GCF_036250125.1 of Pseudopipra pipra. Lineage (NCBI taxonomy): Eukaryota > Metazoa > Chordata > Aves > Passeriformes > Pipridae > Pseudopipra > Pseudopipra pipra. Next base: position 62,019,039 of record NC_087554.1, read on the forward strand.
AGGGGGTGTCCGCGCCTCTGGGGGGGCATCGCCCGGAGCCGGCCCGTGCGCCGCGGGAGAGACCCACGGAGGGCCCCGCGTGGGGGTCCCGCTCGCAGAGCTTCCCGTGCGGGGGTCCCTCGCGTGTTCCTGAGGCTCACCCCCACCCAGACATCCCCCCTGCGGGGATCCCCAGGGACCTCCCCAGGCGCTGATAGGGAACACCCACCCTGATCTCCCCATCCAGCCCCCCACCCATGGGCAGGGATCACCCACACAGACCTACCCCAGGCGGGGATCCCACACACACACCCCCCAGAGCTCCCCATGTGGGGATCCCTCACCTATTCCTGAGGTGTACCCACCCAGATATCCCCCCCCAGATCACCCATCCTGACCTCCCACACGCAGGGATCCCCAGGCATCTCCCCATCCCGACCCCACAGGTGAACAGGGATCACTCACACAGACCTCCCCCACACGGGGATCCCCAGGGACTTCCTCACCCAGACCTCACCCATGGACAGGGATCACCCATCCAGACATCTCATACACGGGGATACCCAGGGATCTCTTCATCCATCCACAGGGATCACCCACCCAGACATCCCCATGCAGGGATTCCATTCCCCCAGAGCTCCCCACGCAGGGATCCTTCACCTATTCCTGAGGTTCACCCACCCAGACAACTCCCATGTGGAAATCCCCAGGCATCTCCCCACCCAGACCCCCACACACAGACAGGGATCAGCCACCCTGACCCACACCCATGGACAGGGATCACCCACCCAGACCTCCCCTACATGGGGATCCCCAGGGATTTCCTCACCCAGACCCCCCTGACCAGGAATCACCCACCCTGACCTCCACCAGGCAGGGATCCCCTCATCCAGACCCCCACTCATGGACAGGGATCACCCACCCAGACCTACCCCACACAGGGATTCCACCACCCCCTCTCCCAGAGCTCCCCTCAGGGGGATCCCTCACCTATTCCAGAGATTCACCCACCCAGACATCCTCCTTGCAGGGATCCCCAGGCATCTCCCCACCCAGCCCCAGACAGGGATCACCTGCCCTGACCTCCTCCCCACAGGGATCCCCACCCAGACCCCCACCCACAGGGATCACCTACCCAGACCTCCCACACGCAGGAATCCTTCCACCCAGGTTTCCCACACCTATGGCTACATCCAGCCAAACCCCACCCAAGTGTGGGAATCACCTCCTGCACAAAGGTATCCCCAGGGATCTCCCCGCCCATGTTTGGGGACCATCCTTCCCAGACCTACCCCATGCAGGGATCCCACTGCCCAGGCCCACCACTCACACGATCACCCATCCAGACCCCACCCTCCCTAATTATCCCTCCAGTCCCAGCCAGTTTCCACCACATCCCTTTCCACCCCATTTCCCGGAGCTGGCAGGGTGGGCAGGCGTGAGGACCCCACGGGCCCAAGGCAAGCAGGCACAACATACCCCAAGTTCTCCCCCAGGACGTGAAGGACACCAGGACACCTCTTCATGACCAGAAACAGGGATTGTCCCTCAGTTTCCCTTAAATGCCTTAAAACTGTTTGGATCTGCAGCATGGAGCAGCCCTGCCCACAGCACAGACGGACCAGGGGCACATTCAGTGACATCCCACCAGCCTGTGGAGTCTGCAGGGGGGGAGATTAACCGGAGTTTTTCAGCTCTGACTTCTTAAAGCTCCGACTTCTTCTTCCCTCTGACGTGGATCCTTCCCAAAGTGCTCACAGGGCAGATTGCTTTCTCCTGCCTGAGCCCAGTGGCTGACCACGGATCTGTGGGTATCCACGGGGATGGAAACTGATGCTGTGTCACACAGTTACTTGGGGACAACAAAACAGCACAAGAAGCCACCGAGGGCACCCATCCAGCTCCATCACTGGGCCACTGACATTAACCCTCAGCTTCCCAGGGTCCCAAACATTCATGGGAAAAAACAAACTGCTGCACACAAGAAAATTCACCATTTTTGGCAGCAGGAGTGGGGACAAGGATGGCTGAGGCAGCGGTAGCTGCGGGTCACTGCTGATGCTGGTCAGAACCAGCATCCCAAGCCCGGCTGTGGTATCCACAGTGGCTGGTTGCAGCCGGCAAAAGGGAGTTATCCCAGCACAGCAGGAAGGCTGACATCACCCCAGGGCTTTGCACACACCCTCCTGTCATTTCTTCAGACCTCTGGCAATGAAGAGCCTGGTTTGACTTCCAGGCCCTGTCGCTCGGAGCAAACCATTCGTTTATTTGTCCCAACGCATCTCTGAGAAATCAACCGCTCCGCAGCATTCCGTATCCAACGAGGATTTGCATGGAGCTGCGGGAAGAGCTCACCATTCCCCTCTTCTCCAGCCACCTGTGTCACCCAGCTGCAGGCCACCTCCGCTTTTCCAAACTCTCCGGAGCAAACAAAGGCAGTGGCGTGAGGTGGATGCTGGCGGAAGCTGTGCCTTTGCAAGGGAGGTGAAGCGGGCCCGGAGGCGAGGCCTGGCTGGCGGGGTGGCCACTGGAATGTGGAGACAGACACTTGGAATGCATGACCAGCCATCAGCTGGCGAGGCAGCGTTTTGCTGTTTCATCCCAGAGCTTCCCTGGCTCAGCACATCCTGGCTGGACAGTCCACTCTTCCAGGAGCGCTGCTGAGGGCAGCACGTGAGCCGGGCAAAGGCAGCATCCCCGCCCTGCGCTTCCCAGGGGAAAATTTAAGGCCAAATCTTGCTTATATTGACCATTTTGGTAGTGGTTGTGACAGGACTTGGCAGAAGCAGATTTTGCTGATGTTTAATTGCTTTTGTCCACAGCAGTTTTCCAGATGGCGTCAGAACCAAATCACTGCTTCCCAGGGAACAGATTTGCTGCCCCGAGAGAGCGCATGAGGGTCCTGCCAACAGAGAGAGAAAAACTGGAGCCAAGAGCCAGGGAAGGGCATAGGATGGACAGGGCTGCCCCTCCTGCCAGGAGCTGAGCTGCAATGGGAGAGCAGAGAGTGTAAATCCAGCTGCTACAGCTACAGAAGGGGCAGGATCTGATCCCTTCTCCTGGTGACCAGTTACAGGACCCAAGGGAACGACAGGACACTGTGTCAGAGGAGGTTTAGGCTGGATACTGGGAAAATGTTCTTCCCCCAGAGGGTGGTTGGGCACTGACCAGGCTCCCCAGGGCAGTGGTCACTGCCCCAAGGCTGACAGAGCTCGAGGAATGTTTGGACAAAGCTCTGAGGGACAGGGTGGGATTGCTGGGGTGTCTGTACAGGGCCAGGAGTTGGACTCGATGATCCTTGTGGGTGCCTTCCAACTCAGGATATTCTATGACGCAGCAGAACTTTCCTCACTTCCCTCTTCCAGAAGTTGGAATTGATTTCCCTGCTGGATGGTCACTGTTGGCTCTGAGGGGTTTCAGCTGAGAACACATCGCTTCCCACCAGCTCAGAAATCTCTGGTCCTTCGCATCTTACACATTTGCCACAACATCACAGCACAAAGCACAATACAAGGACCTGAAAATGCTTTTAAATCCCACATCAGGTACCATTACCCAATACTTACTGAAGGCAACAAACTATCTCAATTATGTGGACTGAGAAACCTGCTGGAAAGCCTCACCAGAGAGCCACAGCCGTGCCAACCAGCCAGGCAGGCTAATGGTGCTGAATATCCCGACTGCAGGGAGGGAATAATGCAAACAGCCACTGGAATCCCAGTCACATTGGGCAGCCACTCGTGGGGAAAAAGAAAAGGTTTTAAAATGCTGCAGGAGCCCCATTAGTTCTGTCAAGAATTTTGCTTTCTCAGATCACAGGGAAAAAGCCTTCAGATCTGCAGATTCAGAGGAAGCTGGAGAGAAAGGCAAGTTATGCCTGAGTGGGGCTGTAATTCGTGGGGGTTGATTACTGTTAATTTAGCATTTTATATAAGAATGTGAGAGATCCTTATCAATGCCAGAAACAAACACCCTACAAGTTTCAACACCTCACTGATTGCAGCTAGGAAAGAAAAAAAAAAGGCCAAATGCTGGATTTTTCTCAAAAAAAAAAAAAAAAACCAAACCAAATGCTGGATTTTCCCTCTATCTCTTTTTATCTGCATTAAAATTTTTTCTACTATTTATAAGCACCAATTCCTACAATTGACAGGAAGTGGAAATTAATAGATTATACGCACACATGCCAAAAAAACATTTCAACTGCTGCTAAAGAAAGTCACAAAAAACAACTACAATTTTCTTTTTTGGAGTAGTAAATGAGGAGTAAGTCCACTGTGGAAACTTGAGCTACGTGGAAAAAGATGTTTGATCCAATTCAAACTGTAAGGGAATAAAAATAAATCTGTCCTAAGCAGCATCTGTCAGCAGAAATGACACTGGAAACTCTTGCAAGGAGAATAAAAGCTCATCATAAAAAACAACAGTCTAAACCATGACATTGTATGTGAGCAGGATGAAAATCCATCAGGCTGCTGCAGGTCTCCACATAATCCACATGCTATCACGACATAGATATACTTTAATTAAGTTGAGATGATCATGGTCACATTTTGTGCTGCTGGGAATCCAGCTAATTAAGCAAATTGTTAGAAGCTCACTGAAAAAAAGTGCTTATTTATAAATTACATTCACTTTCCATTTCTGGATTTTTACCAGCAACTGCTGTCTGATGCTCTAAGTGCTGCATCCCACCCAGCTGTCCCAACTTTACAGCCTCTGGCCGTGCCATGGCCACCCTAAATCCCCCATCAGCCCAAGACAGAGCCCTCCCAACTGTCCTGTGTACTTACACATGCCAGCAGAATAAAACAAGCACTTAAATCCATGCAAGATCAGGGCTTGCCATTTGAATAATCCCTGCTCATTTTCAAGCCACTTATTATTCCTACACCTGTATCGCGTGGCTTTAATTATCTTTTCTCCCAAAAAAGTTCAATTTTGACCAAAAAGCAACAGCTTCAGCTGGAAGCACTCACTGTAAAGGAAAACCCATTTGCTGTGACTCCAGCAGATCATCAGGTCTGGGCCACAGAGGTGGAATTTAATTTCTAATCTGGAGATCTCAAGCCTTTGGTATCAGATAGAGCTAAAGGGATCACAGGGAAGCTGGACAGAAAAGCAGCTTTCCCAGTAGCACAATAACAACCATGCTTTGAGTTCCCATGAGAGCAACTGTTTCAAAGCAAGTTCCAAATATTCTCCTTCCTTCTTGGTAGTACCCTTAGCAGAAGATGATTTTTTAAGATTGGATGGTTATTGTTAAGTAAAGCAAATGCAGAAATGACACAGAAAACACGGTGCCTCCTGTAAAATACTCCCTGTGTGGTAGCACAGTGACAGTTAAAATCCTTTCTCCCATTCATCATTCACAGTACCTGGTTGTTATTTGTGCTGTTCTGCATTAATCTAGGGCAGGTTTTGAATTAATACTCTTCTGCATCAATACCTATGGAATGAAGATATTTTCCTTTGCAAAGGAAAACGTTTTCAACACCAACACAACATCCCTTGTAAGCACAGACATGTCATTCACCTGAGACGTAGCGGGATGGGCAGCAAATACAAACAAGATGGAGTGAGAGATGGGGGGGGGGAAAAGAGAAATGGAAAGTCAGACAGACCTCCTGCTCCAAGGGCTCTTTCAGTCTGAGGATGAGGTATCCCAAGGCTGGCTCAGCCTGTTTTCCTCCCTCAGCCAGGGAAGGACACTGACTGAGCTCTGCGAGGCACCGCGGGAACGGCGCGTGTCAGGCTGTGACAAACTTCTAAGGAAATGTGCAGCAAACACCCTCGTAGCCTGTCTGGATAAATCAAAGAGCACAGGAACCATCCCAGCTGTTCTTGCCACCGCAGAGTAAGTGAATATTAAAGTATTTTGTCTGCGGCTACGCGAGGGATGCGGCCGCCTGCCTGGTGTAATGAGTGTCACACCGGAGGGGAGCCTTGCTCTCTGCTCCCCAGTTTGCCATCACTGGTGGTGACACTCACCTGTGTCCCAAGGGTGGCTGGAGGCTTGGAAATGTTTGCAAACCCTTGGGTCTGAGGAGACATCTTGACAACATCACTGCTGCCCCAGGAGACCCAACAATTCCCGGTTGCAAACTCACCGTGCATCCCTCTGAGAGTTTCTCTTTTAGCTCATACTTGAAATGAGCAAATATTCTTCTCTTCACCTACACACCCAATTTTTTAGACAGTGAGAAGCCTCTCCCCAGTGAACCTGCAGCTGCCCACGTTGTGTCTAGACTTGTGAGACATCTAAGTGTTTCTATCCTACAGTTTGTAAGGCCTAGAGGACAGAAAGGGTTAAGAACCAACTTGGATTCTCTAGGGAAAATAGAGAGGCACCAGAAAAGAAGCCAGTTTAACTGATTTTACCCAAAGGGACAAAAGGAGGCTTAGAAGGTCCTCTGTAAAATTTCACAGAGAAAAGCATTATTGTCCCCCAGGGAAAAACATACCCGTTAACAAATTAGGTGAAAGTCGAGTGAGATGTGAGAGGTCTGAAACAGCCACATTCCTCAACACCTTTAAACTGTCTGTCTTCACACACTTCATTTATTTTGGACATCAGCACTGCCCGTGCCAATTTGGGAGTAAAGGGGAGTGTAAAAATACCTGGGAATAAATGTATTCTTAATGTTAATAAGCAAAACTTAATTGATCTGAGCAACATGGGTTTTAGGAAACAACGAACTCAGGATCCTCCCAAACACATGCCCATCTGGGCTCCTTATTTTCCTCAAAGCATTGCTGAGCAAAGCTGAGCAACTCTACCTGCGTGGAAAAAGAGCTCAGGGGAGCCACTCTTGTATTTATGAGTTGTGTAAATGTCCGTTGAAGGGAGGTCAAAGCAACCACAGCACTTAATTATTCCTGACAAGCTGCAGATAAGTGAACCGACGGAAAAAAAATGACACCTTCATAATGAAGGACACTGTGACAAGTGAGCTTCTTCCACAGCCTGCAGACACCAAAAATATGTAATAATATTCCATGTAGTATCTTGGATTGTAAGGGGAAAATTAACTCATATTCCACTTGTACAGACTGACCATAAAAGCCACGGTAAAAGATGTCACAGCCTGATGCCATAACCTGTTCAAGAGAAATGGCAAAGACAGCAGGGAGGAAGATCCAAATGGAGGGATGAGGCTTTACCAAAAGGGATCTCAGGCTGGATTCCTGCTTGGCTGGGATGAGCATGGAAATGAGATGAAGTGCAGGAGCACATGACAGCAGAGCTGGGCACAGACTCCTCAGTCACAGCCAAGCTCACAGTGGTTATTGACAGACCACGGGTGAAGGGCTGGAGTGACAGAAACAGGACAGTGTTAACAGTTAATTATGTGTGTTAAAAGCACAGAACCATCAAGGCGAGGGGATTGGAGCTGCTGCTGACATCTGGCAGCCTTTTGGGGAAGTCTAGTTCCTCCTGAGGTCCTCGTTGACTCAGGAGCACGGATTTGCTGACGTTAATTGGGGGAAGAGGTAATGAGAACTGACTAATCGCCGAGCTGTGAGCCCTGGGGACTCATTCCAGTGTCAGTCATTGCATCTTGCTGATCACTCAGACAAAACTCAGTTTTAGGGGGAATTCAGGCACTGCTCAGAAACCTTCCTTGACTCATTGCATTTGCATTTCGTTGCCCTCTCCTGTACCATAAGCTAATAGAAACTGGAGTGGTGGCACAGCTCAGCTGACACAGCAGTGAAGGCATCACAGTAAGTGCTGTAATTCCTGGAGAGCTTGCACTGAAGGTCCTGGACATGCCAATGTCACTGCTCACATCTTCAATGTGACTGCAAACTGAATTAACAGAGCTCTGCTAGCACCTGCTGTATGCACACCTCTCCTTTTCTGTGCAAACACACAGGAGTGCTATTACTATATTGTTTTTCCAGATAAAGCTTAAAGGATCAGCCTTCAATTGCAGCAGTAAGTTCAGGGTATGAGACACAGTGTTTGCATTTAGAGTGATTTGTCACAAAACTCGGAGGGGAGCAGCAGCAGTCAGATGATCCATGGCACACTCACCTCATTTAAATGCAATTCAATTTAGCCAGACCGTTTGGCACAGAAATGGGCGAGATGACTTCACAAAAAGCACGGAAGGATACTTCTGACCCCAGGTGTCAGGTGGATTTGTGTGTGACATTCACGGAGGAGCTGTCCAAGAAAGCCTGCAGCCATTCATTGCTCCGTTGCAATTAAGGTGGGCAGCCAATGTTTAAACACCCACCCCACTCTGCTCCCCCCTTTTCTGGCCACATTTTAAATGCAACACAGAATGGAAAATAAAAACAGACTGCTGGGCTCTCCTCCACACTGCAGTACGAGGCTGGGCCAGGACAAGTGGATTGCTATGCAAACAACATACAGAATGCCTGCCTTTAATCAGTTTGTTGCTTTGCACAGATAGGAAAATTAAATGAAGTTAACTGTAGAGATTTTGAGTCACCATTCAGCCTTTCAGTTGAGACAGATGACTTTTACTTACAGTGCTTCCTCTGGCATTCAGTGGAGGATTTGGCAATCCTCTCTGGGTCTGGTTCTCAGCAATTCTCTGACACAGGGGCAGTTAGTGTCTCCATTGCACATAATAGAGCTGTAGAAGCCAGAAAAAAATGGCTCTTTTCTAGCCAGTTTACCCCTTTCCCATGTGACAGAAGGGACTTTCTTCCCTGATCCAGAAGCCAGAGCACACTGGTCTCTGCCAGGGAGCATGGCAGGCACATGCATTGGCACACAAGTGCTCAGAGCCCACTAATGTCTGCAAAAAGTACCAAATCCCCCCCATTACTGCCCTTTTCAGGGAATAAGAGAGCCCCAGTTTAACCAGGGCAAAGAAGAGGCACCCTTACCACTGTGTGACCTGGGCTGCATCATCCAGTACAGGGAGAGACACTACGGGGTAAATGGGAAGTTACAGCCATTCCCACCACCCAAGAAACCTGGAAAATTAAATTAGATTCTGGCTCAACTTCCTCACTTCTGCAAGAGGGTTACTCCTGCTTTACACAGGGCAAGTTAGAACCAAATATCAAAACTAATGGACCTGATTCTGTTCATGTTTACACCAGCATAATCTAACGATGACACTAATTCACAATTAAAAGTCAAATTACTCACTATTACTCAGTGAGTAGTCATAGTGGCTTCTTTCCTTCCCTGGCAATAAATCCAGTATTTGCTGACACTGACAAGCATTCATCATGTCTAGAATGGAGCATTATGGGACAGATAAGTAGGAGAGAGTGATGGTCACACTTGTCAGACCCACAGACTCCAGCATCCACCTTTGAGTTGCCTTTTGGGCTGCAGACACTTCTCGAGAGCCTTTCCAGCTCCATGCATGTCCTTTGCTCCCCCTGACCTTGCTGCAGCTCACCTGCTCCTCTCCCTGACCCCCTTTGGGGTTCTCCTCAGCACCTCAATCTCTTTACACCCCTGGTAAGATGGTAATCAAGGCACAGGGACCAAAACAGGGCTAAACCACACAGAAGGAACAACCTTGACAACAAGACTTGGATTCTGCTGTTGATGGAGAAGTTCAGGATCCTGGAGTAATTAGAAAGTGCTGAATTTGGAGGCATCTTGTGCATATTATATTGATTTTTTCCCCTGGAACACGATTCTGCTCTCAGCTGCTCTTCTACCTGTGCCAAAGGCAGAGCTTTAAACACTGCAGGCAGCAAGGGCACCAGGAGATCCAAGCTACACCTGAGGCAATTACACTCTTCTGAGACAATTACAGCTATAAAGGTTTAGCATAAAGCTCAGGAGAGCAGAAAGCAGAACACTGTCAGTCACGAGCTTTTAATTCTCGAACTGGCTCCTAAAAAAGATAAGATAAATCCAAACCAAGATTAGCCAACTTCAAAGCAAGCAGCGAGGCATCCAGGGCGTGCTGGAATAGAAGGCAGCTGTGCAGAGCACTGATGAATAAAACAGGTAGAGCTCCCTTACTGGCTTGCTCCTTGTCCCTTCCAGATTTCTGGAAGTCTCCTGTGATCAGTCCCATCCCATAATTACAGCATCCAGGTGATGCAGCAGTGTCTGCTCCAGAAATGTTTAAGGGACTGATACAGGCGTGCTGGAGGAGCTCTGTGGAATAGTCTTCTCCAATTAGTTATCCAAGGAAGAACGATACTGAATGCCTCTTACAAAGAATACACAAAGCACTTATTGTCGCACTAATCATCAACTTTCTAAGTAAAATTAAGCAATTTGCTAATTAAGACTCATGACAATTCATCATTACAGTAACTCAGCACCGCAGTGATTCATCACCCCGTCACTGGCTCCTGGGGACGTGGGGAAGGGGAAGGGCTGCCTCCAGCGGCTCCTGCCCTGCCCCGAGCAGTCCTGGCGTGAGTCACTCCAGCCGGGATCTGCACGGCTGCTGCTTTCCAAAGGGAATTAAAAAGTGGGGGGGAAAAAGACAGAGGGAAAGAAGGGGAGAGGGAAAAAGAGGAGGGGAAAGAGGGGGAAAGGCAGGAGAAAAAAGGAGGGGAAGAGGAAAAAAAGGAGGAAGGGGGAAAAAGAGGGGAGGGAAAAATTGAGGGGAAAAGTGGGGGGAAAAGGAAGGAAGGGAGAAGCTCAGGCAGTTTGAGAAAGAAATAATCTTTTTTTTTTTAAGTTTGAATGGGAAAAATAGTTGCCTTTTGTAATGTTACTTGACCTGGATGATCAGAAATCAAGCAGATGGGTCGCACGAGTTCCAAGTGACACATTTTAAATTAACGTCTGTCCAACCCATGACAGGGGTCAGTCCTTCCTGCCGAAGAAGGAAGAACACTTGCAGCAGAGAGGTAACAATACTTCTGATGACTAAGAAGGGGAGACCCAGAATTGGGAGACTGAAGGAGGGGGAAGCCCAGGGACTCAGTGCCTCCTGCTGTCGAGACCTCCCACTCCCTGGGGCTCCCCACCACTGGACACCCCACTCGCTGAGCCTCCACGAGCTGGGCACCACAAGGAGATGTCCAGCCTGGAGGAGGAGGCTGTGGGCACAGAGCCCTCCTGAGGCACAGCCATACCTCCTCTTCCTTGAGTAGCATCCAGAAGACCCTTCCCCTACATCCAAGCAAGCCTGAGAGCTCGAATCGCCCACACAGTGGTGACTCTTCACTCCTCAGATGATCTCTCAGCTTTCTAAACATCTTCCCTTCTTCCCCGCCTCCAGATGGGTAAACAACCTTACACCCATTTAACCCAAGAGGCACCAAACTCACCCAGAATCTCATCACTTCCTGGTGCCTCTGCATTTGCAGGATGTCCATATTCAAGGCAAGAAGGAACACCATTATTAAGAGTTTTATGATGTAGCCTCACTCACACACCATGATTTGACCTCTCCATCTCAGGTTCACAAAGTGCAGACAAATCAGTTCCTCAGGGGCTTCGAGATGAACATATCTCACCTCCAGGGGGTTCTGCAGTGCAGTGCAGGATTAATTTGTTGAGGAAACTCACAGCACTTCAGCTGCAATGCTACAGACAGGGCCACACCAGGGAAGCACCACGAGCACCACAGTTTGCCAGCTTCCCCACTGAAGCACAGCAATGGTGTCACGTGCTGGGGGAGCACCAGAGGACAGAACAAATTCGGCACAATCCCTGTGTTCAGTTCAATGATTCCTGTGGGCAATGCAGGCCCTCACTGTCACGAAGCAGCTGTGAGGGCTGGGCTGGTCACTGCTGGTGGGAGCAGAGCCCCCCACCACAGCCCTCAGTACCCTATCCTGTTGTGCCTGCAAAAGCAGCCAAGGCCACGGAGCTGTCTGGCCACCAACCCTAAATGGGACATTTTAGTTTTAACCATCCTGAACTGGTCTGAGCTGGCTCCATCAGCCTCTGTAATTCAAGCTACAACCTCTCTGAGAGTCCTCTCCTTGCTTTGCTGCTCAACTTGCCCTCCTGGGTGCTCTGGGATGGGCTGTGTGATGTAAATCAACCTGCTCGAGGCTGGATTTTTCTGGGGCCAGGAGGGTTTGGCTCCTGTAAGTTGGAAGGTAAGTCCCAGAAATACCACAGACCAGCCCAGCAGGCTGTGCTGAGGAGGGAAGGATGCTCATCAGCCACGTACACTCTGCCTCATGGCTAAAGGGTACTAATCTAAGCATTTGCACCTCTGGGGCAGCAAGAAGAGCCTGGCAGTACCTCCCAAAAACCTGCTGCATGCCTGGGCTTTGACATCTCCTCCCAAAGGGTTTCCTCAGCTCAGACTGTTGTTTGCAAGCAAATCTCACAGCATAAAGCAAAGTCCTTCTAGCAGAGCAACAGGTGCACTGATCATGACATCCCCCAGCCCAGACAGGGACAGGGATGTGTTCCCAGCTGCACTTTCACAGGAATCCATCCATCCATCCATCCTTCAGCACTCAGAGACAGGACAGGAGAGAAAGAACAAGTCAGACAGCAGTTGCTGGCGCGGAGTCAAGCAGCGCCCAAGCCAAGCTGCATTGGCAGCATGAGACTCCCACAGCATCAGTCAGCCAGGCACAAGATGAACTCCCTGCTGGGAATGTGCTGCCTCACACCTGGAATCCCCACACACTGGAAAAAGGAATGGCCTTAAATCATCCCGGAAAAAGGGCAGAAACAGACTCTAGAGGGGAAAATGTCTGTGAGGGGAAGGACAGCAAATGTAAGGACCAAACACTTCCTCCCCCTAAGCAGCGTTAGCCAAGCTGAGAACAAACCATCTCAGCACAATGCCTTAAGTTTGAAGTTTATACTTTTGGCCCGGGGCTCCAAGGACCAGATGGGCCTCATTCCAGTTGATGAGGCAGGTGGGAGAAATTAAGGGCACATCACGCTTGCTTGCTAAAAAGCGTTATCTTTGCAAGGTCTGAATCACAGCTCCAACTCCCCGTTTCCCTTCAGCCCCGCGGAGGGGAGCAGGCTCAGGGGAGCTCGGGAGCAGGTTGTGCTTTTAGGCTCCTGTAAAACACACGAGAGCACCCCGATTCCTCCAGTCCGGCAGGATGGGGAGAAGGCGCTGGGACAGCCCTGCCAAGGGCAGGGGAGAACCTCCAGGGCTGTTGGACGGGGGTTGAACTCCCAGCTGTGAGGGGCTGTGCTCCCTGAGGAGCCGCTCCAGGTCTGTCTGATGGGGGTTGAACTCCCAGCTGTGTTAAATTCCCTGACGAGCCGCACCCGCCCCCGGTGCCGCCCCTGGGGGTTAAAACCGGGATCGGAATGAGATGGGGGGGTCTGGGTGGGAGGTTGAGCCTATGGATGATCCGTCGGCGCTGGAGCGCTACCTGGAGAGCTGCAGCGGGCAGGTAAGGGAGGGAAAAGAAAGGGGGAGGGAGGAGGAAAACCCAAACCACAAAACAATCTAGGGGGAAAAAAAAAAGATAACTGCGTTGGCCGGGAATCGAACCCGGGTCAACTGCTTGGAAGGCAGCTATGCTCACCACTATACCACCAACGCGGCGCTATGTTCAGTGCTCGGCCCGAGCATCAACTCCGTCATCTCCTCATTCCAACGAGTGTAAACCGGGAGATTTCATCGTCCCCCCCGCCCCGAGCTGGCCCAGACCTCTCAGGAGCATGGAGGGCTTCTCCGGAGAGAAAGTCGCTCTTACCTGCTGCAAGAAGGAGCAGGTCCAGAGAAGGGCAACTAGGCTGGTGAAGGGACTCAAGCACAAGTCCTATGAGGAGAGGCTGAGGGAGCTGGGGCTGTTCAGCCTGGAGAGGAGGAGGCTCAGGGGAGACCTCCTCACTCTCTGCAACTACCTGAAAGGAGGTTGTAACCAGGTGGGGGTTGGTCTTTTTTCCCAGGCAACCATCAGCAAGACAAGAGGGCATGGTCTCAAGTTGTGCCAGGGGAGGTTTAGGTTAGATATTAGAAAGAATTTCTTTACAGAGAGGGTGGTCAGACGTTGGAATGGGCTGCCCAGGGAAGTAGTGGATTCTCCATCCCTGGAGATTTTTAAAAAGAGACTGGATGTGGCACTTAGTGCTATGGTCTAGTAACCGCAGTGGTAGTGGATCAAGGGCTGGACTTGATGATCTCAAAGGTCCCTTCCAACCCAGCTGATTCTATGATTCTAAGAAGGATGATGCTGCTTGCAAGGACCTGTTCACGTTCTGGGGCGTGTGGCCCCTGAGGAGAGGGCAGGAGGCTTGGATCTCATCATGCTGGTTCATAAATGTCTGCAAAAACTTATTCTTTTGGTATTTGAAACGGTCCTGCTGATATCAAGTGGTTGCCAAGCACTCCTTGGGGTGAGGGACTAGAAAAAGCTGGACTCCACAGCTGAGCGTCATCTTTGTTCAGGGAATGCAACTTCTTTACGTGCATCCTGCTTGTAAACTACTTTTCAGCTCAGCAAATAGGCTGTTGAAATCCAGAGACCCCCTCGTGGAAGTTGGTAAAGCCTTCTGAGTGTGGCCTTATATAATAACATAATGTATATAATGTGGTGAGGTATAATCAGGGGTTTACAAATGCTGCTGGGTTTTTTACATTTCAGACTTGCTGGGATACTTGATAACAGCAGATGTGTGATATCACTGCAGGGAGGGGGGGGGGAATCCAAGTCTGCTGCTTAAAGCAGCAGAGTTTGATTTACGTGTACCCGAGTTGCAGGGATTTCTGTGGTGGAAGTGAAAATGGCTGTTTCCCCTCGAGCTGCCCCAAAGTGAGTGATCTCAGATAGGATCTGTGTGTGAAATCTCCTTCCCAGAGCTGCTGGGAGATGTCCAAAGCTATGCAGTTGGTGGGGCCTTCAGTGGAGTTAATTAACCCGGAGTCTATAGCAATAACCCTTGGCAGCCAGCCCAAAGCAAACATGGTCTTGTGCCCCCTTTCACAGCCTCTGAGCATCTGCCTGACAAGAAGGCAATATTGCCCAGCACTTAACCCTATAAGGGCTTTTTCTTACACCACTTACGTGGAGACCTGATAAAAACCTTTCTGCTTCTACCTACCCTATGCACTTTGCTTTCTCTTGCTTCTTTTAAACTTGTTTTACAGCTGTTTAATACTTCCACACTCATATACCACTCAGCTTCTCCATCAGCTTCTTTCTTTAAGCTGTGCAACAAACTGGAGAATTTTTTTTGATTGTTACATTCATTCTTTGATGCCCCTTTGGTATGATGTGAGTAGTCTCACAGACTCACAGTAATGAGGTCTTTTTGTACCATCTTCTCTGCGTCGTGGTTTGTACAAAATTTTCCCTATAAGCTCCCAAACTTTAGTCCACTGGAATTGTTGCAGAGACTGTGCCTTCCTTCCCCTCTTGTGAACTTGAACGTTATCTCTTTAAAATAGATGCATTTTCTGTTATTCCTTAATATATTCTTATTTGTAACTGTTAATACATTTGTATCTGACCTTAATTCTCAGACAGTGCTTTGGATCCTGTGTTCCAGAGGGTGAAGGAGCATCTGCTTATTCAGCAGCACTCTGCCCCACCTGATCTCCAGTGGGTCTCTGCATCTACAAGCCAATTTTAGGAGCAGTTTTGAATGTAGGTGTTTGTAATGCTTTCAGAGCTAGACCTGATTGCATCTGTATTCAAGCTAGTGAGGGTTCTCTGGGAGGATCTGTCACTTAGTGGAAGTTTTCCAAGTGTCTACAGGCAAATATACTGCAAAGTAGGAGCAGAGATCTCCCTGTGTGCATGGTTGTGTTGCCAAGTGAGCTGACTAGCAGAGAGCAGCACTAGCTCAGGGCTGGAAAGCATTGATCTGGAAATCCTGCTCCCACTGGAGTTCAGGCAGTTGCTGCCAATTCGAGGGCCTCAGTCTTATGCACCCTTCCCTGTTCTGGTTTCTGCTTGGACTTTTGAAGTCCTTTTAGCTCTCAAGCCCAAAAATGCCTAAATAAACGCAAAACCTCTTGTATGGAGTCCTCAGCCCAAGCTGTCATCTGCTGTGGGTGTTGGCAGAAACCACCTTTTTGGAAGAAGCTTTCCACTGAGCAGAGGCTTATGCTCTAATGGATAGGGAATAAATCCTTTCCTAAACTCTTGCCTCATCAATGTGATGATTTTTTAAAAATAGATTTTAATAATAAGGAGGACATTACTATGCAAGGGCTTGCTTGCAGGTGTGTTGTGAGCTTGACCAGAGGGCAGGATGTTGGTGGTGCTGACTGTGTCTCCCTTCAAATCAGCCTGGTGACCTCCAGCAGCTGAGGAATAAACTCTGCTGGTTCTGTGAGCTGCTGCCCTCTGTTGCACAAACCCAACGCTGACACTGTCCCCTGCTAGCAGGGAGAGGAAATGGCAAGAATGTACAGAATGGGAGGTAAAGGCAGCCAGAAAATGCCAGCTGTCTTCCTTGGAAAAACCGATGAGCAATTATGTTGGTTGTGTGCATGACTGAGGTGTGACAGTGGCTGTGAAGGGCGAAGTGCCAGCAGGCAGATTGTACCTGCAGTCACTGCTGAAGGTGTGTAGCATTTCTCAATTTGTGGTGTCACAGGGGTACTCCAGACTGCCTTTGAAGTGCGGTGGGAAAATGCATCTCTCCATTATAAAAGTTATCTGGATTTTTATATGCTGATAGAGAAGCAAAGGATGCACTTTCAAGTCTTAAAACTATTCTTTGCTACAATTACGTATTGGGAGGAAAAATTATTGAAATGTACTTATTGAAGATTAATCTTAATTTGCTCTCCCAGTTAATGTTTTAATAATACAAGACCCTTTTTCTTAATTCAAGGATGACTTCTCAACTAGTCCTCACCTGTTCACTCCCATGAGCCCTTATGATGTGGAACTTCCAAGTCAAACAACCGAAGATGCATTCGGTTCTCAATTTAATCAGCCCAAAGAGCTCCATGCAGACTTCTCCTCTGTGGACCTCAGCTTTCTCCCAGATGTCACCCAAGATAACAAAGAACAAAGTCTAACTGAAGATGGTCATGAAATGCCAAAAGTGCTCGATGTGCCAGTACCAAAAAATGAGGACAGTGGGATCTTCATGGATGAAAGCAGCTTCTTGAATCCAGATGCGACTCAGCCATCTCCTGAAACATCTGGGGTGTGTCCTCATCTGACTCCAATGACTCCTGTGACCCCAGTGTCATCTGCATCAGAAAGCTCTGGCACACTTCCTCAGCTACAGTAAGTTTTTATGTGTTATATATGTAGCATATATCACAGCCGTGGGCTTGCTTGAACTGCAAGGTGCTGCTCTGATTTCTCACTCAGAGAACATGGCAAACATGGTTTGGTCTGAAATAAGCCCAACCAAAAAGCTACAGGAGCAGTTATTCCTCTTGGAGGGAGAGGTGGAGCAAATGAACTGACAAAAACATAAAGATACTTGAAAAAGAGGATTTCTTCCAGCAAGGAGAACGTGAAGGATGACAGCAGACTCCAGGGGTTTAAAGTTGTCAGTCTTCTTTTTTCAAGAGGAGAAACAGAACTGGTGCAGAGGGTTGGGTGTGAGAAACACTCCTCTTGTTAAAAGATCCTGTCCTGTCTAAGGTAGGGCAACTGTGGAGTAGTTTATATAGAAAACAACATACCCTTACCTACCTTAAGTGCTGTAGTAACTCTAAACAGTCAGTAATGGTTCAGTCCAAATCTGTGAAACACTTCAGTGATGTAGCTTTTGGAAGACACACAAACTTAGAATTCAGGGACTAATAATTTCATACCTTGTTAGATCTCAAAGTGTAATTTTGATATTGAATTACTTAAGTTTTGCCAAAAGCAGCTTAGTGCTGGAGTCGGAAAGAAGCAGGAAATCAGCTGGATAGCAAATATTAATTGGAGTGTGACTCCACATTAAGTCCATGTTGGGGTTTGGCTCTGCTGTTGCTGGCTTTTGGAGTAAGAAAGTTCCTCTCTTGTTCCTCAGGAATATTGTGTCGACTGTAAACTTGGCTTGTAAACTAGATCTGAAGAACATAGCTCTGCATGCCAGAAATGCAGAGTATAACCCAAAAGTAAGTCTTGAGGACTCAAAGCTTTACCCTCACTTCCTTTTCTCAGTGCTCATGGATTCTAATGGTCCTGTGACTGTAGTCTCAACTCCCCTGGTCCCAGGTGGGTGGAAAATAACTTCAGGGTGCTAAAGAAACACTTGTACAAAGCACATGCATGTTGTAATAGGCTTCAAAACCATCAGTTGTTGAAAGACTGACTAGAAATACATTCCCAGCTAAATTCCTGTGAGGCTTTCCTTTGAATTTTTAGAGGTTTGCTGCTGTGATCATGAGAATCAGGGAACCACGGACAACAGCCCTCATCTTCAGTTCTGGAAAAATGGTCTGCACGGGAGCAAAAAGGTATTTTTTTGGTTTTTTTTTTAACCTTCTCTCTAAAGGTCTGGGTCTTGCAGCCATGCCTATATTCTGATGGAAAAATGTCAGGAAATCTCATTTGAAGTACCTAGCAAAGGGCTGTCACAATTGCAAGAAAAAGTGAAGTAGTGGTATTGAAAAATGCCTCGCTTTCTCCATGGTGGCAGCTTAGCAATTCCTGAACCATGTGCTTCTGTCCCTGAATTTAGATTGAGCTGAGCAGACATCAGCAGAAAAGCTGCTAAAATGCCCAGGAATTGTTAAGGAGTTATTTGCATTTCTCACTGACTTTTAAAGTGAGTTAGGACATAACTTCTGTCTGTCAAGTCTCTCTTCGGTGTCTGTGTTCACCAGTCAACACATCTGCCTCTAGAGAAAAAGGGAATTTGAGAAAAGCAAAGTTGATTTCTGTACTCTGAAGCTCTTTTCCTCCAGTTCAGCAGCTGCCTTGTTTTTTGTGTCCCAAAACTGTCAGTGAGATAATGCATTAACTTACACTTAAGAGACCTCTTCTCCAAACCCTCCCACCACCCCAAGCAGGTGATTGTACTGGTGCCTGTAACTCTTGGATCAGCCCTGAGAAGGTGCTTTAAGGAACTGAGAAAGAAACCTCTGAAGAGGGGAACTTCTGGGTGATGCAACACAATCAAAACAGACCCCAGGAAAGTGAATGTCCAAGTGCCTCACTCCTTTTAGCTCCCTGGAGCAGTTTTGGGGATAGGCACTTGCTATTTTGAGCAGTAGTGTATCTTTTTCTGGAGCACAGGTTAGCACACTGGTGGCTCTAAACTGAATTCCATCTTGAGAGCAGAGGGGGGGAAAGCACTAATCAAATTTGGTTTTTGTTGTTTGGTTTTTTTCCCCCCTCTGCTCTTCCCTCAGTGAGGAGCAGTCCCGGCTGGCAGCCAGGAAATTCGCACGGGTGGTGCAGAAACTCGGCTTCCCTGCCAAGTTCTTGGACTTCAAGATCCAGAATATGGTTGGGAGCTGTGATGTGAGGTTCCCCATCCGGCTGGAAGGCTTGGTTCTCACTCACCAGCAGTTCAGCAGGTATGTGGAAATCAGTTACAGCCCCGTGCAACTCGGAGCAGTGTCTGCAGCTCCTTGAGCCTGGTCCATGCCCTCACTCCACTGTGAGCCTTTAATACTAAGGGAGCCTCTTAACTCCCAGCAAAGCAGATGCCAATCTGCAGGGATAAGGCTTCCAACCTTCAGGCATGAAGCCAAACTGCATTTGCAGAATACAGAGACGAAACCACACTGTGTTTCTGGGCTGTTGGTTCGGTTCTGTTTGGATGTCCATTAGCCACCCACCTGAAGTAAACTCGTAGCTGAGTGATGGGCATGCTGTGCCTTCAAGGTGGGCTTGTTCAAAACTGGTTATTGCCATCACTGAGGAAAGGATGAAGATTTCTGCACTGACAAAAATCACAATTTGGTTGTCTTTTATTAGCACTGCATCTAGTAGTTTGCATGTAATTTAGGAGCTAAATATATATTAAAGATTCACGCTTGGCTGTCATCTTAGTTGCATGAGATGCTTCCTAATAAGGGCTCTTTGCAGCCTGGGAAGGATTTACTGTGAGGGTGGTGAGGCCCTGGCACAGGTTGCCCAGAGAAGCTGTGGCTGCCCCATCCCTGGAAGTGTCCAAGGCCAGGTTGGATGGGGCTTGGAGCAACCTGGGATAGTGGAAGGTGTCCCTGCCCATGAGATGATCTTTAAGATCCCTTCCAACCCAGGCCATTCTGTGATTTGGGGACTGTTTGAAGGTTACAATAAAGACTTCAATGCTATGGAAAATCAAAAGTGGCTCAGAAATCTTTAAAAGTAAGCATGAAGATCTCCCACCAGCTCCAGCTGGAATTAAGTGGTTTCTCTTCAAGATGTCTAAAGCCTGACCTGCCTTTCTCTGAGTAGCTATCTAAAATCTGTGGGGTTAATTACTCTATTGTTAATACACTTAAAGAGCACTTTATTCATGCAACACTGAAACAGTTTATTTGCATTTTACTAATCTTACCTGCCTGCTTTGAAACAGCTATGAACCTGAACTATTCCCTGGCCTCATTTATAGGATGGTCAAACCACGGATAGTGCTGCTTATCTTTGTGTCTGGAAAAGTTGTACTGACTGGTAAGTGGTCTCTCTGAATATCTGTAGCCTAGTGCTACTTTGTCTTCTGAGAGAGCATTTGAACTGAACATTAGCTAAAAGTTAGTATCTTGCCACAGTAAAGCCTCTTAGTGAACTTTTTAACAGTGCCTACTGCTGCTTATCTGTGTTTTCTGCAGATAATATCAGTATTGTTGCACTAGAATCTCCTATTGCTTCATGTGGAGTCTCAGATTTCCGTATTACTTGAGTATTTTTATTTTATTCAAAGCATAATGCCACATGTCAATGCCAACAGGACGCTGGCACGCTGTAACTACTCAGGCACTTAAATAGGAACCTCACAATGAGCGATTTAAAATGGCTTGGACAGGAAGCAAACTTCTTAAAACACTTCACTGGCAACATTTAGTAGGGATTATCAGAGGAAAGGGTGGAGATCTAAGAACTCTTTTTTCCAGACTGCTTGGCAAAACACTCGTGAGGCAGCAGCCTTGCTGAGTAAGTGTGCTCTCAGATACCTGTACCTCATCCCAGGTCAAAAGAAAAAAAAGGTGAATTCCTGAGTTTCTAACATATTCTTTTTGTGCAGCTCATGAAAATGCTTCTAAAAGGTAAATAGGACTTGTTCCCAGAAGTTCTGAATGCTGTATCTATATTCCCAACACAGCTTTGAGACATGTGGAAGACCAGAGAAGTGCCAGCCTTAGCCAGGGATTCTCAGAGTCATAGATCAGGAATGAGCTCAGCCAGATGAAGTCTGGGGCACTCTCAGTATAAAGCTTAAATACTTCCCCCTCCAGTGTCCCACCACCTTCTTAGGTACAGCAAAATCATACTGGCCAGTTCCATTCCACTGATCCAATTAGTGTACCCAAAAAAAAAACCAACAAAGAAACATTCTTGAGTGTGCAGTAGGCCCAGAAGCACTAAAGTAGATCCTTTTCTTTGAACACCGGGCCCAGCTGCAATGGCAAAATTGAATTTGATGAGCTGTGAGGGGTTTTTTCCCCCCCTAATCAAGGAAATAACTTAATAGTAACTTTACTTTTAAAGTAAAAGTTGTGGTAACACAGATGAATTAGTCGTGTCCAAGTGAGGACATGAGGAAAAGGCTTACACATTCAATTTGAGCAGGGCTTAATCCAACTTTCAGTTCATTTAAATGCAGCTTTCTAGTAATTGATAGAGTAGTGTCAGTGGCAAGGACTGTTCCTGCCTACAGCAATGCAAGACTTGGTGGTAAAGATTTGCTTGCAGTACCATGGAGGAAGCTTTGAAATCATACATGCCCTAACATAGCTTAAAAATAAAAATGCTTCTCAGAGCTGGAGTTAGGAGAGTTTTCAAACTGTGGATCAACTTCCAGTATTGCATAAATGCCCTTCACTTCTTGTTTCTACTTTTCCACCTACCTTTTCAACAGGCAGAGCTGTTACTCGTAAGCAGGTAACACCTTGGTGGTTCTCAGTTGCTTTCTTCTTTCTTCAAAGCCAATGTTTTTCACCTGTCAAGAGCAGAAAATTGCTGTTTTGGTTCCACAGATTAAACAAAACTAATCTTAAAGCAAAGCAAGCTGGAAATTGTTCTTTGAGGTGGCAGAAGTATGACAGAAATTCTTCCTTAAACTAATAGTAATGTGCTTTTAAACCCCTGGGTTTCTTCATGGTTTGTGATCTTACCATATTCAGGTATTTTCAATATTCTGTTAATTCTTGGTGGAGTTTTTGTTTTGTTTTTTTTTTTATAAATGTCTTTTTAGGAGCAAAAGACCGTTCTGAAATCTATGAGGCGTTTGAGAACATCTACCCCATTCTAAAAGGCTTCAAGAAACCATCATAACATGGCTCATAAAGCAATTCAGAATAATGCCCAGGTTTGTATTACTGTGCATGGAACACAAGCCAAGGGTATTCCTGGACCCAGTTGTACAGTTGTGGATCATTAAGCAAATGATGGATTTCTGAATGCTGTAAGTGCTGATGCCTTTCTTTAGTTTGTGAAATCTTCTTTTCTTTCACCAGTATCTGTCTGTAATTCACTTGAGTTCTGACAGCTTCTGTCAAGCTGAAAGACTTGCCAAATGAATGTACTTTTAATAGAAGGCATATTAAGATGGCACTTAAAAGTATTTTGTAATAGGAACACTTCTCTTCCCCTGTTGAAGAGGTGAATCCACACTGCACTTCAAACTGGCTTTATCAAAATTCTCAGCTCTAACTGTATTGAAACCTTGCTCCTGCAATGTTGTATTTTCATGTTTAAGCTCAAAATATATTATTGTCTATAATATAGGTTACAAAACCCAACAGGAGTTTATTTCAGTGTTTAGAGGATGTGTCCTGAATCCTTCTGATCCTACTGGTTGGGTAAATTCTTGTGTGTGATGGGGTAGGATTTCCTTTTCCAGATAAGACATTCAAGGCCTTTGCTGCTGGAATATACCTAGAAAGGGTGTGGGTGGAGGGGTAACTAATTAAATTATGTAATTTGACATGACACAAATTAGATTTTTAACTAAATGGTACCCACTTGTATTACTGAAGTCCCCTCAGATGATGGAAGCTTGCTTGGTGCAGACAAGAACATCTTAAAACTGGATTTGAGGAAAATACAAAAAGTCTTGGATGCTCAAGACTTAATTATCTGTATTACTTAACCAGAGCTCAGACAATGGCATTACATAAAATTTGGTAGTTTTGCAGGGTTTCTTGTACTTTGTTTTATCTCCAAATGAACTCAAGCCTTTATTTTCAGAAGGTATCATGCTCAGAGTGGTGATTTGAGTAGGAACAGTGCAAAGACTGTCCTGTGGCTGTTCTGGAACCTTCTATGATTCCTTGGAAGCAAGTCAGAACAGTTTTTCTTGTGTCCTCCCCTCTTTTCCTCCTGAAGATGTGATATCTGTTGGGAAGCACCACTAGAGGTTGCTGTTAGATGACTTAAGTGCAACCCAGGCCAAAAGCTACCTCTGTCCTTGATGGAATTACACAATATGGGCTATGGCTCAATACAGAACAGGGTCTTGCTGGGTTTAGTTTCTCTGTCACACGTTTATTTCTGATTTGGTGAGGGTGTGATTGCACCTTCTGTGTCTGTTCTTTGTCTCACAAGTGCTTTTATAACTATCTCTTCTCCAGAAAAGAGTTTGAAAAACTTTGTGCACTTCCTCATGATAAACTGGTCTTAACTGTTATCAGTTTCTGGGTCACTGTTGAACTGTGGATTTCCACACTCAAATCTCTTTTAAACACAGGCTTATTTTTCTGTTTGCTTTCTAATGCTGGAGACTTTCCACAGCTCTGGGCTGGACTTCTATTTGCACTCTATTGTAACTTGAGTTACAATAATATTTTGTAAGTGAAGACAACCTGGTTTTTTTGGAATTCTGGGAAAAAAAAGATTCTGGCTTATCTAAGATGAGCTTCTTCTTCAAGAAATCACATTTTACTTAAGAGCTTGCCATGTGATTTCACTGGTAAAATTAGTGCTCTTTAAAAGCACGGATAAAACCTTTTCACTGAACTACTGATTAACTTAATGTTTGCTATGGTAACTCTTGTCTTCAAACCAACAATCTTTGTTCTACTTTCCATAGTGCTGTTCCTGCTGGTGTTTGATAACACTTGGAAAGGGAAACAATACAGGCTTGGTAGGCTGGGAGTCGCTTTACAGAAAAAAAAAAAAAAAAAAAACACAAAAATACAACCAGGGCATGTTTTGTTGTTGGGGCTTTTTAGTGGAAGGGAGATATTGCTTGAAGCTATTCGGGTTTGTGTGGACTATGCCACATATATGTTCCTGGTGTTTCCTGCTATATACAGAAGGGGGAATTACTTCAACTGACAGCGGGGGGGGAGGTTAGACTGGATATTAGGAAGAAATTGTTGGCTGTGAGGGTGGTGAGGCCCTGGCACAGGTTGCCCAGAGAAGTTGTGGCTGCCCCATCCCTGGAACTGTTCAGGGCCAGGATGGATGGGGCTTGGAGCAACCTGGGATAGTGGGAGGTGTCCCTACCCATGGCAGCGGGTGGAACGAGATGGTCTTTGAGGCCCCTTCCCACCCAACCTATTCCATGATACACGGATGCAGAGGAGTGGGCTCTCTGCCCCTACACACGAGCTGATCATACGTATTTAACTCCTCATTCTGGCTCCAGCCGTGGAGCTGGGGTGAGGAAACCTCTTCGTCTGTCACTTTTTTCTTACGAGGCGCATCAGTATTTGCTACTTGTACAGCTGGGTTTTGATATTATTGTAGATAGAGGGACGGGCTTTCATCAGCATCCACGGTCCCCACAGCAGCGTCAGTCACCGGCTCTGGCGCAGCTGACTCTGCGAAGCCCCGGCGACCAGAACACAAGACACCGCCCGCTCTGGAAGCGCGGCAGGGGTGGTTTTTATTCCTTCCGCAGAAGGCAAAGGCGGCAGTTTTATGTCCGAAGCAGCGTTTTCCCCGCGGAGCGCGGCCCCCCGCCCTGCCTCCCCCGCTCCCTCCCGCCGCCTCAGCGCCGCTTCCCACAATCCCCTGCCCGACAACAGGGCCCCACGTGACGCGCGGCCCATCATGGCGGCTCCCAGCGGCCGCCGGCCGCAGCCCGCGGGGCCGGGCGGGGGGAGCGGCCCCGGGGCCGGGGCCCTGCGAGGCGCCGACGAGGACGCCGAGGGGCTCTACGTGGCGGTGGAGCGGTGCCCGCTCTGCAACACCACGCGCCGCCGCCTCACCTGCGCCAAGTGCGTCCAGAGCGGCGACTTCGTCTTCTTCGACGGGCGCGACTCCGAGAGGTACCGGCGGCGCTGAGGGCGACGGGACTCCCACCCCCTCTCTATCCTCTGCCCCCGGGTCGGGGCGGGGGGGCCGGGTGGCCCTTGGGCTGCGCCTCCCCCGCTCCGATGGGGGGCCGGGTTGTCCCCCGGGGCCGGGGGAGGTAAATGGGGCTCGGGGGGCTCTGAGTGTGGGGTGAGGGAGCGGCCCTGGGGCTGCCTGGTGGGGTCGGGCGGAGCAGGACCCTTCGGCACGTTCCTCTTATTTCTATTAAAATAATAATAACTGTAATAATAGTTAACAATGTCGCCCTGACTGTCACTTAGTCAGGTGTAGCTCTCAGCAGGTGTGCCCGTGTCGGTGTAGCCGCAGAAGCTCCAAACAATTCAGGGCAGAAAAAGACCGGTGTATTAAGTTATTTTAAATGTGTTTCCTGTTTTTGGCAACTCGCCTTAGGCTGGCGGTTTTCGGCATCGTTAGACAGAATCAGAAAGGTGTGTAAGAAAAAAATAAACATTTTCTTGTCTATATAAATAGTCCTAATCGTGGCCCTCCTTTTAGGATTATAAAAACAACACTCTGCTTGAGTTAATCATGGGCTGTCCTGCCCCTCCTGGAGCACTGAGGATGAGTGCTATGGCCATAAACAAATTTTCTCATTGTGTGACTCAGATGGCTCCTCCATTGCTGTCGTTCACAGCGTGGCCATCCCAGATTCTTGAAAAGTCTTCCAGTGCCACGACTGGAATAGCTCTGATTCTTGGCTGACACTTGTGTTCTTGGTCCTTCACTGGTGGCTTCATTAGCAGCTGTTGGGAGCGATTCCTGGAGCTATTTTGGGAAGGTGGTGAGCAGTGTGTGCTGTGGTGGTGCTCTCGATCTGAAGGCTTGTTGAGTCCTGAGAAACAAGGGGACAGTGGTGCCTTTCTCCCACTAACATCCGTGGGAATGGGTAAAGGATGTCAGCCAGTGTGAGTCAGCTTGGAAATCTGAGACCTTAGTCTGCCACTGGATGGGCTTTCTCTTTTTTTATATATATAGAAACCGTGTTATAGAACCACAAGCTGTATTTAGTCTTTCCAGAATAGGTGGAAAACTTGTATCTGTGTGAAACTGCTTGGGGTTGTCTGTAGCTTCCATGAAAAAATTGGATTTGGAGTTTGGAACATAAACTAAGGGGGTTTTTTTCCTGCCTCTTTTGTAACCATAAGATTCTGGCTAAACATCAGGTTTAATTATAGAAATCCAATTGTAGCCTTTGTTAGAGTTGAACCACTGTTGTTCTGTATCAACCAAGGTTTAAGAAGTCTCTGCCCATCAGACAAATGAAGCCATAAAGAAGCAGCTTTAGCCAAAGTATGAGAAGCAACAGCTTGTTGGGAAAAGAAGACCCTTTTTATCCTCCTCATATCTTCTCACATGACACAGGATCAGCTTTTCTGTCTGACAGTTTTCACTGCATCCTCCTGAGCTGCTTTCACTGCCCCATTTGTCTGTGACTAGAAAAATTTTCTGTATATTTATACTGTGTTTCCTAACTGCAGGAATTTAAGTCTCTTTATTTTTTCTGCCTTTATTCCTCCCTTCTGCCTGGACATCACAGTTCCATCTGTGGGGATCACTGCTCTTTTCTTATTATCCCATGGCCTCCCTACACGCTCGATTTCCCCAGGCTTTGTTTCTCCTCCTGCTCAGAACTTTCCACGAATGAACTGCAGAAGTGCAATTCACTAAAAATGGCACATTTATTTTGGTGAATTAAAGGAAAAACTCACCTATATGAATAACACAGCGTGAACAACCTAAGTGTGCTTGATGGCAGGGGGACTGCTCAGTGTAGGCATGAAGCTCTGTAAACCTTGGGTTTCTTCTTGCATTTGGAGGATAATGGGATTAGTTTTTAAACTGTGCTTGAAATAGTCTGTCTGCTTTCTTTAATTAATATTTTGAATGACCAGTGTAGGAGTGAGACGCTTCTGAGGCCAGTTTTTCTTGTTTCCCCTCTGAATGTCTTGAATGTCTTGGGATGTGGCCACTGAAAGAGGGAGAGACGTTTTTCATGGTGACCAAAGCCATGCAGGGACAGGTGCAGGGAGCTGGCTGGGTCTCGGGTTGTGTTTACTGCCATCGTTATTTATTTGCTTTATGCCTTCTAGTAGTGCCTTGGTTAATTTTAGATCAGCTGGTGCTGGAGGAGGCTGACAGGGTCATGGCAAGGGCTTTGCTGGGTGACCTGGTGTGAGAAATTCAGGATGTGGAAGTGTATGGGGGCATTTGGGCTTCCTATTTGTCTTTTCTAAGTGTTACAGATTGGGGGAAAAAAGGATCCTTCTCTTTCTAGTGAAAAATAAAGAGAGCAAGTGTCACTCCTTGTATTCAACTGCAGTTTAATTTTAGAGTTTTCTTGTAGTAAGACAAATTATTTCATGGTCTAATTATTTCAGGTTTCGCTGGACTATTTTGTGTGCTAATTTTTTTTAAAAAAAAGCTCCAGTAAAATTGAAGTTTTTCACCTGTCTGGCAAAAATCACACCCTGTTATCTGTGAGGGGGGAGAGACTGAGGAGCTGCTGAGATTAATTATTGAAGGAGAGCTACAATTAAGGATGAGTAGTCCGGAAGTCCTCCAGTAAAATAATCACTGACATTCTTCTTTTCATTACCAATGTGTTGTCTGTTCCAAAAGCCAAGCTGGCATCCTGGTGGTGGTGTCAGCTCAGAGACTCTTCTTCCTCCCAGGAGTGTCCCCCAGCCTGTCATAGGGATAAATTCTCAGAGTGTATTTCACAGACCTACTGAATTGCTTTGCTTTATGTGTCTTCAGATGGCAAAAGCCAGAGACAATATGATTATCTGAATTCTTTAGGCTGTGGGTTATGATTAGGAGTAGTGACTTTTCACAGCAAGGGAGTTTTATTATAGTGAATATGTACAGTAATATTGCTGCCCTTAACTCCTTCAGCATTAATCAACTCCTATAGATTAGGAAATCTCTCCTTCTGGTTGCTTCTCCCTAATTATGACCATGTGGAAATAAGCCAGGTAACCCTAGAAAATCTCAGCTTAATGTGATAAGACTTGAGGAAAGAGAAGCATTTAATGGGTAATTTGAGATGTTCTCCCCTCTCGGTTTACATTTTATGGGAGTTCCTATAATAGTTCATCTGAAGTTTTGTTTCTGTGCCAAATGGAAAGGCTAAAGATATATAAAGAAAAATGAGTTTGCACGATGAGATGCAATTAAAATGGGAGCTATATAAAGAAATGGAAATGTTTCCTTAGGAGAAACCTGCTGAAGAAGTTGGTAGGAGCTGTTTGACATCACGTGGTGAGCTGTAACTTTTACAGGCTTTCACAAATACTTCTGTCTCCCCTCCACAGCAAGAACTTAATTCACTCCCAGGTTCTTGACAGTTCATTCATCTTTTTGCTGATGTGGGGGACGTGAGTCGGGTAATTTTTGTTCAGTGCCCATTAATCCAGCTCTGAAAACAAGGACTGCCAAATTACCCCAGCGCTCCCTCGCTGTGGGACTGCTGAGCTCTGTGTTTCTGGGCCAAGGGATTTTTTGGTTGCAGCCAAAGGTCGGGGTACAGTAGGTGTGCAGTGCCCTGTGGTAAACAGGAGGCTCTTGGAGTGCCTGTTGTCATTCCCACGATGACTCCTGGGGTGAGGACACACAGGAAGAACTGGGGGGAGCAGCTGGGCTCCAGTTGCACCACATTCCTCTGGCTCACGTGTGGCCTCTGGCTTTTATGCCAAGCACCTGCGTTTGGTTTTGGTTTGTTTTGGAAGGAAAACAGATATTTTTGCTTGACTACAGAAGCAGCAGCCAGTGGTTTTGTTGTTCTAATGCTAATGTCATCTGGAAGGGTGATTACACCTCTGAACCCAAAGGTAGCCACCAAGGTTTCAGATTTCAGCACTGGGAGGAAAGAAGTGAAGCAATTCAAAGTTTCACCCAAAATCAAACCCACAGATGAGCAGAGAGGGAGGCCCAAGATGCCATCCTGTCAGGGCTTAGTGTGTTATTCTTTCTAAATAAAGATCCCTGAAATAAAGGACTTGTTGGGTTGTAGGTAAAATCACAGAATCATGGAATGGGTTGGGTTGGAAGGGACCTTCAAGACCATCTTGTTCCAACCCCCTGCCATGGGCAGGGACACCTTCCACTAGACCAGGTTGCTCCAAGCCCCATCCAACCTGGCCTTGGACACTTCCAGGGATGGGGCAGCCACAAATATTAGACCTCTGCTAGGATGAAATTGTCAATTCTGCATAGAAGGAATTGGTTTTCATACCTGGACTTAACCCAAGGTGCACTTTTGAGGTGCAGGTCAGGACAGTGCTGTAACACAAGCACAAGAAGACAAAGCACACTTGCTATTGCTTATGTTTAAATCTCTTGGCTCCCTCTTTTGCTGTTTGCCCTGACCTTCACCTTTGTCACTTCTTGCTTTGTTGTAATTTCTCCATCTGCATTGTTCATATTTTCTTTAGATGTATTTCCCAAGACACTGTGGAACATGGAGGGGGGCAGAACGTGGCTGCTGCATGTTCAAAGGGTGAAAGCACAGGTTGATGAATCCTAAAAAGATTCCTTTCTGATCAGTTCTTTGCAGTTCCTATACCTCAGACATCCAGTGAAACAGAGCTGAAAACAGCCACTTGGACTATCTGAGATAGTACTCTAAAAACCTTTAGTGACTAGAGAAATTAATAGTACTATGTTTTTCTCAGTACACAAAGTATTGACATTTCTAAGCTATAAATCTAGATATAGCAGTAATTTGCTTACAAGTTTGTTAATCCAACACTGATGTTTCCTCATCTTAGAGGTTCTGTTGCAATTCCAGTGAGAGACACGCTCCAGAATTCTGCAAGAGTTTTATACATTTAGGCATTAGTTCCCAAGATGAAGACAGATAGTTGAGGTTTGGAGAATCCCACAAGCTTTGGTCTTTTTATCTTTTCAGACAACTTACAAGTGTTGTATTGTGCAAAATATCAATAAAAGCACTTAATCTCTTCCAGGTTTTCAGACAAGAAAGAAAGGCTGATGCATCTTAAAACCAAACAGAGAGAATTCCAAAAACAGTAAGTTGAAGCTATTAAATGAATATAAAGTCTAAGAACTCTCATAAAAGCAAAACAGTCTCTCTAATGCACTGTTGCTGGAGACAGACCCAGTCCACATAGTCATAAAACTTTCAATCATGTTTTTTCCTCTAGTGTTTTGAAGGCCATGGAAGGGAAAGAGATAACTGATCAGCTGGTGAGTTGTTCCAAGTGTCCCACGGTTTTTAAACTCTCTGAATTCCTGGATCTCATAGTTTAAAGTTACAATTTACCTTGAGGGCATTGTGTTGCTTTCCCAAAAAGCCTGTTGTAAGCAAAACTGAAATTGGCTCTGCAAGCAGAGTGCTCCAAACTGTCAGGATTTTCATTTCTCCCTGGATATTTGTTCAATAACTAATTTTCCTGATTGGCTTCATACTAAGCATTTGTTTTGTTTGTGGCATTCCTCTGTGCACAGAACACTATATGAAATATTTAGTTGTTTGATCCATTTAAGAGCATCCTGCTACTTGTGCACTAAAGCCTTTGTTGTTAATTATTAGTTGGTGTGTTTAAAGTCGTTTGTGCCCCAGAGTTGCTGAATGTTCTTTTTTTTTTTTTTTTCCCCAGAGATGGAAAATAATGTCTTGCAAGATGAGGATTGAGCAGCTGAAACAGACCATTTGCAAAGAAAATGATGAGATGACAAGACGTGAGTAATGCCCCTGCTTTTGTGAAGTGAAAAAACTCCTCGTGCCTTGGAGTGAAAAATCAGTTGAGGTGAATGTGAGCGTTAGGGTTTTTTGTTTGTTTGTTTTTTAAAAAATGGTGAATTTCCAAACCATCGCTCCTTAAATCAACTTGAAGGCAAATTGGTGAGTGGATTTTTAGCCTTTTCATGCCTGGGTTTTAATTAGCAAACAGCAGGCATTATTCAGCTGGATGGAGATCCTTTTGCAGCAGCTTTAAAAGTAAACGCTCAGCAGCCTGTGACTTTTTGGCTGTGTCCCTGGAGATGGCTTTATTCAGTGTAGTGTTTCTGATCACTTCCTCTTGATAAAGAGGAGCAAACAGCTCTGCAGCTGTTGCAGATTTCATGAAACTGCTGAATTTTAACCCACACCTGTCTGAAAACCCAAAAATCCTACTTAAGCAAGAGTCACTGAAATACAGTGTAGGCTGGTGAACTCCATTCAGAAACTCCTTAGATGTTTTACACTAAATTTGTAGGGTCAGTTTGCACCACTCCTTACAACCTGCATGCAAAAGAAGTAGAGGAAACATATTCAGAAGCATATTGGTGGAATCAGGGATATTTTTATGACTTGGAATTCAAGAGGAATACAGAGAGTGGAAGCAGAGGCATAACCTGAGAATAGTTATAAAGGAGTAGCACAGGCTTGCAGTGATCACAGCAAAAAGGCTGAGATGCAAAATGATCTTCAATTAATAAGGAGCATGGATACTAACAATAGGAAATGTATAATAAGTAAAAGGTGAAGGAGTAGACAAGTCTGTTAATTAACAGGAATGAGAGCAAGTGACAGTGCAGAGGAGTCTGGAGCATTTAGAGCTGCCTTTGCTTCATCTTTCCACAAAGCAAATGTGATCAGCTGCTTAGCCAGAGTAAATTTTACATCATGAGACGACTGCAGGCTAAGGAAAGGAAGCAGACAGCTAAATATTATTTTGGTTGTGTCAGCAAGGCCTTATGGAAGTTAAGGAACAGGCTGAAGTAGTCTGGAGCACTTGGAAACACATGAGAGAGGATGTCCCAAGAAACAGAGTGAAAACAGTCCCTGTTTTCAAAGGATGGAGGAAGAAAGAAACATAAACTGATGACACAGTCATCCTGTTATAAACCTGTGGGCACTTTGCTGTTAACTGGAAGATAAGGTAGGTAAAAATAGGCATCACTTGGTTATGAATAGGTCTGGGGATCAAGTGGTGTAGTGGAGGATGAGGCAGAAGCTGCAAATAACTTGGATTTGGGCACTACCTGAAACTGTCTCTTGAGCAAACAAAGACATTTGTTCTGGCACAAAAGGTTAGAAAAGCTGCCTTCAGAGAGTGGTGACACTGGTCAGACTGAGGAGATGAGGCAGGTGGAGCTCAGCAGGAGCCAGTTCTGGCCCAGTTCTGCTCAGTATATCCCATAATAGCTCACATGGTAGAATAGAAGGTGGAGTGGAGGAAGCCAAGGTGGATGATGATATGACTTCTGCAGAGAACAGAATCAGGTTCAAAATCATGCAGATAAATAAGCAACATCATCTGAAAAGGACAAAGTTGAGTGCGTGTTGTTTAGGAAAGAGAAAAATGAACCCAAAGTGGGGGATGCTGGTGAGATTTGAAAGGGAAGGATCTGGAGAATTGCAAATTAAATAAAAATTAATTGATCTCATGCTGCTCCAGAAAGGTTCAGTCCTCATTTAAGATGTATTTAAGATGGAAGCAGTTGTCCTGCTGTGCCCAACATTGGTGTTGCCTCAGTGGAAGTCTGGTGTCCAACTTGAGCAATTTAAGAAAGATACAGATCAACTGGAGAAAGTCTGGAAGAGAATATTGAGAATAAAACACAAGGAATGACTAAGAAAATTGATGTTTGGTTTAGAGAATGGGAAGGCGAAGAAAAACAAACTTTTCAGTAGGTAGAAGATTATTATTTTGGAGATCCTGACTATTTTTTATCCTGGGAAGAAAGGAAAAGAGGAAATCAATGTGACTTTGAGGAACTTAGTCCCTTTTTCTCAAAGTGCAGCTCTGAAGGTGGCAGAATGTTTGCAACAACCAGGGAGTGGAGTTCCTCCTTTCTGCTCTTCTATGAAGTGTATTCTCTGCAACTTTTGCAACTTCTCTTGATTCACAGTGAACTTGATTAGACTTAACCTACAAACTGAGCTAAGTATTGCCCAACTAACGTGTTGTTAGCTCAGTTACACCAAAATTGCTCTTGCAGATAGACCTAAAATTAACTCTTGCCACGAGTAGCCAGTAGATCAGGAACCCAATTTGATTCGCTCTTGGGCCACAGTAGAAAGTGTAAAAAAAGTTGTTTCTCTTCTCTTGGATGTGGCATAATTTAATTTTCCTGAAATAAGAACAATTTCTAGAACGTTGGCCTCCTGCTTTTGGGGTCGACTCTCCTGGAGACCTGAATAACTGGCACTTGTTAAAATAATGTTTTAAAATCTGTGTGTGTTTGCCTTCTGTCTGTGGAGAACAGTTCAAGGAGACAGGCTGGCAAACCCCTGGCAGAGCTCTCTGGGCAGAGATCAGTGTGCCTGGGCTTGCATTTATCAGCCAGAGCAGGCATGTGGGACAGAGTGGTGTCCTGAAATACTCCTGGGGACAAGTTTTAATCACCTCATAAAGTGGGTCACAAAGCAGAGGTGCTGTGGGTAGAAAAGGACAGTTGTTTCTGCACTGGGACTTCCAAGAAGGAAACGTGTGTGCAGTGATCTCGCCTGCTCTCAAATAATTGCTGTTGGACCTGCAGGGAAGGGAGTTCACTCTGTGAAAAAGTAGCCTTTCAAGTACATGAATGTGAAAATTGAACAGATGGATGTTTTCTTCCTCCTCTGTCTCTTATTCTTTATGCAAAGAGAGAGTTTGGGAATATGAATGTGAGCGTTAATTGATTTTCTGTTGGCGTAGAGGAATGCTTAAAGGAATTACTGCTGACACAAAGGGATTGTCAGAGAAAAGTTGCTTTTACTACTGCTTCTCTAACAGGGGTCACTTATTTTATGAACATGAGGAATATTAGTTCTTATCTGCAGGAAGAAAGTATTCTCACCACCTTTAGTTTGGGACTTTGCGTCTCCCACGTATCAGATCTTCCTTCCTATCAGACACATCATGGATTGCAGCAGGTCAGATGACTGGAAATAATGTCCTGATGTTCAGAGAAAGCAGCCTCTGTGCCTGCAGGGTCAGGCACCCTTCAAACTCGGGTGAATTGAGAGTTATAGACACTTATTTGGAGAGTGTGTAAGAAATCTTTCCCTATGCTGCTGAAAGGTGGCTGACTCTCTGTAGCACCACAGTTTGTTGGAAGCATTGCTGCAGTCAGTTATTTTTATAGCAGAATCAGCAGATCATAGAATCACTAAGGTTGCAAAAGACCTCTAAGATCATCAAGTCCAACCTTTGATGCTTCAAGATGCTCTTGAAGGATATTTTTCCAAGCCTGATGCATGGGAGTGAATCTGGGAGGTTGCAGCACTTCAGTACATGAGCACACTTCTCATTTTGGGACTGGAAAGGGAGATAGCCAGCTTTCCCTGTGGAAACAAGGAGTCTGCACCCTTGGGATCCAAGTGCTTTAAGAGCACATCCATGAGTGTGAAGCTCAAATAAGACACTCACAGCAGCAGAGGTGCCAGAAATGGTGAATGAAGATGCTATCTGCACTTGATTTTGACTGCAAGCGGGGCCTGGCTTTTTGGCCAGCACCGTGCAAACATGTACAGTCAGGCTATTTCTGTCAGGATGATTACCTCAGAGTTTAATTAAACTGGGAAATCTTGGCTTTTCTGCTCCAAATCCAAAAATAGCTGGGTAGAAGATAGGGAAAGAATAATCCCAGTTGCAGTCTCTTTGGAGACCTTCAGAGAAGATCTAAAAAAAAGTTGTGCCACCGAGCAGCTGGAAGATGTTAATAGTTTAGCAGAGTTTTTCTGTTTTAGGCTGCTATAGGTCTTGTTTCCCATAAATATTAATAAGGCTTTGTCTCAAGCTTTACCACAAGCTCCTCTTCCAAGGATAACATCTGCTGCTGCTCCCAACAGACACAGAGGGGCTGCTGAGGATCAAGGAGGAGAACCAGAAGCATTATCGCCGGGCTCAGCGGCACCAGGAGAAGAAGGAGAAGATCCAGAGGCACAACCGCAGGCTGGGGGACCTGGTGGAGAAGAAAACCTACGACCTGAAAACCCAGTATGAGCACCTGGCAGACCTGCGCAGGACACACATCCTGGAGCTCACCTCGGTCATCTTCCCCATTGAAGAAGTGAAGACAAGCATGAGGTAGGGAAGGCTGATCCTTTTGGGCTCATTTGGCTCAGCTTTAGACACCCAGAAGTGAGTCGTGTCTGTCTAAGGTAGAGGCTCAGGCTCCCTTAGCATGGGGGGGGAGGAGGTGTGTTCCCCAAAGACAGAGGTCCAGCATAGCAGGATCTGGAGGTACTTCCTTCTCCCTACAGAATTATCTGAGCTAGGTGTCCAATGTTAAACTTCCTTAAAATATGGATTCACATCGCTGGAAGTGTCCAAGGCCAGGTTGGATGGGGATTGGAGCAACCTGATCTAACGGAAGGTGTCCCTGCCCATGGCAATTGGGGTGAACAAGATGAGCCTTAAGGTCCCTTCCGACCCAGGCCATTCTGTGATTTTACAAAAATAAGTAATTAAAAAACCCAAAATGAAGGAAAGTAGTTTTAGTAACAAGGAGTTTTGCAGGACTGCTTCTACAAGCATTTTGCCCTCGATGATTGGAGCAACCTGGTCTAGTGGAAGGTGTCCCTGCCCATGGCAGGGCGTTGGAACTAGGTGGTCTTTAAGGTCCCTTCCAACCCAAACCATTCAGGGATTTTTACAAAAAACAAGCAATTAAAAACCCCAGAACAAAAGAAAGTAGTTTCGGGAATAAGAAGTTCAACAGGAGCGTTTTCCAGGCGTTCTGCCCTCGGTGAAATCCGGCTCGGTGCCTGCCGAACGCCGTATTCGATCGTATTCTTGAAAATTTTTCTTAACCACACCCTCTCCCCGTTGCCCTGCAGAGACCCCGCGGACGTGTCGACCGAGAGCGACAATGCCATGACCTCAAGCACTGTGAGCAAGCTCGCGGAAGCCCGCAGGACCACGTACCTCTCCGGGAGGTGGGTGTGCGACGACCACAACGGGGACACCAGCATCAGCATCACGGGGCCCTGGATCACCCTCCCCAACAACGGGGACTACTCGGCCTACTACAACTGGGTGGAAGAGAAGAAGACCACACAAGGACCCGGTAAGGAGCAAGGCCTGCTTTTTTTTAGGCACCTGGGATGCTCCGGAAGCCTTGGATGCCAGAGGAAGGCACTGAGGAGCAGTTGGCAGGTCCATTTGTTCTCACCCAAATTCTGAGGCGGAAATAAACACCAGAATGGGGATTATAGTGGGCAGGTTCCCTGCCCAGTTGGAACTGGGTGATCTTTAAGGTCCCTGTGGCTGCCCCATCCCTGGAAGTGTCCAAGGCCAGGCTTGGAGCAACCTGGGATAATGGAAGATGTCCCTGCCCATGGCAGAGGGTGAAACGAGATGAGCTTTAGGGTCCCTCCCAATCCAAACCATTCTGTGATTTTATGACTAGTCTGCTGAAACCCTCTTCTGCAGGAAATGCTCACTGGGACACACAGCACAATGTAATAGAGAAATAAAGTTAATTATTCACAGTTTTGACATGGTTCACATGCCGTCATCTTAACAGGAATTCCAAGAATTACTATTTTCTTCCAACTTCTGACAGATTTCACTGTAAATGATTGCTAGATTCAGGCTGTTCTCCATACTTACAACTGACATTTTCCAGGGTAGACTTCAGTAACACATTAACACACCCACCGAGGCTTCATTTAAAACCAGACTTTCATGTTGTTTTTATTTCTTTTAGATATGGAGCATAATAACCCTGCTCATACCATCAGTGCTGCATTGTGCTATGCAACTCAGCTCGTTAACACTTTGTCTCTCATACTTGATGTAAACCTTCCCAAGAAGCTCTGCAACAGGCAAGTAAACACAGGAGGTGAATCAGTGGCCAGTTTGGGCTGATCCTAAATCAGTTTGGTTTGGGGAACGAAATCATGAATTGGAACAGATTTTATGGTAACATTGATGGCTCGTGAATTTTTGGGCTGTTTGAGGAAAGCAATAGTAGGATTTTAGACCACAGTTAACAGTCTTTCCTTTTTTACCTCCTGAGAGGGTAGACCAGTCATCACAGTTGGAAATAACACCTTTCTCATTGGTGTATTCAGCATCATCAAATTAGAAATGAAATATGACAAGTCCATGAATAGCACTTTTCATTTTTTTGGACCCCCCACTGTGCTTCACAAAAATCCCAGCCCAATTCAGCAGCTCTTGAATAGCTCTACTACATTCTGTACTGTAAAGCAAGGCCTTATAATATGCCAGGACTGTAATTCCCTTTGGGATAAAACACCCGTGGGGAACATTCCTGGCTGCCGTATCCGGGAGTGCGTTCCACAAACCCCGTTTGGGATGAAAAGCACTGCTAAGTTTTTGATGTCTGTGTGGAGCAGATGGATTTGTACAGGAGCACTGAGGGAGCTGTATACCTGATCAGTCTTCCAGGGGTCTCAAATACGCTGCTGAAATTCTTTTTAAGCATTTCAAATAGTGGGTTTTGAAGTGAGGGCACAAAAACTGTGTGGGGGTTTCAGCTTTTCCTTCCACCCTGTGACAGGGGGTTAGGACTGGATGATTTTGAATGTCCCTTCCAACCCAAAACATTTTGTCGTTCTGTGATTTTATTTGGGTCATCAGCCTTCACAGAAGGGAAAGGTGGGGAACAGGAAATGATGCAAGGTTTAAAAGGAGACCTGAAACAGTTTGGCCACAGTGGATCTTTGGGTTTCATACAGTTTACACCACCTGTCCTGTGGAAACCGGTGAGAGCAGGGCAAGCAGTGCTTGTTGATAAAATGCTACCAGTCTTGCCAGGTGAAAAATTAATCTCCTGAGCACTCTAAAACTGGCTGTACACTCTAAACAAGTGCTCACTGTGAGGATGTTTACTCCAGGGTTTGTTGGGAAACCAGGGCACGGAATGCTGATGTCTCCAGCAAGTGTATTTTCACAGCATTTTGCTTTCTGTGTCTTTATGTGTGTGTGTGTGGTGTTTTAACAGCGAATTCTGTGGAGAGAATCTCAGCAGACACAGGTTCACACGGGCAGTGAAGAAGCTGAATGCTAATATCCTTCACCTTTGCTTCTCTCAGGTAGGGGGAATGCACATTTGGATTAAATAGCTTTTAAAATACCACCTGTGCCTGTTGGTTTCCTCCAGGAACTGATCATGTGTTTTCCTTTTTTTTTTTTTTTTCCTTCCTTCCCCTTGGCAGCATGTAAATTTAGATCTGCTGCACCCACTGCACACCCTCAGGAACCTTATGTACCTGGTCAGCCCAGACACTGAGAACTTGGGCAGGTAAGGAAAGCAAAATCTCAAATCTCTTGTGGCTGAATCCCTTCTGAATTTATGCCTATGCCTTTCCCAGAGAGGGAAATTCTCTTCTGCCATACCTGTAGAGCACAGAATTCAGGGTATTTACAGGAGGAGATGAGAGAGAACAGGGAAAGGGGGTCCTGAGCAGGAAATCAGATTCCAGAGACGTGTGTTTGCTGTGTCTCAGCGTATGGCAGGCCCAGCTGGAGGCTTTGGTAGCTGATGATGGAATTATTTCCCCCATGCCCAGAAGCAGGAACTCCTTCCCTCCAGGGAACAGCAGCACATATGCCAGGCAGCCTTGCCATGCTCCAAATATGACCCTGCCCACGCCTTGCCAACATGTGAATACCTGAGAGCATCCAGCAGTATAAACCCTGACAAGCATCCTAGGCAGACCTTTCCCAAAATACTCCCAGTCAGTGAACTCCCTAGACCAAAATTGACACTTCAAATGATATTAATTTATATGTAAATTAAGATTAAAGACAACTCTTCTGTTAACTCAGTACGTGACGAAAAGAACGTCAGTTCCTGGCCTTGCACACACCAGGTTTAATCATCTTTTTTTTTTTTTGAACTTAAATATAAGGAAGCAAACAACATTGATTTCCCATTGGGATAATCCAGCCACAAGTCACTTGTTCCTGAGACAGTCTGCAAATATTTGTTTGATGTGACTAATGCTTTATTCCCCCCTTAAATGTAGTGTTCTGTAATCTCCTTTTCCACTTTGTTCTCCTGTACGGATCTAGTTTTATTCAAAAACCTGCAGTGCCACTAAGAGGAACTGCCTCTTCCCACTTACCTTGTGTTCTCTGGGTATATCCTTACTGATTCAGCCCAAAGACATGGGGAGCCAAATCTTTGTAATACAGCTTGGTTTGGGAAAAAAAAAATATCTGTGCTTGCTGCTGCTTGCCTGAAAACAGGGAGAGTGCAGGAAATACCCAGAGGATGGAGAACTGTGTCCTGGAAAGCAGCTACTGTAAAAGGTCCAGGGGTCACAGTGGGTACCTGTGCAGGTGTCACAGAGCTCCAGGTGCATCCATTGGGTCCAGGTAGTAAAAGAAGGGGTCACAGGAGAGTTGGATAAAATGTCTCCCAGACTGCAGAATGGCTTTAGAGACACCATTGGGAGCAAAGGGTATGAGCTGGTTAAAATGAGGCACATGTGCTTAAAACACAGATTAATTACCCACAAGAATGAAGGTGGGGATTCTGCTTCCTTCTGTCATCCTCCCAAGGCTGGATGAGTTTCTGGAGTGGATGCTGTCACCAGGCAGGAGTCACTGGGCTCAGGACAGGGAGAACGGGTAGAACATAGTGGCCTTTGTCATAGAGGAGGTCACCTGAGATGATCTAATGGTCCCTTCTGGCCCCAAACTTGATGACTCTCCTCTCATGTTCCCTTGTTAAGCAAAACGCTTTGCCAGGAGGCAGCGCTCCCATTCCTTCCTGGATTATGAAAGGAGAGTGTTTACCTTTAATTTCTAAGCTGGCTGCAAAGTTTGCAGCAACCAGCTCTGTCTTTTCCTTCAGAAAGGAAAAGATACCTAAGCATTTAGTTGCCTGATAATCTCCTCTATACACTACTGTTTTCATATACATATAATTCTGCTAAGCTTTAATTGTCTGGATTAAAATTTTCCATGCTAAATCGCTGCTTCAGGCTCCTTCTCCCACTAAGGCTGGAGAAACACTTTTGCCTGTGTTACAACAGTTACTGTATTTTATGGTTGGAGTTGGTGATCTTGAGTGTCTTTTCCAACCTAAATGATTCCATGATTCTGTAAAATTCTCTCTCATGTTTCACTGAGCAGCTTTGGAATGAATTCTGGTAGGGATGCTGCTCGCTGTGGGGAATGTGCCTTTCTCTGCTTCTGTGAAACCCTGACAGTCTCTGACCATGGGTCACAGGCCTCTGAAAGTGCCTGTTTTGGCTCAGTAAAGGTAATTCAGATTTGAGCTGGAGTACAGGCAGCCCAAAGCAGTGGGATGGGGTGGGATGCAATCGCTTCTCCCACCAGGCAGTGGCAGCAGGGAACTCAGAGTCATTGTGCAGGTGGGTTTAGCCAGGACTCCTCGAGATCCAGCCCACTGCCCCTGCTCAAAGCAGAGCCAGG
The DNA here is from genome assembly GCF_036250125.1 of Pseudopipra pipra. Lineage (NCBI taxonomy): Eukaryota > Metazoa > Chordata > Aves > Passeriformes > Pipridae > Pseudopipra > Pseudopipra pipra. The sequence goes on from NC_087554.1 coordinate 62,059,598, forward strand.
TTCTCAGGAGTGGAGCATCTCTCACATGAAGAAAGGCTGCAGGAGCTGGGCCTGCTCAGCCTCAAGAGATGACTGAGAGAAGACCTCATCCATGTCCATCAGTATCAGAAGGGAGAGAGCCAAGAGGGTGGATGAGGCTCTGCTCTGTGGTGCCAAGCAATAGGACAAGACACAACGAGCAGAAACTGATGCACAGGAAGTTCCACCTGAATATGAGGAAGAATTTTCCTGTGTAGGTGACTGAGCACTGGAACAGATTGCCCAGAGAGGGTGTGGAGTCTCCCCTGCTGGAGATATTCAGATACCATTTGGACACAATCCTGTGCCATGTGCTCTGGGATGACCCTTCCTGAGCAGGGAGGTGGGACCAGATGACCCACTGTGGTTCCTTCCAGCCTGAACCATTCTGCGGTTTTGTGTGGCGGCATTTGGAGTGTCTCCAGTGGAGACCCCACAGCCTCTGTGGGCAGCTGTTCCAGTGTTTGACCAGTCTCATAGTGAAAAAGGTGTCGAGGTGTTGCTCAGGGTGAGGTGAGAAGTCTCCACTAGTGAGTTGTGCCAGGTCTCCTAAGTTAGAGAGACAGAGCTGAGCCATCTCACCTGGCCAGGGCTAGTGTTGGAAATGAAAGCTGTTCCACATCAAGCTGAGATTCTCACCAGTGGAGCTCTGAGTTATCATCACTAGTGTGTGTTCCACTATCCCTGCCAAAGCAGAACGGCTCCTGCTCCGTGGTCTGGAACCCTGTCACTTCCTTGGCCAAGTGTTTTTGTTTCACCACTGTCCTAACACAGCTCTGCAACCAGTGAGTTTCTCTGCCAGCTGATAAAGACCAGGGGTGTTTGATCTCTCTGAGCTGTGGCATTCCTAGGGCTCACTGTGTCCGTGTTCACAGGTCTGGGCCTTTCGAAATCAGCGCTGATCTCGAGGACTCCATGGAGTTTGTGGATCCCAGCGCTGCCGGCGAGACGGACGAGAGCGGCGACGAGCACGTGAGCGACGAGGAGACAGACCTGGGCACAGACTGGGAGAACCTGCCGAGCCCCAGGTTCTGTGACATCCCCTCGCAGCAGGTGGAGATGCTGCAGAGCCAGAGCACCCAGGTGTCCCAGCCCATCGCCAGCAGCAGCGCCGGAGGGATGATCTCGTCGGCCGCCGCCTCGGTGACCTCGTGGTTCAAGGCCTACACCGGGCACCGCTAACCAGGGACAAAGGGGCACAGGAGCTGTGGAAGGAACCCCTCCCCGACAGTGCTGTAGGAAACCTTACATATTCAGTTAAGTAGTGCCTGGAACAAAGAAAAGGTCAAGGACTTTCGTTTTGTAAACCGAAAAAAAAAAAAAACCCACACCTTTTTATTTACCCAAGGTGACTGTGACGGACCCGTTTTGTAAATTAGCTCCTGACGGATTCTCTGAGGGCACTTGGTGTCTTGGTTCTGTCTGCATTGAATTTCGAAGGACCCAGCAACCTCCAGTTCTACTTTCTGAAGAAGACACAGATTTTGGAGCATTTGGATCGGGATGGGCACAGAGGAGGCTGCTCAGGGCGCGGTCTGGACAGTGGTACAAATGCAGTTCCCACTTTCTTAACTCCTTACAGGGTTTTCCTTTGTGTGTGTGTTTTAAATCTGTCTTGCATAATGCAGAAATGCGTATTTCTAAATTTTTTTCATTCAGGACATGAAAATTATGCATTTTTAACATGTTTTCTAATCTCTGTTGCCATATTTTTAATACAAAGAATCAGCATGGGCAGGGAATTCACACAGCAAGTTGCTCTTGTTTTAGATTTCGGTTGTGAATCTTTTACCCAGTTTTGCCATAGAAAAACTGGCTTGTTTCATGCTGTTTCCACTGGTAGGTGTTCTAGAAGTTTCGTGTTGTGCTGTCCAAGGCACACAGGCTCTTTACTCTTAATATCATACACCAAAGAAACACTGGACGTTCTCTTGGCTAGACCCACATTCGATGCTGATCCAGGATTGTGTTGTTGCAATAATATTTATCCCTTCTGACACCGTCTTGCCACTTCTCAGCATTAGAAAAACCTCATTTCAAGCCAGTTTGGTGAAGTCACACGCTCTCCACACTACATGTGTTTTTAACCCTGTTCTACTTTATGTTTTTGGGGGGGGGGGGGGGGGGGGGGGTTGTTTACTGAATGCCAGGAAGTTTGATTTCATTTCCCTGGTGCAGCTGGCTGGTGAAACCACGGGAGGTGGGATGTGCCGACAGGTGAGTTGGTGGACAAGTGCTCCTCCCCTTCCTCTGCCTTGTGGGATGGAGCACTCATGGATAGGGCTGCTCAACAGGACTGCCAATGTGCAGTTTACATTTAGGATTGGGACATTTTCTCCACAGGGTCAACCAAGGTAAGGGCATCCTCCCCTCCCTGCTCGAGGGAGGGTTTCTGCCACTCTGCCCCGTACCCCACATGGGGGGTTCCAGCTGAGTCTCCCCCCCTCCCCATCCCTTGTATGGCAGCTCTTTCTCTTTGGCCTTGGGGCTGGACATCTGTTGTCAGTAGTTAATTTTTTTTCCTTTTTTTTTTTTTTTTTTTTGAACCAAAGACCCTTAACTCCACACTAGCAACACAGACATGTTGTTAGAGGACAACACCCTCGCTCCTGCCGCTCTTTTGGTCTAATAGCTGGGTTTGTTTGAAGAGAACAGCCCAGGCTCCCTTGACTACTGGAGCCTGATCAGGGCCCAGGGGGTTTGGGCACTGTTGGCTCATGGCACTTTATGACTTGGATCCTTTGCAGCTCTGAGCAACCAGCACACAACAGTATGGGATACTGGGCTCATACTGTGCAGCCCCTTCTGGCTCATTTATTTTGCACTGGACCCTGCCATCTAAATACCTTTTTGGTTGTGTTTCTTTTTGTTTTTCATAGGCATTTCAGTCCCTCTTTCATTGCTGCCTTTGTGCTACTTCGAGCCCTGAAAGGTCAGGCCATGACTCAGCTTCGTACACTGAATGAACTTAGGGAAAGAAAATCCAACACAATAACTTTTCTAAGCCATATACTTCCTATCCATGTTTTCCAGAATAATTTATTCACAGCCATGTCACGTTCTGAGAGTGCACAAGGGCACGGTGAGGGTGTTCAAACGTGGTGGGGTGGGGCTTTCCACGGAAGGCTTTTCTGTAACAGAACACAAAAGTTGTGGCGGTTTTTTTAAAAGTGTTTTGCACATGTGTAGCTGAGGGAGAACTGTGTGTGTCCAAACCTTGAGTGCAATCACCGTTTTCCAGGTTGTCTGGGGAGGGAGGGAGGGCAGGAATATCTGTAGTTATAGATATTTGAAGGCAGCCAGCTGAGAGTTTACAAAACACTTCGCGTAGCATGAACGAACACGAGAATTTCAGCTCAGGCCGTGACTTTTGGCCGTGACCAGTGACCTGGGGTGGCCAGTTTGAGCTGCCAAGGAAGGGCCTGATTTTGGGTGCCCAGCCCCAATCAGGTGCCTTTGAAGGGTCTCAGATGGGACACCCAGGGGTGGCTTTTCACCTGCGAAAACTCACGGCCTCTCTCCGCAACTTCCGATGTAACTGAACACAAAGGGTTTGGTTGTTGGTTTGTTTTTGTTTTTTTTTTCTAAATTTTATTGTATTATTGCAATAAATCTTTAACAGTAATTTTTTTTTTTTTTTAAAGTTGTATATTTATAACTGTTACCTCTGTGTGGTCTGTTTTTTCACCATGCTGGGCAAAAGTACACAAGACTTTCCAGCCTTCAAAGCATCACAGGGACCAGACCTGTTACAGTGCAATCAGTCGTACAGCGGTGGAATAAGCAATACCCATTCTAAAAAAATACTCTTACATAAAATAACTGCATCTCCAGGGGAGCAGGAGGCGGGGTCCTGCACAACACACACACACACATCCCTCTATGTACATGTAAACGGGTAAATCTCATGTGAGCCTGGCTCGGGGCTGCTCGTGTGCTGGGTGACGTTTGTTTCTGCAGGTGCTGAATTCCTGCTGCGTGCAAAGGGGGATGCTCCTCCTTGCAAGGTCATTTCAGGATGCAAGATGTGGCTTTTTATGGATGTAATTGTTAAAGTGAGGCAGTGAGTGTCTGAGCAACAGGGATGGGAAAGGGCTGAGCAGGCTCTGCCCTGGGGATGTGGTGGCCTGGCAGGCCATGGGTTACAGGCTGCTGAATGATGGAGGAAAACCAACCCCTCCCACTCGATTTTTTGTGATGTATCTGAGGGGAAGGACTGATGCCCTGTGATTCCTGGCTGCTGCACACTCAGGAGTGGGAGCAGCAGCCACGTGGGGTTCCTGCACGCAGAGCTGGGGGCAGGTTGTTGCCTCAGTGACAGCACAGTCAGTCCTGGCCATGGGCAAAGCCAAGCCTGGCTTTGAGCTCAGCTCATGCCTATGGGATGTTCAGGTCAGCTCTGCTTAAGCAGGGCCAGCAGCAGGAGGTTCTGTCCTCTGCCCACACTGGTTTGTGGCAGGAGAGCAGCCTGATAATGCCCCGAGTCCTGTCCCTACTCCAGGGTTGCCTGGACCAGCCAAAGGCAGGCTGGAAAGGGAAACAGCCCAGGGTGAGGCTGCAGCACCATTCCCACCATGTGAGAAGTGGGACTCGAGAGAGAGGTTGGATGTTTCAGTGCAGTTTTGTGCAGGTGTGAAATCCCAGAATGGTTTGGGTTGGAAGAGACCTTAAAGCCCATCTCATTCCAACCCCCTGCCATGGGCAGGGACACCTTCCACTAGACCAGGTTGCTCCAAGCCCCATCCAACCTGGCCTTGGACACATCCAGGGATGGGGCACCCACAGCTTCTCTGGGCAACCTGTGCCAGGGCCTCCCCACCCTCACAGCCAAGAATTTCTTCCTAATATCCCGTCTAATCCTGTCCTGTCAGTTTGAAGCCATTCCCCCTTGTCCTGTCACTCCAGGCCCTCATCCAAAGTCCCTCTCCAGCTCTCCTGGAGCCCCTTTATGCACTGGAAGGGGCTCTAAGGTCTCCCTGGAGCCTTCTCTTCTCCAGGCTGAACACCCCCAGCTCTCCCACCCTCTCTCCATAATAGAGGTGCTCCAGCCCTTAGAGCATCTCCGTGACCCTAATGACAGTTCCAGGGGCTGCCATAGGGGCAGAAACTGCAGGAAGTGACCTGAGCTCCACTGCAGCATCTCAGCACCTCATCCCAGGGAGCAGAGACACAGCAAAGGGAAAAGCTGCTGCAGGAACAGCCAGGATGGAGCAAGAGCCCAAACACAAGCCTCAGCCATGGGCAGCTTTTTCTGTGGTGTCCATGCCAGGAGAGTCCCAGAGCTTGATGAAAACTGGAAGCTCACAGACAATGGAAATGTTATTACAACTTCTTCACTGGCATATCTGGAAATTCAGTCCAGACACTCCAACTGCTCCCAGGCAGGGAAGCCAAGCACATGGTGCAGTCCTTCATCCTCAGTTCTAAACACTGAATTTTGTAAATCCAACACTGGATTGTTGTTTTAATTGACTCGTAGGAAACAAAAAAGTTCACTGGACCTTGGGTTCTCCCTGAACCATCCATTAAGGAAACAGAAATCTGCACTTTACTACTTTTTAGGAAAGAAAAAGCCTGCAGGCAGCTCAGCATGGCAACACTCAGAACCAACCCACATCTGGATGCAAAAGCTTGTTCTGCAAAACAGTTTTTAACAGCAATGCTGTGCAACAGGGACAGTTCCAGCAAACAATGTAATAAATGATGTATGAACCAGCCCACGCTCCCCAGCCACCTCAGGGGGAGGGCAGGGATGGGGCAGGGTAGATAACAAGTTGTCCTCCAGATTTACCTGTTCCAAGGAACAAAATAGCCTAATGATATTATTTTATCCTTGTTTTTCCCCTTGTTCAACAAAGGTGACCAAGATCTCACACTCTGTTCCAAAAAAAATGACCTCACTGGCCCCTTATCTAATTACAAAATATTTTCCTCTGCCGCTCTGTTCCAGCCTCGCAGGGACTTTCCTCGCTGCTGCTCAGCCTCAAGTTTTCCAGAGTCTTGGGTGGGGGGCAGGAAAGCAGCTTCTTTCCCCTTTCCCTTAATCAAAATCAAGCTGGAGGCCTTTGATGCCGATGGCTTTGGCCAAACAACAGCCTGGCAGTTGCTTTGCTGCTCATCCGGAGGGAGCAGATGGAAGTTTGGGTGAAGCCTGCGCCCCGTTATGGGATGAAGTCACGGATTAACCAGGGATCCTGCTTTTCCTCTCCCTCTTCCCAGCCGATTACAAGGAGGGCCGCACCCTCCTCTTAGATTCCTGGTCTCATTCCTCGTGGTTGTCATCATGTCTGCAGCGCAGGGAGGCCGAGCAGCCAGGGAGGGGTGTCTGATGCCCGGGGTGGCAGAAGCAGGTAAAGGCAAAAAATAAACCCAGCACATCCTTTAAATCTCCCTGAGCTCATCAAACCCACACTTCATCAGGCTGCAAGGGCTCGGTTTTCCTTCTCTCACAGTTAAGGGAAAGAATAAAAGCATCCACCTTCAAACCCTCTCTGTCCTCGCTCCGGAACCAGGTGAGTCGCTCCATGTGATCCCAGTGCAGCTGAAGTGGAGGGAGGTGGGAAGCTCAGCCTGGCCCCCACAGCCAGCAGTTTTCCACACCTTGCCAACAGGATGAGCCAGGGGCAGGGCCACCTCATCCAGAACTCCCGCCCTTTCCAGGTGCCCCCCTGGGGTTTGCAGGGCAGAGGAAGGCCTGGGATGAGCCCGGTAGGAAGGTGGCACCGGCTCTTCTTGCACCAGGTCAGAGATTCTGGCTGCTCCAGCTGGAATGGTCCAGGAGTCCATCCATGCCTTGAGAAGGGGCAGAGAAACAGCACCAAGTGTGGGGAGAGAAGGGACTTGGACAGTGCAAAGGCACAGCTGCCACGCTCCATTTGGCTCCCTGGAAAAAGGGCTGCTGCTCCACTGACTCAGCTCCCAGGAGCTGAATGTGGCTGCTGGATTGTCCAGGGTCCATTCCCAGATTTCCAAACCACTCACCCTCAGAGGGGTGTAACTGGAGTCTGGATCACAGCATTGCAGGAGAGGAATGTATTCAGGGAAATACTGCAACAGATGCCATGCTCCGCTCCCATTCCCAGTTTGAGCAATCACTGTTCACCCAACACAAACCGTCACCATTCCCCTGGAAAGCACCAACTCACACCCAAGGAATGAGATGCCAGAGGCTGCAGCAGAGCAGGGCGAAGCACTGCAAGCATTTCTGTTGAAAGGGACAAATTCCACATAGAGCAGACGGCAAAGCTTCCAGCACATCACAGAGCCAAGGCAACTCCACATCCATCCTACTGGACCCACAGTCTTGTCCTGGAGCTTCCAGGGAACAAGGCGGGTGCCCACACAAGAGCCAAGAAGCAGGATGACCAGAAAGTCCCTGTTTTTGCAAGCTTTACACACCTAGCACCAGAATTCCTGACAACAGGAGCCTCTGCTGCACGCAGGGCTGACAGGAAGGAAGGGAAAAGCTGGAATCTGTGAATGTTACAGCAGGGAGTTCTCCAAGGAATAGAGATTTGGGGGGTGGGTTTTTTGTTCCGTTGTTAGTAGGACAGGTTTGCCAGAGGAAGCTCACTGCACGTCTGAACTACAGCACAGCACCAAGTTTCTGCCACGTGTTTTACAGCACTTTTATTTCGGGGCAAAAGTCTTACAAGAGAAAGTCTGGTAAGGCAGATCTAGAATGCACGTTTTATTCATGTAAAAAAAAACAAAAAACAAAACCAAAACAAAAAAAAAAAAAAAAAAAAAGGAAACCAAACCAGACAACATGGGTAAGGTAGACAAGAATTTTTTCTTTTTATATTCTGACTATACAATAATATTCATCTCTTTTTTTTTTTTTATTTTTAAATCCACTGCCACGCTACTATAATGGGTCTGTTCTATAGTCTAAGTTTCAGGTTGTCCAGTTAAGTTGTCTGCAGCTTCTTTAAACAAGTTGACCTTTACCTATTTAGAGTTTCTTCTCAGAAACATTCATATATTATGCGGAATATACAGATTTTGAAACAAGACACTTAAAAACACACACACCTATAGCCGCAACACTGGGATAGCTGCATTGTAGGGGGTTACCTTGTTCAGCCAGCTGTAGACTCTGTATGTACAATTAGGGTTTTTTTATAGTGTTATTTACAGAGATGGACTAAAAGCTCTCTTTAATCTAAAAGGTAAAGGCTCTTGTGTTTGAGTATGTGCAGTTTCATAGCCCTGTGGAAAACAAAACAAAACAAAAAAAAAAAAAATAACCACGACAATTATATACACTGTAAACAGCACAAGGCATGAGAATCTCCTCCTACCCCAAACAATCTCGCAGGAAAAGTGTATGTGCACTAATATTCCTCTTCCACTTCGGCTCCCGCTCCTCTGGTCTTCTTGTGGATGGCGCGGTTAAAGCTGTGGCAGGCGGGGACCCAGTGATTGTCGTGGAGACCCAACTTACAGCCCGGGATGCCCTTCTGGGACCGGTGGCAGCACATCCAGTAGCCAGGCCCGTAGGGCAGGGCCTGGCAGTAGGGCTTGGGGTGCCACCGGCACAGCGACACGTCCCCCTTCACGTACTTCTTCTTGCACTGCTTGCAGGGGTCCTCCCGGTACCGGGGGTCCCGGACCCAGCGCGAGTCCGCCGGCCGGATGTTGTAGTACTCGATGATGAACTTGAAGTAGTAGCAAGTGCATTTCAGGGCCACCAGGCTCCTGGTAGGGAGCAACCCAAAGATCTTCACTATGATGTGGTGAGGCAGGAAGGCCATATACTGCTGAGGCTCCAGAAGCTGCTGGATTTTAAACCTGGTCTCCAGAAAGTCATGCGAGACCTGCCTTTTCAGGCAGGAAGCGTCAAGTACTTGCAAGGCCCCTTCTGTGGGAGGGACAGAGGGGGCCAATGGCTCTGTAGGGACACTGCTCCTGACACACAACCTGCCAGATGCCAAAGCATCCTCATCCTCATTCTGGGCTACTTCTCCTGGCTTCTCTTGGGTACTTTCCTGCGGTGGCTGTTGCTCGTGAGCAGCAGGCTGCTCGTCCTGGAGGAAAAACAGCCTCCCCGGGAGCGAATCCTCACTAGAACTGGAGTTGGAGAGCTTCTCTTTCCTGCACCCTTTCTCGGTCTTGGTGACGGATATACTGATGCACAAGGGCTCCTTCCTCGCAGGATGCAGGCTCTGCTTTGGGAAAATCACAGGCTCCTTCGACGTACAATCAACAGTCGCGTTTTTGCTCTGCAAGGGATCCGGTGGCAGCCTGGCAGCAGGAGCTGGACACGAGGACAGCAGAGCTCTGGGAGGCTCAATCCGTGTCTCAGTGTCGCTCCTGCCGGCTGCCATCGCCAGCACCGCGTGAGCAAGTCCCGAATTCACATTCCCCATCCGGGTATCCAGCCCCGAAGGAAAAGGCCGCCGAGCAGAGGCGCCGCCATCCCACAGCTCGGCGTCACCCAGAGCACCACAACGACCTCCGTATCCAGCCTCTGCCACCCCCGCCTCCCCCAAGCCATCCCCCTGAGCCAGAACCCCCGGCACCCCCTTCCCCGCCTCTCCCTCGGGCTGGGTGCCATTGGCCAGGAGCACCCTCCCGACGTTTCTGCGGAAGCTGTTGTTCCGGGAGAGGCTCCCGGCCTCCCGCTCGCTCTGGCGCCTCAGGCACTCCGACTCCAGCTTGGCCACCATGTCCAGCACGCGCACGGGCTCGCCCTGCTGCTCCGCGTGCACCTCGCACGCCCCGGCCGAGGAAAAAGGGTCGGAGCTGGGAAGGGCCCCCTTGGGCTGAGCGCTCGGCCTCGTGGCAGGGGCAGCCGTGCAGGTTTTAGCACAATCCACCAGCAAAGCACTCGCTCGCTGCTCCAGGAAAGCCACCATCTCTATCACCGAGAGGGACCGGCCCGGGAACGCCCCCTCTCCGCTGTCATTCCCGTAGTGCACCGAGCAGTGCTCGATGCCACAGGCAAAAGGCTCCGGCTGGGAGCACCTGGCATTGGCCTCCCTCATCCTTTCCAGTTGGATTCTGGCTTTTTTGAGGTCCACCGATTTTTTCCTGCGCTTGGCCGTCCTCCCGTCGATGTCCCACGTGCTCTTGATTTTCATGGAGCCCACCCTGCTGGTGCTGCTGCACTGCTGGGCCGCGAAGAAGGCGATTTTCTCCTTCGTGTTGCCAGGTTTCACCACGGCCCAGACATCCAGAGGCCCTTCCCCTTCCTCTCCCTGGTGGATCGTTGCCGACAGGGCGTTCTTCTTTTCCCTTGCACTTGGACCATCCGCTGGACCTTTCCCGTTCATATTGCACATAGTATTTGGATAAATAATCCCCAGAAGCTTTTGAGATGGAGTCACGAGGGAGGGTTTTGGGAAAACGCTCAGTTTGGTGCAGGTGGTGTATTTTTCTCCTTGTGCTGATCCCTGGTGGCCTCGCAGGGAATCCTGGCTTATTTCTGGGGATCGCTCTTTCTTCTGTAACTTGAGATATGGCTTTAAGTGCATACCAGAGACCCTGCAAAAACAGAAAGGGGAGAAGTTATAGTTGCAAAATATGTCTGTCTGGAATTAGAGAAGGTGGCTCGGGGTAGGCAGCATCCCACACCTCAAGAAGAACCACATGAGAAAGGAAAACACAGCAACCAAATCTCCAACATCCACCCTTGGAAAACTTCCTGCAGTAGAAGAGAACTTCCCATTAGATAAATCTGTTGCAAGGAGAAATCCTGGAGTTTATCAGTTGTGAAAACATAGCCAGTGGTTCATTCTAGAGTTAGAGGCATCCTTCTGCCCGTTCGTTCCTTAATCCAGTTAGTTGTAAGGTACACGTGGGTCATGGAGTTTGTCTCCTGAAAAGAGTATATTTGATAGTGGATGTCCAGATAAAGTACAGTTAAAGCTGAAAAGGGAAATTAGCAAGTGTAATTACATTCACCAGAGACCCCAGTGGGTATCTAAATTCCTAATACCACCCAAAGTCACTGAATGGCTTGAGCTGGACCTTAAAAACCACCTCGTTTCACCCCCCTGCCATGGGCAGGGACACCTTCCACCATCCCAGGTTGCTCCAAGCCCCGTCCAACCTGGCCTTGAACACTTCCAGGGATGGGGCAGCCACAGCTTCCCTGGGCAATGAAACTTGCCCTTTAGAATATTGATAATGGCAAATTTGGTGACTGTCTCATAAGGGTCCTTACATTATACATCAGATACCCCCCCCAAAAGCGAGAGAAGCATCACGTACAGCTGAAGAGACCCACTCTCAAGGACATGTTTTCATGGTTAGGAATTTAAGAGCTGTGAAGGACCACTTGGATGCTGCTGACGCTGCAGCAGCAGCATTCCTGCAGCACTCAACTCCTCCGTTCTGTCACACCCTCACAGTCACCTTCCATTCAAAGCTCAGAGCCCAGGGCGCTGCCACACAGGGTGCAATCATCAGGAGACTCCAGGCTCTTCTCCCAGGAGTATCACAGAAGCATATTACAGAACTAACTATAGATTATGTTTCCATGGTAATCTTTGAATTGTTACACTCAAAGGCCTCCACTTTGAAATGGGGATAATCTGTGCTTGCTAGCTGAGGAGCAGCAGGTTCAATGCCACATCCATCAGGAGCCGATACGGACACATTCAGGCACTGAACACGTTTCCCCCGAGAGCTACCACCAAGACAGTTGCTTAAGCACTGCATTTGTAGCTTAAAAACAGCTTTTAATTAAAAACCTCAAGGCACAACATCTACAAAGTCTGAAAAATTTACAGCTGATGCTGCCCAAGCGGAGGAAGCCTCCAGCACCAGGAGCAGCCATGCTGCTTAACCATTGCTTTCCCTGGATATTTCCCTCTGGCCCTAGTGATAAGAAGTGAGGGGCAGGCATAGGGGCTTGGGGGAGGTATATCAAGAGGAAGGGCTTAGTTCACCTTTCTGTGCCCCTTTGCTCCACGCAGTGCGTTGAAGGCCAGGAAGCAGACCCTGGAAAGGATGATGCTATCTACGTTCTTTCCCTCCGGATTTTATAGGGAAACCATCACTTCATTCTTGCAACCAGACAGCGCCAAAACCATCTGCATCTCACCTACAGACTGTGGGGGTACGAGATCTCAGTGCTGCAGATACACCCACCTAGTTCCTGGGTTAATTCTCTCCCTGTGCCTCCTGCCTGCTAATTCCAGCTCGTTGGAATTGGGTCACCTCCCAGTTTAGTCTCCTCTGCAAAACGCGACTGAGCTATTTTGTTTGCCTCTCCAGTTGGATGCTAAAAGCTGAAATAATCTCACAAAAATAGAACTTCAGGGTGCTGAAACAGATGCATGAAGAGAATATGGGAGATCAAGGCTGCTGGAGTTTGCTCCGGCCTCATTTTCCACAGGGTCTGGCTCACTTTGTCTGCACTTTAGCGAACCAGGGTCAGGCCCCTGATGCTCCCCGGCCAAAGCCCGGCCCAGAGGAGCAGCAGGTGAAGCACTGCAGCAAACTGCTGCAGGGAACAGTGCCTGCAGCCCTCCCTTCCCTTCCAGAAGGACATTCTGGAGCTGTGCTTCCCAGATTAGAGAGAGAGAAAAAGCTCCGGTGGCCGCCCGCCACCATACCCTGGGGAAAAGAGGTGAATGCAATTAAACACAAGATTTGCATGCTGAAGTCTCCTGAGCCAGGAGCAGAAGATCAAATTTCATTCATGAGTTTTCATGCCAAGGTGTTTGAAAGATGAGCTGAGCTTGTTCATAAAAGGCTTTCTTCAAGCAGTTTTCAGGAATCCGGGAGGACAATCGGCTCAACACCCTTTATTAAGAGAAGCTGCAAATGAAGGTGAGACCAGGTATTATAAGAATGAAAACAGGACCAAACTGGTTACCCCAACAGGCTCAGGGGACACGTTTAGCCAGCAAAGTTGGTTCAGCTGCTCCCAGCTATTTCTGGTCTATGGAGAAAGACAAAGGGTAGAGTTCTGCCTCACCTATCACAGATTTCTTGTTTAAGGTTACATTTCCTCCTGTGTTTCAGTTAGTCCCTGGCTCAGCCAACAATACCATTTAAGGTTGAAAAGTTATAATTTACATAACAAAATTATGCCTTACTCAGAAGTTTTACTGCCAGAATAATTGCCTCATTTGAATTCAGCACCCAGTTCATTGCACATGTTCTAATGGATCTGGATTTAAAGAAAATCTTCATCTAATAACTTCAGACAGCTATAAAAGAACACTGCAAACTCCACCTGACCAGCTGTCACCTGCCTCGCAGTTTTCCAGCAGCAGGGAAGAGAACTTCCATTTTAAAAGGGATCTTAGTAATGGACCTTACCTGAAAGTGTCACTTGGAAAAAACGAGCCCCCACCTCACACGCACTTTGCTGTGGATATTAAGAATGAACTTTTAGGCAAACACAGCTTCTTCCCTGCACGTCAGCAGCACATTTCATCTCTAGCTCCTAGAATTAGAACAAGCCTTCCCAGCAGAAATTGCTTTGAAGATGAACCAGAGCCCAGTCCCCACCCACAGACTCCCCTATTTCTGCAACATCTCAGTGCTGGCAAGTGGAGAACTGTGGCAGCTGCAGGTAAAGCTTTTAAATATTTAAAACCACCAAAAATAGTTGCTAAAAGGTGAAGTCACTGACAATTCCCTATGAAACTTAATTCCAGAATAATTCTGTTTGCTTTCCTCCACCCTTTAAGTTATCAAGCTTTCTAATTTTATCTTTAGAGACAATGACTCTTCAGAAGTCCACAGAGCACACATAAAAAGGTTTTCAATCCCAAACGTGCGGTTTTAAATTGCTGATAAGAGAGAATTCTGCCAGGAATGATCAGCACTGAAACAACGAGCAGTGCTGCCTTCATGCTGTTATTCCATCCTTAAGCTGATGAAATAAAGGGGCTAGTTTTTTTTATTTCTAATCAGCCATGTCTGCAAAACAGGATACTTGCACTGCTGGAATGACACTGCTGTTTTCCTAAGTCGTAACTACAGCTTGTTTCCACTGTAGTTTTATCAAGTTAGTTACTCCACATTGTTGATACAGAAATATATTCCTTTATATGAGCACAAACACACACACAGCCCTCTCCTCTTCCCACTGAAGACCCACTTGTGGACTCCCCATCCCTGGAAGTGTCCAAGGCCAGGTTGGATAGGGCTTGGAGCACCCTGGTCTAGTGGAACATGTCCCTGCCCATGGCAGAAGGGTTGGAATGAGAGGGTCTTTGAGGTCTCTTCCAAGCCAAATCATTCCATGATTCTTACTTGCCAAGCTGGCCAGAATCTTCCTGCATCCTTTTGTACTTATATATGTCCTAAATCACAGCAGCCTAAAAAAATAATACATTTGCTTTAGTGGAAACTCCAAAGTTGGAGGGAAAACTGGTAAAAAAAGGCTTGGTTTTTACAACTCCTTTGTGACGTCCAGAGAGAACCTTAAAGCCTCTCACTGTCAGGGACTCTCATGATGCCCTTGTGAAGCCGAAAGATTTCCTCTGGCCAGCAAGAACAACAACAACAACAAAAAAAGTACAATATTTCCAAACAGAATATTTACACTGCAAGTTTTCTGGGCAAAGCACTGGAAGGTTTGGTTAAGGAGAAAATTTCCATCAAAACCCCCAAGTTTCCTGTGGATTTATTCTTGTAAACACACCAACTGCAGTTGACAAAAGTTTCTCGCGTTGCTGACTGCACACCCAGTGCCAGCTACAACTCTGAAAAAACCCTCAGGACACACTAACAGAAGGCAGAAGAAGCCAAAAAATAAAAAAAAAAGGAGTAAAAAAAAAAAAAAAACAACAACAATAAAAAGCCACACCAAGCATAACCTCTGGCAAGGCTTTTCTCCTCCCTGGCATGCCAGTTCTCTGTCCACAGGGCTCAGCTCCTCTGTAAAGGACACTGACAATTAGCAAGGACTGAGCACTGAATGTGAGTTAACTATGGTCAACCACTTGTTATTTCTGGAAGGGCTTGGTGGGTCCTTTGGGCTCAATCTCCAGTGCCATTTCCATCCCCTTTGCACTGCCAGGGCAAGGCAGAGCAGACAGAGAGCTGCTTCAAAGGCATTCCACGGATTCTGCTGGGGCGGGAAAGTCCCTCAGCCGGGATGGAAGAGGCTCTGCTGCTCACTGGAGCTTGTTCTGGCACGTGGCAAGTGTCCAAGCTCGGAGAAGGGCGGGTTGGGAAGCACGACGCTCCAGAGCTGGGGCGGGTTCGACACCAGCAGCTGTGGAGGCATCTGATTTCTAGAAAACCCACTCCCTTGGAGCAGCAGCTGCTCCAGACCCACCTCCCAGCGCCTGCAAAATGCCTCTTGCATCTCTCAGAGAGCCAGCAAGGATTCTTATGGGATTTGAAGGCAAACAGAAGGTATCTGGCTGCTGAGGGAGAGCTCTCTGTCCAAGTGGCCAGCCTGGGGGAAGCGGGAGCAAGCCAAAAACGTGGGGCAGAGCTGGCCCAAAACAGCTGAGGAACTGAATGCAAAGAAAACACCTGAGTGTTCACCCCATCAGGTGTTCAAATAACCTGACTCTGGGGGAGACAGCACCCAAATGTAGCTGCACGCAGGCATGAAGTCCATCATCCTCACCACACAGAGGTTTCAGGTGACACAACACACACCCAAGCCCAACACACACCACTCCAGTTCGAGGGCTCCCACCCATTAATGTTCTGGACACATTTTATGCTAAACACCCACACACTCTTCAACGTAAAGCACAGTCAACTTGGCTACTTTCTAAAGTTTATACAGGAAGAAGTGCCACTGCTTTGCCAGGCTTTTGTATAAAAGCACTTACCGTGAAGCGAGTGACGTAGAAGCGGTTCTTTGTTGAGCCTCAGGAACCTCAAACCCCTGCTCCCTGCTTCCCAACCACACTGGAGATGACACAGGGATGACATAAAGCAGAAGGGAACAAAATGAACTGACAGATTTGGTGTTCAAGGTTATAAGCTGCTCCAGAAACGTGTAGCTCAAAGACAACCACATGCCTGTGGTGGAACAGGCTGAGATGAGAAGAAATCACAGAAGGACAGTAAGAAAAACAGTGGTGGTTTTATAGATCTTCTGCTTAAAACTGCCCAGAGCAGCACAGATACGTGACATGCTTCCTTCTGAAAGTCTTCTACCACTCTTACTTTAACGTTTGTTTTCTGATTTATTAACAGCAACAGGACCAAGACCTTTCTTCACATCATAGCACAACATGTATTTCTTCAAACAGCTAACGAACCAACACAAAGTGATGCTATTTATAGCCTTCGTTTTTGTGCATATTGTAATGAGAACACATGAAAGGTTGTAGAAATTAACCTTGGACCACACGATCAGTCGGAGACTCGGCGTTCAAAAGGAAAGAATAAGTGAAAGTACATCTGAAAGCAAGTCATAAGGTTGCTCTTTTGAAACTCAAGACTGAAAGGAACTGGTTCATGAAGTTCAAGATGTGGTGCAGAAGATTTCACTGCAGGCAGACTTCTCCAGGAGCCAAAAGGTGTTTTCATTATTAAGAACACATCCCAAACAAGAACTGAAGAAACTCCAACTGGATGTGATCCTTTTTCGTGAAGGATACAAGAAGCAGACGCAGGTTTCAAGTCACATCACTTAGAAACTCATATCTTGGAGCTCAAAAAGTCCAGGGATAAACATGAGAAGTGGTGCAGCGTTAGGTCACTGCAGAGATATTTAAAAACAAAGAAATAGTGAAAGGTTCCTCAGTTTGTGAGAAAGGACTGGGAGAGCAAAAGGGCTGCAAACAAGGGCAGGGCAGAGATTAAGAGTATTCCAAGTGCTACACAAAATACCAAAATTGACTTTGCATCATTTTTAAAGAGGGGTGGTAACTGCGATCGTGAGGGCAAGAGCCCAGGCGTTAATCTGAACAAGAACATTGGCAGGGGGAGGATTAAAGAGCTTCATAAAAATTGTGAGGATTGGCTCATCTCAGTTTTAGAATCCAAAACAGATAGGCTCATGCACTGCAGGCCAAGAAACAGGATTTATAAACCTCTTGAAAGGCAACAATGGGAGATAATAAACATGTGGCACATTGGAGGGGGCACTGCAGGGGAGAAAGAGAAGGGAGAATGATTGCAGCCTCTCCAGGGCTGGTATTCTGACTCCAATATAAAGGTGCTTTGCAAGCAAAGAGGATTAATGTGACACAGAGAAAAAGGGGGAAGAGGGAATACTTCAAAATGCCAGACTAACCTCAAGGTTTTCAAAAAAAAGTGATCATTTTAGACAAATCTACTATATCTTACTCACATGGTCTTCAGAGAGCACAAAGAGATTTACTGGTGAAGACAGATTGGCAGAGGAATGGGAAAACAGACAAAGGAGCTGGCTTAGCAGCAGACAGCCCCAGGTGATGCTGAATAAGAAAATACCAGCTTGGAAACCAAAGACATGCCTCAAGAATCAGCCTGGGGAACATCTGATTTTGTTAGGAATGACCTCAGCACAAATACTGCACCCACAGAACTGGAGGCAGTTCCAAAACAGCAGAGGCACAAAGCTCCAAGTCACAGAAACTGAGGAGGGTTTTGAAATACAGGCAGTGAGGCACCAGCAAGAGGAACACCAAGGAGAGTTCTGGAAGTAACTAAGGTGAATTGGCCACCACAGAAACAAGTAAGTGGAGGTGACTCTGTCACACGTTTGAGGCAGCAGCAAGAAAACCCTCCAGCCAGATCTGCCCTGGAGCACAGCAGACAATTTTAGCCAGGATTGAGATGTATCCACACTGAGGACAACAACAGTTGTTATTCAAGAAGCTACTTGAGAAAACTTGGGTCATTTAGCACCACAAAACCACAGGTGAGGGTCACAACCCCATTTTACAGAATGCAGCAAGAGAGGTAAACCACTGAAAATAAGAAGTGGGAAGAAAAGCAGAAGGAAAATAAAGGAACAGAAACTCAAATAAGCATGTAAACTGTCATGAATGTTTAGTCTGGGAATCAAAAGAAGGTTCCTAATTGCACAGCTAGATCTGTCATCTTCAGTAATGGCTTAATAAACTGGAGGAGAGAAGAAGAGATGTAAGAAAAGATGTAAATGTTTTTAGGCTAGACTAAGTTCACAAAAGGGATTATGAACTACTGCTTGGGAAAGCAAAGAGCTGGGTGACCCAGGAAGTCTTTTCCAGCACTAAATTACCATGAGACTAACATAGCAAGTATATGCTGTCTACACAACCACAAAGAACAAAGGTTAAAAGTTTGCTTTAAACCCACACAGCTTTTGGAAATCGAAAAGCTGGCGCTCTTCCGCCAGGCTGAGGAAGTTTAGGAGCCTTGCTTTCAGAAAAAAAAGAAGAAAAAGAAAAGAAGATACATATATTTTGAAGTAGTCTGAACTCAAACAAACCAGCATGTTCTTGCATTTGCATAAGGACAAGTTGTTCTGCCCGGTGTTCCTATAACGAGACACAGTGAGAGGCGTTCACTTAATTGTCACATAAGCACAAGTGTTTGAAATCAATCGTGCATTTCTTCTTAATAAGAGACACAGGAGAGTGAGCAATGCAAAATCTGAGCTTAAACTAATCTAATTACTTACTCCATAGTAAGACAAACCGCAACAATGAGTGCCAGCATTTCCACTTGCTCTAAGCTGACTGTGTGTTCTAAAGCCTCCTCTGACGAGCCACTCGCCAATTAAGTTTTACTTCAAAGTCGTGTTCCCAAACTAATTTACAGCTGTTGCTAAAAAACCCAAGGATTTCTCCAAGCACCCTGCCAGCTGTAGGGAATCTGAAGTTGTCATTATCAAATAAAAACGTCAAAAGAACATTTCTGCCCTTAAGCCATTACAGCGTTTCACTTAAACACCATCCGAAAGGAAGAATTTAGACCCAACAGTTGAGTGACAAGACAATAGGAAAGCAAGAAGGCTCAGTCAGTGCTGAATAGTCAGCTAGAGGCAGGCCAGTCTGTTCATACCGTTTGACCTGGTGGAAGGTGGAGGATGTGGAATTCAGCGGTTCCCTGTGGAGGCCAGCTCTGCAGGAACTCTTCATGGTAACTACCTCTCCAGCTAAGGCACGCCGTCACAGCCAATCCATCCTGGGTCACACCCCAGGCTCCCCCATCAGCTCTCCTTGCCCCACACAGAGCTTCACCGTGTCTCTGCCACCTAAAAACTGAACAAACATAAGAAAATCACATTCAAGTACAGCAGCAGCTGAAGCACCGATGATCCAAACACGGACTCTCCCACGAGACAAAAAAATATATATACACATATGTGCATGCACAAATACAAAATATATACATTTATATATAAAAGAACTTAACATCATCATGCCGTTACTGCAGCTGGAGTTTCTGAACACCATCAAACACAAATTAACACAACAGCCTGTCTGCACACACAACATTTTTCCACCTTATATACACGGCTACAGTGCTACCTTGTTACCTCCCACGGAACACCTCCGTCTGCAGAGCTCCTCGTAAACAGGACACACGAGAGATCCTTCTGCTTGTTAGCACTGCACCGGGCTTTTGGAGGGAAATAGCTGCTGGCAGTAAGATTTGAGGCTGCCAGGAGTTACGTTAGTGTTCTAATCAAAATAACGTGGTGGATTTCACACAGGACAGAAAACATGTCACCACGCAGCCTCCAAGTCCTGTGAAAACTGCCCTGTCTTTGCATCACATGCTGATAAGGCAGATTACACCAAAAACAACACTGCTCTGCAGTATCTCTTGTTCTCACTGCCTTCTACACCTTGTCCTTGGAGCAGATACTCTTACCGGCGCCTTAACAGACTCTGATGGCGAAAGAACAACAACCTTCGAGCTGGAACATTAAAGGGAAGAGTGACACAGCAGAAGAGCCCTGGAAAACCTCAAATGCTCCAGCCCGAGTTGCCAGCAGATTGTTTTAGAGACCGTTTGCTTCCTCTCTAGAGGACCACGCTCAATGATGCCGTAATAAAGGAATGCCATTTGAGGATGCTAAACATAGAGCTGTGTCCCCAGGGGATCTGTGATTTAGTGCAGCAGGTTGTTCTCTCCTTTTCAGCAGCTCTGCCCAGCGTTCCTGCTGCTGCCCTACTCCTGCTTTTGCAGAGATGGAGCCTCTCACATCAACCCCCTCCCAACACCTCCCACACAGAAGAGCCTCAACCTACACACCAACCAGTGCTTGACCAGTGTGGTTACAACTCAGTGCTCCTAAACACTCCTGGCCTGGAAAAGCTGCTCTTGGTAGCCACACTTGCTGAGAAAGCCACGAAGGATGAATTTTCCAGGCAGGAAAAAACAGAAGCTGGTTTCAGACCCATCTTACTTGACTTTCTGCTACAGCAATTCCACGATTCGTCTACTGATGGTGATGGAGAGGTTAATCATTTGCCTATATTTGAGTAGCAGGAGCCTAAAATAATATATAAAATATTATATAAACACATTCCAGTCCTCATGGAGAAATCTCTGCTGAGTTCTACACAAGGCTCAGAAACGTGTCGGGTGGAGAAGATGGAGGCATTGCACTGGCAGAGCAGGGGGATGAGAGCATGTCCTCAGCTCTGGGAATTCAGGAATACCAGGAGTCAGGCTGCCATGATTAGCAGAAATTGAAGCTTTGTAGTTAAACACCACTTTCATTAGACTACCCAGGGTCTGTAACAAGGACCTACCCCTACGAGCAAAACCTAGGCACAAAAATCAGCTGTTTCTGATGTTTTGTGGGCTGTAAAATACATTTTCACAAACAGTAATTCACAGAGGGGAAAAAAAAAGCATGTGCCTATTGCTTTGGGAAAATCAAAGTTAAACACAAAATCGTTACTTTCCCATGAACCATCAGTTAGAGGCACTGAAATCCTGACTTTTCTCCAAGCTTTTGTCTGGCTTTCCTTCTGGCTTTACTGACACTAGCATTTCAGACTCAGCAGGAGCTGTATCACAAAAAACATGATTATATCCACACCCAAATAAACGCAACCACACCATTTCAAGAATGCCACTCACTTTTTCAAGAGCTAGAACTCCCTCCCATGTATCCCTGGTTAGAAACACCATATGTTTTGTGCTAGTCCTACTCCTTTGGGGATCAATTGAGAAGTAAAAGATAAAAGTCAGACAAAAAACTGACACCCAAAGGTATCTTGTTTGCCGTGAAGAGCTCAAGAAGCAAAACCATGAAAAGAAGGGGTTCAGGTCAGGAGCAGCCACAACCCTGATCCAAGCACAGGAATCATACAGTGGGATGTCATGTGTTTAGGAAGGGACCAGCACCTACTAGAGGGAGGCAAAAGCTGGCAAAATAGACACAGCCAACTTCAGATGGGCACTGCAGCACAGCTCCAATCACAGCTCCATACAAAGCATGCTTTTTCCCCTCCTCTATAGCTGCTGGGCCATAGAAAAGAGCTGAAATAGACTATTAATGCCAGCAAGCCCCTGACAAATTCCTACTGTGTGAGGAGTAAAAAGCTGTGCTTGTGAATTAAAAAAAAAAAAAAAAAAGGAAAAAAAGAAGGAAAATAAAAAAAATAAATCAGCATCCAAGCTAGCAAAGATACTTACTGCCTTTTAATTACCACTGTTTCTGTACCAAGGCTGATCTTTAGCAGTAGGTGCTTCAGCCGATTTGCTAGTTTTGCACAGAGAAAAACTGCAATACAGATGCACAGAGAAACAAAACAGGAGAGGAAGTTAAAAACATAATGGTGTTGTTCTCCCTTTCTGAAGCCACCCCCAAACATATGCCTTCATACACAAGATGTGGGAAGGACTCGGGTTTTGGCAGCAGTAAAGCATCACATCCTCCCAGCCACGGACGGCAGTTCTGTCCCACAGAATTCCCCGTCTTATCGTCAGGTTTGAATGCTGCTGCAGCTCGGGAAAACAAATGTATTAACTCAGCCAGAGTGGATGAAGGGGGGGGTCAAGGTCTCCTCATCTGTGCAGCACTAAAAAGCACTAAAGCTTTTGATATTTTGAACTAAAGCTCCACCGCAAGAACAAGTGTGTTTTAGCTGTAGCAACAGTAACCCATCAACAAAGGAGTTCAAAGGGTGGGCACATCCTCTCAGAAAATTTACTTTCTAGAAAGGAGGCCGTGGCCTCGGGACTGGATCTGAGCAGCAACCACCCTGCTGGTAAAAACATGTGTGAAAACACATTTGACCACCCCACCTCCACACAAGGATGCTCCACAGGGACATGGCACCGGACGAGCTGGGCAAAGAGCAGCAGCACAGCCAGGATGCAGGAGAAAGCAGCAGCAAGTGTTTCAGAGGGGAACTCAGAGGAGTTAATACCAAGAAACAGTCATTATGATGGTGGGGAAAAAAAACAACACAGTGCTGAGGCCTTATTATAAAGATATAGAGTTTTGTTTTCTTGCAAGAACCGAGTTCCAAGTCCATTCCCCCACCACTGAGCTCAAGTTTAGGTTGTTACATGATACTTGCCTCTAAAACTATATTTCACCAGACAGGCAATTCTGCCTTTTCCCAGCCTAGTCATCCCTCCCTCCCTCTCAAACACCCGTCAGGACACCTATAACAGCACCAGAATCTCCTAAGCAAGAAGCTTTGGCAGAAAGCTTTTCCTCATCCCATACTCCCACTGGGAACAATCCACAGCAGCTCCCAGACTAGGCTGCACAGCAAGATGATACACCAAATCCTCATACTCAGCCTCTCAGACACCTATAGGAACACAACCCTTCCCTTTTAACCATCCTTCATGTAATATCTTCCTATTTAAAACACCTTAAAGAACTGCCTTTTGACACTAAAGGAGCCAACACAGACATAATCTGGCTTGTGTGCTCAGCTTCCCCACTGTTTGATGGTCAAAAAGGATAAATTTGCATAGATCTGATGTTATCTAATCTAAAAACAATAAAGCTGCCATAGGGGCTCCAGCTGGAATAAATGTGGGGGAGCTTCCTGTGTCCACTCACACACCAAAACCAACTGATGCCACTTCTTCTAGGCACCAGGAACCAGAGCTGGTAAAGCAAGACCCTGTTACCATTGCCTTGGCTCATTTAGCCACCAAATTTACTCCAGCCCTTCCCTCTCTCCCATCCATACTCTGTACCCTGGATCACACCAGACAGAGCAGCTACTGAACTGAAATCTGAAGATTCCCACATAAGGGGAATCAGTGGAGGTCACAAAGATGATCTGGGGTCTGGAGCATCTCTCTTATGAGGACAGACTGCAAGAGCTGGTCCCGTTTAGTCTGGAGAAGACTGAGAAGGGATCTCATCAATGCACATAAATATCTCAAAGGTGGGTGTCAAGATGATGGTGCCAGACTCTTTTCATTGGTTCCCAGCAACAGGATGAGGAGCAATGACCATAAATTAAAACACAAAAAGTTCCACCTCAACATTAGGGAGAACTTCTTTACATTTAGGGTGGCAGAGCACTGGAACAGGCTGCCCAGGGAGGTCGTGAATTTTCCCTCTCTGGAGACATTCCTCTCTGGACACATTTCTGTGTAACCAGAGGTCCCTTCCAACCCTAATAATTCTGTGATTCTCTTCTAAATTTGAGCTTGGACATCCATGTCAGCAGGGAACACATGGATGCTCCAAAACACTGTGCAGCCCCATGGTTGTTCCAGTCACTGTAATTCCTGCCATGCTGAGGTCTCATCCCTCTTTTCCTCCCAGCTCATTCACACCTTTCCCTTTATCAGCACTGGTTTCCCACTTGATTTCTCACCTGAAGCAGCTCAGGGAGCTGAAAGTAGGAGAGAATTAACCCAGAAGTGGTCAGCTCCCTGACCCACTTACCCCCAAGACCTGGCAGGAACTCACAAAGCCCGGCAGGATGAAGTTCTCAGCAACTCAGCCTGGACTCAGCCAACTCCAATCCACACCTGGAATCGTGCTGGAAAAGGTGCCTGCTACAAAGTGGTTTTTAGCTTCTTTCAAGCCAGTGGAAAGAAACACTTCTGAATGCACAGTGGGCAGAATGCAGAGTGTTTCGGAAGCGGGGAAATGAGCGTGTAGGGCTCCAAGGCAACATTTGACTCTCCACTGCTGTCAAGCAGCGCTACTTGCTGTACTGATAAGCATATGAAATGCTTATTCTAATGAAGCACTACAGGGAGAACCTGTCTTCCTTCCAAGATCATGTCAATGAAGAATGAAAGGCTTCGCATTCGCAGCAATCCTGCCTTCTCTCTAGGTGGGGTAAGCGTTGGAAGGACTAAGTCGCCCCCTCAAAAGGAAAATCTCAGAAGGGAAAGAGAAAATAAAGGAAAGACAAGCTCTGCTGCACCCTCTTAACTCTGTATTTTGAGTACTGGAAAAAAAAAATAATATTACAAGTGTTTCCCTTGTTCAACTATTCCTGAAAGGTTTCAGCTGTCTCGCACGATTTGGGCAAGGACATCGCCCGCTGCTCAACGGGGAAGAAGTTAAGAACTGGCTCATTAGATTTGTCCTGCTTGATCCAAGAGGAAAACAAAACCAGTAAATCCCTCACTGGGCAGCGCTGGTGACAAACACCCCCCACCACCACCACCACCCCCAGATCACACGTCCCTCTGCTTTCTAGAAAGCTGCCTTGGCACTGCCCGCCGCTGCCGCGTGCCCCGAATGACAAACGGGGGGTGGCCGAGCACCCCAAACCAGCCGCGGCTGCTGCGGCCTCGGGATACGGGGTGTGGGCAAAACCACCCACTGAACACACCACACTCAGGGCCATGTGACCCCCCCCAGCCACGCCTGAATTATTTAGGGTATAAAACTAGATTTGCTTTTTGCCGTGCAGATCCTGAATTAATGAAAGCTCAGCTGAAGGGCCACTTCCTCGGGACGAGAGTAAGGAGAAAGCTTCCAGAAGCCTTCCTATTATAGAAGCAATGGGAGCTGGTTCCAAAAATAGTAGAGCAGCATTCCCAGAGCTCTGGAGACGTTGTGCCCTGGTTTTGTGAGGCTGAGGTCTCCCTGGATCGCTCCTGTACATGCAAAGATGGGTAGGAATGACTGCAAGATGCAGAACTGACGTGAAAAGGGAGTTTTAGGACAAACACCAGAGAGAGAAACCCAAACAGCCTATAAGGAAGAGATCAGCTTGAACGCCAACAGAGAGCCAACCCGACCCACTTTAGAGAAAGCCAGTTAAAACCAGTAAGGAGAATCCCACCCTTTTCAAGAACACAGCTTGCTAAAAAAGATCCTGATGATGATGATTATTATTATTATTACAACAACACTGAGGTGGTAGATTAGGATTGTCAGCAATCATTTCATCACCCCGTTTGTCCTGTGGATGTCAGGGATTCTGGATGGAGAGGAGCACTGGACTTGTTTGGTAGATTTGTTTTGCTGTGACAGCTCATAAACTGACCAACACATGGGCCTTCCTGACAGCAATTCCTCACGAGTTCACCTGGAATAGTTGGTTAGTGATCCAGCAGCAGGGCATAACGACCCACTCTAATTCCTAAAGTTTCCTTTGCCCGTTTCATGGCAGTTCTTCTAACACAGTGGGAAAAAAAACCCTCATTTGCAAAACTCCTCTGATTACCAGTCTATCTTTGTTTATCTTTGTGTATCTTTGCATCTGTGTACTCCAGCACAGGACTGGCCTTTTTACTGGCATGTAGTGACAAAGTAAAATGTCACCAGGAAACCAAAAATATCATACTGGACACTACATAGGCAAGAAGGCCCCCTGTCCCATGGCACAACTCCTTCTGTACATCTCTCCACAGGGTATGAAATGGCTTCTAAAACAGAAGAACAAACCTGCACCTGACTTCTAAATATCCAAATAAATAAATATCTAAATAAATATCTAAATAAATATCTAAATAAATATCTAAATAAATATCTAAATAAATATCTAAATAAATATCTAAATAAATATCTAAATAAATATCTAAATAAAAAAATACAGTTCCTTCTTCAGACCTCTGCTAATAAGGAAAACCCCACAGCAGGTGCCTCAAGGTTAAGCACTTAATTCATCAGATTTACAACTCAATTCACTGAATTAAGTATGGCTTTAACATTTTTATATGGCTCTAACTGGTTTGGCCCAGCCTTTGGGCTGACAGTTCTCCTTTCAGAGACCACCCCACATCCCCTGATCACAGGGCCAGACCTACACAGCTTAGCAGAATAAGGGATAGTTAATTTTTGTTTACTTCTGTGGAATCTTACCCTTTTAACCAAAAGGTTATGTTGTGGACTTCTCTGTCCTATATACCACTGTGGGTACCTTCTCAAAGACACAGTCACCAAAAAAAAACCAAAACACAGAAAACAACCCCTCAAAGAAACCTAACCAACCTAAATCCACACATACACACAAAACACTCAAAGCAGAAGGACAGTTTAGTTCACATGGATCAATTCTGCTGATCCACTGCAGCATTGAGAGGTTACAATATCCACTAGGCAACCCTAAAGTACCCAAATTTTTCCTAAGGGTCTCCGAAACCAAATTCAACAAACCTTATTTAGCAGAACACACACTAGATTAAATACAACAGTACCAAAAAAAAAGGTTTTAGAAGTAATTGTGCCATTAGTTGCAAATATTTGGATATGTTGGATAAGGCCTTGAGCAACCTGGTCTGGTGGGAGATGTCCCTGCACAGGGCAAGGGGGGGTTGGGACTGGATGATTTTTAAGGTCCAATCCAACTCCTTAAAATTCTATGATTCTATGATTTCTGTCTTTCAAAAGGCCCAAGTTTTTCTGTCATATTCCTGAATCCACCCTGTTCTCACATACGAGCATTTTCCACAATTTTTTGCACCAGTGTCTCATGATTTGTCATAAAATCTCAAATCCTTTCCAATTTTTCTTTAAAGTAGGCCACTGCTGGTGCCCCGATGTCACACCTTCACAGAAAACTATCTTTCACTTTGCAAGGATGATGTAAAAAAATGCTGAATCCTGAAATTTCAAACTTATAGGTCAGCAGTTTACAAAAAAAAATCTGCTGTGCAAACTTGGGAAAACAGTTATCCCAAGTATACCCAACTTCAGGACACATTTCATGCAAAAAGAAGCTCAAACTACTTTTCACAGAACATTTTGGAACAAAATGCCTCATTACATCTGATGAGGACAGCAAACTTCTACCAGAAGAGATTCCTTAGGAGCATCTAAAACCAACCTACCCACCCACAAAGAAGACACAGCACCACCCACACCCTCTGAACAAGCTTTGGATTCACTGGGCTTTCCAGATGTATCTGATAAAACAAAAAGCCCCTAAAGAACAGGTTACAGCCTAAGACAACAACAAAAAAATAAATAATAATTAAAAAAATCACTAATTAGTGGTAGGTTCTACAAGGGCCTCTGCAGAAGGAGGTCAGGGCTGCCCCAGGCCCTTTCCAGGTGGCTCCACCATGACCCACCACAGGACGTGGCTGAGCCCATCAGTGAAGCAACTGGTACCACTGGAGAAACTTATTTAGGAAAGGGTAAAAAACACCTGACACAGAGAGGATAAGGAAAAACTCCACCAAGGTCAGAGAAGGTTAAAGAGGGGGGTCTCCATGGCAGAGCAGGTAATCCCCTGCAGTAAAATGGGAGAGAAAAGATGTTTGTTTCATGTTTATCTTGGGTTTTTACTACTATTTTATTATTTTAACTGTCAATAATTTTTTTTTTGTTCATTTTTCCGCAACAGTAATCAGTAATCTCCTGAACCTTATCTTGACCTTTTAGCTCTCTTGGCAGTCTTTTCATGCCATCTCTGATTCCAGCCCCTGGAAGGCAATAAATTTCCCTGGACAACCTGTCAGGTGCAGTCACCCACTGGAACCACTCGCTGCTTCTCCCGGGTGATCCTGTCTGGCATTGTTATCATCAAGTCTTCAGGAGGGACAGGAATATTCCTCCTTATTTGGAGAGTGACCAGTTTCCAGTCTTCCTCTTTTATTGACTTCTAACTTATTGTGAGACACTGAGCAGATCCCACCTGCACCCCTGATGTAGAGGGGGGTCCAGTCTCCCGAGTCTCCAAGCTCTCTGAGAACATCCTGTTTCACAGAATCACAGAACGGTTTGTGTTGGAAGGGACCTTAAAGACCACTTTGTTCCAACCTTCTGCCATGGGCAGGGACACCTTCCACTATCTCAGGTTGCTCCAAGCCCCATCCAACCTGGCCTGGAACACTTCCAGGGAAAAGGCAGCCACAGCTTCTCTGGGCAACCTGTGCCAGGGCCTCACCACCCTCACAGTTAAGAATTTCTTCCCAAAATCTAATCTAAACCTGCTTCTATCAGTTTAAAAACTTTATCCCTGTCCTGTCACTCTCTACCTATATAAAAAGTCCTTCTCCCTCCTTTTTATAAGCCCCCTTAAGGTACCAAAATGAGGTCTCCAAGGACCTTCTCTTCCCCAGCTCTCTCAGCCCATCTCCACAGCAGAGGTGCTCCAGCCCTCTCATCACCTCCATGGCCTCCTCTGGACCTGCTCTAACAGGTCAATGACTTTCTTGTGCTGAGGACCCCAGACCTGGGCACACTGCTCCAGGTGAAGTCTCACAAGGGCAGAGTAGAGGGGGAGAATCACATCCTTCAACTCGCTGACCACTCCTCTTCTGATGCAGCCCAGGACATCTCTCTGAGCTGTGAGCACACACTGTTGGCTCATGTCCAGCCTTCCATCCCAAAGAACCCTCAAGTCCTTCTCTGCAGGGCTGCTCTCAATGACTTCTCCCGGTCTGTACCCATGTCTGGCACTGCCCTGACCCAGGTACAGCACCTTGCACCGGGACTTGTTGAACTTCACGGGGTTCCTCATTCTCACAAACGCTACACGGTCTTCTCACTTCCTCACGGAACTCCTCGACCTGGTGACACAGCTCCTTGAGGACACACCTTCTGCAGAGATGATTCTCAGCCCCAGCTTCCTGGGCAGGCACCAGCCCCTCTTTACAACCAGAGGCCTGCAGAGCTCCATGAGCTGCCATCAGGCCTGGATGGGTGGAACCCTCCGACGTCGCCAGAGCAGCAGCTTCAACAGCCACTGGGAAGGAGCACCTCTCCAACAGCTCCAGGCCTGCAGCATGAAGGGATACAAGGAGAGGCAAGGAAATGGGACAGCAGGGTGTCACAGCTAGCAAATCAAAGATGGAATCCAATCCAGAGGCAGGAGGAATAACACAGAAATGCTGATGAGACTCACAACAGCACCTGGTATGATGCTGCAATCCAAGAAGACCCCTGGTTATCTGTCCTACAAAACCAGGCACTTCCAGAGCTCATCCAAGCACATACAGATCAGCAGGAACAGGATCAGGGAGGAAACAGGGCAGCAGTGAGTGGAGCTGGGGCCACACAAGCGCAGGTGGACGATCCCAAAACAACATCAGGGTGCGGAGGATATTTCTCACCACTACACTGCTTTGCAGCTTGGAAAAAAAACAAAATGAAAAACAAATAAAAACAAATAAAACAAAAAAACCAAAACAAACAACTCTCCCCAAAAAACCAAACAAACAACAAGAAAAAAAAAACACAAATAAAAACCCCCCTAAAAAAAACAAAAACAAAAAAAATCTACCACACAAAACCTGCTCGAAGGGACCAGAAAGGACTTTGAACACCCGAAGCACAGGAGTGTGACACACTATGGCCAAACTGCTTAAGATGAAGACACAGAGCAGGCAAGAGGACACGCTACAAATCCTTCCCAGGCAAAGTATCACCTGGTTTTACACAAATTCTTAAAAGAACAACATACACAGAACATCTGCTGAACTAACTCGGCTACAGATAAGCTCAGGGATTTTTGACTGGTAAACTGCAGTAGAGAGCAAGATTAAACACAACATCTTTGGGCATGATTTTTTCAAAGGACTTTTTAAAATCTAAGCTAATTTGGAAACCTACCAATTCTGTTGATCTTTAAAAATAGAGCCAAAAAAAGATAAAGGATTTTTTTTTCCATTAATAACTCAGAGTTACTGAAGTAAAAAATAGTTTGATATTTTAAGAGCTTTATAGTCTATACACCTAGCAACTAACCCAATTAAATTTTCAGAAATTCCACGCATAGCACGAATTCCACTGTAATTCATTCTTTAAAGAAAAAAGAAAGGCCCCAAAATAGCACTGAAATTTTAGTAAAGGACAGCTTCCACACACTAAAGTGTCTTGTCAACTGTAAGAACTTTTGCTGCAAATCTTTCCTTTTTCATGTTTCATCTTCAAAATTCAGTTGCACGGACCTACAACAGGACTCCAGAAAATTCTGGTGCAATTCTTTCCAGGTTAATGGAAAGAATTTTGGAAGTACAGACTTTTCTGCAAACAAACAGAAGTTTGTTTCACAAGATTTTAAACTTTTTAATGCAAAACACTAGAAAATACAGAATGGTTTGGGTTGGAAGGAACCTTAAAGATCACCTCATTCCAACCCCCTGCCATGGGCAGGGACACCTTCCACTATCCCAGGTTGCTCCAAGGCCTGTCCAACCTGGCCTTGAACACTTTCAGGGATTGGGCAGCCACAGCTTCTCTGAGCAACCTGTGCCAGGGCCTCACCACCCTTATCTTCCCCATATCTAATCTAAATCTCTCCTTTGTTATTTTAAAATTGTTTCCCCCTGTCCTATCACTATCTGCCCAAGTAAAAAGTCACTCTTCCTCTTTTTTTATAAGCCCCCTTTAGGCACTGGAAAGGGCTCTAAGGTCTCTCCAGAGCCTTCTCTTCTCCAGGATGAAATACCCCAGCTCTCCCACCCTGTCTCCAGAGCAGAGGGGCTCCAGCCCTCTGAGAATCTCCATGACCTCCTCTGGATCCGCTCTAACAGTCTAAAAACAGCTTTATAATCAAGACAGAAAAGGAAAAAATATAAGCATTGCTGTCTAACCCAGTATTCCAGCTGCTCCCTTCAGTACAATCAATATTCTCTTCTCAGAGAACACAAAAAACCCACCAAACCACTAAGAAGCAAAGCAGAAAATAAGGCACCCACAACTGTGGCTTAAAATGGATGGTTTAAGTGAACCAGCCTCGGAGCTGGGCACTGTCACTGTACTGTGGAAATACTCGGCACGTTTTCCAGCGGAGCAGCTGTGAGCACACCTCGGAGAAGGACATACCCTCACAAATCCGACAGGCCAGCTCCAGAGATCCTGCTCACCACGCTGGCTTTCAGCAACCAACTCTCTCCCAAAAGCCAGCTGAAGCTTGCTTCAAGCCCAAAAACTAAGTTACCAAAGCAATCACCGAGCTTGATCCCTCAGCGTTTGACATCTCTCACTAATTCTCTACGAGTCTGCAGGAAGTAATTTCAAAAGCTCCCTCAAGAAAATAAGTTTCAAGCCGTAGTTTTTCCATTCCGAGCCATCCCTGCACTATTTCATAGCTCTGATAATTGTACCACTGACTAAACTCCAACTGGGAATAGCTGTTTTTATCATCACTATTAAAAACAGTCCCTCACACTGTTAGGAATCTGGAAACTCACTGGAGCTGCATCCCACCCTTCGGCCTCTCAAAACACCACAGAGCAACGAAACTATGTGCTGAAACCAGAGGATCCCTGTGCTGAACAACTCCTGTAATTTCTGGGTAATTAGAACTGCCTCCTAAGCAAACCATGGAGGCTTGGTTATTGATTTTAGAGGGGCAAATGGCACCAGAGCTCTGAAAGTCAAAGTTAATTTATAGTTTTCCAGACTGGACTGGGAAAGCTGAGTTACTTTTAGAACTGGAGCAGTGATGTGCATGTTAAAAAGCCTTACATATTCACCTAGGTTTTTCAAAAGCAAAGAGATCATACGCAGTTTTCCTTTCCTAAAAGCACATTATCTAGATTTTCACACCTTAACCAGAAGAGTGACTGACAGCTCTCAGAGAAGTAGCAAGATGCAGAAAAACAAGAGTTGAAAGAAGAGTGGGTTTAAAAAACAGCTTTTAATTATCTGAAGGTACTGTTGCCAAGTAGACAGCAAAGAAGCTGTGCATCACACACAGATGGGAAAATTCCCCCAGGTTTATTTCACAGTCAATTACAGTGGATTAACCTATTAGGAAGAACAAAATATATATTATTTTTTTGTGGATGCAAGTTTCAACAACTTGAAGAATCATTGCCACTGGTACTTTGATACACAGGATCCACAATCTGTTCTATCACACTTCCAGTCATCACAGTACATAAACACACCCTAGAAGCAACCTCTCCCTCTTTTTTAATGCATCTTCTGTCATTATTTCCTTCTCAGGGAACTGCATCCCCTCCCCTCCTGGCTCCCCACTTTAAGTATCATTTCATATATCAGTATTTTTTCTACTGTTCTTAAGGAACAGCAGCAAGCACCTTCAAACTTCTACACACACACCTTTGCACACACTCACATATATTATTCACATCTGTCTCTGCAAGATGCCACTGTGTGAGGTTATTTGTCAAACAGAAAAGCATTGCAGCAGTGAAAAATCAGCTTTCCAGGATCCCTGTGCTAAATCCTGGGTGTGCCTACTTTTGTTTGGTATCAAGTTCCTTCTGCTGGCTCTGCTGCAAGAGCAAACTACACGGATAGTTAAGTTTTTCCCCACCTCCAAAAACATCTGTTCCTTTTCTAAGTTCTCCAGACTTCCTTCCCCTTGACCGTATCACAAAGGCTCTCTTTTTTAGCAAGGCTGCCTTCTTGATAGTCCATCACCATTATCTTCTTGTTCTGCAGAGCAGCTTGAATCACTGGATCTTGCAGAGCTTCCAGTCCTTTCAGCTCAAGGCCAGGATCTCAATTCAAGCATCCTGATTTACAGACAGGGTTGTTAAACTCCTTCCCTGCCTCTTATTTAACACTCCACGGCTTCCTGTCCTGGGAGGCAACCAAACTGCCACAAGAAATGCCAGCTTCTGTTCAACACCCACAACTCCTGTGACACTGAACATTTAAAACAATTATATTACTCCCAAACCTTGCACTGCAGCAGCTTTTACTCCACAAAAGTGCAGAGATGAGCAAAAATTACTTCAGCACGAAGGAGCCTGAGCCGGTTCTTTGCTGAACCTCACAGCATTCCGAGTTAACATTCAGGCTTGGCACGATCCGCTCGAACACACAGCACAGTGTCACCCCTCAAAACCCCACTGTTCAACCTAAAGGCACTTTCTCTCTCTCTCTCTCTCTTTTTTTTTTTTTTTGGATTTTAAGGGTGCGTCAGCTGCTCACTGAAACAGTGGGAATGCTCCATTTAGCACACACACACTTGTTAAACTGCTCACAGCATGCAAATAAAATACCGCATTGTGCAAAAGTCATTCGGAGCCTCCCCATCCGCAGATATGAGCAGTGGAACCGCGGCCAGGAAAGAGAAACTTGGAACAACGCGCAAATATTTCAGTCCCTTATTCCCAACGTTCACATCCCAGGCTGGAGCCCACAGCCCTGTCATGCTGAGGGGTGACCATGTCGAGAGTCTCCTCCGTGCAACGGGTGGGAAAACAACCATTATCTGTCTTGCCCCGGGACTGCACCCTTTTATTTGTAGTTATTACTGCAAACTGCCTTTTTTTCCAGACAATGGTTGTGTTATTATAGGTACCTTCATGCCGTGCCAAAGCACATACACACAGCAATTCAGAACAATCAGCCTTGTTTTCATGGGAGCAAAGGTTGCAGCCAAATGAAATGGGTGGAGATCACATTAAACAATCTTGGAATCTGCTAATAGGATATAGGAAAATGTGACCATAATGCAGATGCGGAGTTCCCCTTTCACCTTCCAATGTTATGGATAAAATAAAAGCTTTGGAAAACCAATTAAACTGTTTGAACAACATTAAGCAAGTTGAAGTGCTCTCAGGGTTCTTACAAGACCACTGAGAAGTTCTTTAAAATTAAAACAAAGAAATGCCCTTTCAAAGCTCTGAAACCAGGGAGCCTTTCCCCACCCCAGAACACCACCTGCTTTAAAGATATGAGACACCTGCAAGTCATCTCCTTCTCCAAGGTAAAGAAAAGCTCACCAAGACAACTGTTCCTGTCTTAAAGACATGATCAGCACCTTCTTTAAGCGGGGAGTTTTCGTACTGAGGCACCTTGCTTGGTCAGCTGCAACCTGCATTCCCCTTGTTTGCTTTTGAGATGTGCATTAGTCAGCTTTCTCCTCCACAAATCTGATTGTGCCTCTGCATGATCGTACACTGAAGTCATGTCCTTGAGCGTGTGACATCAGTCTGTTGCCATGGCAATGTACAGGGCAGTCCAAAATTCAGTATTATGGCATCACTGCGGGATCAGACAGCGGAACAAGCCAACGCCTCAGAGCTGGTTAATGCAGCACGAACAGCCAAGACATTTCAATCTAAATGTTAAAGTGTAACTGCACTTTATCACAATATTCCTTATAAATATGGCTGGAAGCCTCAAGAAAGACGATCCAGAAGGTCACTGAAGACAAACAGAGCCACCATGCATCACTAAAGAAGGGCAATATGTTTCCAAGGATGGCCACCAAGTATGAAGAAAGCTTAGTTCAGCTCTCTGAATAGAAACCACCATCTGTTCCTAAGGCAACACCAGACCTGCCTAAAGAGATCGTTCACAGAGAAACAGGGATGGCCCCCCGGCACCCTCAGGCCAAGGGCTGGGTTGCACAGTTTTTCTGGGAATCAGAGACTGGAGCATCACAGCCCTGCCAGCCTTTTCCAAGAGAAAGCATTACATAAGACACAGTTCTTCAATTTCGAGCTGTGAAGCAAAGATCATCATTAACCCAACCTGTAACAAAGCCATGTAGTTAAAAAAGGGTGGTACCTTCCAAGAGTTGTTATTCCATGTAGGGTTAGACATTACAGTTCTGTAGGTTCCTTGCACACTCACGAGAATGGCATTTCTGAAGAGCAAAAGGGAAGGAAAAAGGAAATTAGTGACACAGCAACAGTGTTACAACCACCAACCAGCTCATAAGACGAAAAAGATCAATTTGCCCAGAGCAAAAGGGCACATGGGAACAGGCACCCCTGCACTGCTGACGTGGAGCACCACCAATTCAAGGTCTTCAGTGCTGACTGATCGAGTACACCCCAAAAAGAGTCCACCAACTACAGGTGGCTGGGCAGAAGGCACTTTGGCACCCTGGGCACCCAGGGTGCAGGGATAGCAAAGAGGAGGAACGCAAAGCTCCCAGTAGCCAGGCTGGACCCCTTTCTTTACCTGTTCCCATCAAACAACACATGTTTAGGGGTTCCCAGTCGCTGCTCTAAACACCCAAATTCCTCAAGACCCTTGAGTGCCACTGCTTCTGCACGTCAGCTTCTGTGTAAACCAGCCCCTCCCCGCACGCTTGACTGGTTTCATTTCGCCTCCTTCCGCTTTCCCTTATTAATCCACGTGTCTCCCATAACTCACTCAGCACCTCCCTCTGCAGAGCTGACCTCCATCCTCCCCATAACCCCGGACGCACCCACAATTTCTTCACGCTGCCATTAACGAGGCACAGTTCACGTTCTCCGTGCGGATGTAACCCTCACCCTCTCCTAACCCCTCCACCCATGTCCCTGGCTGTAATTACCCCATGCCTCGTTATCTAATACCCAACACAAGCCTTGGGGCTGGGAACCATTGTTTATTTGGCTCTGCAACGTCACACACCCCGGTGGCGTTGTATAAATAAATTCCACAACCTGTTTGAGCCTGAGCTTGATTCAGACCTGAATTATCCCAGTTTCTAAGTGACTGCTGCAAATACCTTCACTTGCTGCTTTAGCAACACCAGCTTACACAACCAGCCACCACAGCTCCAGTGCCACTCACCACGGCAGCCAATTGCTCCCACGGACCACAACTGCACAAAAAACACCTTAAATCCCTCTACTTTTAAATACAAGTTGCAGATTACAAAGGGAAGAGGCAGGCAGAGGCACACTGCCCTCAGCAATGTGCCTGTCACCTGAAGGACAAGCTCCACGGGCCAGTGTCACCTCTCAGCCACCAAAGCATCCAGGCTTTGCCCCAGTCTCAGCACTTACACCCAGCAGGTTACCCTGTCACGAGCCTGAAGTACCACTAAGGATGAGATTCTGGAAGCAGCTTTACGCCAAACGGATTTCAGAGCGAAATAAAGCCAGCAGGCTTCATCTCCATGGAGCTCCTGCAACACAACATAGGCTGAGCAAGTTACTCAGGGCAGAGGTCTTTCTTATTAACTACCTAGTAAATTCAGATTAAAGTCAGACAGCTTTTCCCCCTCCCTCACATAAAAATCAGATGCTATCCAGCCCCGAGGAATCAATCCAGCTCCTGCAATAAGGAAAACCTGCTCGCAGCCACATGACACCACACACAATCCAGAAGACTGTGGCCCTTCAGATACTCATTAAACTTTTTTCCCCTAGAAAAGTCTCCAGCAAAGGATAATTTGCCTTCAATTCATTTTCTACAGTCAGGATGGATGGTAACTAAGTACTGGATATGGAAGCACATGAGAAGTCCCAGGGCAGCCATCCCAGCTCATGAACACATCAGTGCAAAAACCTGTGGACAGTCACCACCTACTGCCCCAGTCACGTGTGCCGGTTCCAGCATCCATGTGATGCTTCAGAGGGGCAATCAAAGCCCTGAGCCAAACACAGGGAGGAGGGGAAGGAAGCACCAAGACACAACACAACCATTAAGAGGTAAACAGAGGCCTGAGAAGAGCCAAGGCTGGGTGGCTGCTGTGGAAGCTCAGTTAACACACTTCAAGACAAGGAGCGGAGAATAAGTCAACTCACCATCCCCAAATGGTCACAAGAGCCTTGTCAACTTGCACAGACTGAAGACCAGTTCCAAAAAAACACTAAGCACGGCGTTGGGAAGGCAAATGGACCGTTTTGAGAACGTAGGATTAGCTTTTTTACTGGAGAAGGGGAACACAACAGCAGCACACAACAACTAACACTGTGGGTTTGAGACACCTGTGAGAGACATCGTTTTATGAGTCAGCAGTTCATGTCAACACAAAAGATGCCAAAATCTTGCTGTATGTGATGGTGTTTACAGGTGGAGGAACTCTGCCCTCTCATAGGAAGGAGCTGTGCTTTGCAGACCCTTCCTGACCACCCAGCTGAACCTCCTGTCCACAGGCAAGTCCCTTTCCATCTACACTACCCTCGGAGCAGGTTGGCCAACACAAAAGTTATCATATCACAGCCCATCTTCTGGCTTCTTTTCCCTACAAAGGCAAGGCCCCCAATCTCTTTTAAAAAGGCAGTGTGGTACTCCCACACCAGACTCATATCCTACAATATTCTCTCAAGGAAACTGTGGCAAAGATCACTCTGGGTTGATCTCCATAACAGGCTGGAGGTCAGGGAGCCCTGCTGCCAGATGACACTCCAGGCTTAAACCTGGTTTTTATTTAGGCAATACCCAACCCAGCCTGGCAGCCTCCTGTCCCTGCAACATCAGTGGCTAAAAAGGGATGCAGGAGTCTGATCAGTTACAGATTTCTACAGAATCCCAGAATGGTTTAAGTTGGAAGGGACCACAGTGGGTCATCTGGTTCATCCTTCCTGCCCAAGCAGGATCATCTCAGAGCACATGGCACAGGACTGTGTCCAGAGGGTTCTGAAATACCTCCAGTGAGGGAAACTCCACAGCCTCTCTGGGCAATCTGTTCCAGTGTGTGGTCACTTGCACAGCACAGGAAAGAAGTATTTTCCCCCTATACAAATAAATAAATACCTCCCTTAAAAAAGGTGATGCAGTTCATGTCATTAAAAGAAGCCACACTGTTCTTATCAAAGCCTGGACCCACTCCAGTACATGATGAGCAGGTCCCTTTGCAAAGCACATTTGGGCCTTTCCCTCTGAAAGCCACCTTAAAAATATAAGACCCAACTAAGTGGGCCTCATACTCCTTAATCCTTTGAAATTCACCATCACTTCACCTTATTTATTCCAAGAGCTTAATGCTGCAGCTGGACCTACATGATCAACCCTATCAGCCAAGTTACGACCAACACAACCAAGCCCAAACTTACAAAAACTATTAACTTGTAAAAAGCGTTATCACATTTTCTCTCCCAAAACATTTAACCTGCTAACAAGTATCTGTCTCAGTGTGTTACCATCCTCCCATTGTCCTGATCTGAGTTAGCAGGCTTACACTAAAACACAGCAAGAGCCAAGAGCACTCATCCAAGCAGAGCCTGCAAGAACAGACCCCCTTTGGGGCAGCGACAGTTGAGGTCGATTTAATGCGAAAACAAACTACTTTTCCATTCAAGTCCAAAGCAGAGACAAAGAATTTTATGTGGCTCAGATTGCACAGTCAGCTGTCTTTTTAGGAACAGATCGGATTTAACAGTTCTATGGCAGTCCAGAAAAAAAAAAATAAAAATGAGCCTGACAGAAGTTTATGGTTTGGCCAGTACTGCACTGTGCAAAATCCAGGCACTTGTCTGCAGTGCTCTCATGGCCTTCAGCTGGTACCTCAAAGTCATCATCATCAACATCAGTTCCAAGAAGGTATTTTGAGAGACACTGGAACAGGTTTCCCAGAGAAGCTGTGGCTGCCTCATCCCTGGAAGTGTTCCAGGCCAGGTTGGATGGGGCTTGGAGCAACCTGGGATAGTGGAAGGTGTCCCTCCCCGTGGCAGGGGGTTGGAACAAGATGGG
This sequence comes from Pseudopipra pipra, assembly GCF_036250125.1. Classification (NCBI taxonomy): domain Eukaryota; kingdom Metazoa; phylum Chordata; class Aves; order Passeriformes; family Pipridae; genus Pseudopipra; species Pseudopipra pipra. The sequence goes on from NC_087554.1 coordinate 62,098,164, forward strand.
CTTTAAGGTCCCTTCCAACCCAAACCATTTAGGATGCTGTGATTTTTCAGGATTCAGCCTGATGCACAAATGCATTTTTATCTCATTTCAAAGAAAGACAAAACTCCTCTCTGAAGCTCTGCCCAATCATTCTCTCTCACATCACACAGATTGCATTTCACACCATTTCTACACTGGAGAACCGAAATGACACCATTTGTCAATGAGACCATTCTCACCATAGGGACCCATATTCTGAAGCAGCAGAGATGTGCTCAGGCTCTTCAACTTGACTATTTCAGGGCCTAATGCAGACAGAGAAACTAATATTAGCATGTATTGCTATGGAAAGGAATATAAGCCAAACCTTCACTGGTTTATATCTAAACCCTTTGAGACATCCAACGTCAACGCTAAACAAATCTTCACCTGGCAAACACTTGGAGAGCCTTCAGCTGAAGCTGCCAGGTAAGGGAATGCAGTATTTGGGGATATTTTTGCTACATACACTGGGGACATACCTCTGACACACACAAAGCCCAGAGAAGCTTCATGACAGCTGCAAAAACAACTTTGTCCTGGCTAACATTCACATAATGAAATTACAGCTTCACTCCAGGGAAAAAGGAAAAAGCACTTAAGTTTTGTTTAGATTGAAGTGCTTCGAGCCACACCACTTATCTGCTATCAGAGCAGATTGCAGGGCTGCTCCAATGATTATTCTGTAATGAAGTAACTGGAATTGGAAGGTATGCAATTAGTCCTATCTCCTCCCCTGCCACCCCCCCAACAAGAAAAAAACCAGCACAGACGTTATCACCTCTTCCTCTAGCTCTGCTACCCTCATTTAAAATACCCACAAAGCAAAGTAGGGCTGTCACAAGCTGCTAACAAGCCTGTCTTGGCCCTGACTGGCAGCAAAGGTGATATTATCAGCATCTCCCCAGGAGAAAGTTACTGGGTTACCTAATGGGATGCTTTCTCAGGTACCCCCCCACACATTTATATTAAGCTTAACATGCCTGCATTTAGCTATTTCAGTAAAAGCAAAGCACTTTTGAGATGGAAAAAAAAAAGGCACTGCTGTACCTACCAGCTTTAAGTTAAAGCATCTCTCATTAATCCTCCTGGGCACGATCACTGGGAAGTGAATATATTAAACTCAGGACACAGGTATTGCTTGCTGGCACTCTGGATAGGTTTACTGACTCCAGCCTGGCTCATTTTACCTGGGTCATTTACCCTCCCTTCCCTTAAAGAGCTGTGTTTTATGTTTGTGAAGTGGTATATGCAGCTTTTCCATAACTGCAGCTAATAGCTGGAAGAGGCAGAAAGGCCCCAGACACCCCACAGCCAAATGGCAACTCACAGTAAATCCCTGATTCCAAACTGTAATTCTGATAAAATACATGTTGGCATTTATTCAGGCTCCAAAGCTCACTCATCTCATCTCCTCTCCTCCACCCCAGCAATACCCGTTGGGGTCTAATTAAAGACATGGCTTCTCCCAACAGCCTCTGCCTCATGTATATCCCAGAGAAGTTTCTCTATTTGTGACCCAAGGAACACAAGGGAGAGCTGGAGGGACAAGGGGGATTCCCCCAGACCTTAAAAAAAAAATTATATAAAAATATTTTAAAAAAACCCCAACACTATTAATGCAACAATGAACTTGTTCTATATAGGTCCACTACTGATGCAACAATTTTACACTCAGATTAAGTTCCTTGACTTTTTTCCAAGCTAAGTTCTTTCCAATTTCTTAAAAACATTTTCCCAAAGACAATGGGCCATCCCTGCAGGATGCACTGGTGCCTTCACTTCCTTGGATTCAGTCAGGCCAGGGATGAAGCTGTTAACACCTCACAAAATCCATACACAACCCTTTCCTTGCTGGATACATCTACAGATCCAAAAGAAGAAAAAGAGCTTTAAAAAAATCCCTTTTAAGGCAAGTAGAGTGTGCAGAGACATTTGCTACAAAGGTATGTAAACTGCTACTATTTATCCCACAATTTATCCCATGGCCTCCAGCTGACACATCCCTGGACAGCATTTTAACAGCCCCATAAGCAGTTAAAGCTGAACAAGGCAACCATCAGGAAAACTGGTTTAGTCCACTGCTGGTGGCATCCCATGCCCTATCCATGGAGGAAGCATGACTCAAACTGCTCTGAGCTCCCATCCACAGCACAGGCTGAATTCCCAGTAACTTGTACCAAAGCCACATCTCCAACTGCTTCTGCTGCGAGACCAATTCGAAGCAAGTTATTTTACATTTTAATATGACTACATCTGCGGCCCTAAAAAAATCCACAAGCATTTTAAGAAAAAGACAGGGATTTTTTTTCTTTTCCTTAACACCACAGAAGATGGATTCACTGCTACCAGTAATCCTCCCACAGCCCAAGTTTCAGAAGCAGCAGCAGATTTACTTAGATTTCAGACGCATAAACAAGCGCTCTCTGCATCACTTCATTCATGTGTTTATTAAGATAAAGTTACCTCATTAAAAAAAAAAAAAAACAATGGTAGAGTGTCATCCTCCTCTAGAGAGGAAATTAAATGAAAAAAGGTGAGGAACTCACAGTCTGACCCACAGCTGATGGCAGGTTCTGGTGCCCTGATGGTTCGATCAAGGTGTATAAACCCACTTCCAGGGACAGGTTTTCCTTAAGGGTTTGGTTTGTTTGGGGTTTTTTTTCAGAATTCCCTTACCAAATCCCTGACACTTGTCTCAAGCTACCAGGCCTTCCATATATGTTTACAGGGAGCTTCTCTCCACCTCAGGAGTCAGGACGGGAGGAAGGACAAAACCTCTGCAGACAAAAACATTAAGAGGCCCAAGGCAAGAGCAAAGGCTTCACGATGGAAAGGATTCTTACTCTTTGCAATGATGGCAAAGTTCAGCACAAAGACCTCAATGAAGAGCTTTATAAATCCAAAGAGAGCTGGGATGCCTCTGGAAGCACATGAATCAGTGAACATAAACCCCAGTTCAACACCAGCCTCTATCACTGATACACAAGTCCTGCTTGAACCCAGGATCCAAACTTTTTTTTAAAATATAGCCTCTAGTGTGAGTGTGACACACCGCAAAAAGCCAGACCACAGGCACAAGCCACGAGTTAGTCTTTGAAGTTTAGATACACCAGAAAATTATTTCACCTACCCAGATGCAGAGGGATAGCTGCTGCCTTTGATGCTACAAGACATTTTGGTCTTACACTGCCCAAGGACTTCAAATTGCTTGCTGGGCTTGCAGCGTGGCAACACCCAAGCCTACACATACACACGAGCCTAATTATGCCTGGTCTAGACTTGGGGGGAGGAAAAGAAAAAAAGAGAGAAGAAATATTTTCACTGATGTTAGCACGCAAAGAAAATAATAGCACATACAAAGAAATCTCCAGAGTGACTTATGAAGAAGATTTTATGCCTGGCTTTCTGCCAATTAGAGAGGAATTAAAGAGTCTAGCAATATAACCCCGCTCATCCCAAGGAAAAAAACTGCATTTTTAAGTGATCAACGGAGTAAGAGGGAGGAGGAAAGAGGGACAAAGACTCGGGACTGCAGCTGCACAGAGCAACATAGGAAGTTCCTGGTGGTACCGAGACAGAAATTGGGCACGAATAGTTCAGATTTTAAAATTAATCCAGTCTATTGCATCCAAAAGAAAATCGGGACATAACAGCTGATTCCAAATAACAGCATTCCAATAAAGCAGACACTATGTTTTTTTACTATAAAATTCCAACTGCTTCAATATTTCACAGATTATTCTGACTGCCAACCAGCAAAATCAGTGAAAGGTGGAGGTCACAAAAACAAAAGCAAACCAAGTGGAAACGGCATGACTAGATATCTTAGGGAGCTGAAAATGTGTCAAAACCCAGCCTTTCATGAGAAAGAACATTTAGTAGCTATCTGCAGTGATGAATTTACATCCAAACTCTTTGGAGCTTAAAAATTCACATCATGAGACCAGCTTTTAGCGGAATTAGGACCAGACTTGACATGCCCCAGTTTCCCCAAGGTTACTTTTTGAAATGCAGCTACACTTAAAATATTTTCAGTGCTCTTCTCACACTGCAGAAGAGCAAGCAAAGCCTACCTTCTAATTTTACTGTTTGAGGGGTTTTTATAAGAATTTAACTTCAGCACTTTTTTATTTGAATGACAAAAGGAATTCTGCATTAGACTGCAGGTTGAAAGTTACTGGAAATGGCAGCGAGACACTGTTATTTATATAAAGTCACTGCAAGGAGAAAAAAGTTACTGAAGCTTTCTAAATCAAACTTTGTAAAACACCAAAATCACAGAATGAACCAGAAGTAGCTCGGGAGTTGCTAGGGATGTTTCAAGTTAATAAAATTCTAAATTAAATGGCTGCCGCTTAGGTTTGCCAAAAAATTATGCAAATTTCCAAAGTTCATACATAGTAATTAGCACAGCAAAAAGCAGGTCCCAAATAAGTGATGAAGTTAGCCTCGCTCTTATTTTTCCAGCAGATGGAATTAGCTATGTGTGAAGCTATTTTTTTTTTTTTTGCAATTGGAGATTAAACATATTATCCTGAATATCAATTCTGCAAGTACAGCATGTTGGATACACACACTCATGGAAGCAGGAACATGCAAAAGGCAGTCTGAATCCCTCTCTTCCATCATTCTAAACAGGACACTGAAGAGGCTGGGAGGGGGGAGGGTTTACATATTTAAGATTTCATTTTTCAAACTGATTGCTGACAACTTAGTTGAGACAAGTTGTCTCAAAGTACAAGTAGAGTTAATAGTCCAAACAGGTTTTTCCATAGAAAAACGTCTGCCTCGACTAAAAATACGTCCTCTTGATGTGCTAATTGACAGATCACAAAAAGCCATCCAAACTGCAAGTTGAAACAACACATGTAAACAGAAAGTCTCCTGGTTTTGCCCATTACTGCTCCAAAACCTGGTTCACAGGCACATCCATCCTACATTGGATATCATATACTGTAACATAAATTCACCTTTTCCATTCCTGTTACTGATTTGCCACTTCACACTTCGAGACACAACCTCCTCCTCAGCTCTGCAGTTCTCCAGCAATGGCTGAGCCTCACGTGTGCCCTTGACCAAAATACTCCACCTGTGTTCCACATTCTGAATTTAGTTTCCCTTAAGAAGTGAAAACAAGCTGCAAGTCTTGCTACACGAATATTACTTTCGGGTAGCCCAGCAAAGACCTCTGGAATCTGTGTGTGCTACAAAAAGAACCCAAATCTCACATAATTGAAGGAACATGGGGAGGGGAAAGCAAAGTTTAACTCTAATTTAAAAGTCAAGTAAGTGACACGCTGGACTGAATGCTATTAACCAAAACTGCAAGTTAAAGGTAGATGTACTGAGAGCAGTAGAAACTCTGCCCGCAACAAAATGAGAATTCTCTTACAAAAATACCTCTGTGGCCAAATGAAACACTGAGTTTAAGTAAGAAAGCAAGCACTTACACCTATCGTGCTCTCCTTTCTCAACTAGGGAGTCTGATTTATCTCAAAGCAATCAAAAGAAAATACTTTGATTTTTAAAGTCAGAAAAGCTGCAGAAATGAAAGCCCTGTCTGGCATGAACAAACGATATTTCTGAAATCAAAAGAAGATTTTCCAAGTTAGGGGAAGGGCGAAAACAGCCCCGAATAACTTACTTTGCATAGCCCAGTTCCTGCCAAAACAGTTCTGAAATCCCATGGTAGTTCAGATAATTTCCATTCTTAGACAAAAAAAAAAAAAAAAAAAAAGGCTAGATTGAACATTAGCAACATTAATTGTGTGATATGACCTGAATGATGCAAGAACAAGTAGTTAAGTGAACCACAGCATCTGCTGAATTTTTAATCACTAGTTGTTTTGCTGCAAGGCAGAAGAACACTGTATATTAGCTTCCAAGCGCTGCACAGAATGGCACATTAGGACAGCAGGATTTAAACTGGCAGGAATTCTGCCTCCCTGCTACCTAAATGCCATCACTTCGCTGTGAACTGCAGACAGAGCAGCTTCTAAAGCGGGATTATTTTTTAATCACATGGGGGGGGGAGGGAAAAGCACTGTTTTCTGCACCCCAAGATGCCGGTCGGCCATTTCTGAATAATATATTTAATTTTTTTTAAAGCTGACATTTTCTTAACAGCCACCTATGCGTCCCTACGTAGGGTATTTTTACTTTCCAAACAGCTTTAAGTAGTCATGTGGCTGCCCAGCAGCAGCTTGCTGCCAAAGAGGTAGCTGAACCTCCAGTGTGTAGGAAGGTGATCTATGTAAACATTCCTATTAGCTCTGTACTGCACCAGGAGGAGCAACTGCAACATGTTTAGGCACACCTGAGCTATATTTAATCCATCTTCCTCTGACATCCATTGCAATGACGCTGCAGACGCCCAAATTTGGACAGCCAGGTCATGGTACCATTGATGAGAGTCAACAAGCCCATCCTATACCCACACCAGCCAGTCCTGCTGTGATTTCTCTGTGTCTGACACCCAAAATAGCCAGATTAAACCAACCACCCTGCCTGCAGTGGTAAATACAGCTCCAGCTATGCTCTAGGCATGAAACTGCAACAGCAGGATTAGCAAGTGATACAGCAGATATCCCCCTTCCACAACAAAGACAAAAAGAGAAGAGTTATTTGGGGGATAAACACTAATTCCACAACTACAATGCAAATTCCAAACAAATCCCACAATTACAGCCAGGATCTGCACTAGGGGCAAAGATCCTGATTCAAATTTTAGGGGTCAAAAAAGAGGACATTTTAAAAAAAGGACAACATTCATACATTAAAAAGTCTGTCACACTGACTTTAATAGAATCTATGTTTAATAAATTAATAGAATCAAAACAGCTTAGAAAACAAAACCAGCAAAATATGCTACAAACAAAAACGGAGCAGCCACACATACCAAAGCAGCATTCCTGTGCCCCCCTTCCTAGAGAGCTTACAGAGCCAGGAAGAGGATCTCTAACCAACAACTTTCACTAAACCAAGGTCTCCTTCAAAAGCTTAAATGTACAGGAACACCCAGTGATACATCTGATGACCAAATAATCCACAAGAGCCAAAAATCCCAGCAGACAAGGGCAAGAGAGATGCTTCCCAAGATACATTATCTTTAATGACAGGCTTAGGATCAGTCCTACATTTTCCTTGCAGGCTCAACTATTCAGGTACAAGAAAAGCTGCTCTCTTCTCTGAAGCCAGGTATCAAACCTGCAACAGGAATATTAAAATATGTCATGTCTGCTGGGAATACAGCCATCAGTGTGTGAGGATTATACCAAAATGCTTGTTTGGCTGTGCTACAGGGCAGTGAGAAGTGAAAATAACATGTTATGATGAATGTGTTGACACCTGGAACCTCAGGGTCAGTTATTACCTCGGTAGTATCGTGCATATACTATACAGTATTCAACTTCACATCACCAGAAACTTAACTTGGCACCTCCATACCCCAAAACCACAGTCCTTCCTGGAAGGGGAACTACAGGCCAGCCTCTGTGAACACCCACAGCATGCTACAAAACGAGCTTCCAAACTGAAGAGACACAGAAAGACGTTTTATACCCTATAAGACACTTAGTTGCAGCTCAGCACTTGACAAGCCACTCACAATTCCTCACGACCCCTCCCTAAATGGAGAAAAGGTTTTAAAGAGCATTTAGTGCAAGTGAAACATCCCCAGCTTTCACCTCAGCCTCTCCTTGTTCTCCTTATTAAATACAAAAGAGACGACTTAGTCATACAGAGCACGCAGGATGGTTTTAAGACAGTGGTATTAAATCAAATCCCACAACTTTTCACACCTATTAAAATGTTACTTTGTCATTAGCAGGGGAGATTTTGATAAGCGCGACGCAATTAACAGACACTGCCTTTGTTGCCAGGCTGCTCGTGATGAAGCCCAGGCTCCCTGACATTCCATTTCTTCCCCTCCAAAGCCCTGTGCTATGGCAAATTTATGGGTTTTAGCGTGTAAGAGGAGAATTGGGCATGTTACCTTCAAAATCAGTCAATAAGGCTCTTTCACTCGGGCCCGGGGAAGGCGGGTGGCTGCTGGAAAGCAAGACAAGGCTCTCCCTTCCCCCTCCCCTCAGGACCCAAAAACGCTGCGTTCAAAACACTCCCATCCCCTGCAGCAAGGGATTAGCCATTTATTAAAAAGGAATCAAAACACTGTAAAAGGCTTCCAGTTAAGATTTCAAGGAAAAAAAAAAAAAAGAAAAAAGAAAAAAACCAAAACCCCAACGCAACACCCATGGAACCAGATTCCCATTAGGAATTCTTCTGAACGCCGAAGAACGAGCAGCTCAAGCCTGAGCAGGATGTCATTTGTCCGGACAACGCTGATCAAATGGCGCAAAAAGGAGGACAGAACTAGATTAATTTTTTTTTCAGTCAGTCATTTTGCTGCCTCCACGTTGAGCAGCAACAACGTTCACAACCTACAGGCATTTACTGGTTTAGACTTTGGACTTTTGAAACCACTGCCTACCTCCACGCTCGGCTTTTAGGGGGGTTTTTTTTGGCTCTTCTCTAGGGGTGACAGACAATTATAATGGCCAATTATGTAAAACCCTTCATCCGAGAAAACACGGAGCGCTACGCAAACACTCATTAGGACTCGCGACCCGAGTCTGCGCCGCACGTTCCCGGGTTCCACAGCCACCCTGGATATCCGCAAAACTGGATTCCCAGCGCCGTGGCACGGCCAGGACAGCGCTCAGCAGGGCAGGGTCAACCACTGGAGTACTCACACAGCCTCGCAGGCGGGTTCTGCAGCCCAGGCTGCCAGAGCTGAGCTCTACAGCCCCATCCAAGCCGGTTATTTAAAAGCAGAGCAGGGACGTACGCGGCTGTTGGGCGTTGTACGAAGCACCTCGCAGGACAAGCCTTAGATCCACTTCTCCGGCTGATACAAGGAGATTTCTCCAACTGGAAGCGGCACTGCGCAAGCCAAAAACCTCGGTTTACCGAAGAAATTAAAAGCTACACTGTTTCGAGTAAGGCCTCGGAGGAAGTAATTCCGAGAAGAAATCACTTCCACTGCAATTGTACTTTTAACCTTTCCTTAGGTTCTTACGCCGCCCCCCACGTGAACACGTTATTCAAACGTTATCACAACATCTAATAGCGATTAAAGCTGTCTCTTTTGGATCGCTGTTTATGTTTACCGAGTTCACAACCCCTCCCTGCGAAGGGCTTGATCGATGCGTGAAACACGGAGGGGGCGAGAGGGGGGGGAGCCGTGCGGTAAAAAAAAAATAAAAACCAGGACCAGGAAGTGACCGCAACTCGGTTGAGCAAAAATTTGGGGGGGGGGGGGGGGGGAAATAAGTGCAGGGGAAGGGAAGGGGGCGTTTTGAAAATCAAGTCCGCGAGAAGGCAGAGAGCAGCGGGGCTGTGTCCCCACGGCCACGCGTGGGGCGGTCGCGTTACGCAACCGCGGGGGGGACGGGGATGCCCCGAGCCCCGCACGGTGACCCGGCGGTGCGGGGGGGGGGGGACGGGGCCGCTCCCGGGCCGGGAGAGCAGCGGGAGCGCTGCCAGGGCAGGGCAGGGCAGGGCAGGGAGCGCGATAACCCCCCCCCCGGGGAGAAGCGGGCGCCAGGGGGGAGCGTTAAAACGACCGGGTAAAATAACGCGGAGCGGAGCGCAGGGGGCGCGGAGCCCTCGGCGCGGCCCCGTCCTGCGGGCGGGCAGCGGCCCCGCCGCCGCCATGGCCGGCGGAGCGCGGGCGGGCCCCGCTGGCCGCTCGGCCGCCCACCTGCCCCGCACCGGGCCGGACCCGGCGCCCACCCACCCACCGCCGCCGCCGCGCCCGCGGGAGCCTACCCGGAGCGGGGCCGGAGCACGGGGCGCCGCGGAGCCGCCAGGCTCGGCTGGGCTCGGCTCGGCTCGGCCCGGCCGGATCCCCCCTGCGCCCCGGCGGCGGCGGGAGGAGCCGCGGCGGCCGCGCCAATCCGGGGCGGAGCGGGGCGGGACGCGGAGCCGGCGGGGAGGGACGCGGGGAGGGACGCGGGGCCGCCCCCGCGCCGCGCCAGGCACCGGCCGCCCCGCCGCGCCAGGCACCGGGGGCTCGGCTCGGGGCGCTGCCCGTTCCTCGGGACTCGAGCCCCCCCCGCGGTGCCCCGCAACCCCCGCTGCTCGCCCCGGTGTGCCCGGGCTCGGAGCGCCCTGCCCGGGTTTGGCGACCAACGTGGCACTGGGAGCCGCGGGGGTGCTGGTTCTCGGCCCGCTCGGTGGCACCGGCAGGTTAACGTGGTGGTAACAGGCTAAAAACCTACACGGTCCTCTGCGGGAGACCAAAAACTCGTTGGATAGAGCTCCTGGCTTTGAAATCTGCTGAACTCCCGACTGCAGGGCCGAAAGAATCACAGGATCAGTTAGGTTGGAAAAGACCTCTGAGATCATCGAGTCCAACCTATGACTGAACACCACCACCGTGTCAGGTAGACCGTGGCACAAAGTGCCACATCGAATCTTTCCTTAAACACCTCCAGGGTGACTCCACCACCTTCCTGGACAGCCCATCACAAAAGAGCTGCTGGGAGGTCACCGAGAGTGTCCCTCGGTACTGAAACCCCACCAGAGCCGTGCTAGCCTTGCCAGCTTGTTTTGCCAACGTTGCCTCCTCGGGAACAATCACTAAATACCCTTTTGCTGTCATCTGTCCTTGACAGTGGAAAACACGAGCTGCTGTTCCTGGTGTAGATTATCCGAGGAGGCACAGCTGTGCAGACCCGGGCAGTGGTTTGTCACGCAAGTGTCACCCCAGCCATCCTCTCTGTGCCGTCCTGGTGAAGGCTCAGCCTGCAGGGAGAAAGAAACGGGCACTGGAGAAATCCTTCTAAACCAGAGGTATCAAGAACAAGCAAGAAACACAAAGGGAAGGCATTGGAAAAAGGGGAATAAAGGGGCGGTACCAGCTGATGGCTTGAGCCTAAAGGGGTTCCTGCAAGAAGGAGCTTCCCCTCTCCTTAAAAGATTTTGGCAGTTCACTTCCAGTTGGAGGGATGTGGGCAGGGATGGAGGTCCCCACGGAGGACCACCTATGACTCAGGGGGAGGGCAGTGTAGCAAACCAAAAGGGCCTGGTTTCTCTCACACCCAAGAGAACAGCATGAAGCTGTCAGGAGGGGTTTAGGTTTGATCTTAGGAAAAGGTTTTTCACCCGGAGGGTGGTCGGGCACTGAACAGGCTCCCCAGGGCAGTGGGCACAGCACCAATTCTGCCAAATTGAAGAAGCATTTGGATGACGCTCTCAGGGACAGGGTGGGATTGTTGGGGTGTCCTGTGCAGGGCCAGGAGTTGGACTGGATGATCCTTGTGGGCACTTCCAACTGAGGATATTCTATGATTCTATGATTCCCTGACCTGCAGGAGGGCAGCACTACTTACTCTGTGTAATAGAACACTGTGAGGAGATCCTTGAGGCTGTTCTCAAGCTAAAAAGCAGTCTAAATGTGTGTCAGCACAGCACTGTGATAGTCCTGAGGAGGGGCAGAGTTAATTAGCCAAGGCCCAGGATCACATTAACATGGATTCTCAGATGGCTGAGATGAACCTCCCAAAGTCTCTGGAGTCCCTATTGACTACAGCCACTACATACAAAGACAAAGTGAGGGCAGGAGGGAAGATAGAGGTAAAATGAGTTGCTGAAGGTCAAATATTAGATCAGGAGAGAAGAGAAATCAGACCCTACAGTTCCTCACCCCTCCAGTACTTTCTCCTCTGAACTGTAACAAAACCCCAGAACAACAACGGGATTTAGCTGCTGCTGACACAGGAGCTTCCTGTGTTCCAGGGAAAAATTCTGTATTTTGGTATAGGACCAAATGCACATGGAAAAAAAACCTCTTTACTAGCATGGCCCCACAGTTCAGTGACATACAGTGACACACAAGATATCACCAGATGACTTAAAGGGAAATGAAATATGTGCCCTGTCATTAGAAAAAGGCCCCACAAAGGTACAGCCCCAGTCTTTTGTTGTAAGTTGATAAAGAGAGAAAACTGCCATTTGCTGCTAAGTGACTCCTAACGATTAAACAACCTTTCTCCTCTCACCCCCTCGGGGCAATTAGAGATAATATAAGAAAGATTTTGCACATTGTTTAGCTTACATGGCCATCTGGTCCTTCTGCATTTCAGTAGCCTTGAACATTAAAAAAAAAAAATAGATAAAGAAAACCAGTCCTATCTTATTGGAGACCTGGAGAAGTTTAACTCTGTCAGAGTACACAGGATTAACCAAGTCCTTACAGCTCTTTTATTGCTTCCATCTTGATTAACAGTCATATTCGTCACAGCTTTGTGTTGTCCTCTGTAAACTGAGCTGTTCCTTACTGACACTGTTTCAACCACGAAACACAACTCCAGCAGTTGCATCTGGCTCCTGTAGCTGTTCTGATCCTGGGCAATGGAGACACAACAGAGGCACATGCTGAGAAAAGATCCATACAGGTTTTCAGCCAAAATTTAAAACCAGTATTACTAGAAGTCTTGTGTGAGTAGGGAAAAGGGTGCTCTTTTCAAAGGAAAATGCAGCGGTCTTGGCCTAACTCAGAAACCTTCCTGCTGCTCAGACGTCACCTAATCCCACGGCACTAAGCAGTTTCTTCATCTGCTTTTGCTCAAGGGGATAAAAGCACAATTCCCCCAAAGTAACCTGCTCCAAAGTCTCTGGAAACAACAAAAAGTTTGGTCTCAACTCAGCTTATGGTTGGCTTATGGTTGAATCCAGCACTTGTTCTGGGGTTAATTCCTGCTCCACTCTTCCTGGTGGAAGAAAACCAAGAAGGGTTCAGTCTGTTTGGAAAGAATGTGATTTCCTTAAGAATGTGGCTTTGGGCCTTGTAGGAAGAAGCCAGCTGAGGATGCTTTCACCTGTAGTGCTGGAGCAGGCTTTTGACTGAAATCTGTATCAGCAGGGAAGATTCAGTGTAAACACACTGTGAATAACAGAGGATTTATGCTGAGGCAAAAACCACTCAGGCTCTGTTCCCAACTGCACTTTGCATTGTAACATCGCTAGTTTGCATTTTAGGGAGAGCAGGGAGCTTATAAATGTGCTGCAACATCCAGCTTTTGGGTATCAGCTGCCAGAGTGCAATAGAATACCCAGAGTCAGGTACCTCGTCCTTCTATTTATAGCCTGGAGAGTGTCAGACGCTTCCCAAGGGCGAGTGGAAACTCCCACCTGCCAAGCAGAGAGACCTGGGAGAAGGAAACATCAAAGGAGGGATGTATTAGACTTGCTTTGCATAGCCAGTGTGTAGGTGTTTCCATCAGCTTGGGATCCTGGGCCCACACATCTGGGGTTTTGGAGTCTGTCAGGACTCTTTGAAGGATCAGAGCAAGGACAACAATTCCTGTTTAACACCGTGGGTGTCAGGGTTGCATCTGATGTTTGTTATATGTGCTGATCTAGGTGGCAGAGAAATACCCAGGAAAGGGAAGACTCTCTCCAAACCCATCCAGGTGAGAGTCCAAATGTCTCTCTACCTGCTTGGACTGTGCCCTCCTCCAGGCTGAGGCATTGAGGGTTTGCTGGGTGGTTACCTCACACTCCTGGTAAAAATGGGCTGCAGCAAAAAAATAAACCTCAAAGAACAGAGCAAGAGGCTTAACTGTGTTTCCTATTTGTTGTAAGAGAGGAATTTCACTTCTATTCACCCTTACAATTTGTTCTGGTTTTTAAACTAGTGACCATTTCAGATGAAAAGCAGAAGTGGGGACAGCAGCCAATGCATCATAATGATTCTGCTGTTCAATCCTTGATTGAGAGCTTATCAATAAAATTTGACAGGAGGACACTCTGTGCCCTCTGCAGCATCACAGTTTGCCTACAGAGGATTTTCTTTGACTCCATGCAAGTGGCTGTGGGCTACAGCTTTATAATTCCATTTGCCTGAACTTTCACTGAAAATACATTCAGAAAATGTAATTATTTCAGGGTTAAATTTGGGGATAGGTTTCCCTACACCTTCCATACTGATTTTCATTTGTGCAAGAGTGGGAAGAATCACCCTCACAAAGAACAATATCCCATGTGAAGGAATGAAGAGCAGAAAGAACAAGTTAGCAGATTGCCATATAATGATCTCCTCAGTACAAAATGTATCTGGTAATGACAATTATATTGCCAAGGAACAGAGGAATTCAAATTGGTTCTCAAAGCTTCGATGGCTAAAATGTGGGGATATTATCATAAAATCATCAGGTCTGTATGAGAATGAGGGGTTTAACCTTCCAGGCATGTCTAATATCTGCACAGGATAATGAGTTCATAAATTCATATCGCTTGTTTACCTCTAATTAATGCTATTATGTTTATTCCTCTTAGCACAATATTTCTCTTAACATAATAAAATCAGTAGCAGTCAGGAATTTGGGTGAAAAACACCTGATTAACGTGTTTTATCTTAAAGCAACATTGCAATACTTCAAAATCTTGGCATTACCCAAACACATCGAGACCAGTGCGGTGACCTAAATATTGTCAGTGGAAGGTGTCACTGCAGCACGTTAAGGAAACCCATTCTGGCTGTAATTTACCTGGCTCAGGTAACACCTGCAAAGCTGCACAGCAAACCCTGAGCCTGCCAAGGACCTGAAGCAGATACTTGGGTTGCCTGGAAGGGCACACAGATGTGTTATCGCTGATGTTGTTATTTGAGCTCGTGAGATTAAGCCCAGGCTGTACCTCAGCTTCCTAAATTCAGCATCGACATCCACGTGAGTGGAAAGTAGCAAATGTGCCAGTCTGGATGCTCAGAGGAGCAAACAAGTGAAGCTCAGCGTGAAGATGCAGGTATGCAGTAAGGAAAAAATGATTTGGGGTTGGAAGGACACTCCTAAACTTGCTTTTTCCCTAGAACTTGTGTTTCAGCACGGGTCTCATCATGGGACTATATCGTGATATAAGGTAGAACTTCTGAATGACCTCAAATTTTACTGCCATGGGGGAAAAAGGGGAGTAACAAAAATCAACAAACATGAGGTCTGCATTGAATTGGAGTCTGGACAGTCTCTAAATCTGAGCTCCTGTAGTTCTGTTGTTTAATTGGATCTTTTGCAAGCCTTTGGGAAACCTGGCAGCATTCAGTAAACTCCACGCTGATTTTTTATTATCTATAGCAAATAAATGATTGTAGGATTAGCATTGGTCAGTGTCTGTGACTGTGCTGTAACCTTTGTCAGTCTGTACAGAAACAGGGGGTAACATTTCTCCAACTACTGCAGCCTGGGATGTGCAGAGACACTGACTTTCCAGTAATCACTGCCGTGGGGAAACAGCTCTGTGCTCTGACAGAACGGCCTTTAATCCATTTACTGCTGTACTAAAATCGTGTTTATAGGCAGAATTAGTGATACATTTCTGTAACTCCAGGCGGAGGTCCCGCATTTTCAGGCTGTTGGAAGGGCATGGCTGTCCTCTGGCGCTGACCATCGCTCCTGCTGCTCAGCAGTTTCCCGTTTGCCAGCACTTCTTTTATCCCAACGCCGTCCACATTTTTGCAGTGCCACCAAGCGGATGGTTCCCCCGTTAGCATTTTAGTTTCACACGTTATCATTTTAAAACAAATGCAGAACTGTCCAGTAGCTGAGTGGTGATAAGCACAACCCACCCCAGCGAAGCTGCAGAGTCAGCACGATGTGATACAGGAGGAAATAAAGGGTCTTTAATGAAAACCCTTTAAAAATGTGTTTGTGATGCTTTGAGGCCTGTGGAAACCTGTCTCTGGCTCCTCAGGAGGCAGCATAGCACAGTCACTGAGGTGTGGACATGGACCTTCTGGGCTCCTCAGTGCAAGAAA
This sequence comes from Pseudopipra pipra, assembly GCF_036250125.1. Taxonomy (NCBI): domain Eukaryota; kingdom Metazoa; phylum Chordata; class Aves; order Passeriformes; family Pipridae; genus Pseudopipra; species Pseudopipra pipra. Next base: position 62,113,999 of record NC_087554.1, read on the forward strand.
GATGTGGAACTCCTGGAGCAGGACCAGGGGAGGGCAATGAGGATGATTAAAGGACTGGAACCTCTCTTAGGAGGAAAGGCTGAGGGAGCCGGGCCTGTTCAGCCTTGAGATGACTGAGGGGACCTCATCAACAAGTATAAATATCTAAAGAAGGGGTGCCAGAAGATGGACCAGGCTCCGCTCTGTGGTGCCAAGTAATAAAAGAGGCAATGGGCAGAAACTGATGCACTGGAAGTTATACCTGAATATGAGGAAGAACTTTATCGTGTGGGTGACCAAGCACTGAACACACTGCCCAGAGAGGGTGTAGAGTCTCCTCCACTGGAGATATTCCAGAACCGTTTGGACACAACCCCGTGCCATGTGCTCTGGGATGACCCTGCTTGAGCAGGGAGGGGGGGACCAGACGACCCACTGTGGTCCCTTCCAGCCTCACCCGGTCTGTGATTCTGTGGGTGACGGGAAGGCAGCACGAGGTCTGGGGGCTCATCACACCGTCCCTGGGTCGCGGTGGGGAATGAGGGCTCCGTGACCCGGACCACCGCCAGGTGACCCCTGGGGCCAGGTAATCCCCGTAGCCAGGTAACCCCCGAGTATAGGGAACCACCAAGGTACAGGGAACCCGCGAAATCAGCGGTCCCCCGCCGCCATCTTAGCGTGCCCCCCTCCTGCACCGGGCGGGGCCTCAAGGCCGGGCCTCGCCCCCGCGCGCTCAGCGTCTTCACCTCCCTCACCCCGCCAGCCAATGAGCGGCAAGCGAGGGCGGGGAAATGCTGGGAGCAGCCAATGAAAATTAAACGGCACCCAGCGGGGGGGCCAATAAGCGTCGCGCTTCGAGATTCGGGTGCTGCCCGTCAACGGCCGATTGGAGGTCGCGGGCGGGCGGGCGGGCCGGGAGTGGCCAATGAGCGTTGGCGGGTGAGATTTGAAAGCGAGGCGGGGCGGCGCGCGCAGGGGGTGAGGGCCGTGCAGGTAATGGAGGGGACGGGGCGGAATCCGAGGGGTCTTGGGGGGGTCTTGGGGGGGTCTTGGGGGGATTTGGGGGCCCTAAAAGGACTGTAAGGCCCTGGGAATGGGCTTCGTGACGGGCCCCGCGGCGGGGGGGGTCGTGCCTGAGGAGGGGGCTGTGGTGGCGTTGCCTCCCCGGTGAGCTGGGCTGGGAACGCCTTGAGGCGCTGAGGGGACAGTCCTGTTGGCGACCCCTCACAGCGGGGTCTGGGGATGCCCGGCAACTCGTCCCGACCCCCGGGGTCCGTCCCGAAACTGCGGAGTCCAGGCCTTATTCAGCGTTAAACTTGCTGCAATTAAACATAGCGGTGTTTGCTCTGCCTGCTCTGATTTCTCGCTGTTCGCGCTAAAAGTGCAAACTGAGCACCTAAATGTTTTTATATCTATTATTACTATCCAGTTATTAATTGCCCTTTAGTTCTTGTGGTGTTGCTGGTCAAAATCAGCTCTTTTCCCTCGCTTTTATTTCTAAAAATAAATTTTCAGCTTTAGTGTTCGGTAGTTGTATGTTAGTCACTCACAAATCTTTTGTATAAGCCTCCTGTCCCATTCCTGATAACGGTCTTTATTTGAATTTATGCCAATTTAAATCCCAACTAATCTTCTAGGCTCCAGTTTGGGCGAGGTACCACACAGGAACAGTAACCTGGAGAGAAGAGACAGGTATGTTTGTTCTAAATATAACTAAGATATTGAGCATGTCGTACATTTTTAATGAGAGATCATTGGTAACTTCCTGCATTGCTTTTACTGACTTGAGAAGTGAGTTGGGAATACCTTTGTGGGAAGCTCTCTCTGTGTCTCTGCTTCTATTATATTTGCCTTCTTCAAGTTTTGGTTTAATTTTTATGCAGGATTTCTTACTGAGGTGTAGATCAGTTGTTCATGATGGACTTCAAGAAATCCCCTATACCCGCTGTCAAGGCTGATCTTTTTAGTCCAGTTCACTGATCATTCCTTTAGTTTAATCAGAGCTTGCTGTCTTGAAATGAAGAACCTCAGTAAATGACCAATTTATCAATAAATTAGTAACTGTTGGGTATTTAGTTTAGCTCTATCACCCTGCTTACTGTAGAGCTGTTTCATGGAAGTGGTGGAAGATGAGATGTCTGAAAGACCCTGCTTGAGGTGGAAAACCCTCAACGAGACAGGGTTCAGTGGGATGCAGGGGATGATAGAATCCCAGAATGGTTTGGGTTGGAAGGGACCTTAAAGCCCATCCAGTTCCAACCCCCTCCCATGGGCAGGGACATCTTCCACTACTCCAGGTTGCTCCAAGCCCCATCCAGCCTCGCCTGGAACAATTCCAGGGATTGGGCAGCCACAGATTCTCTGGGAAACCCATGTCAGGGCCTCTCCACCCTCAGAGCAAACATTTTTTTCCTATTATCCCATATAACCCTGCCTTCTCCCTTATCCAAAGCCCCTCTCCAGCTCTCCTGCAGCCCCTTTAGGTACTATTAGCACAGCATGTACAAACCAACTGACATTTGCCTTAAGTCTCCCTCAGGTTAAAAAAGTAGGGAGAAATCCTGCTTGAAATAACCACTATTGTACTGCAGTTGCATCCTGGAAACTCAGCTGGGGAATGGTGCCAAGTACTCTGATGCAGGACAAAAATTCCTTGCCATCAGATAGGGTGGAATCAAAATGCTCAGTGGCAACTTCCAACTTGCTTCCAAGTATTGTCCTACAGCCTTGTCGTGGTCATCTTCTCCCTCATCTCCTTAACGTGGAAAACAGCTGTGGTGAGAACAGACCTGCTGGCCAATCCCAGGCAGGGCTGCAATGTCCCCTCCTAATTTTGTGTCAGGCTTGTTGACCACTCAACAACCGAAGTAGCCCCTGGAATTAATAAAATAACGAGAAATTACCGAAAGGGTCATTGCTGAAATTATAATCTGAGTGTTTTTCTGGTACACGTACACAAACAAAAAACTTGGGGCTTTGCTTGTAGTGTTAAAACTTTTATGAAAAAGAAAAGAAAACGTGACAGTTTTTCCCTAATAACTGTGATCTTTCTCTCAGGTCCTCAGGATGGCTGCTACCTCCCAGTTTGCCAGTCGATACAAGAGGGATTTGAGCACGGAAGCCCTGAGAGCCAAAGTTGCCCGCAGGAGATCGACCCTTCAGAAGGAGAACAGGCACAAGCAGTTTGAGAAGGGCCGGCAGTTCGGGCTGGCAGATCTCAATGTTCAGCCCTCCAAAGAGAAGGGAATTTCTGAACTCAAGGAAACAAGGGAAACAGGCTCCCAAGAGAGCAGCAGCGTAAAACAAAGTAAAGGCTCGTTACAGACCTTTGTTAAAAATGCCTTTAAGTTGATTTAATAACATTATCAAACGGACCTAGTTGCAGTCAACATTTTAATTTGAAGAAAAGGTTTAAGATTTAAAGCCCCATGACTACCAGTCCTTCTAACTGTTAAAATCAAGAAAATAAAATCTTGATACAGGTGTATCCTCTTCCCTGCTCTGGTGGTGCGAGTGAGGTTTTGCTCTGATTTGGCTGGAGCAGCTAAAGGAAAAATGCATTTTGCTATTAATACTCAGTGGGAAGTCTCTTAATGATTGCTTTGTCCTTCAAGATGTGAAAAGCTCTGACCTAAAATCTCATCTAACATACAACTGGTGTCTGTCATGTCCTTGAAGTGTGCTTAGAAATGGGCAATTGTACCTTATAATTATATATACAATTAGTAAGGGGTAAATGCATAGCATAATTTTTTTATTTTAAAAATCGCTAGGTTTTGACAACTCAGCTTTCCCCTCAGAAAATCAGGCCTGCATATATACTGAATTTTGCCTCCCTGGCTCTCCTGAATGCTTGTGTTCTAAGAAATTAAGTTAATCTTTAAAAAAGTTAACAGAGTTCTTTAAAAATATTTTTACCTTCGATGTTTTGATAGCAGAAGATTATTGGGGGATAGTCCCTTATTGGTAGATAAGTGCAGTTTGTATTTAATAATATCAAGTATGAAATTTAATAAATTTATCTTTATTATCTTTAATAAATTTCAACTTTAAGTGGATATCAATTTTTCAGGTAGGCGTAAAATTCAAGTTTGGCATCATCTTAAGATTTTACTATTTCATATAATTTCTACCTCATTTATTCTCAGCCAGAGACTTCAGTATCCAAAGCTGACTTAAAGTTCAAAAAATTCTGAGATTCCAGACAGTTTTCTGCTCTTTGACTTAAGATGTTCCTCTTCCAGCTTGGAAAAATTTATTGCAAGTTCCTGACTTGCTTATTGTTGGCTCAGAAATACCTTCATGGTTTTAAGACACGTCTGTCTTCCCTCTCTGCTCCAGAACAAGCTGTAAGTGCAGCCACCAAGAGGGTGAACGAGCGCAGGGAGATGCTCCAGCGCTACAAAGAACAGAAGGAGCTTCGCAAGCTGGTGGAGCAGAGGGAGAAAGCCAAGAAGGGGGTGTTCAAAGTTGGGTTGTACAAACCAGCTGCACCTGGATTTCTTGCCCTTGCACCTGAGGATCCAGCGGTAGCAAAGCCAAAAGAGAAGGTGAGAAGAGTAATATTTAATATCTGAGTTAATTACATTTGTAAACTCTACCAGAATTTCTGCTTGTGTACAAATTCTGTGCGCTATTCCAAATAAACAGTTTGTTTTGAAAGTGCTTCACTGATATTTCTGTTATGAGAAGGAACAACGAAGGAGTCATTTAATTTTTTTTAAAATAATTTTATCGAAATTAGAGGCCTGGATGGGGTGAGGGAGAAACTTATTGAGTATATTAATCAGGCATTGGAATGGGCTGCCCAGAGAGGTGGTGGATTCACCATCCCTGGAGATTTTTAAACGCAGATTGGACGTGGCACTGAGTGCCATGATCTAGTAAATGGACTGGATTTGGACCAAGGGTTGGACTCGATGATCTCGGAGGTCTTTTCCAACCCAATCGATTCTATGATTCTATGATTCTATGATTTGGCTCATTTTTTTTAAAACAAAACCAGAAATACTACTAGTGATATGTAGATTTTTGTATTCATGACTCTTCAGTTCAAAAACTGGAATGATTCATCCACAAATGAAACAACTAATTTATTTTAGAACTAGTAACTTGCTCCTCTCTAGTCCACTTGACTTTGAAAGTTTTTCAGGTTACACACTTGACCCATTTTGCATGGACATATTGTTTTTTCCACGTTTATGCCTCTTGCTCACTCAGATGAGAGAGAAAAGGAGTATATTAACCCTTGTTTCCCTGGGGATGTTTCCAGGCAGCTCCTGCTTTCTCTGGAAGGATGACACGATCAAGGGCCAAGATCCAAGAAGGAAAATCTCTGATACCAAGTCTGATATCAACAGCACCTAAGTCCTCTACGGTTTGATTTTTTTATATATGTATATATAAACCTCAGTGAATAAATTTAGATGCCATTTCAGACCATAACTCAGGGTTGTATCTTTACAAGTTCTGGATCAGTTTTTCAATCAAATTTTTCAAGATACTGTAGCCAGCAAGAACTGCAAATGTGTAGAGGTGGTGGTGAGACTGAAGTTACAGAGTTTGGTTTTGGCTTGGGGAACCCAGTGCAATCCCCCTTGAATGCACAAACTGTCACAAACTCAGATTGTAAGAATCAGTTAATTCTTCACACATGCCAGCACTAAAGTAATTTTTATTTTTACTGTGAAGCATGGCAGTCCCTTGTGCTATTAATTTTATAAAAAAAGTGGGTTCTGGCGAGGAATTTCACCAGCAGGAATCTGTAAAAGAAGCTGCATTTTGAATCTTGCCTTACAAAACTTCAGTGTATTTGAAGGAATTCCAGTCATAACTTTACAAAGGGACAACTGAGTTAATATTGATTTATTTTTTTTTTAAATTGATTTTTGAAACACAGTGTGTACTGAGATGTGGCAGTAATTGGCACCTCATCTCATAATAAATATTTTCAATATTTTTCTTCATTCTTTTTCTGACAATTTCTTAACTAGTTGGATAATGGATGTTAACACATGTCTAAACCAATCTGCTTTAGTTATCAATAGTATCTCTTTGCCTTTTAAAGCCCTCTGTGCCAAATTATTTGACTTTCTGTTTTACTGTGAGCTAGAACAGAGAGATGAGGAAGGAAATTGGGCTGCTGAATTTCTGGAAATCTGATATTTCATGAAGGAATGTTGGTTTTTTTTTTTCCTCGTAGGTCAGTGCCCACGGGCAGAGCGCGCGCCCCGCACAAGCAGGACGTAAACAGATGGGCACAGCCAAAGGGGCTGAGAAGGAGAAAGGTATGGAAGTAGCATGATCCCTACATCTGACCCTCTGAAAGGATGCTGCTGGTTTGGTTTTGGGTGTAGGAAATGAGGAGTTTTCGAGGATGGCCATTCCTACCAGCTGTGACAAGCTGGCAGATCATCCAGGGATCTCATGTGCTTGTTGCCTCCATAGGCTGGGGGAATGGAATGCAGGGTACTGGCATTCCTGGTTACTGATTATTCACCCCAGGAGAGGGAAAAGAAACAGGTCAGTGGGCAGGATTGCATGATTGCCAGCTGCCTTAGCTCCTGGAGCTTTCTGTTTGCCTCTGAGAGGAATATCACAGGTAGCAACTGCTGCTGTCACAGAAGAGCAAGAGACTTTATCTGGAAAGATGAAAAGTAGCTGACATAAGGAAAGCACTATTTTTCCTTGGTATTGTGGATAGCCTGAAAAATAGCTGTTTGTATGACCTGTAAATATTTTCACTAAGATCTGTCTTCTGTCTGTACTGAAGACAGATGCATCTGTACAGTGATGTCAGATCTCTCAGTGAAAATCCTTGTGTAATTCAGCATTGGAAAAGGTTTGGAAAAGGACAGCCTGCTGGTAAAGCACATCAGCATAAGATGTTGGAGCCTGGAGCCCAAACTGCTGGTGCACACCAGGGCAACTGAGTGAATGTGTGATTGTCTTCTTGAAAAAACGACAAGAACAATCTTACATTTTTGTGTTTTGAAACAGTCCTTTCTGTTTCTGTCACTTTCTGTGTGACAATTAAATATATTTCTTAAAGAAAGAACAGCTAAAAAAATCCCTGCCACCTTTAGGGGAGTAGCTTTGATTAGAAATTCTTCCTCACAGCCCAGTGATATCTGTGCCTTAAGTAGATACAGCCAAGTCATGTGGAATATTGATGTTAATGCGAGATATTCACTAATTCAGAGTGAAATGACTTTCACATCATTAATCTAATTAAGTCAGCAAGCAGCAGACCTTTATTTAAATAAATTTCAGTAGTGCCTTCAGTGAACACTGAAAAGATCTATTATCGCTGTTTGTTATAACAATTAAAATGTTTAAATTTGGAAAAATTGTCATCCACTAGAATTGATTATTCCTTTTGTGCTGAATCAAGGATATGCAATATATGTATTTAACAAGATGGTCTTTAATGTCCCTTCCAGCTCAAACCATTCTGTGATTCTATGAAACACCAGTATAAAAACGTTTGTGAAGTGAATGTTTGATAAATCAAATATTATAATTATTTATCTAGTAATTTTTTTCCCCAACTTGTCATTTTAGCTTCTGCAGAATGGCAGCTGGACATTTAAAGACATGAATAACAGTAACCAAGTGGGGCTACTGGATTTCAGGAAGGCAGAGTATGGAATAAAGAGCCCCCATGAAATTTTTCTGTGCAGGAAAATGCTGTCATTTTTAAAGGCTATTAAAAACAGTACTAAAATACAAAGATGAAAATTATTAAGATGGGTAATATGGTGCATGAACTTCTCATATTTTATAAAGTATTTCAGAGGCAATTAGTCTTAAGAATACTTTGTTAGCTTACATTAAATTCTGACTTTGGAAATGTGTCGTATAATAGCCAGGGCATCACTTTGTTACACTGATGGTTTGCTTAAGCTTCCAGCTGTGCAAATAACCATGGCAAAGTTATTGTTCTAGAAAGCTTCATCTGTACAACAGGGATGGCATTGACTCTGATTGCAGGGAACATGGAGAAGGACAAAACCCCCAGCCCTGCTCATTCTGGCAAACCAATGCAGCTGATAATTGCTTGTGCACTTTTCTGATTCCTTCAGAATTTGAACTTTCAGTTATTACTTGAGTGCAGCTTCCTGAAACCTCTGGAATTATTGTCTCTTACAGTGTTGCAGACTGCAGCCCAGCCAGCCTCAAATGTGAGGATCACCAGAGCAGCTGCCTCTGCAGCCAGGCAGGTGCTGAAACCAACAGCTACTGCTGCTACTGCAGGTAAGTGAGGCAGTGAGTTGTGTGGCTCAACTGTACTTAGGCTGTGCCTAAATCATGCCAAATTGTCATGTAAGAAAAGGACTGAACAGTCTATCACTTAGACTGTCATCTGCAACTCTCTTCCAATATTTAAACCAAGATGTTGAAACCAGCATTGGACAGTTTCCCATAAAATCCATCACTGTGGAGCATCAGTGTCCACATGGTAATTACAGACTCACAGAACAAAGCCAGAACTGGTCAAGATTTGCCACTTTGGTGTATTGCTGTTTATGGACATATGATTATTAAATGTAGGATCAGGAACAGATACCTCTGGGTGAGATGAGAGCCTTTGTTCCTCAGGTCAGGAATTGCTCTTTGTTCATGTTTGCCTGTTTACTAGAATTTAATTCACCAACAGAAATCCATATAGAAATTAAAAATCTGAGCTTGAATTGGCCTGACATTCTCTCTTCAACCTTTGAGGAAATAAAGTGACTTTTATATTTAGTATATGACAACATCTAAAGACTAATGACTTAATAAATCTGTTTGCCTTTCTTGATGATGCATCTCTATTACTAGACTATTAAATCCTGGGCCAGGTTTTCTTTTGAATGAACTTTTGCAATGTTCTTTCTTCCCTCCAGCCACCTCCCACTTAAGAAGAAAAGCAATCTCTCCCTTTCTTTAGCAATTGGATTTTTATGGCAGTCTTTTGGTGGAAGATTTACCTTAATCAGGTGCCTTTTTGACCTCTGGGAGTTTCTCTTTTTCTAGGTAACCAGTCACAGAGAAAGACAACAAATGTAGGGAAGCAGAAGCAAGCTGTCAGACCTAATACCACGAAGGTAGGTTGTTTAATATCTGAAATGGAAAAGCAGTAAAACTGATTTAAGAGCCAATAACAGTCAGTGTCACTGTAGCTGAAATAAATGTTCAAGCATAGATGTAATAAATTCACTAATAAGCTAGATTTTGGGAAGAAGCTGTATGTATTTATACTGCCATATTTTGAAAATTAAGCTCAAATTTAGTGCTTATATAGAATTATAGAGTACCATGAGTTGGGAGGGACCCACAGGGATCATCAGAGTCCATCTCCTGGCCCTGCACAGCACAGTGTTAAGAATCCCACCATGTACATGGATGTGATTGATGAATTACTTAACTACTAATCAAGATCTGGACAATGATTTAAAATAGACAAGAAGTTCTTACATGGCATATCTCACATTCCATGTTTTAACTAGTAAAAAAAAAAAAAAGACTCTCTTGCTGATTTAATCAAGCAGTTGTGAATTTTGTGCAGTTGATTCCTTTTTGAAGCATGCCTTGAATCCTTTCCATCTTGGGTAACAATCTGAGACTCTAGAAGCTAAGAAATAAACACATTTTTAGGTTTTGAACCACCAAAAAATAAAGCTGAAATGCTATTCTCTGCAAGGCAGACAAGATTTATAACTCAAGGCAGTCATTGTGGTTCCTGGTGTCATCACTATGACAATGTTTCTGCCTCTATCAATGATTTTTCTCCTTTGCACTCCATTGTTCCCTCTCACACATCCCATCTCTGTTCCTGTTTCCATAACTGCACCTGTGTGTGCTCTGGTGTTCTCTTGAAATTGTGCAATCACACACAAACAGGAGGTAAGAGCACTTATATCTTCCTTAGACAAGTACCTCTTCCCAGGCAGGAGTCCCTGCCAGTTGGTAAACTTGCTGTAACCACAAAGTCATCTCCTTTGAAAAAGTGTGTTCAAAGCAGAATTCAAGGTTTAAATTCCTACCAGAGGTCACTGAAGTAAAACAAGACTTTCAATGGATTGAAGATGCCTATTTTCTTCAGAAACAGTCGAAGTTCTTTGGCTGGTTTGGGCTACCAGTCTCTCAATTGGGTGTCTCAGAAGTGTGTTCTGTGTGACTGTCTGTCCACACATCTCATAAGAATGTGGATTCAACTTACTGTTTAATTTTTTTCTCCTCTAATGACATTCTGTGGTCCCAACTGCACTTGTCTTGGGCTGCATTCCTCAGCTATCAGCCTATTTCAGCTTGTTTTTCAGCCTTTGGATTGCAGTATGTGGGTAAACTGTGATTATTCAACAGGCTAGTTGGATTTGGAGCCAGTAATTCTCCTCTTGAGGAGTTTATCACCTTAAAGCATTTTTTCTAGCAGTGGGAGCAAGCATTTGCTAATTGTAATTATTGTTTTGGTAGGTGAGGTTGTTCTGCTTTAGCCCCTTGAGTGGATTGTTGCATTCCTCGTAGAGAAGTGCTACTCCTGTCTCTAGAATGATTTGCAGGTGTCAAAAAATGTTGGTAAATCTTCACTTCTGTAGAGGTGTGCTGTTGTAGAAGGTGACCTACCTGAAACTGTTCCCTTCTTGATGGCTTTCAGACAGTCATGTTATAATTCATGTTATAATTTCCTATAGCAAACGATTGATGTGATAATTTGATTGGTCTATTTAATCTGTTACAGGTAATTCCTTCTAAACGTGAAGTGGAGAAAAACACTCAAGTGGATCCAGGGGCGAAAGGTCCTGCAGCTGATTCCAAACATTCAACACCAGTAGAACTGAAGCAAGAACAAAGCTCAGTGGAAAACAACAATTCTGCTCCAGGGAGACCCAAAACATGCTCTTTTGCACCCGGGAACTTTGTGTTTCAGCCACCGAGCGAATTAGCAAACTACAAAGTTAAACCCATGACTCCTTCAAGTGCAAAGGCTTTTTTGACACCCACTGCTTTCTGGAATTTCTCAAAATCTCCAGTGTAAGATTTTTTTTCTTCCTAAGGGACCTAAAATGCAAGTGAACCTCTCTGTGTGTTGACACAAGAAAAGATTTGTGTGAGATTCACTGTGGAACAAGCTGTTGTGGGGTTGTAGCACCTGATCATCATGGTTGGTCTCACTGATTAAATGTGGACTTAATACAGCAGCAAATATGGATATAATCCTTAATTCTGTCCATACTTTAGAAGCAGCTATCAGGGTCTCTGCCCTATATCCCTCTGCACAGATTTATTAATTCTAATAAGATTTGCTTGAGTTCTCTAGTGTTGGGTGGAGGATTGCCTTCTAAACTGCATTTCGGTGGATTTGGCCATATTTGATACGAGCTTCTCAATGTGTCTTAGCTCTAAATGTACTTTTGTTTCTTTGCAGCAAAAGAAATGAAAAATCCAGTGAAACTAAAGCACAAAATCCTAATTTAAGAAGTCGAATTCTACCTTCTGTTAGAGGCATTCAAGAAAAGCAAATGACCACAAGTTTGGAAGGAGAAGAAGGTAGGAAGCTCACGCTTAGTTTTTTTGTTCCAATGTTTTTAATTATCACTGGATTCTGAATAAATTCCTTCCTTATTTTTCAGCAGGTGAATCAGATGAGAAAACTTCCACTCAGAGATCAAATGAAACAACTCCTGTCTCAACAGCACTTGAAGGGAAGTCAGATGATACAGGAGAGCAAGAGCACGATGTGCCCTATTTCAGGTTTGGGTTCACTTGTTTCACTTCTCTGATGTCCATTTGAAGGTCCTTAACATGAGTAACGAGACAGCTTGTAAAGATCAGCTTAATTTAGTGGTGATGGGTGTCTGTCAGCAGTGACCTGAGCAGGCACACCTTCCTGTCTTCCCTTTTGTACTGTTAGTGCAAGGGAAGAATAGAAAATTCTGGAGACTTAACACCTTGTCCAAAGGAACACGAGCTTTAAAGCAGTAAAAAAGAAATTACCTCTGAGCCAGTCAGCAAAATAAAGCAGTCTAATGACTTCTGCTCAAAGACTGTGGCTTCTCTGAAAGCAAAAGGGTAGTCACCATTAACAGCCACAAGTCAGGAAATTCTCCAAGACGTTGGTTTTTCTGTATCCCTTTATTTTCAGAAACATTCTTCGGACTCAGACAGAGAGGCTGCTCTCTCAGTGCCTCCAGTGGGATGGAAACCTCGAGCTGGACATTCCAGAGGATGGTAAGAGTGGGCTGCAATAGGCCCTAAAAGGGGTGTTGTGGGAACTGAAGGGGACAGAGGGAAGTACATGTGTCTGTTACTTGATAAACAGCACTGTCTGCAGCACTTAATAAAAGCTGTATTGGAGAAAGTTTAGAGCTGTGTCTGCCTCGAGACAAAAAGTCGTGGTCTGCTACTGCTAAAATTTGTGTAGCACTTGATGTGATGGTGATTGATGACGTGAACAAAGTGCATATCAAAACAGTTGTTCTGTTGTCAGTTTGAAGTGTATTTAAATGCATGAACTCTAAGCAAGCTGTTTTATTTTTTTTTAAATAAGATTAGTTTTTAACGCAGAACAAGTGCCCTTATCTGGGAAAATGAAGGTGACTCATTAATGCTTAGAGATTTTTTTGAAAGAAGCAAGTTTAGACCAGGTCAGTGGGTAGGGATGCTCCATCTGAATTATACTGCAGGTTTGCAATAGAGGAACATAGTTCAAACCACAAACAAATTCCAGACTCTTCAAATACTCGATTTAAATCAATTGTGAAAGGAGGGATTATTCCAAGATGCTCTTTTTTTTTTCCTGTTGCTAAAGCTAAAGACCTGATTCACACCACAATTGGTCAGACAAGACTGCTGATAGAAGAAAGGTTCAAACAGTTTGAAGGCCTGGTTGATAATTGTGAATTTAAACAAGGTGAAAAAGAAACAAAGTGTACAGACCTGGATGGATTTTGGGATATGATTAATTTTCAGGTATGTACTTGCATGTTGACCCACTAGAATAAAACTGATGGAGTTATTTACAAACCATGGATTGAAACTATTTTAATATTCAGATTGTTTTTTATTTTTTAATGTAAAAAATGCAGATCCTTGTTTAACACTTTCTGACAATGAATAATAGCAGTTGGTCTACCCTGATTTATGATTCATGGACCAGTTCTTTTGTTGTGTCTTCTTGTGGCCTGTGTATCTTGTCTGTCTCTGGAATGAAGGTGTGTAGCCAAATTTTATTCTGGTTTGGAGTGAGGCTACAGTCAATGTCTATCTGGACCAAAAGCTGGGAGGTTTTGGAAAATTCCTGGAGCTCACCTGAAAAGTAGGGATTCCATGCTTCAGTATGAGAATAATGCAGAAACTACAAGAACCCTATTTAGGGGTGAGCTTAGGTGGTAGAAAACCTTCATCTCTTTTCCTCTGTTGATGCCTTCATCGGTTTCAGAATGAAATATAATATTCTAAATTATCAAAAGGGCTCCCAACAGTATTTGTAAATCAGCATTCAACAAAGGAATTTCTAACTTGTTAAATTAAATGCAAAGATGGATTTGTTATAGTCCTGGTCATAGCTTTTGAATTCCCTGTGGAAAGATTTGATCTTCTTCTTCAGAGATACGTGAGATATTGTTTCCTGCAGTTTGGAAACTGTGCTTGTTGGGATAAAGACTATTGTGCAATGTGTTCTTTAGCTTTCTTTAAATGTGACCATTGTCAAGGGGCTTGGGTTCAGGGTGAAAACAGGGTGTAAACCAGAACCAGCTCCTTCATTTTAGATCTGAAACCAAACAATTCTAGACTTCTCCTGCGAACCTTCAAGCTACAGAAGTGAGACCAGGCTTGCCTTCCAAACTGAAGGTTGTGTAGGTGGTGTGACCTTCATGTCAACTGTAGAACAGTTAATACTTCCTATCAGTTGGTGGCTTTATTGGCTTCTGTGTTTAAATCAAAAGTACTTGAATGCATTAACTATGCTGGAAACTCTGATCTGATTTTATGAAGCACTGTTCTGCTGCAAGCCTGGTAAGTCTTGAACATGAAACCTGGACTTTTTCTGGGCTTTCCAATAGATTGAAGACGTGAATAAAAAATTTGATAATCTGAAGAAGCTTCAAGACAACGAGTGGCAGCCACTTGATGTCCCAAGCCAAGCAGTTGTCAAGGTATGAACAGCCCCTAAAGCATGTCTTGTAGGGCTTCTTTAGATGTTAAAGTTCAAATATTCAGTGAGATCCCTCTCAGGAGGCACCTTTCTCCCTTGCATCTCCCACGTGCACTTGTGTCAGTTGGTGTTTGTAGTGCTGGTTTCCTCTTTTGGCTGGGAAGATTGGAACTAAGAATTAACAATGACTTTTTTTGAGTCATTAGATTCTATGCTACTAAGATAAACCTGGTAAATTTAGGATATAAACCTACCCTTACACTTTATCTGGGCCACTGGCATTGACACTGACTTAACTGAAAAGGAAACCACATGGAAATTTGGGAGTGACTGCAAGTTTTAAGCAGGGAATGCTAAATTATCATGGTGTCCCAGCAAGCCAACACCATGGATGGCTTTAAACTGCTACTTCTCTAAGCACAAATGGATCTGACACAATCCAAAATAAGTTACTGCTTATTGCAAAATGAGTTGTTTTATCTGCTCTTTGGTTTGCAATATTTAATTGCTTCTGGCTGAAGCAAGTTACATTTGCATAGCCTAAACTCTGTCCAGTTCCTGGAGATTGCTTAATTGATCATAAAAGTGATACAAAGGCTGATAAGAAACTCCAGGCATGGGAAACTGGAGGGATTGTGGTCTCTGGGAGCTGCCCATAAATGCCAGAACCCTACAGGTGGTACAAAACAAAAATTCCTTTGAAAAACTGAATGCCAGGAAAGACTTCACTGCCTGCCTGGAGTCTGTCCTTGTGGCTGCATTATGTCCCTGCCACTAGGAGTCCCTGCATCCCAGTGTTTCCAATATCTTACTGGATTTGTTGGGAACAGAAGTCATATTGGGTGTTTCTGAACTGCAGACTCAGTTTGGAAAAAAATTCTCAATATTGTCATCACAGACTAACCTTAACAGCTGGTTGGCAGTCCAAGAGAGTCTGGAGATGAGCAGAGAACTCGATGCATAGAATTGTTGAGGTTGGAAAAGCCCTCTAAGACCATCAAGTCCAACTGTTCCCCCAGCACTGCCAAGGCCACCACTGACCCCACGCGCCACATCCACACAGCTTTTAAATCCCTGCAGGGATGGGGACTCCACCCCTGCCTGGGCAGCTGTGCCAGGGCTGGACAACCCTTTCAGTGAAGAAATTTTTCCTAATATCCAATCTAAACCTCCCCTGGTGCAAATTAAGCCCAGTTCCTCTCATCCTGTCACTTGTTACGCGGGTGAAGAAACCAACCCCCTGCCCGGCTCCACCCTCCTGTCGGGGAGTTGTGGAGAGCAAAAGGCCCCCCCTGAGCCTCCTTTTTCCCCGTGCTCTCTGTGGGACCAGCAGCTCTGCAGGTGTTCATGTGTAATTGCTTCTATCCAAAGCTTCCAGGTGTGACCTGGCCTTTCTTACCATTCCAGAAAAAGGCTGTTCCAGGTGGAGTGCCTAAAGCAAAGCTGGAAGCAGCTGCAAGAGCTGCTGCCCGGAGCCGCCTGGCTTCTGTCAAGGCAGCCATGAGGGAGAAAATGAAGTGTGAGGGAGCTGCTGATGGTGCACATCAGGAGAGACTGCCACAAGCAGAAAAAGTGGTTTTTGAAGCGGGATTTTTCAGAGTTGAAAGCCCTGTGAAAAACTTTTCAGGTGGGTGAAACTTAATCGTGATTTCTGTGACCTGAAAGTGCTGAAGAGGGTTTAATGCATTTCACTGGGGAGAGGAATTGGGCAGTTTATGCTGGATACAAGTCCAGGGTGGACAGAGGATTTCCAGTGCTGGATACAGTCTTTCAACCAGTGACTAATTACATCAGGGCCCCAAAGTAAATTGTTGTACATGAATGTGCTGATTTGAGTGGTTGTGGCAGCATGAAATCCCTGCTTAGACAGAGGGGTGAAATAGCTGGTTCATTTTTTTTCCAGCATAAGTTTAATAATGAAATTCTAATCTCAGTGTTCCCAGGTTCAGCTGACAAACCTCCTCATCAAAGTCAGTGCCAGCTGATGTCCTCTAATTGTAAGACAGGAATTGGGATCTTTTATGTTTAACTAAACCTCTTGCAGTGCTGTCTTCAGAGCTGCAAATAAAGTCTACCCATAATCTTTGTTCATGGTTAACAAGATTGTAACATAATCCAGTTTGCTATAAAAGCTGTTTAATAGTTTGGGGGGGTTTAACAGGTGCTCAAAATAAAACTTCATTTTAAGTATCTTATTGACATCTATGTGCAGCCAGGCTCCTTGGGAGCCATTCTGCTTCTCTCCCATTTCTAGTTCATAATTTGACTTTAAATTCCCCCTTTATTTATTTTGTGCAGATCCCTCTTCTCATCAGACAACTAGCAATTTTTTTTGTGTACCTCTTGTCAGTAGAGAACTCCTGAAATCTTTGAGCAACACTGGCTTTAAGCAAAATCCAGCAGAGAATCTGTTATAAACATCAGTTCTGAATCTTTGCCTTTCTAATTCTATTAAAATTACCAAATTTGAAAGGTGGAAGTTAATAATTTCCATTTCTCCTTGCAGGGTATAGAAGATTTCAATATAATATTTGCATAAGACAATTCAGCAAGCAGAAAACAATCATGTTTCTGTCTAGAATCATAATGATCAGTTCCTTTCAGCTTCTGGAAACTGCTGTAGTAATGAAAAAGTTAAACACATTTTTCAGGCTTGCTTTCAAAGACCCCTCACAGATCTTCCCAGAGGACTCCTGGAAAACAAACAACTCCAAGATCATCCCGTAGAACTTTGCTTCCAAACACTCCTTCTGCTCTCCGTGACCCTGAGGATGCAACTGCAAAACAAACACCACAAAATCTGAAAATGGACCAATTTCCCACTGCAAAAACTCCCCCGTTGGATAAACTCCCTGATGGTGTTGTTGAACAAAGGTAGGCATGTTAAGGCAGCTTTTAATTAACCTTGTACAAATAATTGTATGGTTTTGACTGAAAGACATGATATTAATACCCTTTAAATGTTATTCCAATTTGGCAGTGATGAAGGTTGCAAAGTCCTTGTGACTTTTCCTTCCCCTAAGCAAATATTAAGAGCTTTGCCCAAATGTAATTTTGCTGCTGGGGTGGAAGTTAATTGTTTGCCCAGAAAGTTTGATATAACTCACCAGTGCCAGCACAATTGCAGAACAAATTGTAATATAAGGTGGGTGAGTCTAAAGATGATTGAAGGTGATTGATGAAGATGATTGAGAAGAATGAAAATATTTTGGTTTCTCTTCCAGCATTTCCATGGTTGCAGAAGAAGAAATCTGTCCTGTTGCCAGCAGAGCAGAGGGAGATGAGGTAAGTCATGCATAGCTCATGTACGTGCCTTAAATACTCTATTATTATCAGCAAAGAAAAAAGGTCTGTTGATTATCCCCAGACACTTGGATTTCTGATCAAATCCTCACTTAGATATCCTCTGTATTGCTTTGTCCCTCTCAGTATGGACACAGGTAGGGACTGCTGCAGTTTGGGGACCTGCAGTTTGGAGCTGTATTTTGGGAGGTCCTGGCTGCTGCATGAGGACACTTGGCACTGGGCAAGCAATGTGAAGTCCACTGCCTCTGTTCTGGTGTGAATTCTGTAAATGCTTTTGCATTTGGGGACCATGATTAAACACAGCAGCACTCTTGGTCCTCGTGCTGCCCCAGCACAGCACTGGGCTGTTATTCTCTTTAAATTATAGTAAGAACTGTGTTACTGATCCAAGGATCAGAAATCCGTGTCCTGAAGTGTCTTGAGGACTTGGTGACATCACCTGTGCTTTAATAGACTTAAAAAAATTTTAAAAAAACAAGAATGCAACCTCCATAGTTTGTGATACTGTGCTACTCAGTGAAAGCCAGTGCTTTAGAGTTAATCATCCTTTAGTACCTTTCATTGGAAATGGAGTATCTTATTTTTATTTGGTCCTGCTTGGATCTGTGCATGACTGCAGCAGTCACTGCCCCTCCCATCCCAATATATATAATAACTATATATTTATATAAAAATCATGGTCACTGATTTTTTTCTTGTGCCTTTTACTTCATCTTTTCTCTGTCAAATGAGAAACTGCTTGTTGGTGTTGTCACTCTCTGGGGAGTCAGCATTGCTGACAGGTTTTCCTCGAGGAAAAGTCTCACCAGAGAACATCCTCACAATGTTTTTGGCACTCGAAGTTCAGAATCTTCTGTCCTGTGAAAGAGCTTCCTTATACTTTTGAAGGGATTTTCAGGCTTGGGAAACAGTTCATGTGAAATGGATCACTGCCTGTGCTTTGTACAGTCCCTGGAGTTAAAACTATTTCTTCTGAATTGTCCATAAAACCTGTAGATTAGATGGGTGGATTTGTTCTGGCATAACAATGACATGGCTGGGGACAGTGAAAATCCCTATTTTTCAGGTGCTGGAAAATTCTAGCAGTGAATCCAAAGCAGTGGATGGCATGGAAGAGATGGAACTCTCTGCTGCAGAGCAAGGACAAGACGTTGCCATGTGCAGCCCGGAGAAAGATCCCGGCACAGAGACAAACTTTGCTCAGTCTGGAGAACCAAAAATCCATCCAACAGGTGCATTTCTTAGAGCTGCAGAGTGTGGTTTGGGTGGGATTGCTGGGGCCTTATGGTTAAAGTTTTATGATAATCTAAATATTATCTTTGAAATCACTGTCAGTGTTGGCTTGTTTTATGTGTGTTGTTAGCAAAACCTCCCGTGGTTTCTTTTAAGATGCAGAAAGCAATACCTTTTTTTTTTTTTTTTCAGCCCTGGCAGCATCAGACTATCTTCTTTTAAAAAATGAAATATTCTTATTTTTCAGATGTTTCCTGTAGTGATTTGACATCCAATGGCAGGAATCCTTTAGATATGGTAAGCTGACCTTCAAGTTTATTTGACTAAGACAAGCTGCATGTTCCAGTGCTGTTAACCTTTGCTACAGATTCGGTTACTGCACAAAGAAAATTAAACTCCCAAAGATATTATCAAGGCAATTCATATAACTGGGAACACAAACCACAATCCAGCTGTCTCCCTGCTCACACTGATATATTCCTTATTGCACATGATGAGTGTAGGATGAATCAAGACATTTATAACAGAATAACTTCCGATTCTTATCAGATTGATCCTTTAAATTATGTTTCTTGCAAATTTCCTTGTAGATGTTCATTAACATAATGAACAGACTGGTTTTCCTCCACTTTCTTCCTGGAATTTTTCAAGTCTGTCCCAACTTTTTTTTTTCTTTAATCACTTTAACATTTAGGGCTGGAAGTGAGATTCAACAGGGAGAAGTGTGCAAAGACTTTCAAAATGTTAATAGAATTTGGGTGTAGAATTTCTTGTGAAAAATCCTCTTTAAAATACTGCTTAGTGATTTAAGTAAGGACTGTCTTCAACACAGACCACATGTACTCACTTATGTTATGTCTTGAAATAAGCTTGTAAAATTCCTCATAGCAAAGTCATGGTACTTCCAGTGGTCCAGGATTCTGACTAACTGTTCCTCAAGCAGTGACTCCACACTCTGATTCCTCCCACAGCCAATGCTGGATGCTGAGCTTCCCTTCACTCCAGTGAAGACCAAAGCCCAGAAGTTTGCAGCAGCTGAAGTGTTCAGTGACCTCATTGTATTTTCTCCTGCTGTCCCCTCTGGGGATAAATGAAGAGTGACTTAAAATGCAAAATACATACATTTTATGAGGGAGAAACCCACAGAGGGTACCTGGAACACAGACTGCTACCCTGGAACTGTGTTGGGAGTGAAGGGGTACCTGTAGTCATGGATCTGATAATGGGTTTTGCAAGGTTTTATGGTGCAGTTGTACACCAAGCACTGCTGTATGTTGGTAGTGGGCTGTGTTCTGGTGATACCTGCTGTATGCAGTGCTTGTAAATTCTGACTGCAACCCAAAATACTTTTATGTTGGTATCATTTCATGTATTTCCTGTCTCCTTCAGGCTGTAAAACTCCTCACCTCTAAACTTTTATGTCCTGGCTTTACCTCATGATTTGTTGTTATTACAAGGTGCCTACCAGACTGGCTGTGCCTGTGCCCTGTTCCTGATGGGAGGGCACCTTCTGGGGTAAGACCCAGCCTGTTCCCTCCCCAGAGCACTGCTCCATGCTCTGTCCATGCTCTGAGGGTTCTGTTGCACCCTCAGGCTCCAGAGTTTGGTGTGTGAACAGCTGCCTCAGCACCAGCTGTGGCACTGTTGGATTCATGTAATTCTTTCCTGGGGGAAATTTTCCTACTGGCTTTGTAATATTAGAAACTGTCTCAGAACAAGGATTTCATAGTCAGATAATACCTTTTCTTGGCAATGTATTAAAGTGGACATTGTTTATTATTTCCTTTAAGGACACAGTTTTCTATTGAGTATCTTAAGTACCTTCAAGCTAAACTGTATTTTCTCCTTGTTTTTGACATGTTTAAACTCAGCCTCTTCTCTCATCTTGTTCCTTGTGCATTCCCTACCCAGACTGTAACATATTTGTGCATAAGGAGTGTGTCAGTTATACAGACTTTGCATTTGGGGGGGTAGTATTAAAATACCACCAGTTGTTGTATTTTTAAGAAATATCTCACTGGGCTTCTTCTTGTACAGGTGACCTTAGTGTAACATACACATTCTTCCACCCAGCCTTGGTTCCAAACCAAGCAGAAATAATTCAACCCCTCACCAGAAAAGGGTTAGTCTGGTTAAAGTTTTAACCTGGCAGCTGTGTACTGATTACACTGAAATAAAGAGAGGAAGCTGATGTGTGCTGGAATCCCCTTTTTTGAGTACTAAACTTCAGTTATACAGATAGTTTCAGGTAGCTCTTAATGACTTGCCTGCTCTGGTCATTCATCAGCACAGTGAGAGGGATTCCTGACATGTGGAATCATAGAATGGTTTGGGTTGGAAGAGACCTTAAAGATCATCTCATTCCAACCCCCTGCCACCTTCCACTCAACCAGGTTGCTTCAACCTTGCCTTGAACACTTCCAGGGATGGGGCAGCCACAGCTTCTCTGTGCTGATGGTAGCAGAGTGCTGCTCTAGGCTGCTGGATCTGCTGGAAATGTTAAGGACTCTCTCTGTAACTTGGCATCCCCAAGGATTAAAGAAGCAACTGTTATAAAACACTATGAGACACATTGAAGAGATCTTTGGAAATTTCAGTAGTGGCCATTGAGCTGTTCTTGTTTTCCAGACAAGGCTGGAATGACTCACAGCAGAGGGAATGTACTTCTGTTTTCTTTTTTTACCAGCCTGACTCACAAGGTGAACTTTGCCAATAAACCTCCCCACCCTTGAAACCGGTCTGGACTCTTCCAGGAGTGAGGAGTGGAGAGGAGCACAGGGCTCGTGACCTGCTCCATGGAGTACGTAACACTTGTAGGAATTGGATCTCCTTTGGGAGGGAGGAGTAATCAGGAACACCCTGGTTTGGGCCACCAACTGTGCAGATGGGCCTTTGGAGCAGAGAGGGGGGACTTTTCCAGCCACAGTCTAATGGAGAGATTTTCCTTCCTCCACCTCTGAACCCCCTCCCGAAATACCTCAGGTCAGGCTCAGAGGCTCTCGAGTTATCCCTGTTTTCCAGTGCTTCCTAGAGGATTGCTGCCCTAGTTCACAGGACAGAATGCCACAGGCTGCTTTCTCAAGTGCTCCTGTCTGTAGAAATCAAACTGCTCCTTGTTGTTCCTCTGTCTCTACAGCAGGAATTCAGCTCCTTCCCCAGCTGAACTCAGCTGGCCCGGAGGGTGTCGCGTCTTTGGAGATCTCATTGAAAACAAACTTTACTCTGTGAAAACGTTTTATTACTTCAAAGTAGTCACGTGAGAAGGCACTTTTGTTACACCACAAAAGGAGCACCAAGTGGGCATGGAGTGCTCCCCTGGCTAAATCATGGTGGGCACGACGCTGGTGAGGGTGATGTCCCCCGCGATGCAGAGCTTGGTGACCTCGTTCAGCCTCTTCTCGCGGAAGTTGTACTGCAGCAGGTGAGCGTCGTTGACAGCCACCTTGAAGTGATCCGCCTCGCAGAGGATTTGGAGCTGAAATAAAAAAAAAAATCCAAATCAGCCAAAAAAAACCCATACTGGATTTGTTCCAGGAGAGGTTTTAAGCCACAAACTCGAGCGGGCTGGCACTGGCTGGAGGCTGCTGCTGAGTCCAGCCCCGTGGCATGTGGAGGAGCTGGTGCGGCAACTCTCAGCTGCAACACCAGTGACCTTTGCCTTCCCCAAAACTCTGCTGGGCTCTTCCTCCTCCGTGTTTTAGCCCACTTTCTTCCTCTTCCTGACCATGCCAGTCACTCGAAGCAGAACTCAGAGTAAACCTACTCTGCAGGAGAAAAAACTCAGGAATGCCAATGGGGAAAACGCATTAGAGAAACCTGTCCAACAACGGCTGCAGGACAACTGCACAGGAGGAGGATTTCATAATCCACGGGAATAACAGAAGTGGGGAGGTGCAGAAGGGAATCAGAATGCTGGGAAGGTGCTGTAGGACCTGCTGTGCTGGACAGCCAGGGAAGCACATGGGGTGGCTGCCCCAGAGGCACCTCTGGGAGCTGATTCCTGCGCAAAAGCATCAAGGTCCTTACATGGATCTTGTTGCCCAAACCCTCCCGGAGCTACTGGCACACTGAGACTGAGCTGGGAGGGGGTTTTATGGTACCTTGAAGGGTTTTCCAGCTTCAAATGGAAACCTGGGAGCTGTCCTCTCCTCCTTCCCCCAGTTTTCATGGAACTTCGAATTGCAGACGATGACTTTCTTGTGGTCTTCGTTGAAGCGGGGGTTGAAGTGGAAGGCAACGTCATTCCCCCTCTTGAAATCCAGTGAAAACCTGCCAAGACAATAATGGATTCACTGCTTTTTCCAAAAAAGCCCTGGGTTCTGTTAAAGGGCTTCCCAAAAATAGCAGAAAGGAAACCCCCCACACCCTGTTGGGCATCAACAGGGCATTTACACACCTTATTTAGTGTAATATTTGATGGTACACTAGAGAGGTGTTATTCAGGAATGGAAAGCAACTTCCAGCCCCCCATGCTCCACCCAGCAGTGCTCCATGGAAAGCCCTCCACCCCCAGTGCTGGACACCCCCAGTACCTGTTTGGATGGGGATTCACAGTCCCAGTGATGGTGATGAGCATCCGAGGCATGAGTCCTGCCTGCAGGGGCAGCTCGAAGGGGACTCTCTGGGAGACAACAGGGATTTTGTGTTAGCAAAAAAACATGTCAAAAGCCAAATCCCACCCTTGCCATCCCCCAGGGACGGCCAACCCCAGGTCCTTCCCACAGCCAAGCAAAATCAGGCACTGAGGACAGAAACCCTTATAATATGACGGAGCTGTTACCATTGGAGGAGTTGGTCCTCCCTGCGGAGGAGGAGGCCCAAATCCAGGGGCACTGGGTGGTTGTCCTGGGGCAGGAACCGGCCCAGGTGCTGTTGGTCCTCCAGGGAATGCTCCAGGTGCTCCCGGTGCTCCTGGATACGATCCGTGTCCTGCTGGTCCTCCAGGATACGCTCCCGGTGCTCCAGGATACCCTCCTGGTGCTCCGGGATATGCTCCCGGTGCTCCTGGATATGCTCCTGGTGCTCCTGGATATGCTCCCGGTGCTCCAGGGTAGGCCCCTGGTGCTCCAGGGTAGGCCCCTGGTGCTCCGGGATACCCTGGGAATGCCCCAGGAGCCGGTGGCTGGTTCCCCCAGGCCGGCCAGCCCTGGGGTGGGTTGGCACAGGGGGCTGGGTTGTTGCTGTTGGACAAGGCATCAGATAACTGGGGACAGAGGGAGAGGAGCAGGGTTAGGTGGGGAAGAGTCATCCTGGGATGAGGCTGAGTTCTCCAACATCCACCCTTTTTAGCCTGCAGCATGTCCCAGGGCAAGAGCTCAACTCTAAACTGCTCCCCGGGGGAGTGCCTGGGCTGGGATTTCCAGAAGCCAGTAAGTGCTGATGTAACTCGAGTGGATTTTGGGATTTACACAGGTTAGCAAGGACATGTTCCCATCCTTTCCAGAGATTCCCACTTCAAGGCAACATGCCAGGCCTCCCCCCCCTTTCTTTTTTTCAAGAAATCCATACTCACGGAGAAACCGTCCGACATTTTTCCTAAAACGAAAGGACAGAGGGTGTTTCAGTCACTTTTAACAAGCACCATCCGAAAAACAGATTTTTTAAGAGACTTACAGTTTACAGTGGCAATTGTTGGAAATTGCTAAGTTCCCATCACGTACCTGCCTGTCAGAGCCGAGAGCTCCGGTGCCACAGGTCAAATCCTGGTCGGATACCTGTGAGATAAATGGGGGTCACTGCCATGAGCAGCCTGAACACTTGGGGGTGAATCCAGCCCAGATGCTCTCAGGATAAAACCCATCACTGGGCTTACAACACTGCCAGTGTTATTCACCTCCCCAGCCCTGAGGCACCTTCTGGGAAAAGATTCCCATAAAAAACAGAATCCCGGGGGGGGTCTGAAGCAGGGAACAGGAGCTGTGTGGGGGCTAAAAATCCAGCATAGCACACCAGAGACATGCAGCCACCTCACCACACGCAGGGTGGAGGCCTGAAATGCTGAGAGGAGGGTGGCAGCCATGGATACAGGTCCCCTTTCTCCTCTGGTGTATCCATAATTTCTCCATACTGGCCAGAGAGCACTGGAGGAGGGACATTCCAGGCCAAAGAATAAAAGCTGTGGCCACTCCAGGCCACAAAATAAAAGCTGCTTGACGAGTGTCCACACCACTGCAGGGCCAAACACACACCTACCTGTGCACAGGAATAGCCTGAGTTGGGTTCCTCCCATCAAAGGGAGCATTCATAGAAGAGGGAAAATAAAAAAAAAAAAAAAAAAAGGGAGAGGCAAAAGCAGGGAGAGAAAAGGAAAATTCCAAATTGAAAACAGAGAAGGCAAATTCTCTTTGAGAGCAGCATTCAGATGCACAAAGCTCACAGCAGATGTGGCTGCCTGGCCTCAGGAATAAAAAAACCCCAAGTTTCACAACCCACAAGCAACCCCTTTGCCAGTAAAACACTCATTCTCCTGAGCCCATGGGGTTTTTAAGGCAGCCTCTCCACCAGCATCCAGGAGTGTTTGGACAGCCTGTATCTTCCAGGGGTTTTACTTGCCTTCTGGGCTCTTTTCAAGCCTTTGGCTTTGCCATTGGTTTGCCAGGTGGAGCTGGGGGTGCACACTGAGCTCCTGACAGCTTCCCTGGGATGGATCCAGATGGGTCAGGTTTGCTTGGTGCTGCTCTGATGGGAGTTCCCACATGATCCCCCTTTTCTCCTGCAACCCCTCAAGGAGAAGTAGTGTTGCTCCCTTCAGCCCTGGTGGGACAGGGTGCCAGGAGTGTCATGTCTCCCTGGCCAGGTCTGGTATTTGTACCAGTTTGGTATTTGTAACCAAAGTCTTCAAAACCCACTAATCCTCTGCCACCAAACAGTGCTGCCAGCTTGGAGCCTGGTGGTGACCCTCTTCTCTGAGCCACTGCAGTGCTGGAGCCCTTGGATACAGCTCTCTGGGAATGCTCCAGTGGGTTTTTTGCCTGCTGCCACGGGAAGGGGTTTTCTTCCACCTTCTTTGGCAGCGCCTCAACGATGTATTCCATAGAATCACAGGATAACTGAGGTTGGAAAAGCCCTCCAAGATCACCAAGTCCAAATGTTCCCCCAGCACTGCCAAGCCCACCACTGACCCATGACCCCAAGTGCCACATCCACACGGCTTTTAAATCCCTCCAGGGATGTGGACTCCACCACTGCCCTGGGCAGCTGTGCCAGTGCTTGATAACCCTTTTAGTGAAGAATTTTTTCCTAATATCCAATCCAAACCTTCTCTGACACAACTTGAGGCTGTTTCCTCCTGTCCTGTATCTTGTTCCCTGGGAGCAGAGTCCGACTCCCCCCGGCTCCACCCTCTTTTCAGGGAGTTGTAGAGAGTGAGAAGGTCCTTCCTGAGCCTCCTTTTCTCCAGGCTGAGCCCCCCCCAGCTCCTCTTCATCAGACTAGTGCCCTAATTTCCAACAGCATTTGGGCAGCCGAGTTTGAACTCCCTGGATCTCTCCCCCACAGTTCTCTGAGCTCTCCCCGACCTGAGGGCGGATCGGCTGCAGGGAACATCCCAGAGCCAACGTCCATAAAACACCCCGAGTATTCCCTGTATTCACACCAAGTGGGAAACCTTCTGTTTGGGAAAGAACCACAGGTTTTCTCCCCGTCGGCGCTATTCCCGCAGCGCCTTTCCCGGGTGTGTCCGGGTGTCCGCAGCCTCCCGCGCCCCGACACTCCCTCCCACCCCTCCGCCTGGGTTTTGGGGCACGGGTAGGGCCACCCCGCGAGCCGCAAACAGCCTCGTAGATGCTTAATAGTCATCACCCCACCATTATCCCGAGCATCCCCCAAAACCAGCAAGGGCTTTCTGTGCATCCCGGACGGCCGCCCTGGGAGCGAACGCGTGTCCCACCTCCCACTCCCAGGCGGACGAGCGCACCCTCAACCCATCCTTTTCGAGGATATGTGTGCCTTGTCCCCCCGGGATCCCCCCGGGATGCCCCCGGGGCCCATCCCCTCACCTGCGTGCGGCGGCTCCCGCGGCGTCTCTGGGCTCCCGCACCGGGACACGGCGGGATCCGCCCGCAGGGGCGGGGACGGGGCGGGCACCGGGAGCGGCCACCCACGGGGTGCCCACGCCGGGGAGACCCGTGACAGCTCGGGGACAGCGTCTGGTTTCCCTTTATCAGGCGGTGACACCACCAAGGGCGGGGGGAATCCACAGGGAATCGCTTGGTTTCCTCGCGGTTTGTGCCTCGCGCGTGTCCATTCCACGCGCGGCTTGATCCCATTTCCCCGGGAGATCCCCTCCCCGCCTGGAGTCACTGCCGGCTGTTTGTTCCTGCAAGAGATTTGTCTGTGCATGTCTCGGCTCCACACCCCCCCCAGCTTTAGTGAAGCTCAGTAAAACACAAATTGGCTTCTAAACTACCAAAAATAAAATAAAATAAATAAATTAAAATAAAAGCCTTGGGGGCTGGCAGAGGACGGGCTCTGGGAAGCCGTAAGAGGCAGCTGGAATTTCAACAAGCCCAGTTTTATTTGAGGTTGAGGGTGAATCATCTCCAGTTTGCTCAATGGGCCCCGCAGCTTAAAGCAACGGAAACGGAAAAGGTGGTTTTGTGCTGAAATTCTGCTCTGCTGCACCCTGCTCCTGGGGGAAGGGAAGGGGAAGAGAAAGAGAAAGAGAAGAGAAAGAGAAGAGTAAAATGGGATGGAATAGAAAAGAGTAGATTTCATTTGGAAGACACCCACAATGATCATCTAATCCACCTGCCTGACCAATTCAGGGCTGACCAAAGTTTATTAAGGGACCCACCCTTTAATTGGTGTCATTACAGGTGTAGAAACTGCTTCTTCAAGGCAGCAGCTGAAACTACCAGGTTTAGCTGACACTGCAGCTGATGTTCAAAAAAAAAAAGGGAAAATCTGTTGACTTTTATTTTAGTATAAATTATTCTGTTTCAGCTCTGCTTGTCTAAAAGATTGGGCTTCAGAGAGAGCAGCCTCCTCTCCACTGGGGCACCAGCCTGGATTTTAACATCCTTCAGCTTCATGTAACACTTGTCACAGGGATTCAGACCAAACTTAAGTGTGTAAAAATGTCTGTGGGGGTGGTTGGGAACTAAGTATTTCAGGGAATTAAGTATACATTAATATATTATTATATTATTATATATTAATATATTATTATATTAATATATTATTATATGTTATATTTTAATATAATATTATGTATTTTAATATAATATTAATGTAATTATTATATTAATATATTAATATAATAAGTCTATATTCCTTAATTTCAGGAATTAAGTATAAATATTATATACTTAATATATATTAAGTGTATTAGTATACAAGAAATATACTTAATCAGGGAGTGTTGCTCAACTTGCCTCTCACAGCACCCAACCCACCCCATAGTGAATAGACACCACGATGTCTTGGGGGGTGTTTTAGGGTAAAGGGACCCAGAGAGGATTTAAGCCAGTTCTGCTGAAGGATCCCTGATACATGGCGTGAGGATCTGGAGCTTCCCGAGCCTGTAACACAGGCAGGAGGAGATCCCTGCTCTTCAGAAGGACCCTGCAAGTCCTCCTTCCAACACCTCCCTAAAACAGCCCCTCTGAGAGGACATAAACCAGGTGCACAAGTGGATTAAAGTGACTGGCACCAAGTGCTTATGAGCAGGTTTTGATGGGACAAGAGGAAACTGCCTCAGGTTGCACCAGGGGAGGGCCAGATTGGATGTTAGGAAAAATGTCTTCACTGGAAGGGTGATCATGGGACAGGCATTGGAACTGGCTGCCCAGGGATTTAAAAGCCATATGGACGTGGCACCTGGAAACATGGGTCAGTGGTGGCCTTGGCAGTGCTGGGGGAATGGCTGGACTCGATTATCCCTTTTCCAGTCTAAAAGATTCTGTGATTCTATGCTTTCAGGTACTGGTGACTTCTGCCTTCACAGACAAGGCTGTCCTTAGTGCACAGTTTTTTCCCTTCCTCCCCAAGACTCCCCCCAGATGTCTTTGGCGAGGGAGATTTTCATCAAAAGCCTCTATTGCTATTTTCAGGATTTCACTTGAACGCTCCAAAACTTACCAGAAAGGTTTGCCTGGCTTCTTTTCCAGTTCCAATGCCATAAACTTTGTGCTTCCAGTTATGCAGCAGACACATAGTATTAAAAAATTACGTGACCACAAGCCAGTGAATAGACAAATCAAAATGTGAGCTAATTCCTTCACTTAAATAAACCCAAGCTGCAGCGAGGATGGTGAGTGAGGTCGGACAGGGCTTGGAGCAACCTGGGCTAGTGGAAGGTGTCCCTGCCCATGGCAGGGGGTTGGAATGAGATGGGCTTTAAGGTCCCTTCCAACCCAAACCATTCTGTGATTCAGCATTCATGGGGGGCAGGGGGTTGCTGAGACGTCCAACGATGCCCCCACGTCATCTGAGTCACCCTGTGGTGACTCACACGGCCTGAGCGAGGTGTGGCCACTGCGGTTTTACACTTTTGCCTCTCGGGATTGGGAAAAGGGAGCAGCTGGTTTATTGCCAGAGCTCTGAGCGGGCAGGGCAGGGCAGGGCAGGGCAGGAACACCTGGGCTCTCCCTGCGAGCCGAGCTGTAACTCCCAGCGATCCCATCCCTCACTCGCAGCGTTGGGATGCCCGGCCGAGCAACCCCGGGCTGGCTGCTCTTCAAAAGTGGATGAAGAATTTAGTCGTGCCTTAAAAAATGAGCATATTCTGTGGGTTTGGATTTTTTTTTTTTTTAAAGCACTCCTAATTATCCTGTTTGCTTTAGAGACTCTCAGGGTAAAATGCAGCCCCCCTCAGTGCCACAGACAATTTAAAACCACGAGGTGGGAGATGGAGGACCCAGGGAGGCAGGTTGGCCACAAGAGCACCCCATTCCTTAGGGATGTGCTCTTCACTGCAGCCAAACACAGTCTCTAAGCACAATTTTCTTTCCTCCCCATTTTAAAATGCCCAGCATTTATCCAGTAGCAAGAGCTGAGTGATGCATAACATTGGCTGGGTTTGGCTGGGGGAGAGTTAATGTTCTTCCCTGGAGCTGGTAGAGGGCTGTGGTTTGGGTTTGTGTTTGAAAGAATTTTGGTAACACAGGGATGTTTTGGTTCTTGCTGAGCAGTGCTTACACATGGATTCTCTGCTCCCTGCCCCACCCCACCGGCAGGGAGGCTGGGAGGGGACACATGTGACTCCAACTGGCTGATCCAAGGGATATTCCATGCTGTGTGGTGTCATGCTCAGTATATAAAGCTGGGGCAAGAAGGAGGAAAGGGGGGATGTTTGGAGTGATGCCGTTTGTCTTCCCAAGTCACCGTTGCATGTTGGATTCCTGCTTTCCTGGGGATGGCTGAGCCCCTGCCTGCCCGTGGGAAGGAGGGAATGAATTCCTTGTTTTGTCCACTTGTGGGTGGCTTTTGCTTTCCCTATTAAACTGTCTGTATCTCAGCCCATGAGTTTCCTTACTTCTACCCTTCCAATCCTCTGCCCATCCCACCGGGGTAAAGCGAGCGAGAAGCTCACAACAAACGGCCTCAGAGTCATGGGATCACAGAACTACTGAGGGTGGAAAAGACCTGTAAGATCCAGCAATAAGGCCAGAGATGAGTTAATTATCTCAGTTGCACAATGGGCTCAGGGTCAGTCCAGGACTGGGGGTAACTCACCCACCAACTCTGGGTCCCCAAGGCACTCGGGCCTCGACCTGTGGTCACATATAAATGAGTTTGCAGTTCCAACTCAGAATTATCCACCCTTCATTTGGTCCCAGTGCCCTTTATGCTGACTGACACTAGGAGTTAGTGTCTTCTGCATCTTCTGTTCTTGTGGATACTCAGTCTCCCAGAGGCAAAAGACCCCACCCCAAGGGATAATCAAACTCTGTGAAGTTAAATAACCTTAAAGCAAGCAATTTCAAACTATTTAGTGGAAATTGATAACCAGAAAGCTGCTCTTCTCTGTTTGATCATAAATTAACTTGAAGAAAATCAAACTAGAGGGCAAGAAGCTCGATGGCACAAGAGACTCAGTTCCCTTCACAGAGCAGAACAACCCACAGGCACATGATTGTCTCAGTCTCATGATTTTCTGTGGCCTGACTCGTGTTTGGAGCTGGCAGCACCCCCCTGTGCAATGTTTGGGCTGCAGATCTGCCACTGAGGCCGAGCCTGGCACAATTCCAAAGTGTTAAACTCGGCCATCATCTCTCCTTCCTCCCTGTGCAACATCCCAGCCTGGGGAACGGGAACAGTGACAATGTCACCTCCTTCCTCAGAGCCAGGAAAGAAGTTCCCAGTGCCACAGGTGCCTCTGTGGAGCCCCACACTGCACCTCCCCCAGGGGTCATTGCACTCTCAGCCCTGCATTCCAGTGGCTGAGTCACCTCCGACTCTCCTCAGCAATAAAAAAGGGCATTGCAGCAAAATCAGGCAATGAGAATCTCCAGGAATCTCCTCCCTGACCTGCCAGACTTGTGCAATGTCCTTCCAGGACTTCTGAGAACAGGGAATTGAATGGCCCATTCCAGAGCTTCCTTGGCTGCACCACTCACCTCCCCCTCTCCAAACATCATCTTGCCCCAGCACTGGTGAAAAACTCCATGAGAGGGAGGTTGAGACCTTCAGTAGCTCAAGTTTGATGGTAAAGAAAGGCAAAATCAGCTGATAAAGAGCCCGGATCTCACAGCCCCACCCCTACTGCTCACATGTACCAGCAAGTCTGGCCTTGCTCTCTTTATCTTCCTTTTATTCTCTCTTTATAAAGCACAAAGCAAAACTCCTGCCTTTGCAGCTTCCCCCTCCTCCTGGAAAACAGAGGAGTTTCACTGGTGTGAAACTGCAACTCATCCAGTCCCCTCTGGCTCTGACCTTGCCAGGAGAACAGCAAGTCCAGTCCATTCCGCCCCAAAAAGCTTCACCCAACTCTTAACCCTGATGCTGCAGATGAGCAAAACCCTGTTACAGTTTGAAGCTTTTATATTATTAAAGATGAAGAAATGAGAAGCACTTTGGTGCTGGTCTGAGCACTAAGTTGCTTTTCAAGCGTTAAATGAGTCTTGTAGCAAATTGTGTCAACAGAGATTTACAAAAGTCCTCAAATCCACACCCCCCCCCGGCTCCAAACTTCACAGTAATTACATCCTCCTCTGCTGCACAAACCTCTGTGCAGACTGATGCCCAGGGGTCCTTAAGGAGGATCCTTCATCCAAATGTTATTAAATAACTGGATGAGAAGCGCCTGCAGTGACCCCAAACTCCTGAGCAGATGGGGTGAAACACCCCTGGGGCTTCTTGCCATCAAAACCCGAGGTCCTGGTGCTTCTCTTGCCCACTCTCTGTGCTTGCCCAGAGACACAACTGACCCATCCAACCTCACAGAAACTCATCCATCCTAAAAAGCCCAAAGGAATGGTGCTGTGCTGCAGGAGGGGATGGAATCAGTTCAAACCAACACCCACCAAGGGCAGGGTGAACCCCAGTTGTCTCTTTGAGTGTAGCACCCAGAGATCCAGGAGGCAGGTGGAGGGCTCACACAGCCAGCTTGTTGCCTCCAGCTTGTCCAGATCCAGCTTTGCCACGGGAAAGATGCTCCATGAGGAGAGTAAAACCCCTGTGTGACACCACACTGAGCACACGGGGCTGGGAAGAAAATAGGAGTGTCAAAGAAAGCCAGGACAGCTCAGCCTGTCACCAAAGAAAGAGAGAGACATGTTTGCATTATTTGTGGCACTACAAACAACATTTAGGACATCTCTGATGGGACATGAAGAAAGCTGCAGTATCACCCAGTCTGAAGAGTTTAAAATAACTTTATTACACAACAATCATAGACTCACCGAGGTTGGAAAAGACCTTTGAGATCATCAAGTCCCACCTCAGTGGGTGGCTTTTGTAATAGCTCAGGAAAACAGGAGAGATGGAAAGGGAAGAGCTTTGCAGGAGTCCCTTTCCTTCTTTCCTGTTTGCAGAGCACAGAAAATTCTCCTATGAAACCTTACACTAAACAGGGCTCAGATTTAAATCCCATGCACAGCATTTGTGTTCCTCCTGCAGCAGTCAGACCTCAGGCAGCGCAATAAAGCACATGCAAAGATGCAAGAGAGTCACCAAAATGTTGTTTTCCTCATTTTCTTTATCAAGTTCAGTGTTAAAAATAATTCATACAGGATACAATCATCTCTGCCTGGAGGCCTTGCCAGGGGAAGTGGAGCAGCAGCAGTGCCCTCTGCTGATGAGCAGGACGGTGGAGAGCAAAGTCCAAGGGACCACATGGGGCTTGGCTTTTACACAGAAGTCACCGGCTCTTTTTTCCAACATCTTAATTTTTTTTTGGCCCGCTCAGAGCAGGTTTTGCTCAGTGCCTCTCCATTCCTGCTCTCTTTTTAGCAGCTCTGACACCCAGGAGAGGAGCATCAAGGCAAGGATCACAACCAGGCAGCTCAGACCTATGGATGTGATCACCCTCATGTTCCAGGTTACGTGGTGTTGCTCACACTTGGTCTTCCAAGTGGGAAAACAGGACAAAATCCAGGTTGAAATGCAAACATGGAAGCCTGAAGTAGAAGCTGCTGAGGCTTTGAAGTGCCTGGATTAAAAACTTCCAGGATAAACAACTCTGTCTCCTTGAGGAACATCGATGAACTCCTGCCTTACACAGCCCAGTGTGCAGTGAGAACAGCACCAGGGTATTAAAGCATTAATTCTTCCCACTTTCAGCAAATTTTAAGTTATTCTGCCACCTTCTCTGTGCTGGAGGGTGTTGCCTGTAACTGATGGGAATACAGGCAAACTGGAAAGCTGGGGATTCACAACCCCTCTGAACCATTTCTGTCACACAAAGCACTATAATATAAAGCTTTTCACATCATGCAAACTAAGCAGGTTCTTGTGAAAAGGTACCATAGTACAGTTTTACTTTTAATTATCATTTAACAGCTTAGTGGAGTATCCTGATAAATGCCCCTTGTAGCAGACACTGGGTTCCCACCAGAAGCCCCAGATCTACCCCAGGACTACACTGCATTCATGAGCCAGAGGAATCACAGAATATCCTGAGTTGGAAAGGACCACAAGGATCATCCAGCTCAACTCCTGGCCCTGCACAGACACCCCAACAGTCCCACGCTGTCCCTGAGAGCTTTGTTCCAACACTCTTTGAGCTCTGGCAGCCTTGGGGCTGTGCCCACTGCCCTGGGGAGCCTATTCAGTGCCCAGCCACCCTCTGGGTAAAGAATTTTTTCCTAATATCCAACCTAAATCTCCCCTGACACAGCTTCAGGCCTTTCCCCATTCATGCCAAGCCCAGGAAGTCACGAATGAAATGCAGTGTCATTTGTCACCTTTTGAATTTATCTTGAGAAGGGATAAATTCCATGTTTGCTTTTAATCAGGCACAGAACAGAGTGAATTTCTTAAGAGCCATGGGGTGATTCTGGTGGGAAGGAACACCAGGAGGTTCCTAATTCCCACTTGGAGCAGGGCCAGATCTAAAGCCAGCCCAGGCTGCTCAGGCTTTATCCAGATGGCCCTCAAAGCCTCCAAGGATGGAGACCACATAACCTAATGTTGGATTGTCCTCAAGGGGAAAGTTTCTCCTTGTTTCTGGTCTGACCCTCTCACTTAAACTCATCCCATCACCCAGACTGGCAGCACCACGAGCTGGTCTTTGCTTTAGAATGCGGTCTCCACCCCCAACAGGAAGTTTTCCTCTTAAAACCTAAAAGTTATTCCCCCCATTTCACACTGAGGACCCCAGCTCCAGCCTAAATGTCACTGGGAACAGTGACAGTAACAGGACAGGGTACCCACAGAATGGTTGGGGCTGGAAGGGACCTTCAAGCCCATCTCATTCCATCCCTTGCCATGGGCAGGGACACCTTCCACTATCCCAGGTTGCTTCAAGCCCTGTCCAACCTGGCCTTGGGCACTTCCAGGGATGGGGCAGCCACAGCTTCTCTGGGCAAAGATCCAATCTTTAATAGTTTAAACAGCTCATGCTCCCCAGGATCCCTCTCTAGCTCAGAGAAATGAGTTCCTCTGAGGAGCAGGAAACAAAATGCTGATGGTGGAGTTGTGCCCCTGCTCCTCTTCTGGATGAGCTTCCTCCCGCTGACAAACAGCCCCATCCAAGGCCATGGCCCCACTTACACCACTCTCTGCAGCAGCCTTTTGCTCTGCCCCACTCAGGGTTAAATCCAAGAAGGCACCTGGCTTAGAGGTAACTGTGGTGGTGGCAGAGGGAAGAGGGGGAGTGACAGGGAGATGTTTATCAAGCCATCACCACTGCCAAGACAAATTCAGTGACTGACAGCACAGACTGATGCAGGAGGGTTAATTGCTACAAGAATTGCCTCCCCTAATCACAAGCACATGAATCTGCAAGAGCAGGGAAGATCTTGTGCAGACAACAGGAGGAGGACCTGAAATGAAACCCGAGGTGTGCCAGTGACTGCTCAGCACAGCCCTTCCCTGCCCTGTCGTGAGAAAGTTGGACCACAGGCTTCCTGATTTTATCTCCCCATCTCTCATTTAACAGGGAGGGTTCCCTTTGGAGAGTGATAACAGGGGTGAACCTTGTAATTTAGCTGTATCGTAACTCATGATCTGCTGCACAGAGGATACAAAGTCCTGGTTCTCCTGCCTTCCCTGTCATCAAATGGGACAACCTGAACAATCCGTGAATCTCTGAAACAAAAGTATCACAGAACCATGGAATGGTTTGGGTTGGAAGGGACCTTAAAGACCACCTACTCCACCCCCCTGCCATGGGCAGGGACACCTTCCACTATCCCAGGTTGCTCCAAGCCCTCTTCAACCTGGCCTTGGGCACTTCCAGGGATGGGGCAGCCACAGCTTCTCTGGGAAACCTGCTTTCAACATCCCTGAGAGATCCTGCAGGCAGGAGTGACCAAACAGATGTTACCTCGCTGTTAACAACTTACGAGCAGGGGTGTTTTTAGTTCACTCAAATTCCACTGAACTGTGAGAGCAGAGGGGAAGTTACAGCAGGTGCTCCTGCTACAGCTACCTTGGAAATGGGAAAACTAGGCCAATACTGAGTGAAACATGGAAGTGTGATGTCCATGGAGCCATCATCCCTTTCAGACCGTGACCCTCAGTCCCACGAGCTCTGCCCAAGCAGCAGCACACACACAGGGATCCACAGGGATCAGCGGCTCCGGGTGGAGCCAGGGCAGTGAGTGCAGAGCACATTCCCAGTGCCACAAATACCTCCATCCACCCACGGAGCACATCCAGGTCCAAGTCCACTCGGGATCATTCCCCAGGGGTGAGCACACCCTGGTGTGTAACGCGGTGACAGTTATTCCTCCAGCATGGATGAGCTGACTGGAAGCTTTATATGAAAGTTGGAACTTGCATTTCTTGATTTGCCAGATGACACCCAACATGCCAGTGCCTGGAGAACAACAGCTGCTTGGTGCGTAGGGAATTGCACCCCAACAACTGGAATTTTGTGCTTAACTTAGAAACAGGCAAGCCAACATTAATGAAAATAGGTATGGGACATTTCATCCTTCCTTAGATGCCAAAGGGTTCTCACAGCACAGACTCAGGGCAACCTTCCCATTAAGGGGGAAGGTGTCCCTGCCCACGACAGGGGGGTTGGAATGAGATGATCTTTAAGGTCCTTTCCAATCCAAAGCATTCTGTGATTCCATGGTTGCCATCTCTCCCTCTGGACAGTGTGGAGGCAGTTTGGACAGGCTGGTCAGTGAATCCATGGCAAAGCCCGTGCACAGAAATGGGTCCGGACTTGGCTGCAGAGACTTTGGGCACCTGCCTTCCCAACAGGAGAGCAGAACTAACACATCCTACAGCGTGGTCTAACTCTGCACTCACCACTTGGCAAGACTCCTTGGAATGGTTTTTCCAAACCTCTCCTAAGAATCATTGAATCATTAAGATGGGAAAAGCCCTTGGAGACCATGAGTCCAACTGTTTCCCAGCACTGCCAAGCCCACCACTATCCCATGTCCTCAAGTGCCACATCCCCACAGCTTTTAAATCCCTCCAGGGATTGGGGACTCCACCACTGCCCTGGACAGCTTGTGCCAATGTCCCACCATTCTTATAGTGCAGAAATTTTCCTGATATCCAATCCAAACCTCTCCTGGCACAACTCGGTGTCGTTTCCTCTCGTCCTGCCCCTTGTTCCCTGGGAGCAGAGCCCGACACCCCCCCAGCTCCCCCCTCCTGTCAGGGAGTTGCAGAGCCAGAAGGTCCCCCCTGAGCCTCCTTTTCTCCAGGCTGAGCCCCCCCAGCTCCCTCAGCTGATCCTCCTAGGACTTCATCCCCCCTAAAATATTCAACCCAAGTGTTTTGCGTTTGCAGGGCACCAGCAATTAACATAACTGGATCAGGATGCCCATTTTCACCTCTACCAATGCACAGGAGTTGCAGAGACAATTCATCTGAGGAATCCAGAGGAATGGAGAATCCCACAGCTGAAGTCAGGATAAAGCACTGGGCACACTGTTCTGTTCACAGATGTAAGGATCACTTTTGGACCATGGTCTAAGAAGAGCTTGTTCTCAAGCCTTCGAGTGGGTAAATAATTTTGTTTCCACTCTTCACTGCTGCCATTTTTACCTCCCTGGGAGGGTGAAGGTGTGAGCAAAGGCAGCAGCACTGGCCAGCTCAGTGTGAACTGCCCTGCAAGCCTCTCTGTGGAAATGTAATCATGACTGATGCCCAAACTTGGGAGTTCACATTAATGCCAAGTCCTGGAGTCTGTGTTATCCACCCTATCCCATCAGACTCCTGACAAGTGTATAAAAACACCGGTCTGGGGGTCACTTACCACATCCATGTGGGCCAATCTGGCACAGGAATTGTTCAGAGGCAGGGAAAACACACACCACACTCTTCACAGGTAAAAAACAGTCCCACTCCTCCTCTGGAACAAGCAAGACCAGATCCTTTCTCTCTTAATCACTAAAGAATTTGTGAACATGCAACACCTGAGGCTGACATGCTACACCAGAGCCATGGTCACATCCACATTTAATATCCCTTTTTTACAGGCTGCAACAATCACAAAAAAGGAATAGGAAAAACACTCACAGAAGTCAAGTAATTCTGATTTTATATTCAGGCTTTGCAAAATCAAGGATGTCCTATTTTTACTATTCATTCAAGGCAAAAGTCTACACAGGCATGTCAAAAGCAGGAATTGAAAAACAGTGAACACAACAGTCTTGAAAATACGTTTAATGTCTAATCTTATACAAAAGTGACAGCATTTTCAAAAAAATATCAAATCCTGTATTTATAGCTTCTCACTATCATACAGCAATATTTGTTTCATCTAAAGAAAATACAGCAGCAGGTGATAATCTATACTTTAAAGATGTGATTGCTTATATTCTGTATTGTAAACAAATGCAGTATGTCAACCTCAAAGCACAAGTCAAAACGAACTTCTCAGCAGTTGAACTCAAACGATGCATAGAAATGTACAAATTCCATTGCAAAAGCTTCAGGCCAGAAGTTGCTCACACTTGACATAACATGTGATAAAGTTACTACACGGTATATAGTGACACCTTGAGTTTTTACACAATAGATTAACAGGAAATACCCTTTTCACTGCTATGCAAAGAACTCTGCTCACAAAAACAAAGGGGTTATGAAACAGTTTTCATGACCTCAAGAAATACGAATATACATTGAAAAACATCCCATATATATTGAATTTTAGCCTAAATGTTCCAGTAATAAATCCTGCCTATTTCAGGAAGAACCTAGAAGTCTAGTTACTTTTACAAAACCCCTTTCCAAAAAGCATTACTTGCTACTTTTGCTTTCCTACCTCTTCCCATTCCCTGCAGAGACATACGGCCAGTGCAATTCCAGCTGGAGTGCTGCTACTGCATGATCCATTCATTTGGAATAAACGTGTTTTCATTACATTGATTTACACTCTAAGGCTGCAGGTATCAAAAAAGCACTTCAGCAAATGCAGTCCATGTTTCTTATGTTAGTTTTTAGTTAGTCTTGCCAAGATCTAACCCAAGACTGCTTGGGGGGGGGCAACTGGGGTTTGTTTAAGGTTAGTGGAGACTCATACTTTTGGTTCCTATTCCTAAGGTTAAGTTGCTGGGTTTTAAGTTGAAATGTTAAGTATTTTTGTTCAGCTCCAGTATTGCCTTCCTGAAACAAAAAATGCACATTCCTTTGCTATCAGTTTTCATGGCATTAGATTAAAACAGGCATAGCTCAGCTGGCTGCTTCCTCCTGCACAAACACTGTAGGATTTTGCCATAAAGGCTACAACTACCAACAAGAGTCACCACCAGGTCACCCCACGGTGTTTTTAAGATGTCCATCACATGCATGCAGGAAGCCACAAAGGTACTGGAAGAGAATTAAACTCATTTTCACAGTTCCATGATACAAAGACTCCCTAATGAGCTACCATGTGAAGCGAAAATCTGTTCCTAATTCTACCCACAGAGGCTAAGTTAGGAGATCCCCCAGCTGGGGATGAAACAAACTGTCTGTGGCCCAAGCCCAGGCCATGAAGTACCACCAAGAGGGCCAGGACTCCTGGCTGACACGTGGCTGTGTCTTGGCAAACCCCTTGGATGTGCTTTGCACAGATATGGCAAGAACAGGAAAACTCATGGCAGCGCCCCTTCGGAGGCCGGGGGGGCAGCTACACAGCAGTGCACAGGCTTCCTGACATTCAATCTCTCCCAAATTCCACTGACTCCGTGAGGTATGCACACACCCAGGTGAGAACAGGGGGCTGCTCCCAGGATAACATCCAGCAGAACCCCAAGGAGAGCCCCCCTCATCCTCAACAAGGATCTCTGTAGCCGACGGAACCGTCGTGCCAAAAACTGCTGGGAAGGGGATGGTCAGGGTGGGGTTTGCTTTTTTTTCACCTTTTAAGCTCGAGTTCAGTTTCCAGGGATCCGAAACAGTCTGCTGGGTTTGCACAGCCCAGCAGCCAAGTCAGAATTTGAAATGACTAGAACCCAGGTCAGAAACAGGGAAGTACCTACGAGGGGATCGGTTTCTCTTTACACGGACCAAGCCAAACTTCCAACCACCACAGAATGAGAACTGGCAACGGGAACGTCCTCATTGGCATGCACAAAAACTCACATTTGCTGATTCAAAGTTAAAACCGCACATCCAGGTTATTCCACTTGCACAGAAACGCCTGTTTGGGAACACCAACACCCCGGTGGCCGACAAGTCACACCGAGGGTCTCCAACGCGGCTCCTTCTCCTCCGTAGTCCCAGACTGAGGAATTGGTTTGAGTATGTACAAAATGCTGAGAAAACCTTGGAGTTCACATGCTCTGTCTCGTTACAGTTACTGTAGCACGTTCAGGAATTAGGTTTCTTGACTAAAATGTTGAAACACCTTATTTATTGACATTTTAGAATAACCTGAAAATAGACAAAATATGACTATCCATCCGTTCGGTCGCCAGCACGAGTCTGGCAACGAGACTTAAAGCATTAATGGAAATTTAAGAATTAACTTTTTTTTTAACTCCATGGGCCTGATTCTTTACAATCCTTAGATGGCAACTCCCGTTTTCTTTTTCCAAGGAATGCTTGCAAGGTAAGAACCACAGATGTTAGTTGATTTCTTCTCTTTGTAATTCACTTTATTGAACCGAACAATTACGCCAGCATATGAGCAAGGTAAATTGATGTAAACTGCTCCTTCATACCTCAGATGCACATACAAGAGGCAATACTCTTCATAGCCCCAAACATTACTGAAACAAAAACTGTAAAAATCTCTGTAAGTAGTGGATGAAGGTGGAAAACTACAGTATTTTGTTGCCCAGAATGTGTTCAACGGTAAGGCTGCAAGAGACAATAACTCATGGTCAGTACAGGCTTTTCACACAGCAGTTCATTCACAGTTATAAAAATTCTTAATTAAGAAGAAATTCATGCTCATAAATTTGTTACCCCCTCCCTACGTGCCTTAGAAGCAACCTCTCTAGGTAAAAGAGACTGGAACACTTTTTATTTTTGAAATTATTACAAGGTTTCCCCTCCTCCTCCCTTTTTTGGCTTTTAGAGGCTTTCCAAGTAGTGGAAGAGCACTGTAATGAGAGACATGCCCCAAAAC
This sequence comes from Pseudopipra pipra, assembly GCF_036250125.1. Classification (NCBI taxonomy): domain Eukaryota; kingdom Metazoa; phylum Chordata; class Aves; order Passeriformes; family Pipridae; genus Pseudopipra; species Pseudopipra pipra. The sequence continues at coordinate 62,154,789 of NC_087554.1, forward strand.
TTGAAATAATATCACTATTCTAGTATATATAATATTTAAGAAGTTGGCTGTTATCCCACTGACTACAGGAATAACACAGGTGTGCTCAAATTCCTTACCTGCACTAACAGATTTGTGCTACTGAATTATAAAAACGAGTATTAATTCAGAGTGATTCAAGACCAAAACTAAATACTCACATGGGGACCACCAGGCATTGACGGAGCACCAGCAGGACCAGATGGCACTTGAAAAGGATTAGGGGGCGTAGGATATAGTCCTGGAGCTGGATATGATCCTGTGGGTGGAGGAAATGGCCCTGGCGGTGAAGGTCCCCACGTTCCAGGCGGGACCGTGCCCCACGGCACCGTCGGCGCGGCCCCTGGAGTCTGGGTAGGAGCGGAATATGGCCCAGGGGGTGGATATGGCATGCTGGGAGCAGGATACTGCCCTCCCATTGTTGGTCCCCATGCTCCAGAGGGCATGGATCCCCATGGCCCAACAGGAGCAGGAGGCGCAGCTGGCTCTGTTGGACCTCCGTAAGGTCTTGGAAGCTCTGGAAAGGGCATATTTGGTGGCGGATACTGCCCTGGCGGGACAGGACCTGGCACAGTTGGGGGTGGATATGGACCACCAGGAGGAGGGCAGGAGGGTCCGGTAGGAGGAGGAGGAAATGGAGCAGGCGGTCCCGGGGGCATTGAAGGATACATTCCCGTGGGAGGAGGTCCGAAGGGCACGCTGGAAGCGGATGTGTTTGGTGGTAGTCCCGTCGGTGTCATAGGGGGGGCGCTGGGGTTATTCCAAGGGTTGGAAGCTGGCCAGCCCTGCGGAGGCTGCCCCGGCTGCTGGCCAGGCTTGGAGCTGCTCACTTTGGAGGTTTTAGCAGGCGACTGGTCTGGTAAAGCATCTGCCAACTGGAAGACAAAGCGCCGGTGAGAGCGGAACGTGCCGACCGGAATTCCCAGCTGCAGACATCCCGCCCGCCGCGTGCCCACGCTCCAGCTGCCAAAACGGGAGGAGAAGAGCTCTCTGTGGCTGCACAGACATGGTTACATTCATCCTTGTGCAGGTAGCACAGGGCACAGGGCATTCTGACATGCCACAGTTAGAAATCCAAAGGATAAAAGGCCACCTACCACACGGAACAAAAAGCAATTGCACCACAAACCTGGGAACGTTTTCCTACATTTCCATTACAGCTACTCTGATGCCTTTAAAGCACAGCTCCTTTGTTAATGTCACAGAAGAGAACCCACGAGGCACCCAGCAGCTTCCAGTGTTTAGTCCAGGGATTGCTACATTTACCCAGAAGGAAAACACCGCGACTGCAGTACAGAGGAAATCACCTCTCAGCTGTCAGCTCCCCTTCTCCTCCAAAAACTATGTCAGCTTTTAGAAAGAAGGAACGCAACTGGCTGATCTTCAGGAAAGAAAAACTGTTACTTACCGAAAAATCATCAGTTCCAGACATTGTGCTGAAAAGTAAGGTAAGATAAAGTGAAATTTGTTGAAAATAATAGAGGTATTTTTAAGCAAGAGTTCATGAGACACCTACGCCGGTCTCACTGGAAGCACAGGAAGTGCTGAACTGGCAGCAACTCTTGGTGCCTTGGTTTTAGTGACTCTGGCCCACACCAGATCCAAGCTTAGCAGTGTTCTGTGCCCAGGGGACGCTTTGGGGATCCCTGGGTACAAGGTAATGGAAATAAAATTTACAGGGACCCCTTGGAAGTATTCCAGGTGTTTTCTAAACTGGGATTCGGAAAAGGTATGGCACGATTCTTGCAGGTGGAGTCAATGCATCTAAAACAAAACATGATTAAATCACAGAATCGTGGAATGGTTTAGGTTGGAAAAGACCTTAAAGATCATTTAGTTCCAACCCCCCTGCCAAGGTCAGGGACACCTTCCACTACACCAGGTTGCTCCAAGCTCCAAGTCCAACCTGGACCCTTCTCTTCTCCAGGTGAACACCCTCAGCTCTCCCAGCCTGGCTCCAGAGCAGAGGGGCTCCAGCCCTTGGAGCATCTCCGTGACACCCTCTGGACTCACTCCAGCAGCTCCACATCCTTATGCTGGGGAGCCCCAGAGCTGGAATCCCCACACAGATCTTATTGTCAGAAATGAAAGAACTACAGTTTGCTGATGCTTTATCCTCCAAGTGTTCCACAAAACACTACAGGCAGTGGATGCTCTTATTTACCTTCACTGGCTCCAGCAGCTGACCACAGACCTGGCAAAGGTGTCACTAATGTGTAACCAACTTCCAACCCCTCCACACTTCCAAGCAGCACCGAAAACAGGAACCACTGAGCCATGTTCTACCTTTTCATGAAGGCAACTGCTGCACTTGGGGCTTTCCAGAGCTTCACCACAGTGATCCCTGACTGGCTCTGTCAATCCTGACGAGCCACACAAAAGGGCAAAGTTCTGTTTGGTTTGACTGACAACAAACACTGACTAGAGGTGAGGAACTGTTAAAAAGGTGACCAAGAGCAGGTGAAACGGGTGGACACTCCAGAAGGTTTTAGGGGAGAGTGTAGGAGACAGAGAGGAGCACAAGAGGAGGAAAAATGCAAAAATGTAAGTCAAGAGTACAAGTACTACCACCAGGTTGACCCCTGTTCCCCCTTGTTGATGGTGAAGACGTCACTCCTAACACTGAGAGGGGTCTCAGGGATGGAGGCTGGGGCAGACAGCCCAGATCAAATAGGTTTATAAGCTCCATTAGGTTAATGTATATCCACATTATTTGCATTATGTCATTTATAGTCTCCTCTGAAACTGCACTGTAAGTTTATTCCTACCTACACAACTTCCTAATATTAGGACAGTTCTGGCCATTTAGCTCAGCATCCCATTTCATCTTAACAATGACCCCTAGGGAGGAACAATAGAGGGATGGCAATCACCCCAAAACTTCCATGATTCCAAACTCAGACACTTCCTAAGTTACAGGCAATTTCTATGGAGTAACAACCCTCAAATAACTCATTTTTCACAAACGTGTCCAATCACCCCACTTGGATATGGGGATGTCCCATATCCCTGCCCCAGTGTTGTTCCTAAAACACCCACTGGCAAGGAACTCCACGGGCTACTATCTGTTGCACAAAAAGGCACCTTCTTTTTTTGCTCTAAACCTGGATTTTACTGGTTTCAGTTGTTGCTCCTCCAATCTTGCAGGTGAGGAAATCAGCAAGTCTGTCTGCATCCACCTTCCCATGCAGATCATTATCCTACAGATTTTTGCCACCTTCTTTCAGCTGTCTCTTCTCCAGGCTGAGCTCCAGCTCATTCCACTGACCCCTGTGCAGCAGCTATTCCATACCTTTCATTATTCTCCCTGCCTCTCTTTGAGGCTTTTCCAAGTCTTTTGTATCTCTTGGGATGAATGACAAGAAAAAAACCACAGAGAACTGAAGATGTGGGATAACCATTGATTTATACAGTTTCACAGTTATGCCCTGGTTTGTCTTCTATTTCCTTCCTAATACTTCTTAATGTTCCATCTGCTTTTTGATCCCTGTGGAACTGACACTTCTGTGGCAGTATTTCATTCCCCAGTGCTAAGGGTCAGCCCATCATTTTATATATGAAATTATATGCACCAGTCTACATTTATCTACTCTGAATTACATCAGATTTATCACCATTGAATTATATCTGCCAATTTATTACCTAATCCTTACTTTCCTGAATGGCTTCCTGTCAACAGGACACTGCTCGTCCCATTTCCCAAATTATTTATGACCACAAGGAGCAACTCAGAACTCTGTGGAAACACAGTGAACTTTTCAAGTTATACCCAATAATTTAAATAAACCTTTTAAGAAACACACCTAATAATTTACATAAACCTTTCAAGAAATACCCATTCATTTAAATAAACCTTTCAAGAAATACCCATTAATTTAAATAAGCCTTTTAGGAAATACATGTCTACAAAGTTAACACCTGGGTGGAATTCAGTGCCTAACTGCATCAATCTGAAGGTTTGTTAAAACTCCAGCATTAATTTATAAGAGCAGTAGCTCCTTCAAGTAAGGAATCTTTGTCTCAGATCAGGGACACTGCTCAGATCAATGACTACTTGTTTAAAATTGAGGAACCAACTGAACTACATCAGGAAAGTGGTTTCTTCTCCCATTATTAACAGCTCAGATGTTCCAGAGACATCGACCAGAAAAAAACCCCTCAATTTCTCCTCAATAAATAGCTCTTAAGTTAAGAGTTCATTAGCTTTTGCAATGATCCACACTCAAAAATAATAAGTTGACATGTGCTTTTTAGTGGCATTGGAGTTCAATTTACCTCCATGGGCATAGAAGTTATTTAATAAAACCCACAAAATATAAGAAATCACTCATTAATATAGATACAAGTAAAAAAAAAAACACCTTTTAAATATGTGCACACGTAAATGTAGTAGTGATAATAATAATAATCAAAAATCATGATATCAAAAAGCAACACCAAAACAGGCCAAGAGAATCCTCCTTTCTTTAGGGAGATTGAGAGATGGGATAAAACCAACTGAAAAGCAGATCTACAAGAGATCAAAAAACAGCCCTGAGAAGAAGTTGGAACATTTGCTGCAAAGGGGAGAAGGAAAAGAGGTGATAAACCTAAAGGAGAACTCAGAAGAAAATCCTGTGATCTGTCACAGAAGTGACAGAGAGGAGGAAATTCAAGCCAAGCAGTGGATGAACACAGTTGAGACAGTTTGTGGGCAATGGCATGGAAGGCTCTAGAATACACAGTTTTGGGTTACACCCATCCAGTGATGAACTGGTCCCAGATGTTCTAACTAGGACACCCGATCACCAATATCAGCTAATATCCCCAATAATATCTGTTAGCAGACAATTCCCAAATATTTCTGTGCCATGAAAACGAAGGGAACAATTCTGCTGCACGATTTATGAGGGGGGGGAAAAAGGTACTTAAGCATATCTTATAATGAGATTTAGTGGCTTTTTTACTTTGGCAAGCAGACAAGAGCAACATTTGTTGGCAACATTTGGGATAACTGAGCCCATGCCAAGCATGTCAAGGATCCTCTTGCAGACAGGATGGCCTATTTCAGGGATGTTTTTTAAACAGACATTTAATCTGGGTACTGCCACCTTCATTTCATAGGAAAGAAACTGAAATTAGCCCTTAGACACGTTAAGAAAACAGATGAACTCATCTGTACTTAAATCTGGAATGTATATCCCATTCAGGTTGTTCGACACCAAAAGAATTTCAGTCGAAACCTTACAGAAATAACAATTATATTCATAAAAATATTGCCCAAGGCACCCACGTGCTCACAGATTACTCTGTCAGACAGCAGGCCTCAGAGTAACTAAAGTCCCCCCTGGTCACAGGTGGGCTCAGGATTTTAGGAAAAACCCCACTGAGTGGTGCCTTGATGGGATTTTTAGAGTCAGTGAATTAACAAATGGACTCTTATTTTCTCTCTAAGCTTTCCTAGTGCACTGAGATGAGCAGAGAAAAGCCCATTTGTGTAACAGACTTTAAACTCTACCCCAAATTATCCTTTCCTGGAGTTAGGATGAAGGAAGAGCAAGTGGAAGAAGGAGGGTTCAGCTAGCAGGGAGCAGAGAGACAGCAGAGCTGGCAGCACTCAAACCCAAGTCCTGCTGCATCCACTGTGCTGGTAAGATAAGATTTCCTTTGTTTTCCCAAGGCCAACGCCCCTGGAAACATCCCTGGCTTTCCAGAAGCCCAGAGCCTGCCAGCTCCAGGTCCAGCTGGTCAGGGCACCACTTCCCAGCCACCTCTGAGGACACACATGGCCAGAAGCACCAAACAGAAGAGAAGGATGGAGAGAGATCATCCATGTCTGCAAAAAAGGCCTCCAGGAGCTCAATCTCTCTCATCCTTTATCCTGGAGAGCCATGAGAGGGATGAAGGACTTCACTGCACCTGCCCAGAAACCACACACAGGAAAATCTTCAGGCCACAGGCCAAGGCCTCTTGGACACCCAGGAGCTGCTCCCAAAAATCAACAGCAGGGAGGTGAGAGGAACGAGGCTGCTGGGCTCTGTGCCACAGGCTGGGAAGAGAAAGGCTGGGAAGCACAACTCCATCATGGCACTGGCAGGAGAGTTTGACCAACAGTGCTCACAACCAACTGGTGACCTGCTGAGAGGTCTGAAATCCCTGTTTCTGGAAGTATGGTGCCGTGTGTGCTGTGCTAAATCCGTCCTACAAACAGCTTCCACAACAAACCAGCTCCACAGTGTTTTGGAAGCTCCAAACCCTCTCTGATCTCATCCATCCCACCAAAACTGGTAGATCTAGTAGCATTTTTTCCCATGCTCTCGCCTTTCCTGGCTTTTATCCACCACCAGTCCTTAGGGATTCTCATTAGAAAGAGCTGTCCAAGGCACTTTTTCTTCCTTACCCAAAACTAAGCATCAACTGCTTTCCCATTTCTTTGAGTTGTGTGACATTTTTCCAACACTTGATGTGCCAGATTTAGTTCCTGTCTCCAAGATCATCTTTCAAACCCAGGAAAAAAAAAAAGGCTTTCTGGATGCAACAGGCTGTGCTGCATTTCCACTGGGTGGCACAGCTCCCTCGGCAGAGAGGTTCCTTTGTCACTCCAAACATGACTAATTCCTACCAGCATAACCTCATCCACAACAGGATTCCTGCCCACATAAGTGTAACTACCCAACATAGCACTTGGAGAAAATGGAAGAGACACCAAATCTTTGACAGCTTCGAAATGTTTTCTAAAATATGCAAATTCCTGCAGCTTCAGGCATTAAATATCAACACTTTAGAGCTGGCCTTTATGGTATCATGGAATGGTTTGGGTTGGAAGGGATCTCAGAGATCATCCAGTCCAATCCCCTGCCATGGACTAGACCAAGTTGCTCCAAGCCCCGTCCAACCTGGCCTGGAACACTTCCAGGGATCCAGGGGCAGCCACAGTTTCTCTGGGCAACCTGTGCCAGGGCCTCAGCACCCTCACAGCCAGGAATTCCTTCCCAATATCCCATCTCACCCTGCCCTCTGGCAGTGGGAAGCCATCCCCCCTTGTCCTGTCCCTCCAGGCCCTGGTCCAAAGTCCCTCTCCAGCTCCTTTTATCTCTCTTCAGGTACTAGAAGGCCACCATAAGCCTGGAGCCTCCTCTTTTCCAGGCTGAACAATCCCAATTCTCTCAGCCTTTCCTCATGGGAGAGGTGCTCCATCCCTCTGATCATCTTGGTGGCCTGCTCTGGCCCTTTCCCCAACTTTAATGCCTCCTCACATGCCACAGATCCTTTAGTCTGCCCTGGGTGTTTATCCAGTGGGAGAACAAAGGCAACTGGCAAACTAAACCAACAGCTACATCACCAGTAGCTCCATGAGGTTTGGTGATATTCCTGCCCCTTCCCATGTCTGTTTTGACTGACAAAAAGAGACAAAAGGCAGATCTTTAGTTTTCAGACTTCCAGGCTGGATTTCAGTAGGAGCAACAACCAAATCATGGCATTTGCTATAAATTATCAACCACCAGAAAAAAAATAAAGTCTTCCAAACAGAGGTCCTGGCAGTTTCCAAGAGCTGTAAGACATAAAGCCATAAGGATCTGTGATCTGTTCCAGCCTTCCAGCCACAACAGGCCACTCAAGTCACAGCCCTGATCACTTCCCTGGTCCCCACAGCACAGCCAGCTGGTCCCACACCCTGCAGAGAGGGATCCCTGTGGAGGTGCCTTGTTTGGTGCCAGCTGGGATACATCAGGGCAGAACAGAAAGTCTCCACTGCCAAAGGTTCCTCCTGTCCACAGCACCCAGCCCTGTGGATCCTGCACAAAGTGCATTAGTCCAGCAGCTTGGAATAACTAAAACTGATCTTTCAGAGTTGCCTCTGAATTTTGTTGAGAGCTACAGAGCTCATTCTCATCCGAGAATCCCAGACTGGTTTGGGCTGGAAAGGGCCTTAAAGATCATCCAGTTCCACCCCCTGCTGTGGGCAAGGACACCTTCCACTATCCCAGGTTGCTCCAAGCCCCGTCCAACCTGGCCTTGGACACTCCAGGGATGGGGCAGCCACAGCTTCTCTGGACAACCTGTGCCAGGGCCTCCCCACCCTCACAGCCAAGAATTCCTTCCCAATACCCAATCTAAATCGATTTCTCTTCCAGTTTCAGTTAGTAAAAACACCAAAACCATGTGTCACATCCCAGTTGAAGCCTCACCTCTGACACACAAACCCCACAGAAACCTTTCTGCTCCTCAGCAAAGGGTCCTTCACAGGAAAACTCCCCTTTCCAGGATCCAATCTCACAACTGGCACCTTTCACATCTCCCTCTGGCATGGCTAAAATGCACTTGGACGAACTCAAGCTCCAAGGAGAACATCCCAAATGCTTTCCAGGACCGCCTGACATTCCCCACGGGTTTTTCCATCAGCCATGATCTCCCGGGCGTCGGGAAGGGCAGTTTCAGGGCGTGTCGGTTTTGCTTCAAAAAAAGACAAAGCAGCCTCCTTTGTTCCGACATCCCCTGACAGTGAGGCTGAGCAGCCCCGGATCAGCACGGAATTCACCCGGGAACAAGTTCTCCCTTGGAAATTAAACCTGCCAGGCCGGCAGCTCTCAGGAGGCACCGATACCACACAGTACTGGCCCGCCCTGGAGCCTTAAGCATACGTGAAAATTTGATAAAATCAACCAACTACGAAACCTTGACTTTCCTGAGCCCTCCCTTAGGGAGGAACCTCTCAGTTAAAACCACTTGTACGCAGTTTACGCTTATTTATAAATTACGACCAGGTAGCACAAATAAAAGCTGACGAAATATCCCACCCAGCTAAGTCAGCGCCGTCACCAGCGCCACAACCAACCCCCCGGTGCTCCGCAGGGCCCGGCACCGCCCGCCCCCCGCATCCCGGGCGGCACCTCCAGGGGGGAGGGTGCGAGGCGGGGCCGCCCCCCTCCGCCCCTCCGCGCTGCCTCCCGCGGGCGCGGGGCCCGTGTGCGCGGCGGGGCGGTCCCGCGGTACCTGTTTTGGGGGAGCCGGCCCAGGCCCGGAGCGACGCGGCGGCCGCAGCTCCACCGCCACCGCGACGGCGCCGGAACCGGAACTGCGTCACGGGGGACACGCCCACACCGGGGGGCACCGGCGGCGCGCGTTCGGGCACGCCCCCTCCGCGCCGCAGGCCCCGCCCACCCTCAGCGTGGCCACGCCCACGTCTCATTCCGGCCGTTCGTCCCTGCGTTGTTGGCCACGCCCACCGCCCGCTGACCACGCCCCACACCCATAAGCCGCGCCTACACCTGGACACGCCCCCTTTCCGTAACATCTATTCCTCAGGTCACGCCCATCGCTTTTGACCACGCCCCCGCAGCAGCTCTGTGCCTGACCACGCCCCCTCTCTCCTCAGGCCCCGCCCTCTCCCTCTTGGCCACGCCGCCTCCACCCCGGAGGGGGTCACGTAACAACGCGCGAGAGCGCGCGGAGGAGGGGCGGGGGGGAGGGTGTCACGTGACTCCTCCCCTGAGGGGTGGGCGCGGCCCCTGAGGGGACCCGGCCCCGGGTTCCCCCCCCCCGGCCTTGTCCTTGAGGCTCCGTTTTCATCCCTTTAGTTTTAATAATAAAATAAAGTAGTAACTTGTGTTTTTTTGTCCCCTGCCCACCCGTGAATCAAAATCTATACGGCTCAAGACCAAGACCAGTCACAGAAATCAAAAATAACCCCCCAAAAAGACCCAAGAAAGCAAAGCGCTTACGGTTCTGTCTGTTCAGCACCTTAGGGGGGGGAAAAAAAACTTCAAGAAATTCAAGAAATAACCCTCCAAAAAGACCCAAGAAAGCAAAGCGCTTGCGGTTCTGTCTGTTCAGCGCCTTGGGGGGGGGAAAAAAACTTCAAGAAATTCAAGAAATTCAAATTTTCTTCTTATGTGTGAGCTAAATGGCCACGGATGGTTCCAGTAAAAGCACGTTGGACGTTGATTTCTCCAGACCTGTGGCCGACAAGCACCGCTGCAAACACTTCGGCAGACTTCTGTCATGTTTAACAGTGCAATTAATAATCATAAAAACTGCTATTTCTCATGGATCTATATTACTGCTGAAAATCCGATCCTGATTTTCTTTCTTCCTGCCCAGTAGGAACGTCTGACGACCATCGCGAAAGTCCCAACATTCCCACCATGTCCCTGAGAGCCTTTTCCAAACGCCCCTTGAGCTCTGCCAGCCTTGGGGCCGTGACCACCGCCCTGGATTTTCCCTCAGCTTCCACAAGATCCCACTGAATTTCCATTTAAAGTTACCCCAAATCATCCCGTTTTCACATTTCAGACTAAAGCCGCGCCTGAAGTCCGGGCGGGTTTTCTCCCAGCACCCTCTCCCCGTGTGCTTCTGTGTTCCCCAGCCCCTGTGGCAGGGCCCAAATACACCGCGTGGTTCCCTGCCCTGCCCTTCCCAGCTATGGCACTAATCCCGAGCCATTCCATGCCCGGATAATTCCGTTAAACTCAGCAGAAACGCGGGCACGGGCGATGCCCAGCACATGCCGATGGTGGTGTCCCGGGCTCTGGCGCCCTTCCCTTGGGAGTGACATCTATTTGTGCGTCTCAAGGTCATTATTCGGCCTTTTCTGAAGTAACAGGAAAAAATCATCAGCAGGAGAAGGATCCAGGCGCTCACAGCCCAAAAAGCCAAGTGTATCCTGTGCTGCATTCCCAGCTGCGTGGGCAGCAGGGTGAGGGGGGAATTCTGCCCCTCTGCTCTGCTTTCCTGAGACCCCACTGGAGTTCTGGGTCCAGCTCTGGGGTCCCCAACATAAGTAAAACATGGAGCTGCTGGAATAAGTCCAGAGGAGGTCACACAGATGCTCCAAGGCCTGGAGCACCTCTGCTCTGGAGCCAGGCTGGGAGAGCTGGGGGTGTTCAGCCTGGAGAAGAGAAGGCTTTGGGGAGACCTGAGAGCCCCTTCCAGTGCCTAAAGTGGCTCCAAGAGAGGGAGAGGGACTTTGGAGAGGGACTTTGGACAAGGGCCTGGAGGGACAGGACAAGGGGGAATGGCTTCCCACTGCCAGAGGGCATCCCCATTAGGAAGAATATTGGGAAGGAATTGTTGGCTGTGAGGGTGGTGAGGCCCTGGCACAGGTTACCCAGGGAAAGTTGTGGCTGCCCCATCCCTGGGAAAGTTCCAGGCCAGGTTGGACGGGGCTTGGAGCAACCTGGTCTAGTGGAAGGTGTCCTTGCCATGGGAACTAAGTGAACTTTAAGGTCTCTTCCAACCTAAACCAGCCTGTGATTCTATGATTCTGTGGCAACTGTAACAGGCATGAAACTGCAGTCTTTTTACTTGTTGGTTTGCATAAATCATTACTACCAAAACTAAAAGGGTATTCACTATAAATCCCATCCCATGATAACATGATAATTCAGTTAACCTTCCCTCTGAATTTAAATAAAAGCCACGGAAAATTTAGGCTGACTTCACAGCTCTTTCGCAATTTCCTTTCTGAGTACAGCCAACACTGGGGATCTTCTGTCAAAATAGCCCTTGTGGCGTGGCCTCACTGGGAGGAATGAGCAAATAAAGAGTGAAATCAATCCTCCTCCCAGCTGTGTGCTGGGCATCTTTGCTTTTCCACTCTTGGAAGGGCCCCGCCGTGGGTGGCTGCTGCTGTGTCCTGGACTGCCAGTGGTGACAGCAGGAGTCCCCAGAGCAGGAGGCTTCTTCCTGAGCAATCTGGTAGTTAGAACCCCTAATTAATGAGCAAACATGTGGCTGACAACATGTTGTGGTGATGTCTCACTTCAAATATCAGGCTGGGACTGTAACAGCATTTTTAATCAATAACCTCACCAGCTAGCCTCGCTAGATGCAGCTCGTCTTCTCTGTGTATGTATATGCTGAAGGCTGTAAAAAGAGATGCAGACACAACTTCACCTAATTTCATTGAATTGTAGAATCCCAGAACGGTTTGGGTTGGAAGGGACCTTAAAGCCCATCTCATTCCAACCCCCTGCCACAGGCAGGGACACCTTCCACTAGGCCAGGTTGCTCCAAGCCCCGTCCAACCTGGCCTGGAACACTTCCAGGGATGGGGCAGCCACAACTTCTCTGGGCCACCTATGCCAGTGTGGAATTTATGTTCAACTGATTCATCTTAGTGCCAGGAAGAGAACTCGGGGTGTAGGTAACACAGAGTCATAGCCACATCCTATTGGAAGATGTTCCTTTGCACACTAAATTATGTAATGGAAAACAAAAGTTGGGATGAAATTACAAATTTAAATTACCCAGAAAGGGTGTTTGGTGTAATAACGTGAGGGCAGTTCGTTATTCCAGTCCTGCATTGCAGGGCCTGTGCTGCTGTCTGTGCAATACAAGTATTTGCCACTTTGTTTTTAGCTCAGCATCGTATAAATATTTGGGTTGGAAGGAAGCTCTGGTCTAACCTCTGTCTCAAAACAGGGGTAGCTGTGAACCTTGTCTGCCTGAGTTCTGAGTGTCTCCAAAGACGGAGATTGCACAACCTCTCCGGACGTTCAGTCCCTAAATACGGTCCCTGTGACTGCTGCCATTATTCCCTACATCCCGTCAGACTTTCCCCTGCTGCACTTCGGGATTTTCCTTCCTCCACCTACCTCTGTGAAGCGTCTGCCCGCTCAGTACCACCCCCCTGAGTGGCTGGAGGCTGTGGTGAGGTCCTTCCTACCCTCTCTCCCAGCTCAAAATTACAATTTCCACAGCCTCTCTTCACACCCCGCTCTGTCCCCCAACCCTGCCAGTGCCCCCCCCCCCGCCGAACTCCCTCCGGTTTGTCAGCATCTCTCTTGTCTTTCAGTGACAAAATTGGGCATAATTGCCTGCCTCAGCCTTTGTTTTGGGGTAAAAGACCAAGAGACAATACTTAAATTGTCCAATTCAGTACTTTTCAGGGACAATAACACAGATCTTGGGCTGTGACAGGCATCAGAGTCAGGAAAATTTATCTCACCCGCAGGGCTGTTCATGCCATGAACAGTAAATTCAGGGGAACAATAACAATATCTTTTTTGTACCTCCCTTTTACATCAGCTAGTCAGGAGGAACCGAGGCACAGTGGAGGCATCCCTTTTCTATCCAACCCAAAAATGAGAGGATTAGGTTTTACTTTTTTTTTTTTTAATAACGAGTTTAAAATTCTGGAATGTAGCGTCAGTTTTCATTAAGAAAATGCCAGTCTCTTGCTGATGAGCCGGAACAGCGAGATATAAGATATTAATCTTCAGTTCCAGTGTTGATTCTTTCAGGGCGATGTCACTCGCTTTTCTATTCATGCCTCACTGTGCTCTGTGAACATCAAGCACTCTGAAGAATTAGCTGAGCCACCCTGAAGCTAGATTTTAAAGGATACCAGATGGTATGTTCAATGCATGTGGTAATCTTTTATATGCTTTTCCCCTATGGCCAATCACTGACTGATCATTTATTTCAAAACCCTCGTAAAATAAATCACTTTGAAAACTACGCTGTCTCTAGTTAATAAGTGCTCTTCCTCAAAGCAGAGGCTTGTTGCCATGAAGATAAAATCATAAAACTGGTTTAAAGTGCATGGGGATGGCAAATGCACCCTATTGAGGAGAGGAGATAAACTGGATTGAACTGGAAAGGAAGCGTTGCTGTCTGCTTGTTGTGAAATTATGAGCAGGTGAACTGTCATTAAAGACACTTCGACAGTCACTTTGGTACTAACACATGAGCTCTCTGTGACAAGGAGCGAATTTTTTTGGGTACATTTTCTTCCCACAGTGGTGGATATGTAGAGCCTTGATCATGTGTCGAGTTACTGCGTGAATTTGCTTTCAGGTTTTGGAGTTAGTGATTATGTCTGGCAGCAGAAGACAGAGCTCTTCACTCTTTCTTGGATTTTTGTGAATAAAAAGTAGGAAATTCTTCTCTGTGTGACACCAGTGAAACTCATCATCTGTCCTCTCAGAGAGGTGGCCACCTTCTCCCCATGCCCAAATTGAGAGCCACAGTTCCCCAGAGGATCCAAACCTTTATCACTCCTCTATCTCACAGAATCACAGAGTCAAAGCATCATTTAGGTCTGAAAAGACCTCCAAGAGCCCAAACTGTGGCCAATCTCCACTTTGCCAACCAGACCAGAGCACTGAGTGCCACATCCAGTCCTTCCCTGAACATCTCCGGGGATGGGGACTCCACCACCTCCCTGGGCAGCACATTCCAATGCTTAACAACCCTTTCAGTGAGGCAATTCCTTCTGTTGTTCAAAGAAATTCCTTCGGATGTCCAAAATTCCTTTTGATTCTGATTCCTTCCTCCCCTTCCCCTTTCCTCCACATGCCCAATCCCGTGGTGGTGTTGCAATCCTCACAGCCTCTCAATGAGTTTTGTGACATTTGCTGTTTGGCTGACAGCCACAGCTCCGACAGGCAGATGATAATATGGAATTATGGCCCTTCGTTCTCTGAAGGATCATGTTTTCAAGTGCTCACTGCTGTGGAGAAGAAGCTGGAAACCTTTTTTATTCAAAAGCCTGAAAAACAAACAAAAGTACCCCTTATTTTATTTTGCTGTGATGTTGCAATTTTAAATGAAACTCTTTTTTTTGGAGAGGGAGAAGGAGGTGAGGAGTAGCTGGCTGTGGACGCTTTGCCCCGGCAATGAGGGCAGAGTTGATTTTCCCTGTTGCCCACATTTTCTGATGGATATAAACACACAGGCACACACACATATCCCAGGGGGAGAGACTTCAGCACAGTCACAGTGGGACAGCCCAAAGGTCCAGCTGGCCTTGAGGCCCAAGTGACTGTTGGCAACATCAGATTCTTGGGAAAAGGAGAAAAAGAAGGAATGTTGAGTGATCCTCCCCTCAACAAGCCTCCAAGCCCCTGGCAGTTGGCACTCTGGGGTTACATCTGCAGCAGCAGGCCTGGGAGCCCCACCAAAGGCGAGGCCAGTGTTGTGTGATGGTGTCACTCATCCCGTGGGATGCCTGCTGGTGATCTCTGCAATCCTGTGGGCAGCTCCTGACAGGAAGGCTGTGCCGGGATTGCTAAATCTCAGTCACTCCATTTTTCATCATTTCCCCCCTGACACTGTTTGTGGCTGTATCTCTGTGCCTCATTTTATCCTCCTGTGCAAAGCAGTTGGGATCCATTTGGTCACTGAGGGACGCTCCCATGCTCGGGCTCTTCTCCCTACAAACCTCTGAGGGCCTTTGAGATGCCTGGTTTTGCACAGCCACTGCCTTGGGGACATGGCTCAGAGGGATAACACTTGGACTCGATGATCTTCGAGCTCTTTTCCAACCTAAATGATTCTACACGTGCAATTAATTGTTCAACACTAAGTTGTTCGTGTCTCTGCTGCAGATGGGTATTGATGGTGCAGCCATCCTGCCGAGGTCAATGATCCACTGATTGGTGCCAAAGAACACATTTACAGTCAAATGGCTTGTAGAGATGCAGGGAATGATCGTTTGAGCTCGTGAAAGATCTCTTAAGTCATTGATATGACAAAGGTGCTGCTGAAGGGCGTGTGATGAATTATCGACAAGATTATTCGGTATAAAACAGTGTGTGGGAAGTGTTACACCCCGAGCTGATCTGGGGCAGCGTGAGCTGCGTTCTCCACTCATCTGTTCTTTTCAGTAGTTTCAGGAATCTCTCAGAGGGGGGTCATTTCCCTCCAGCATTTCTACGCTGAACTGGGGTGGGCATTTAGCACGTGCCCAGTGCAGCTGTAGGAGTTTATTCCGTTTCAGGATCGAGTTTTGTATCCTGCCTTTGCCCTCCCTGCTCTGGGCAGGGATTTATTTGACGGCCGCAGTTGCCTTGTGGGCTTTGGGCTGTCCCACTGTAAGAGCAAAAATTTCATCCACTGCAACTTCACACAGTTAAATCTTGTCCCGTCAGCTAACAGCCATTTAATGCTCCAAGAAATTCGGTGGGAATAGCACCCATGCCATTCCTCCTCCTTTTCAGCTCTCAGGCCCTGATTAAGCAAATAGCTTAAGTGCTGGGCTGAAGTGGTGCCTTTTAGTTGCTAATGCCATGCAAAAATGCCCTGAGAATAAAGCAGTTTTCATGATCGCTGTTAAGAATCCGCTTCCTTCTTTGGGTCTTATTTTTCCATCAGCCTGCTGGAAGAGTACAGCCAGAAAACAGATCAGCTCGGGAAAGACTTCTCAACTAATAAACATACCGCAAATACACTTCTTAGTCACATTTTAGGTCAAATGGATTTGTCAAGTCAATAGTCACCCAAGTATGAAGGAGTCCTATAAATAAATGAGACTTAAATATTTTGAATGTCTGCCTGACAGAGCTCCTTTAAAGTGCAAATAAAGCTGGAATGAGCTGAAGTCAAGATCATTTCCAGAGTCATTAAAAAAAAAAAAAAAAAAGAAAAAAAGAAAACAATAATTTGAACTTTTTAACCTTGGGGTTGTTTCCAGCCGCATCTCTCTCACAATGATAATAAATTCAGAAAATTCCATGAAAATCTCTATTCTTTGGACTCTTGAGGCATTTAGCATAATGTTCTCAGTTCCTCTTCTCTCTTATAAAAACAGGAAGAAATTATGCAGGGTAGTAGCTGTTTAAATACTAGAAATTCTCCCTGGGGAGAATTACAGCCATTTCAGTGATAAATTGCAAGTGAGATAACGGAAGACTTGGAAGGAGCCTGATCCAAACCTCATTTCCAAGCTTCCTCACTGATTTCAGGGCTTTTTGGATGAGGTTTGGGACGAGGAAGTCTCAGCCCGGCTTGAGTTTGGGTGGCAGGTTTGTTTTTGTGCAGGTTTACCCTGGGGAGTTCCCACTGAAACAGGGCAAGATAATGTCAATCCAGCACTGGATTTTTTATTTTTTTTTTTGCATGGAATTCCTACATCCAGCCTTCATCCTGAGTCTTGCCAGCAGCCAGGCTGCTCTTCCCCCCACCAGAGCAGAGCCTTACGGCTCCAGGCTGGGAGCGAGCATCCTACCTTACCTCAGCCCGCCCTGCCTGGGGGCCAGCGCTCCCCCTCCTCCTGTAAATGTTTGCAATATCCGTCTGAAGAAACGGATTCCAAATCCCCACCGCAAGCTCTTCGCCCCCCCCTCCAAATTAATTAGCAGGAATACGCCTCAATCCAGCCATTTAGAAAGCGAAGGGACCGACTATTGTGATAAAGAGTATCGCCAAACATTCCGGGCTCTGCTCTAACAGCATCGCAGGGATCTGAGGACATAATTGCCTTGTTATTTTCGTGCTCCCCAGGGCTGCGCTGGAGGCAGTTTAGCAGAATGGGCACTTAAAAAGTGCCTCCAGCAAACCCCGCTCCCCGCTGCCTGCTTTTCCAGATCCCTCGTTGCCTTTGCTCCGCTTGGCAGGAGCTCGTTTTTCTCCTCCTCCTCCGGGAAATTCCCGTCCTTTGATTCCCCATCCCATGACTGCTGCCCCGGCCTTGGTTAACACACTGCTGCAGAGCCCGCTCCTGCATCCAGCCGTTGTTTCCCATTTTGAATTTCTCCGGGACGCGGAGCATCTCCTTGTTTTAGTTTCGGGGTCGGCAGCACCCGAGCGACTGTTGCAACACAAATAACACGAATAACATTTCCTGGGTGATATTCCAGCCCGTGTCGCAGCGCCCAGGCCGGCTGGCGACCTGAGCAAACCAGTCTCATTCTGGACCGTGTCACTCTCCTTCCTCGGCGCTACTTTATCCAAACACATTCTGGGAAAACAATAAGATATGCTGCCAAAATAGCAGAGAGAACCAACTCCCCAAACAGGAGGCCTTCCCCGAGCTCCACGGGTTTAATGAAGTAACAGGAGGTAAAAACAACCAGTGTAATGCTCTTTAAACTTCTGAATAGCCCCTAATCACACACATTGTTCCTGAAGTACAAGTAGGTAGGAGTAAGGATCAGACTCCAGCAAAACGATTATGCTGAACTGGAGGGGAAAATGAGTGGACTTTCCCTCAAAGATTTCACAGCCAGCACTAAGGTTGGCTCTGCTACTGCTAGAAATTACTTTTCTTTTAGACAATATACAGATTACATGCCTGCTAAAGCGTATTTTCTTAACTAAAAATGAGCTGTAATTAGCAAATGAATCAAGTGCACTTTTGTGGAGATCCACTCTCATTCATTCACCGATTTGCAGTTAGTTGTTTGCAATGACTCTCCCTAATGACAGAAATTGAGACACACTATAATATTTAGCCTGTAAATCCAGAATCATAAAATCACGGAATATCCTGAATTAGAAGGGACCCACGAGGATCATCAAGTCCAACTCCTGGCCCTGCACAGGACACCCCAACAATCCCACCTTGTGCCTGAGAGCCTTGTCCACTACAATACAACACAACCTTTTCATGTTTTGTTCAAAATAATTTCATACGGTAACGCTTATTTTGATTTAGAGATGAGTAAAGCACACATTGCCAAACCGGGCTGGCCACTGCCTGAGTTCCTCTTCCTTGAGCCTTCACTTGTGGCCACTGATGGACTTTTGACCCAACCTGGCAAGGCCATGAATGTGTTCTGCTTTTCTATAAAACTAGATAAGTAAAAGTCTCGGAGTACAAATATGATAAAGCTGCAGGTGGAAGGGGCAGTGACAGAGGGAATTTTGGATGCTCGTGACAGAGCTGCAGCCATCAGGAGATGGAGGGAGGTGTACACTTTTTGGATTTGCTTTACTCCCTCCCCCTGAGCATTTCAGGTTTAGGTGGATAAGTCCCACTTGTGATTTCAGCTGTTGCAGTATTAAATTTCGGGTGCTAAAGCCGCGTGTTGTTTGTGTGGCAACAAACGTGCCATTTTTAGCTCATAAAGTGTTGAATGAATTTATCTGGAATAATTTCTACCCTAACGTGGCCAAACATTTGGCAAACGGGGTTCCAAAGTCTGCTTTCAGGAGTGCTCTTTGATGACACTGTGTGGGTGTCAAAATAATTAGGACAGGAGATTACAAAGCAGGGACACAACCACAGTTTGGGAAGCCTTTGGAAAGAGGTGACTCCGGTTCCTCAGTTTCCCTGCCTCCCTCTTCCTTCCTTTTCAGTCTTCTTCCTCCTCCTCCTTTCCCCCCTCAATAATCCTGCCTGTCTGGAATCACAATAAAAGGAGCACATCGGATAAGCCAAGGGATTATTTCCTTATGCTTTTGCTATTATATGAAGCACAATATCAAAGCATTCCGTGCATCCTCCCAGCTCCTGTGAAAGAAAGGATCCTTTTATTCCTCAGGTAGCCTTTTGTCTAGCCAAGAATCTGCCACCCACTCAGGTAATTTGTACCAACAGATCATACCTGTGGTAGCAGAAGATCCTGTCAGGAGGGAATATCCAGCAGAAACCAGGCATTACTCATGTATGAGAAAGGCTGGTAGGGAATGGAGGGAGAGCTGATTTTTTTTTTGGACTTATTAGGAGGGGAGGTAGACTTGGGAAGAGGCTTTTGCTCCAATAGGGAATTATTTTTTTATCTTACCTTAATAAATGTGTGTGTTCTTAGTGAGTCAACAAAGTGCCTCATCCGGCTGGGTGCTCAAACTCACACCCTCCCACTCAGTGCCCTCTTTATACCTTCCCTAATAAAATATTCTATTTCCCCTTCACATCTGCCCTCTCCTTGGGCACAGGACCAAGATTCCTGGTGTACAAGGATACCAGAGCCAGCAACATCACTCTGAGATATAATTTGGCTTGCAGAGTATAAAAATGACAGGATGTTCCCGTGGCCAAACCTGCGGTACCTCGGTGGCAATGGGATCTCTAGTCTGATGCCAGTGGTTCTGCTGGAAAGAGATGGATAAGGACAGCCTTCAGCTTGCCCTCAGCTTCCAGCTTGCCAGGTCAAAGATGTCCTGAAGAATGAGGAAAAATGGGAGCACCTTTCGTCTGTTTGAAGCATTAGAGGCCTCTGCAATAACACCACGGTGCTGATGAAGTAAAGAAATTAAGGTTGGGTGGCTGTTCATTTCTAATATGCTGAATCCATCAAAAAATATCCAAACCCCTGAAATTATCTAATTTTGCAACTGTGCAAATGTCACTTTTAGCAGAGCTACTCTTTTGCCCCCGCCCTCTCTCCCCCAGGATTTCTAGAGACCTTTCCTGCTGCCCTTAAGTCAGAGCACAGGAAGTTTCGGATGGCTCCAAACAACCCAGACAGTGCTCAGATTGATTTTTTTTGACTAAATTTGCTTGATTTTTTTTTTTTTCTTTTCTAGGCTTTGGATATCAATTAAAAGAACACAACTCTTTTGTCTTGTGTGTTGCTCCCCTCAAAATAATGAACTGTTTAATACACTAGAGGCAATTTCAAATTATCTAGTTTAATGAGGAAGGTTGTGACGGAAGATTTATTACCCTTTCTGATCTGCTAATGTATTTTCCCAACCATCCCAGCAGAACCAATCACTGCATTTTCATTATACACTCTATTTTCAGGGGTTCATTAGTTGTAGACTAAAAATAACAGTGAAGGTCTCAGTCTGAAAGCTAATCCAATTTTTTTTAATTGGAAACAAAATTTGATCAGACAACTTTCTAATCATAACAGCATCAAGCATCAAGACCCTGACGAGGTGTTTTGTCCAATTTGAAACTTCATGTGGCTACACATAAAGACCTGACCTAGAAATACAATCATGGAACTACTAAGAAGGACAAACCCAGCCTTTTCCTTAAACAAAAAATCCCAAATTAGCACAAGCCATGGACTGTGGTCTAGTTCAGTTGATGCACACTAAAAATAAAAGCTCTGGCAATGAACCTGTTCAGCTGAGACAAACTCAGAGATGCTCTGAGCTAGTGGCTGAGTATGAGACTTTAGAAATAATTAAGATTTTTTTTTTTTTAAATAAGATGGAAGAGCCTCCCAGATAGCCAAAGGGCCTCCTACCTCAAAGCTCGATTCAATCTTAAATTGGCATTCCCGGAATTGCCTTTGTGCTGTTGGATTACAGTTCTAACACTGGCTGCTGTTTTTCCTGCTGCATCATTTTGATACACAAGACCCACAGGAATAGCAAAGAGAGACACAAGGAGGTTTGGATTTTACAGGGGATGCTCTTTGCAAAACAGTGTCACTCCTGTGGAGTGTGGGAGTGTGGAGATGTGCTGCCTGTGTGGCAGCTGCCCTGCAAGGCCATCAGCCTCATGTCTCTGCAGTGGTAGAGGGAAGAGGGATCCATATTCCCAAGGAGCAGCTTTAGCAGAGGGACCTTGACTTTGGTCCTCTACACAGGCCAGACATCCTTACAGGGTGATGAGCCTGCTGTGACCTTTAATTATGTTGTGTCTATATTCATCATAGAATGGTTTGGGATTGGAAGGGACCTTAGAAGTCATCCAGTTCCAACCTCCTGCCATGGGAGCCCCATCCAACCTGGCCTGGAACCCTTCCAGGGACTGGGCAGCCACAGCTTCTCTTGGCAACCTGTGCCAGGGCCTCACCACCCTCACAGTATAGAATTTCTTCCTCGTGTCTAATCTAAACCTACTCTCTTTTAATTTGAATCCATTGCCCCTTCTCCTGTCATTCCATGATCATGTGAAAAGTCCCTCTCCATCTTTCTTGTCGTCTCCCTTCGGGTACTGGAAGGCCACAATTAGGTCACCTCCAAACCTTCTCTTTTCCATGCTGAACAATCCCAATTCTCTCAGCCTTTCCTCATAGGAGAGATGTTCCATCCCTCTGATCACGTTGTGGCAACCACAGGAGCTGTGCTTGATCCAGGCATCCCTGACACTGCTCCCAGATCCACGCCTTTCAAGGGATTCTCCCCAGCAATAAAACAACTGGAGTACCCACACGAGGATATCCGTGGGGCACTTGTCAGTCATTCCTAACCCTGGAGGATCCCTGAAGGAACAGGTTTGCAATGACCTGCCTGGGGGGGAGGCTGGGCTGAGGATGTGTTTTGGCCAGATAACGCATCACCCAGACACCCAGGGGATTTTTAAAAGGGATGTAGGCAAGAGGGAAGTCATTGCACCTCATGCTATAGATTTCACATGCATAAATTATACATTTACGTTCAAAACTCTATTATTCATAGAGTTGAGTAAACAAGTATTGATTTTTACACTGTAGCACAGATGAGTATTTGTAGTGATGCAGGGGCTCCTCTTCCACCCTCGGTAACTCTGACCTCATCAGTGCTCCCTGGGCAAGGAATATCCTTTAACAAGGATGATCAAGTTTAAAACCAGTCGGCTGCTGCTGCTGGGAATGGAAATCAATGTGCATTTCCTTCTGAATGGACAACTCCTCCACCCACACCACGTCACATGAGGCTCTTTGAGATGCTGAACCAGACAGACACCGGCAGAAAACAAGAAAGGATGTGTGAAACCATCTCAGCTCACACAGAGCAGCCTTAGCTCTCCCGCTTGATGGGAAGAGGGAAAGACACACTGGTCGTTTGAACAGAGCAGAATAAATAAAGCTTAAGTGCATTTAAAAAGTGGTATTACTGCAGAGATCACATTCAAGCCTTTGCCAAGGGCCCTGCTATCAGTGCGTGAGCTTGTGTCAAGATTTCTCTCTATTAAATATTTCTCTCTATTAAATATTTCTCTCCATTAAATATATGATACCACCAGGCACGTTTAGGGGTGGCAGAGAAAAAAAAAACCCTTTAACTGAGCTTTCCAGTGCTCTGTCATTTCAGAGGTTAACCAAAATCACTTACTTCATAGCTAACTTTGCTATATTGAATCAATGAACAAGTTCCTTATTGGATTTTTATTGCAGATAAAATTGACAGCGAAAATCACTGGGATATACTTAAAAATGGGAAGGAAATGTACGTTTACAATAAAAAGGTCTCTGAAGGTCTCTTGTTTCATAGGAAGGAAGCTGTCTTTATAGTGCATGAACTATAAAAAATGATTAAAACTGAAGAGAGACAGGAAGCTGATAATTTGATTTATCATCTTAATGGCTGTGATTCATGAATAAATAATATAATGGTTTATGTCTCTCTTGTAAAAGAAGTAGAGAAGAGCAATTTGTCTAATAAATGACTTCAAAAATTACAGCTGAGTCTTGTTTGCCACGTTTGTTCTATTTAAAAAGAATGAGTGAGTATCTTATTTCTTATTACTTACTAGGACATTTGCTGTATTATTTATAAGAGTCAAAAACCTTAACTAAAAGCCACTCATCTCTGACCACAGTCTCCCATTAGCTTTAAATTCAGGAAAGAGAAAAGGATTGATCACTAGATCAATAAATCTAACCTTGGATCTGACTAAAAGCTTCCTTTAACCTCCTTCCTCCAGCATCCTTTTTCAAAATTAAAGTATCCCCCTTTTTAATTATTTAAGAGCATGTCAATTTTACAGTAAGGCCCTGTATGGCTGCATCATGCAAGGATTTCTTTACACTGGAAGCACACCAGCATCTTTAAAAGGAAAGCATTTAAATCATGATAATTTGTTGTTTGGTTGGGTTTTTTTTTTAAAGCTGCTATAGATACACACATATCCTGCTCCAAATACACCCTGGATTTCATCAAGACAAGCGCTGAGAATTGAAAAATCGAGAAGAAATGTGTATTCCCAATTATCAGACACACAAACCACCCCAAGCCCATCAATGACGCTGCTGGAGCTGAAGTCGCTCTGTATCGACGGCCCTGGGCCAGCGACTGACATTGTTATAGAGCTGCAAAAAGTCACTCCAGGCAAAAGCAAACTCCAGAGGACACGATTAATGGAAAGAGTGTTTAATTTTTTTTTAAACCATCCTGTAAAAATAGCTTGTATATGCAGTTTGGCCAGCGTGCATCAAGAGCCTGACCTGTTTTTTCCCCCCTTACATCAAAATAATTTACCAGAATCGGATCTTTTCCCTTACCAGAAGCTGTTCACACCAATTCAATATGCTCTGTTTGTACTGCCCTGCCATGGGACAGCCTTCAAAGCAGTACAAAACACATCATGCAGATACAATTCCTGATGCAAATGGGCTGGCTGCCCCAAAACAGGGGGGGCTGTGTTGAGCTTGTGGTTTTTTTGGCACATCTCAGCACCTTTCCTTGTTCCACATTTAATTTTCATCCTGAAGAATCTGGGATTTCTGTCTCGGCAGAATTTGGGCTTAGAAGAGAGGTTGTGGACTCCCCATCCCTGGAAGTGTTCAAGATCAGGCTGGATGGGGCTTGGAGCAACCTGGGATAGTGGAAGGTGTCCCTGCCTGGGCAGGAGGTTGGAACTGGATGATCTGGTAGGTCCCTTCCAACCCAAACCATTCTGTGGGATTCTGTGATTCTAGAAACAGGAAATTCTTACCCTGTTTTTGAGGCGAATTTTTTTAGAGGGCTTCAACACTGAACGTCAAGTCTTGGTTATCTTTGGATCAAGGTGTCCTACAGTGGTATTGGAATGAGCAGCACTGATAAGACTGTTAATAACAGCAGCAGGAGGAAAACTTTAGGATGACATTTTTTGGCATATTGTAAAAAAAAAAAAAAGAGGGAAGGAAGAGAGAAAAAGGTATGTGGATTTCAACACAATAGACCTTTTGAGTTTTTATCTTTTCTAAAACACGTGTAGTTCATGCCATGGATCTTTCACAGACTGCACGTGTATACACTACTCAATGTCATTAGGGACCAGTGTCACACAGGTGGACAAATAAAACAGGAAAAAGTAGGATGAACTTCCACAAAATCTCATTTATCAATACTTTCTATGTACGTCTCTAAAAAAATGCAATTAACTGCCCCCCAGTCCAAAGGCACTATTTTTATGCACTGCACCTTCTTCCCCCAACTGCTGTATTATATAGGTCTCCTAAATTTGGAGTGCTCAAGATGGTTTTGGGGTAAGTGATGCATCAACTCATGTCAAAACAATGTAGGCTGCATCCAGAATGACACTGAAACGCAGTGCTTTGGGGAATGATACCCCAAAAAAGGTTCTCTCATGGCCTTTCATTCTGAGGGGACAAAACCTTTGCTGAATGTGAAAATGATGGTGGCCTCGGCCAACTTCTGAAGTACAGCTTTTGGTCCCAATCTATCTTTTATGGTCTTGCCATAAAAATACTGCTAATCTCCAGCTAAAATTATGAGCTTTTTGCCCTAATTAAGAGTTTTCTGAAAGAGAATTTTAACCAAGCAGACTGCAAATATCTCTGATGTCACTGCAGATCTTGTACTAGATACAGTTCCTTCGTACTGTAACCACCCAAGCCACAGCCCACCACCCCACCATGACAGTGGAAAAGAGCAGAGCAGCAATGAACCCTGTGCTGTATTTAGAAATTAGCGGTAATAAGGTGAAAAATAAACTTATTAGTATAAAGCTGCCCTTGGTAAAATACAGTTTGTGCAAAAGGCAAGGAATGGAAGGAGCACAAGGAAAATATTACAGAAAAAAAGGGCAATTTTTCTGACATCAGCCACGCAGTCCCATTTGCATAGGGAGGAGGGAGAATCTCAGCTGGCATAAGCCATTATAAGTGTATCCATGAAGCCACACTGATTCACAGCAGCTGAGAGTTTGTCCTGTAGTGTGTTCATCCATGTGCAATGCCATGGATTGATGTGTTAGCATTTTCTCCCCGGAGACTTCGGTTCAGAACCTATTTAAAACCCAGTGAAAACCAACGGGCTGGTCTCTAGGCAGATGTCCCTGGAAATCTGTTTGCATCATCACAGTGGCAGCAGCTCAGTGGAGAGGGTTTTATCTGCTCAGGTGGGGGTGAGGGCAGGGTGGCAGGTCCTCAGTGGAGTTGCATGGCAAAGCTTCCTTGGTAACTCCTGAGCAGCCAGATTGCAGGAGGGATTTGATGTCCACAAATCTGTAGGGTTCTGTATAAGGTGAAATTAAAAGATTCAAGCAGAAGTATTGCTTAGGTTTAGTCTGCAGTCCCGGAGAGAAACTGTGCTCTACCACTCCTTGCCCAAACACAGATTGCCAAGGGATCAGTGATGGGCCCATTTTTGTTGGACTTACCCATCAATTACCTGGATGAATGGACAGAGTGTACCCTCAGCAGGTTTGCTGATGATACAAAATTAGGAGGAGTGGCTGACACACCAACAGGCTGTGCTGACATTCAACCAGACCTGGACAGGCTGGAGGGACAGGCAGAGAGGAACCCAAGGAAGTTCAACCAGGGTCCTGCACCTGGGGAGGAATAACCCCCTGCACCAGTCCAGGCTGGGACTGACTTGCTGGAGAAGGACCTGGGGGTCCTGGTGGACAAGTTCACCATGAGCCAGGAGTGTGCCCTGGGAGCCAAGAAAACCACTGGTATCCTGGGCTGTATGGAGAATAATATGCCCAGCAGGTTGAGGGAGGTGATCCTGCTCCTCTCCTCCACCCTGCTGTGGGCTCATCTGGAGTCATGTGTTCAGTTCTGTGCTGCCTAGTGCAGGAAAGACAAGGAATTACTGGAGCAGGTCCAGTGGAGGAGGGCTGTGAAGATGATGAAGGGACTGGAGCACCTCTCTGATGAGGAAAGGCTGAGGGAGCTGGGCCTCAGCTCTGGAGAAGACACAACAGAGAGGGGAACCTATTAATCCATACAAATAAATACCTGTCAAGAGGATGGGAACCAATTCTTTCCAGCAGTGCCCCGAGACAGGACAAGGAGCAATGGGCACAAACCGAAATACAGGAGTTCCACCTGAATATGAGGAAAAATTTCTCTACCATGAGGGCAACTGAGCCCTGGAACAGGCTCAGAGAGGCTGTGGAGTCTCCTTCCCTGGAGACACTCAAAACCCACTGGATGTGATCCTGTGCATCCCGCTCTAGGTGAGCCTGCTTGAGCAGGTGGATTTGACTGGAGGATCTCCAGAGCTCCCTTCCAACGCCAACCATTCTGTGATAACCTCAGGCACAGGTCGTTGTGATGTTTAGATAACATGTTTGTAATTCTGCAGGCTCGGGGCTCAGTTTCAGAAGCGTTTTGAGAGGACACAAACGCTCCCTGTGATCAAAGGAGAGGAAACAGCGTGGTTGTTGTAGCTACAATTACATCATCCCACATACTCTTGGCAGGGGAGTTCAGGGCCCAGTTTTGGGGGAGGAGATGAAGCACATCCAGGCGAAGGGAGCAGAACTGCAGATCCCTGCTGCACCTCCTGGAGCTGCACCCCCAGGCCAGCCTGGAGAGCCGTGGAGTTTCCTGCCTGAACCCGGATCCACTGAGCCTCAGTGGGATTCCACCAAGAACTCAGCAGCAGATCTGCCTATCCATGTAATGTAAGTAATGCTTTCAGGAGCATTATCCATGCATGGTTTTCCCGTACATGGAATTTGGCAGGAAGCCACCCGACTGAATGCTTCACATTGCAAGAAAGACCTGCAGACTTTTTTTTTCTTTCCTAACTAACTATACTTATTAAAAAAGCAACCCCCCTAGTAACCAAGTAGGAAGGTTACTCATCATCACCTCAGGCTCACCCATGCAGGATGAGATAGTTTAATATGCAGATTTTTAAGGAAATATCTTCCTTCTCACCCTCCCACCCCCTGTTTTATCATTTCACCAGCGGCAGCTCCTCTAGTGAAAACTGGGTATATTTCATACAATGAAATAGTAACACAGAAACAGAGTTTCCAAGTCCAAGCCCCATCTATCATAAATAACGACATCATTATCCCTTCCAGACACTGATCAAATCCCAGTTTACGAGCAGTTTGCTTTTTACTGCTATTATACAAAATGAAAAGCTGTTCCAGCACCCCGCAGCTCTGACAACGAGGAGCCTTCCTCTTTTTCCATCCAAAATCTTTCCAGGACCAGTTTGTACATGTTTGTTCCTGCACTGAGTGTTGTCCTTAACTTGAATTGTTTTTCCTCTCCCTGGTATTCAGTCCCCTGATGTATTTTTAGAAAGATCATATCCTCTTTCCAACTTCATTTTGCTCGGAATAGTAATGTTAGAAATAGACTGATGAATTTACTGTGCTGGGTACGGACAGACACATACACACACACGGAGGTTAGGGCACTCATTTTAAAAGAAATGCAGAAAATACAGGTGAGTCAATCTTTAGTTAACAGTGCATTATTTCAAACACGTCAGCAACACATGTCAACTACAATAGAAAAGACAGATCAAGTTCAAAACTGATTTTTTAGGGGTTTTCAGATCTAACGACTATCCATCTATAGAAATACCAGAAAGTCTACCTGGAATTCCATAAAACTCTAGTCTGGGAACAGTACCAAAAGCCCACAATGAATATAATGTCTAAAAAAAGAGAGTTGGGAAGACTCAAAAGTACATTGGGATAAAAGAGCCTTAGACAGAGACTAGTTTGGGTGGTAAATAATCTGCAGAAAAAGAAAAAAAATTAATCAAATTGCTATTAAAAAAAAAATAAACCTAGAAGGAAAAAAAGACTGAACATACTATTGCCTGTTGAGAGACAATTTCTTTCGGAGACAACTTCTTTCACAAAAATATTTTCTAGCTTTGCTGCTCTGGTACATCAATCCTGAGCACTCTAACTTTTGACTTATAGTGATATTCCTTCAGATACAGCTTCACCGAGGGAGGAATGGGAAGTGCATCGATCCCATCGTAAGTTGTACAGTTGCAAATGACCGTTCTGCATATATGCTGAAGGGAGAAAGGGAAAGTCCTGTTCAGGGGAGTGGACAAAAGGGGTTCAAAGAACATACAGGAACTTGGATCTTTGTAGTGTTCTAGGAGTCCCGTGATGTCAGGGGAGTGGAAGACACAAGGGTCGTGGGCATCAAAGCTGAAGTTGTGGTTCCACTGCTCGATCCGCGCGTGGAGGGAGCGACTGTAGCGCCTGAAGCTCACGGAAAACAAATAGTCTTCCTGGGCAGAATCTCGTAGCAAAAATGTCCCCTCTGGCTTTCCTTCCAGCAGCGCCTCAGCTGCATATTTATCCATGACTCCCCAGTAGCAGGGATTGTTATTGATCTGGAGGAGGTCTGGGACGAGGCAGTGGACATAATCAATCTGCGTGTGGTATTTCGGGGGCGTTTCCATCCGCAGCAGCTCATCATCCGTCTCCCACTTGGGCTTGTTTCTTTTTCTGGAACTTGTGCACAGAGTTATAACTTCGTCATCAGAGTCCATGTCGCTCTCATCCCTACTGCTCCTTGTCACCTTACCTGTGGCCTCACCCCGGGAGGAGCCGCTGTCGGTGAAGTCGCAGGACGGGGAGGGAGAGTCCATCCCCCCGTTGGCAACCTCGTCGTCTCCCCGCTGATCCTCCCTTTCCTCGTGCTGGGATAAATCAGCAATTATCCAGTCTTCCGCTTTCGGACTTATGGGGGCCGTGTGCCTTTTGATCAAGTGCCACCGGAACGCCAGCTCCGAGCGCGGGGGGAAAGGACACTTATCCAGCATCAACTCACTGATATGGATTTTCCTTTTGGATGGCAGTCCCGAGGCGTGCCGGCTGCTGCAGTTCTTTATGGGAAAGCACTGGCCCACAGCATCTTGGAGCTTCTGCTTGAGAGAGCGGCCCAAAAACCTGTGGCCGCAGGACCGGTCGAGATCCAGCTCGATGGACGAGCAGCTGTATTTCCTCTCTTGGCTCCTTAAATTAGTCCCTGCTCTTCCCCCAGTGCTTGCCGTTTCGGCATCAGGACAGTGCTCGCTCTTTTTGGACCAGGAAAGCTTCTTCCCACTCCAGACATACCCGTCCTTCCTGTCGGCGCTCCTGCTCCGGCTGCTTTTGGGCCTCACATCTGCGTTTTTAGCACTGCTGTCCTTGTTTTCTGCCATTGTGACAGCTTTGCTTCACGAGTTGCCAGGAAGCGCAGTGTGCTTCTTGTAGGGTTCCTCTACATAAGGAGGCTTCCTCGAGGCACTTTCTGGAAATATCTGAGGAGAAAAGAAAGCACAGCTCAGTTCTGCACAGGCAATCCAACGTCACTGCTGGATACAGGACAACAGCCACGATCAGTTGCTGGCCATGTAAAAATCATATCGTCGGGGTGAATCCACAAGCACACCCCAAACATACCAGCCTGATCCCAGAAAAAGCTCAATTAACCCTTCCTTGGGAAAATCATCCTCCAGAACAAACCGCCTTATGTGGTTTTGGGGAATCCGTTCTGACTACGCATTCTAGGTGTTGGCAATCCCCTTGTGCCAGGGTCAGTTCCTAAAGGAAACCCTTCCCGTGGCAGGTGATGCTGCTTTGGCTGTTTATGGAGCAAATTCTGCATCTCTTCCAAAAAACCTTTCAAGAAGGAACAAACCAGAACAGAAACAACTAGGTCAGAGTACAAAGAGCTACTGTACCTAGATGATATGCCTGTTTGCTACTAATCCACAGGGTGGGATGCCAGAGATCTGTTTCTTAACTGACACTTTTGGGTCACTTTCTGGATGAAAAAAAATTAAAAAATTAAATTTTATCAGTCACAGATTCCGTCAGTTTTTGAAAGCTGTTTTCCTCTGCCTTTTCAAACGGAGGTAGGAAATACAGAGTCCCCAAGGGATTGAAATATCTGGGGCTTTACATACTGAAAAGGATTAAAACAATCCAGTCCCTTACTAAAAGCAATTTTAAAAGGCCGTGAAAGATGGAACTGCTTATTACTCATTAGAGAAGGAAGTTTACATTATTAAAATCAGTGTTTCTCTGAGACCTACGCTCACTGATTTCATTTTCTTTTGTTTCCAGAGGTGTATTGAATTCTCAAACAGATGAGAGGTTTCCTTTTGAATGCTGCACCTTGAAAAACAGATTAAAAAAAAAAAAATCCTCTTTTGATTACTCAGTCGAAAACAGAGCAGGGTTTTTTCAAGGTACACAGATAGCAATATGGCATGGATGCTATACCCCCCCCAGGCATGGCAGAATGTAGAAATATTTCCCATCATCTATCATGATATTCTACAATTCTGTGATGCTTTTGCACCAAAACCAAGCACAGGTCCTCTGTTCCACCGGGGTTTTTCGGCTGTGGGGTTTCTGTCCTGTCGTTTTGGGTTTGGTTTTTGTTTTGTTTTGTTTTTTTTTAAACAACTAATTGACACGGTAAATACTAAGCAGGAAAAGAAAAGGGCATCCACTTCCTCTCTCCATTCAATCCATTCTCATCATCAGGATTAGCCAGCATGACACAACCTCTCCGTGGTCCCCCGGGGCTGCGCAGGCTGAGTTCGAGCCTCTGCTTTCAGTAAGAGAACAAGGCAGCCGTGCCAAGAGGCTCACAGGCAATCTGCGGGCCAAATGCAGCCCAGATGGAACTTTCACCCAGGAATTTTTGACGTTGCATTCCTTATTTAAAACCCACGAACCCGAGAGCTGAGCGGGGGAAAGGAAAAGGGAGGCGAAGGGAGGAGATGCAGAAATGGAGAGCGAGGGTAAGAGAGGTTAAATACTGCAGATGTGTTGGGAAAAAATGGCATTAGAGCAATGTAGATGAATAGTTCCTCGCTGGTAGAAGTGGAATCACAGAACAGGGTCCGTATTCCAGTAATTATAAATCAAAGATTAAACTAAAGATTTATTTTTCTTCTCTCAGGATTTTGTAAATCGCTTTTCACCGAAAGCATTGCAAGACACAATGAAGACAGAAGGAAGGTAATATTTATAAGTGAGACTCAAAACATCTTTAGTTAGACCAGGGTTCATTCATTGCTTTTGCAACATTGATATTTTTCATCCAGAAACAACTAGAGTGGAGCACTGAATTTTCTCCACAATTAAAAAAAGAGGAGAAAAAGCAATCTCATTGACCCTGGTGATAATCTGAAGAAAAAAGTTATTCTAGATTTATCCTGTAGTAAAAATACATTAACTCTCTATATATGGGATTTTTAATTGGGCAGAGAGAGACATCACTGAGGTTGCAAAGTCAAGTACTTAAAAATTAGGATATGACAGTTTGTAATTGCTCTTGAAACCTTCAATTATCTCATTCTGCTCATCCAGCCCATATAAGGGATAAGAACATGCAGAATATGGGCTCTTAATTAAAAACTGCAAAACAAACAAAACCCAGAAGTTGGAAAGGCCCATTATTTCCTGACTTGAGCCTTCCAACTGAAAGAAGCTCAGTGTTTCACGGAATTTTTGGGTTGCTGTTGTGGTTAACTGTGAAGCCACCTTCCCCTTTGTGCCTTTTCTCTATCACAAACCATTAGTGGCACCTGAACCCTGAAAGTGAAGCTGGAGGAGCAGCACGTGATGCTGTAAAGCCACGCACCATTAGCCAGAGCTGCTTCCCTGGGGTTTGGAGGCTGCTGGAACCCAGGCGCCAGCTCTGCCACGTCAGAGCAGGAATTGCTAATCAGGCAGAACACCAGAGCTGTGAAAAGAGCAGGGAATAAATGAAGAAAAAAAGGGATGTCACCCTACCAAAGCCAGGCTTGAACTGTGTGAAGGAACAGTGGTCAGCTTGACTGAGGAGATAAAACCTCTTTTCCCAAAAGTGTTACAAACATCCGTGTGCTCGTAGGAGAGCTGCCTTCCAAAACATCAGCCATAGGGTATTTAGGTGCCCAAATCCCACTGTTTGGCATTACAGGAAGGGATCACACCTTCACACCCTTCCAAATCCATGATTCACAGCCCCACCAACAAAATGGGGACCAAAAATAACTAAGAGAGTCGGAAAGAGGAAGGCATAAAGGGCAGGGATGCATTCAGAGCTCTATTACCACTCCGGGCTATCCATCTAAACCAGCTCTTCCTTTCAGTGCAGCATCCGAGGGAAATGCCATGTACATCCATTAACGGCTGGAGAGGAGGGCGAGGATAAAAGAGGGGGAAGATGGAGTGTACTTTTCCCTACAGGGCAAGGTTAAATGGAGGGGCCCTCACACACACCAGTGCTGAGCTCCTTTTGGGGGATATTATTAGTGTCCTGCCTCCAAAAGCCTTCTCCTGCACGGGGACACCTCAGGCATCTCCGAAGCCGATGGATTTGACAAAACCCTTATGCTGGAAACTCTTCCCCCTGAGGAAACGGCCAAGATAAAGCAACGAGCGGGGATGAGCAGAGTTCATTTCAGGCCACAGGACCCGGCTTGTGGTCCAAGGTTACCCAACACTGTCACAGCCACAGTCCCTGGGGACAAGCAGAGAGCTGGGTGGGTTTTGTTGGTGGGTTTGTGATGTGCCCAGCTCCCTCCTTCAGAGGTTCCCCTCTCCTGTCTGCAGACAAGATGCTTTTCCTTTCAAGAGCTGATGCCTCAACACTAAGACTTCAAGCCCAGACTAAAAGCAATATCCAGTCTCTATTTGGAGGAATAACAATATTACCTCCTCGCCAGGGGTAGGCTGCAATCCACAACTGTGATAAGGCAGAGACAGCCTCACCATATGTCTAATTAAATCAGTGGCAAATACTCAATGACTCCAATAGGAGAATCAAAACCATAAGCGTAGACAGACCCTTTTTTTTAATTATTATTCATTCAATAAATACTTAAATACCGAACTGCTTTAACTAGATACTTATGTCCTGAGCTGCTGGATCCTTGCCTGTGGCCCAAAGCCTCCAAGTCCTCTTCACCAAGCTGCTTCCCTTTGGGTATAATGAAGGAGCAGGGAATGTGGGCTCAGGGGAGCCATGGCATGGCTGAAAACCCCCAAGGATGGAGGTCCCACCACCTCTCCAGTGCTCCCACACTGCACAACCCTTCTAGTGAAGGAAGTACTGGGAAAGTTTTCTGTCCAAGCACACAAAGCCTCTCTGTATTATGCCTCTAATTAAACAAAAGAAGACTCACAAAGAACAATAAATCAATTTTGGGATTGTTACAGAAATTGGTGTTCTAGAGCTGACAAAATCCTGAGAGAGGAGAGCAAGCTGTAATAAGCTGGAGGACTTTTTCTTTCAACTTACATAAAAGTTATTTTAAAACAAAATCACATTGGTCACAAGCTGGTTTTGCTAATTTTGCCTGATTAGATTTTGGCCAGGAGACCACATTTTAAAACCTGACCTTCCCAACCTGTTGAGGATAACAACAAATCAAATTTTTCTTCAGTTTTGACTTTATTTTATGACACCGTCCAAAAATACTCGACTCCAGAAGCCTTTCCAGCAAATTAAAGCAATAATCACACACACACACACACACAAAGGACTTTCTAAAGGTGCCAGTGGTAACCTACAATACTTCTTCCTTGGAAACACCCTTGATTTATCCCTAGAAGCACAGGGGGAAGGGGGCTATGCCCAGCTAACCCCAACACTGGGGCTGTTTTATTCACAGCCAGGAGGTGGAACTGACCTGGAAGCAGCAGGTGCCAAAGGTGAGGGCTGCTCCTCTCTGCTGCTTTAATGAGGGCTCTGCTCGCGTGTGGAAGGAGAGATGCTCGCAGCGCTTTGCCGACCGCAGCAGCCTCTCGAGCACTAAATCAGCCAAAGCTTTATGATCCATGACCAACACTCCGCGCTCCACCCAGAAACCGAGCAGGAGAGCCGCGATTCCCGGCTCCCGCCCCGCCGCTCGCTCGCAGCCACTCGCACCTATTAATCAAGTCGGCAGCAGGCTGAGCTCCCAACCGGATTTAAAGCACAACTTTGCATTTCATGCCGTGTCACTCGGGACGTGACAAAGCCACGGGGCCTGCAGTCCCTTGGCCAAGCGATCATGGGACCCTGCCACCCTCCCGAAAAGCCTCCCCCTGGTTTTTCCCGTGCCGCTCAAAGAGTTATCCCAGCAGGCAGCACCTCCAGACAGCACCTCCAATTTAGTTGTTTCTTAGAACTGAATGTAAAATGCTTTAGGCGCAGTTTGTATCAGAGCCTCTGACAAAACAAAATAATTAAGAAAAATAAACACATTCGACGTGCATTTGTCTCCATCCCAGGCAGTGGCTTGCAGCAAGAATAGCTTGGTCTTCCCACTCATCTGATAAGTGGTTCAGCTCGGAATCATTTCTCTAGAACAGATTACCCTCGCCAGAAATCACGATTTGCTGAAATATGTAGGTTACACCCATGGAAAACGTGTCTCTACACAGCTTCCACGAGGTTTAATAATGAAATCTGGCCATATGTATATATGTATATTATTTTTTCTTACAGAAGCGTGCCTGCTTTGTAATCCTGTCACTTACTCATTCATGAAAGTACCAACAATGTGAGTGTTAGAGAGAACCACATTTCCAATATAAATAAATCACTCTGCTCACCCCAACCACCAATAACTCCGCTGCAGAGCAAAATTGAAGATAAAAGGGTTTTGCCTGGAAGCAATTTTTTCTTCGAATCAGGAATAAACCGGGCCAGATCATTAGGGCTACATAAAGGGAAAACAGATAACTGCTGCTTTCCTCTTTATTTCAGGTATGTTGAGCTCTAGCGTTTTGGTTGTTTTTGGTTTGTTTGGTTGGTTTTGTTTGTTTTTTTTTTAATCCTTCGAGAAATCCACCACGATGCTTTCTTCCTATTTTTTCAGCCAAAAAAACCCCAAAAAAACCAACAGCTTGGCGATTTTCGCAGCGCAATCGCTACCTGCCTGACTGACACCGCCGCCAACTCCACCTCGCACGCATCAGGATGGCCGCAATTCCAGAGTAATTCCATAATGACCAGAACGATCTCCGAAGGGGTTTGACCCCGCAGCCGGGTGAGCGCAGCCCCCGCTGCCATCGGGGCGCTGCCTAAGGGCGGGCGGGGGGGGGGGGGGGGCGAAGGGCACTGCCCCACATTTGGGCTTTTCCTGCCGTTCCAGAGCTTCTGGAGGGGCTGCCATTAAACACGCACGGGGATGTATATACAGGGAACGTATATATGCACTATAAATGTCGGGATATACATCGGGCAGGGGGTTTTTTTCAGAGGAAAACCAAACGCCCGCCGGGGACCGAGATCCGCCGGTGACACAGCGCGGACCCGGGGCCGAGTCCCCCGCGGTGACAGGAGACCTCGGACTGAACCCCCGCGGTGACAGGAGCCCCCAGCCCACAGGGTGACCGACAGGGACACAGACACCGGGCCGAGCCCCCGCGGTGACAGGGATCAGAGCCCGGCTCGAGTTCCTCCGGTGACAGCAGAGCCCGGACCGACCCCCCCGCTGACAGAGCGCAGAGCCCGGACCGAATCCCCTCGGTGACAGGCGACCCCGGACCGAACCCCCTCGGTGACAGGAGCCCCTGAGCCCCTCTGGTGACTGACAGGGGGCTCAGACCCCGGCCCGACCCCGCCCGGTGACGGGACACCCCGATCCCCCCCGTACCGTGCCCGACAGGGGCTCAGACCCCGATCCCCCCGGTGCCGGCGCTCGCACCCCTCTGCCGCCCCCCAGCCCCGCCGACCCCGCTCCCCGCACCCACCTCGCCGTGCCGCGACGTTGTCCCCCGGGGCGGCCGCTGTGTCCCGGGTGTGTCCCCAGCCGGGTGCCGGCGGTGCAGCCGCGGCCCCTCAGCCCTCAGCCGCCGCCGCCATCCCGCTGCCGGGGCCGCCCCGGCCCGGCCCGGCCCCGCCCCGGCGCTGACGGCGCGGGCCCGGCCCCGCGGCGGGCGGGGCGGCGGCGGCGGGCGCGGGAAGGCTCGAACGGGCGGCGGGGCCGGCGGGGAGCGGTGAGGGGGGAGAGGGGGAGGGCACGGTCGTGCTGGGACCCTGTTCGGGGTGGGGGGAGCCGGGCGGGACTAAGGGTCCTGCTGGGGTCTGGCGGGCGGCTCGGCCCGGCCCGGGCTGGCCGAGGGACAGGCCCCGGCACCACACGGGCCTCCGGGCCTCGGCAGCCTCGGTATTCCTATCGCATTCCCTCGGTATTCCTATCCTCGCAATGTCCCTATTTCCTGGGTGCCCCCATGCTCTCGGTGTCCCCATCCCCTGTGTTGTCCCCATTCCCTCGGTGCCCCCAGTTCCCTCGGTGCCCCCAGTTCCCTCGGTGCCCCCAGTTCCCTCGGTGCCCCCATCCCCTCGGTGCCCCCATCCCCTCGGTGCCCCCATCCCCTCGGTGCCCCCATCCCCTCGGTGCCCCCATCCCCTCGGTGCCCCCATCCCCTCGGTGCCCCCATCCCCCCAA
Source organism: Pseudopipra pipra (assembly GCF_036250125.1). NCBI lineage: Eukaryota > Metazoa > Chordata > Aves > Passeriformes > Pipridae > Pseudopipra > Pseudopipra pipra. Next base: position 62,191,710 of record NC_087554.1, read on the forward strand.
TGTCCCCATCCCCTCGGTGCCCCCATCCCCTCGGTGCCCCCATCCCCTCGGTGCCCCCATCCCCTCGGTGCCCTCATCCCCCCAATGTCCCCATCCCCTCAGTGCCCCCATCCCCTCAGTGCCTCCATCCCCCCAATGTCCCCATCCCCCCTGGCGCACCCATTCCCTTGGTGCCCCCATCCCCACAATGTCCCCATCCCCTCAGTGCCCCCATCCCCACAATGTCCCCATCCCCTCGGTGCCCCCATCCCCTCGGTGCCCCCATCCCCTCGGTGCCCCCACCCCCCCAATGTCCCCATCCCCCCTGGCGCACCCATTCCCTCGGTGCCCCCATCCCTGCAACGTCCCCATTCCCCCAATGTCCCCATCCCCGCAATGTCCCCATTCTCTCGGTGCCCCCATCCCCGCTGTGTGGGTGTCCCAGCAGCTCTCACCTGGCCCCACCGGCTGAGGCTCTTCCCGAAGCGTTTCCTTCTAACTGATGTTATTTCTCCTCTTTTTTCCCCCCCCCTCTCCACAGACACACAGTGGGAGCGAAGATGCCCTCGGCTCGGAAGCCGATGCGGTACGGCCACAGCGAGGGACACACCGAGGTCTGCTTCGATGACACCGGGAGGTAACAGCCCCTTTCCTGGAGACTGGGGGAGGGATGGGCTTGTTCCTGTCTAATGATTGCGCAGGAGCTGGGGGTTAGGAAAAATTTCGTCACTGAAAGGGTGGTCAGGCATTGGAAAAGGCTGCCCGGGGCAGTGGTGGAGTCCCCATCCCTGGAGGGATTTAAAAGCCGTGTGGATGTGCCACTTGGGGACATGGGTTAGTGGTGGGCTTGGCAGTGCTGGGGGAACAGTTGAACTCCATGATCTTAGAGGGATTTTTCCAACCTTAGTGATTCCATGAGGTTCTGTACCAGCCACTGCTGCTGGGATGGATTTATGGCCTGGCATGGTCCAGGAAATCCTTTGTGTTTTGCCTGTGCTGAGAACTGCCTATGTGGCATATTTTGGTGCTCTGAGTTTAGAAGTGATTCATTTATAACTTAAATGTAAGCATATATATACACACATATCTATCTCATATATATTTATAGTGTGTATCATATATATATAAATATTCTATATGCACATTCTGTGTGAGTGACTTCATTGAATCTAGCAGAAATCAGTGTAGTGTGGGAGTAAATATGTTTATGTATACACTAAGAAATTAAAAATATAGTTGAAGGAATCCAACATTGGGCTTGTTATCTTTTTATTCATGTGCTAGATCTTGAATGTATAAACATAAACTAAGTATTTACTGTTACCTTTATACTGATGCAAAGACAAACCAAAAAACCAAGCCCTCTCGAAATTAACTCAAGGGATAAGTTTTATATATTGAGTACAGTTTAAATCCATATTATTTTATTCCTTTCTTTAGTTCATTAATTTAGATGACTACTGTTAAGATTTAGTCTAGTAAAAACAATCCCTTGAAACCACAAAAAGCCTCATTTGCCACTAAAACCAAATGTTTAAGAAATGATGCAGACATCTCTCCCAAATCCCACTGGACCACTGCTGCTGGTGTCTGCTGTACAGACCTTACAGAACTAAGGAGCAACATCAGAGCTTCACCACTGGCTCTGTAACATTTTGCTGTTTAATTAGAGTTTTTGGGGATTGCAAAGAGCATTTAAAAAAAAGAGAATGCAAGATTTGATTATAGATTCACGATGCCTTTAATTAAAAATCCCGTGCAAACTTCTGGTATTTTCTCTGTGATTTCAGGTTATTTTTTTCTACCCCAAAATTGTGGAAGTTGACTCCAGCAAACTTTAATTCTGTATTAATTACTTTTTAAGGGCTCAGGAGGCCCAGCCCTACACATTAAGCTTGCAGCTTCAGTTACATTAACACTTTTATTTTTTTCCCTCAGCTTTGTAGTCAGCTGTAAGGTAAGTTTTCAAAGTCTTAAGAAGAAATTAAATGCCCTTAGGTAGATCAGTGCTAACTAAATCCTTTGAAAAATCCACTCTATATCCTGGAAAAAAATGGATTGACTTGTGATATCTAAGGATCAGTTCAGATGAGTGCCAGGCCTGGGTGGTTGTCAGACTCAAGGTGCTCTGTTCTATCAGATGTTACCTTTTCCCTTCTGTGTTTAATGGGTTACTTAGACATAATAAATGTAGATATTAACTGTATCATGTAATATTTATCTGTTTCAGTTAAAAAACCACTAGCACTTTAGTAACAGTTCCCATTTGGGGATTGGAAGTTGCAGTGGTTGTCCTTTCTGTTCCTCAGTGGTAACAACTCCTGTGTCTTTCCCCAGCTGCATTGTAACTTGTGGCAGTGATGGAGATGTTAGGATCTGGGAAAACCTGGATGACGATGATCCCAAGTCCATTAATGTGGGAGAAAAGGCCTACTCATGTGCTCTAAAGGTATGTTTTTTAAAAAATTCCTCACAGCTTTGGATTTTCCAGCTCAGGGATGCTGCTTGTGTGGGTAACATTAAACAAGAATAGTTCTGACAATTCTTTGTACCCCGTACACAATTGTAGAGGAATTATTTCTTATACTAAACTCTTGTATTTTTTTTTTCTTCCTTTCCCTTCACATTGTTATACTAATTTCTGGCTTTGATCTCCTCTTGAGAAACAAAGCCAGCAGATTAAGCTAATTATGCAGTGAACTTTTTGGGCTGTTTCAGTGTTTTCTCACAATGTGAGTTGCAGGAAGTTTCCCAGCATGAGATGTGAACATCAGGTATTAGGAAAAAAGCCAAGAGGTTGTTTTATGTGGGTCTGTGTTAAGGCTCAAGGAATCATAATCTGTATTAGTCAAAAATTGCTTTCACAAGGTGGGTGTTGAGTAATGTTTTGGTAACACTTTTTTTTTTATAATTGGTTGATATTTCACTCTCAAAATTGTCATTTGGCCCAAAGTTGCCTCTGACCCACCATCCCCAAAGTGAGAATTTATATAATAGAAAATAATTATTTTTACTATGCACACTCGTGTATTTAGCTTGAGAATTCTCACAGTATTTCCTTCATGTCCAATTATGGTTATATTACATTAATAATAGCAGGTCTAAAATGTTGTCTTTGTGGAAATTTTAGAAGAAGAGAAGAATTCCAGAAGCCTACATCAGTTCTTCACATACTGTGTAGTTAACTTGGCAGTGATAAAGGGAATCTTTAAAACTGTTTTTCAACTACTTGTGATTTTGGGAAGGTGCATGAAAGAGGAAATAAATAAATATTAACATATATATATTACATTTTAAGAATTATCATTTGAAACTTTATTCAGAACTACTGCCTTAAGTGAAACCTCCTTCTTATAAACATCTTTGTAATATCTCTTTTAACATGCCTCATGTATCTATTCCTCAATACTTGTATAATCTATTTTCATCACTGATTTTTAGGGTGATTTGCCATTGATTTTCATCTCATTATTTATTCTTTCACAAACCAAGTGAGGTCATTTGATTGGGTTCTCTCAGCAGATCAGTGGCAGAGCCAGAAATTGCTAAAACTATTAAAGAATAGATGAGGAAAAATCCTGGGTTTAATATTAGTGGGAAAATCTGAAAAAAAAGTGCTTTTAGTTTTGAGGGATTTTTTATTTTTAAACAGTGAGAGGCTTAAGCATCAGGAAATCTTATTTCAAAAGTTAGTCTCATTAATTAAATGTCATGAGGGACTGATCTGAGATGTTGATGTAATCTAGGTAATAAATCTCAGCTCTTCTTTAATTGGGTTATTCACTACTGACTGCTGCTTTCTTTACCTTCAGCATTTTTGCTATGACTTTTGGCAGTTTAAAAGAACCCCAAACAACCACAATGCAGCCTCCCCCCTCAACATACACACACAAAAAAGGAAATAAGGCATTCCTTTATATATATTTCAAAATTTTACTGCTATGTACAACTGAGGAATAATACTGCCACTTGAAGAAGAGATATTATTTTCCAAGTGTGGGATAATTATTTCTTTTGTGTTGCATTTCTTTTGAATCTGGATTCATTTTTAGTAAAGACCTGCCTTCTGTTTTCTGCAAAGAGCTGAGCTGTAGTTCATGAACTTCTCATCTTTCCCTGGTGGCATTTGACTGAGAATTCCAGTGCAAGGGTGCCCTCTCCTGCTGCTGCAGCATATGAATGTAAATAGGATTTGATAAAGTACTTTAAATTGATAAAGTACTAAAACTACTGTGCTTTTTAGGGAAAGAATCAAAGTTAGAGTATTTTCCCTTCTCCTCTTACTGTCAGACCCTTTTGGAACTAATAAAGTTAATTTGCCCAAATATTTGGAGCATCAGAGTAGCTTTTATTTATTTTTTTTTTGTTGTTCCATGGGCGTAAATATGCTTTTAATAAAATTCTGTGATGAATTTCGTTTTCAGAATGGAAGACTGGTCACAGCAGTCTCGAACAACACTGTTCAGATGCACACATTTCCCGAGGGAGCCCCCGATGGAATCCTGACTCGTTTCACCATGCACGCCAACCACGTCACCTTCAGCAGTGGTGGCACCAGAATTGCTGCTGGATCCAGGTAATCTGTGCAAGGAAAAGCATTATTGCTGCTGTCCAAAATCTGCCAGCTTCCTCAGATGCTGATTTTTAGCAATGAGATCATGAAGCCCTCAGAGGTTTATGGATTAAAACTATTGGAAAATGCCTTTTGTGAGCGGAGGGGAAGAAAGGAATTTAAAGGAGTTTAGGAAACAATGCTCTGAGAGATACTTGATCCACCAAATAGTTTTAAATAGAAATCTGGTGTGAAATAGTTCTTTTTGCTTTAGTAGGCTTGAGTGTTTTCGGCTCTGAGGCTGAGGTGTAAGTGTTCACCCAGATGGATCTTGTTGCAGCATCAAGGGTTTTGTCCCTGTGAGCTGAGGATGAGGATAAATGTCCTGACTGCTCAGGATCATGGTGCTGCAGCTGAATGTACACGTGTAAAAGTTAGATGGGCCCTGATTTGTGTGAGAGCTTTGAGTCATTCTGTGGCATAAATATCACCAATCTGCCATTTGATAACAGATGACAGATGAAAGACTTGCCTGAGGGGAATTTAATGTGTGGTTTAGTTCTTTTCTTAGGGCAGCACATTGGCTTTTATATAATATACTCTAGTCCTTTAACAGAGATGGCAAAATAGCCACTAGGCAATGGGTTTTATTGCTTTTTTGTTCCATGTGTTTAAGGCTCAGGTGATTCTCAATTGGATGTGGTGAACTCTTTGGGCAACTCAGGCTGTCTGCTTGCCTCTCTTCTGGAATTTGTCCTCCAGGAGATGGCAGAGCGTTGTGTCTGCTCCCTGGCTCCTCTAAGTGTGGATTGAACCAGAAAGCAATTTGGATGAATATGCTGGACTGCAAACTCTGGCAGCTGTGGAACAGACACACCAGCTCCACCAAAACTGGGAGGCTGGGCAGCTGTGGGCAGCAACAACCCCGATCTCCAAATCTGGCAGGGATCATGGGTTTGGGCCCTTTGCCAGTGCTTGTTTCTGAGGGAACAGCTCTGCCCCAGGATCTCACTTTGATTAGGGAGATTAGGCAGACAGCAAACTCTCTGCTGGTTCTAAAACTTTTCCAAAACCCCAGGATTTCTGCAGCCTGGCCAAGGCTCTCATATTTTTAGGAAAAATAGCTCATAAGACTGTAAGGCCACCCCTCAGTGAGGCCTTCTCTGGCATACTGAAGGAGAAGGTAACAGCCATGAAGTGAAGCAGTGCAACTAAGAATTGCTTCTGGTTGTCCCAAATTTCTCCATTTTTTAACATGAAGTCTGCAGACTTCAGTTTTATACAAGTTTAACATCCAACTGGCTGCCAAAGTTCGCATGAAGTATTTGAAAAGAGTTAAAAGTAATGGTTCACTCTTTAGAATTAGGTCCTAAAATGAAATTTCTCTTTGGGGGTGTTGCAATGAAGCACGAGAGGAAGTGGTACTGGAAGTTTGTTGCAGGAGCTCTTTGCCCTAGGAGTTAGGATTGGTATTTTGATTTAATTGCTGTAATTTTGGAGGAGGGAATAAAGCTATAGAATTCCAGTGAATGGTCTTAAAAATCCTATTAAAATGCCACAAAATAAACTCCTTGATTTATCTGTTTTTAAAAGCCACGTGACCTAATGATTATGCTAATGAATATTGGTCCCATTCAGCAGATAGTTCTTGTTAAGTCATCAGTGGTATCTAAGCAGAGGTTTTCATGAGGTCATGTAGAATATTATGTTAAACAGGTATGTGGTCTGTGTGTACATAATATTCTTCAGAGAACAACCATATTTTATGAACTTTGACATGAACAAAAGTGATTTTCTGATAAAAATAGTCTGGCTGTACTCCTAGTGTTTTAAGCCTCAAGATTCTCGTTTTCCATTACGTCAGACAGTGTTGAGAGCTGTAACTTCCCCAAAAGATGTTTAGTACCCAGTTTTTATTGCCATAAACACATAGTTTGTCACTGTTAATATTTTTATGTCTGTGTCATTGGGATGTACAGTGACTTTATGATCAAAGTTGTGGAGGTGACTGACAGCAGCAAGCAGAAAACATTCAGAGGACACGAGGCTCCTGTTCTAAGCCTGTCTTTTGACCCCAAGGATGTTTACCTGGTAAAAAAGACTTTCTTGTTTACTTTCTACTTTGAATCTTATTTTTTCCTAGGGGGGAAAAAAAGAACTAAAAATGTAGTTTTTACCAAAAACCAAGCAGTGACTGGGCACATGAGACAACTTAATTTTGGCTGCTGATGGAGTGTGTCACAACTTGTTCTCCCAGGAGAACTCAGTTCTGTGTCTTGTTCTTTTGGAATATGATGCTGATCTGATTTTAGAGGAGAAAAGATAGCTCACTAAAGAAATTCAATATTATTTTTAAACCTCTTTTGCAAATAAGCAGCTCATTTGAAGTACAAGGGTTTGCAATTACAGTGGCTTGGAGTTGAGCACAATTATCAAGATGACAGTATTAGAAAGTTTTAAGTCCTAAAATGGTTTAAACAAGGAGGCTTTCTTAAAACTGCCTGTGTGTCATATGTCTATTCTGCATCGGTTCTGGGGATTTTTCCATTTTGTAGCTTTAATTTCCCTATGTCTTTAATTATTAATTTGTTTACAAAATTCTCTTGCCCAGGCATCGGCGAGCTGTGATGGCTCTGTCAGAGTCTGGAAAATTGAAGATCAGGTAAAAGGCCTGCCTTTCCATGCTGAGTGTTCCCTAAGAAATCCAGAATTTCACAGACAGCGAGGAGAGCTGGACTGAAATAACCCTCCTGGAACAGGATTTTCTTTTGGGGGAAGAATTCTAACTACACTTTGCAGTATACTTTTATGTACTTCTGGGAGAAATTCCAAAGCCTGATTATGAAATGTTGCCTGGGTAGCTGTGGATTGTTCTTCCTGTCTGTGAAATCCCTGGTGTCTTCTGTTCATCTTTCCTAATTGGCCAACATTGGGTATTTTGTCCTTGGCACATTCAAAAATAGCACTGCTGTGTGGAGATGGGAATTGACATCAGATTCCTCATTTTGAGATTTCAGCTCCTTGCCTTCAGGATTAAGGAAGAATTTTTATTATAGTAAAAACAATTTATTAATTGTAATAGACAGATTCAGCCTCTGCTCTTGGAGCTCTAAGGAACTTGAAAAGACAGTTTCAGGTGAAGGCTTTAATAAAAGAATTCTGCATGTGGATATGGGATTAGTTTTGCTAAATGCTGTTGACTGGAATAAGAATCCCTGTGGAATTATTCCTGTAAGTACAGTTGAAAATATACCCCTCCACACTTGTGGATTGCTACTTTTTTAAGAAAAAAGCATAATTCTGGTGTGAAGTCTCCTGTTCCAGACTGAGATTCTCCTTTTGGGGAAATTACAGTGAGAGTACTATAGGATTGTGGCAGTTTGATGGGTGAATCTGTGCTGTGATTTGAGATTACAGCCATTCATTCTTTATAGTTTTATATATCTTTATACTGCTGTGGCCACATTCAGGCCACCTTGCTGCACTTGATAGAGGTTTGAGAGATGCTTTTTGGCCACATTTCTCTATAACCTAAAAATAGATGAGCTCGTTTGTTCTGTACTTGATTAAAAATACATGTTCTGTGATTTTATTTCTGTTACAAGTAGTTTTATTGTCATTAAAATAGTTTCAGGGCTACATTGACAAAGTATTTTTAAGGCAGTATGTACCACTGTATTTGAATGAAAAAGATTACTTCAGTCCCAAAAATTATGTGGGTTTTTTTTTCCTTTTGCTTTCTTACACGCTTTAAGGATTTGTACAATACAGTAAATTTTCGCTGAGCTTGAAAGCTTTCTTTTTTTCTATTTAATATTTTGTTTTCAGACATGCACAACAAGCTGGCAGCTGCTGCAGAAGTGTAATGATGTGATAAATGCTAAATCAATCTGCAGGCTTGGCTGGCAAGCTGGCACTGGGAAGGTGAGTGACAGTGTTTCATCACATCTTAATCCTTCTTGTTTCTCTGACTCCAACAGCAGAATTCAATCCAGGCAAGCCCAAATTGCACCTCCTGGGAGCAGGGAAAATATTTGGGGTGAAGTTCCCTTTTGGGAAAAATGAAAAGCTGGGAATGGTTCCTGGTTTAAGCTCCAGACTGTGTTTGGCTCTAGTCCAGCTGTCAGCCCAAAGCAGCGTTAAACAGTCGCGTTGTGCTGAATAGGAAGGAACATTGTACACGAGGGAAGTAATCAAATTGCTCACAACAGACCAGCAAAGGAGTTCAGGCTTTCTCTGCTTTAAGTAAACTTTGCCCTATCAGTGATTTTGCTCTGTAAGTATTTCCTTAGTAAGTTGTTCCCTTTCTTTTTACTTAAAGAACAAAGTTGAAGGGGGTTGGAGGCAGGTGGGGGTCAGGCTCTTCTCCCAAGTAACAAGTGTCAGGACAAGGCTCAAGTTGTGCCAGGGGAGGTTTAGATTGAATATTAGGAAAAATTTCTTTATGGGAAGGGCTGTCCAGCACTGCCACAGCTGCCCAGGGCAGTGGTGGAGTCTCCATCCCTGGAGGGATTTAAAAGCTGTGTGGATGTGGCACTTGGGGACATGGGTTAGTGGTGAAGATGGCAGTGTTAGGTTAATGGTTAGACTTGATCTCAGAGGACTTTTCCAACCTGAATGATTCCATGGTTCTTCAAAATAGCTGGCTGCTATGATAGTGTTACATATAAATTTTCTGTGGAAGTGCAAATGTCACCTGCAGTAAAAATAGTTTCCATAAAAACAAATATTTCCAGATTTTAGCCCAATTCTTCACACAGACATGTATATGAAATATAAGTAATTGTCTTGCTTCTCTTACAAAGCAAATTGCTAGAATCCTAACAAAAATAAATCTTAAAGAAATAAACAGCCAGTAACATTTATGTAGTTCTGTGAAAGATGGAACAAGCTGTTTCAGGAATCAGCTATTCAAATAAGATTTATTGAGAAATTGTAACCTGATCAAAAGGAGTTTGGGGAGGGAGGGAGGGGAAAGAATAATGTAATCCTTGTGCTCAGAGCATTGAAAACTATATGTGTGTGTGTGTGTCAGCTGCTTGATAAATGAGAACTTCTAACCTTATGGTGCAGTTTTCTGCCAGAAGGAAATGAAGATTAAAGTAAAAACAGACATGTTTTGCTCTGTTACATGTGGAAAGCATTAAAGAACCTTGTAATTTAAATTACTTCAGCTTTCTCTCTCAGTTGGCACTGCTAGGATTTTAGAGAGCTGCTAAATACTGAGGCAGTCACATCTGTGAGGCTTCTGAATGAAGGAGCTGTGCTATTTGAATGTTCTCTTTGACAGGTAATTTGTTCTAAATTGTCTCATGTTTTTTCCTTTGAGCAGTTGCTGGCAGTTCCTGTGGATAAAGTTGTTAAACTATACAGAAGAGAAACCTGGGATAGTCAATTGGATCTCTCAGATGCCTCCATCACACTGGTGGGTGCATGAACCAGGTGCTTGTTAAATAATCTGTAATTTAAATGTTATTCTGCTGGAGATTATCTTCTGGACAGTATCTTCCCACTTCTCTTGGTAGTGATTATTCACCTTTTCTATTTAATTACTGATCCTGTTACTTTCTGTTGGAAATCAGGGCAGAAATACTAACTGATGTCAAACATCTTTATGTGGCTCTAGTTTCCCCTCTTTCACTTACAGTAACCCACTGGATCTCTAAAGTCTCCTGGTGAGTCACCAACTGCAGCTGAAGAACATCTGTTTTCACCAGTTGCTCTAAATACAGAGCTTTTTAGGGAAAATGTGAAGGGCATTATTTCTATACAGAACAGAGATATCAGTTTTTCACTTTATATTTTATTAAGCTGAAATTTAGTAGCCCTAACTGTCCCATCCTCTTTGTTTTGGGCTCATTGTGTACTTGGAAATCTTTGGGTTAAAGAGAATCACCTTCCTAGTGTTATTAAGATACAGAACACACATTTTAATGGATTTAAATTTGTAGAACTTAATAAAGTTCAAAATAAATAAAGCTACATTTAGTGCTGAGTTTGCAAAGTACACTCTGCTTCTGTCTATGTGTTTAGAACTGGGTTTAGTTCAACCTCATGGTTTATGACAGAAGATGGATATTCTAAACCAAAAATAGGTGTGCTATCTTTAAAGAATGCTTTTTTTTTTTAAGATACCATCTTTATAATAATTTTTAAAGAAAGGGAACTACCTAAACCCAGTAGTGGGGGCTGGATAGGACCTGGTAAAGCTGATTATTATGAATTTTTTTTATTCCAGAATATCTATCTGTTTTAAGCTCCAGAAGAGGAATGCTGTGCATGCACTGGTAATTTTTTATTGTTATTTGTTTTGTTTTTTTCCTTAGCCCCTGAATGTTGTGGCCTGGTCTCCTTGTGGGCAGTACCTGGCAGCTGGAAGTGTGGATGGCAGCATAGTGGTGTGGAATGTGGAAACCCAGGAGTGCATAGAGAGGTATTCAGTGTTGTTCCATAAATCCCCAAGCACATGTTTTTTTTTTTCCTGAAAAAGAATTCTGTTGTCTTTTCTGTAAAACCTTTTTGTGCAAAGATAGAACTCTGCCTCTTGAAAAATCATAATAATATTTAGAGGGTGTTGTGGTTTAACCTGGCAGGCAGCTTAGGGAAGGGACATCAATGTGGATTTTGTTGAAATTCCATAGTCTAGTTTTCTGTGTGCAAATATCTTTTATGACTTTTTCATCTAATAGCTGATTAAAGGATAGTTTTGATGGAAACAAAAATTTCCTCCCATCACAAAGCCCAAGACCATTGGCAGTAAGATGTGTTTTCCAAAGGGAGAGGGAAATGCAGGTAAGTCAGTCAGCCACCCTCACCTGTAGGCAAAAAAAGACAGACTGGTGAATTGCACTTTTCCTTGGTTAGTTAAAGCATCTCTCTTTAAAAAAAAATGAAAAAAAAAATTAAGATTATTATTAAATAAGGTAGAGAAGACGAAAAGAGATGATTTATCTGCCTGAGTATTTTGGGTACTGCAATGCCTGTGTTAAGAATTAAAGACAGATTATGTAAATAATTAATGGGTTTATTTTTTGTGAGGATAAAGGGTGGAAAAGATAGAGGATTAACTCATCAGTTTGGTGCAAGAGAAACTACTAATGTTCTTTTAACTAGATGTTTCTGGAATATAGGACTGCTGGGGAATTTGTCCTTTCTACATATATCAGGAAGCTGTTGTTTCAAGAATATGATTCTGTTTGATTTTTTTAAAGCTTAATTGATTTCATTCATAGAAAAGGAAGACTTTCTCTGTTTTTTGTAGAAGCTATTTATTCTAAAGGTGACCTGTTAATTATTTTGTTATGTGTAACATCACTTTCTTGTGCTACTAAATGTTACTGCTTTTTACAATAACTCTCAGGGTGGGGCGGGTGTTCTGCCCTGAGGAGCTTACTAAAAATCCATTATTTTTGTATTCTTTTTAGGATGAAGCATGAGAAAAATTACTCAATTTGTGGACTGGCATGGCACCCTAAATATAAGCAAGTTGCTTACACAGACACTGAAGGAAATCTGGGGCTGCTGGAAAATATTGGCGTTGTAGAGAAGCCAAACGACAAGGTGCTCAGCGCCAATTATTTCTTAAATTAACACCCATTATTTAGGTTATAGGTTATATTGAACATTCTGCTTTGTGTGCTGCAAGTTCCCTCTCGTGTGTTAATTAATTTCCTGAGTCCCATGTCCAAAGGGAGTGCTGTGGTGATTGTTGGTCTGGGTTTAGGTTGCCAGTGCAGTGGCCAAGGACTACAACGATCTCTTCGATGGAGACGACGACGACTATTTAAATGGAGATATGGTTGAACCTCAGTCCTCCCCAAACCCTGCAGCTGATGAAGATGATGATGGTGACCTTATGCTAACTTCAGGCCGTCCAAGAAGGGCAATAATTGATGAGGATGATAACTCACTAGGTACAGAATGAACTAATTTCCCAGAGCCCTTTATTGCTTTTATTGGGATGATCTTTAGCATCCTCCACTCAGATACACTCTGATTTATTTTTCCAGGTAAATCTTGACTGTCTTAATTTTTTTCACCTAAATTCTGTCATAATACTGTGTGTAAAATGTAATTTATTTTTTTTTTTTTTACTTACAGATATTGGGTTGATCAAAGCTAGCTCCAGCCTTCTTGAAAAGGAGGAAGATGGTGATGATCAGAATGGTGGCTTTTCAGCTTTGCCACCATCATCTACACAGCAGCATTTCTATGATGGGCCAATGCCAACCCCCAAGCAAAGGCCCTTCCAGTCTGGCTCCACTCCTGCACATCTCATGCATCGATTCATGGTAAATCTATGTGGTTATGTGGACTTAGGTGCTTTCTTTACATTGAATAATGCCCAGTTCTTATTGTGTTTTAATCTAATCTTATCCAAGATTTTTGATTTTTTTTTTTTTTTTTAATACTTCACAGTGTGAAGCTAAATAATGAAAAGTGGCTTTGTGTTAATGCAAAGACTCCATAATGTTTTGGTTTACATTTCAGTTGTTTTAGAAATAAATACAGAATCACAGAATCAATTAGGCTGGAGAAGAAAGACCTCTGAGATTGAGTCCAAAAGCAAACTATCCACTTTGTGCTCATGTTACTGAATTCTAGCAGATCTGTTTTAAAATTCTTTTTTTAGTCAGAATTGTGGGTATTTTTGTGCTGTCAAGACTTGCATGTTAATCATCCACTGTTTCTTTCTAACTGCAAATTCTTCACACTTAATTTTGCAAGGAGAGGGATGGCTAAGCCACGAGGATGAAACCAATTTCTGCCTAATTCAGCCATTTTAGGAACCACGAGTCCTGATTACACAAATCTTCAGTCTTCCTCCAGCCTCCTACCCACTCTTGTTTCAGACAACAAAGTCAGAGCAGGCTGATTTAGGCCAGTGTACTTGATTTGATGGGGGTTTTTTTGGTTTTTTTCTCCTAGGTGTGGAATTCAGTTGGTATCATCCGCTGTTACAACGATGAGCAGGACAATGCCATAGATGTAGAATTCCACGACACCTCTGTGCATCATGCAACACACCTGCCCAACTCCCTGAACCACACCATGGCTGACCTCTCTGCTGAAGCTATTTTGCTGGCCTGTGAGGGTACAGAGGAACTTGCAAGGTAAGTCGTGGCCTTGCTCTGCAAAACCCGTGATATGGAGCCACGTTTCACTTGTTTCAGATATTTTGGCTTTTATTTTTCAGCTTCTATCACTTTTTTTTTTGAGCTTTTTGGCTTTTGATCATGCTTTTTTTTTTTTTTTTTAATGGGACCACTTTGAAGGAGGACTTTCACATCCACCTACTTGGAGGCTTCGAGAGTATTGAAAAATGTAATTTGTTTCCTGACGGTTTCTTTTAAATCCCTTTTCCAAATATAAATATACTGGAAACTTCACGCATTGCAGGCTCAAAGGGAATTGTAAACATGAACAATAGTTTTTCAGTCTGCTCAGATCAAAGATCAGTCATAAGGGTTCAGCTGTTTCTTTTCACACTGTTGCCAAGGAGACATGTTCGGAGATACCCAAGGAATTATAAGTGTGAAGAACACAAGTTTATGGAAACCATAGAAAGATTTAAGCAGCTGGGCCATCTAGACTCTGTTCTTACATTTAAGAGCAACAGCAACAATATTGTATTGCTGATTTCTGGGGAAACATCTTGAAGAAAGAACTTTCTTCTTTCTTTCACACATACAACATTGTGATAAGTTGAAAGGCACTCTTTACTTTTAAAAATATTGGTTTTTTGTTGGTTGTCTGACTTTGAAAGTGTAATTTTTTTCCTCAGTGAAAATGGGAAATCTCTTAAAAGCCACAGTGTCTGTGGGTTGGTCACAGGCAGTTTTCAATTATTAAGGTGGCAGAACTGAAGTTTTTTTAATTTTTTCTTCCTTTTTGAGAGGCAGCATAGTATGACAGACTCGGAATGAGGGCTGATATTCAGAGGTGCCAAGCACCTTCGGTTCTTTCTAATGTTAATTAAGCAGGATATTTACCTGCTTCCTTCTAAAAAATCTCCCCTCAGACCTTTTAACTGTCTCTGCTTTAGGCTTTGGAGGCTCTAAAAGGTCAAGCTGGCTCTTCAGTTTCTGAGTAATAAGAGCAACACCTTTGCAAATGTGTAATGTGGAGTTCCATCACGATTGCAGGTCTCTGATAAAAGTCTAAAATACTGATGTATTTTCAGGTATTGTATTTTAATTCCTATTTGTGTGTTCTCTGTCTGTGCTTTAGCAAGCTCCACTGCATTCATTTTGGCTCCTGGGATGCCAACAAGGAGTGGACAGTGGATATGCCAAAGGATGAGGACATTGAGGCCATCTGCCTGGGCCAAGGCTGGGCTGCTTGTGCCACCAGTGCCTTCCTGGTCCGTGTGTTCACAGTTGGAGGAGTTCAGAGAGAGATCTTCAGCCTCCCAGGCCCAGTGGTGTCCATGGCAGGGCATGGAGAGCAGCTGATGGTTATTTATCACAGAGGTAGTTTTCTCCCTTTTGTCTTTTTCTTTTTTTTTTTGAACCAGGGTTGTTTTCAATCCTCATCTCTTACTGGCTTCACATTAATTTGTATGTAATCACCAGAAAGTGTTTTCTCCTTCTTTTCTTCATGATCCTTCTCCTCTTCTGGGTGATGCTTTTACGAGCACATCCGTCACAGCCCACGGATCTGGGACTTCTGACAGCAAAGCCTGTGTTTTGTAATGGAAAGCTGAGATGAACCTGTGGGGAAGGGGAGAATTTTGTAACACTGACATGAATAGATTAAACTTGGGTTTCAGATGTGCCAGAATGAATTACCACGGGAAATTAAGGAAGCAGTTGTTGTGCTTGCCTGGTGTGTCCAAAATGACAAACAGTTGCTTGTCTGACAGTGATATTCAGGGGTAACCCTGCATTAGAATTAGTTTTTGATTCAAAACTAATTTAGCCAAGAGACAAGACAATTCTGTCTTCTGTTTTCTAACACAGTCATTGAACAACTTCTTCCTAGGTACTGGGTTTGATGGGGACCAGTGCCTCGGGGTACAGCTGATGGAGCTGGGAAAGAAGAAAAGGCAAATTTTGCATGGAGACCCTCTTTCTCTTACAAGGAAATCGTATTTGGTATGGGTTGGATTCTCTGCAGAAGGTATGAAATACCTGCATGAGTGGTGTTGAGAAATATTGACACTATTGGGGGAATTACAGGAAAGCTGGAGAGGGACTTTGGACAAGGATCTGGAGTGAGAGGACAAGGGGGAATGGCTTCCCACTGGCAGAGGGCAGGGTTAGATGGAATATTGGGAAGGAATTCCTGCCTGTGAAGGTGGTGAGGCCCTGGCACAGGTTGCCCAGAGAAGCTGTGGCTGCCCCGTCCCTGGAAGTGTCCAAGGCCAGGTTGGATGGGGCTTGGAGCGACCTGGGCTAGTGGAAGGTGTCCCTGATCATGGCAGGGGGTTGGAATGAGATGGGCTTTAAAGTCCCTTCCAACCCAAACCATTCTGTGATTCTGTGGAGGAGTTTCACTAATTAATACCCTTTTAGTAATGGTGATCTGGGACCTGGACTTTGTATTTTCTATCTCCTCAACGCTAAACAAAATTCTATTTTTTCTATTCCTTCAAGATATTTATCAAAAATATTTAATATTTTTCCACTAGGAATAAAATACACTTGAATGTTGCCAGAACTCGTTCTCCTGATTGGTTTCCCTGCTCAGCAAGAAGAAATAAAAACTGCATCAGTGCTCCCTGATGCCCCCAAAGTTCGTAGTTTTTCTGGAGGATTTTTTATGATAACCAGAAAGAATAATTGTAAAATAGCTTGGGAATCCCCCCAAGCAGTATGAACTTGATTTCTTCATGAGGTGTTTTAAATGTGACCCTGTCAGTTGGCAGCAGTGGCGCTGACTGACAGAAGGTGGCGCATCTCTCCAAGGGAAATGGGTTTTTCCCCGACTAATTCGTACTGTGTTTTCGGGAGAGAGGATGTCGTATTTGAGACATGTAAACCATCCTTTCCCGGCCGTATCCACCACTTCCATCTTGCTGGTGTCGTGATATGTGACAATAACTGCTCTCATCTGTGACAAACAGGTACCCCTTGTTACGTGGATTCCGAGGGGATCGTGCGGATGTTGAACCGAGGGCTTGGGAACACTTGGATTCCAGTGTGTAACACCAGGGAGCAATGCAAAGGAAAATCTGATCATTACTGGGTCGTTGGCATCCATGAAAACCCCCAGCAGCTCAGGTCAGATAATTCACCAGGAAACACTTTGTTTTGTCTTGGTTTTTCAATCCCGGAGCACTTTTTACTGAGAGAAACTGGAAAGATCTTCTACTGAAACAGGTGGCTGGTAAATATGCACAGCAAATGGTTAGTTCCCAAATATAATAATGAATCATCCATGCAGAATTAAACTGGTTTTGAATAAACTCATTAGAGTTTTATAACTTGGAACTGGTTAACTGTGGCTTTTTGCCTTGGCTGAGAGGTGTGTGTGCACTTCATTGTGAAATCACACATCTGAGGCAAGCACGTTCATAAAGCTGCATTTTGGTAAAGAATCCTGCTGAAAAGTTGTGGATCCTATCAGGAATCTGCTTCTCCTGCTCGTGGTGTTTTGGGGTTTGGTTGTGGAGTTGGGGTTTTTTAATTCCCCCCCCTCCCTATTTTCCCCTTTTGTGCCTTTGAAAAGAATCCAATCCTATAACTAATCTACATCATTAGACAGAGATAAATCAGACATAGATAAATCAGAGCTGTCTGTTATTATATTAATATTTAACCCGTGGCCACAAAGAACAATTTTGTATGTAAATTTGCTCAAATATTTATCTGAAAGTTAACCATTTCTTTATAAAATGTGATAGTGGTGTGTCCAAACAACTGTTTCTCTTTACTGTAACATGCATCCTGGACATTTAGTTGCTAATCTTTATTTGTATCCCTTTTTATTCAGGAGTCTGTGTCCTTTTCCTAACAGGGCAGGTTCCATCAGCTCACATATTTTACTGAAATTCAGACTCTTTGACTTTACTAGTCATGCACAATTGTAGAGGTTGGTGGGAGACTGCATTTTATTTAAACTTATGTGACATTCTTCGTAATCCTCTGCTTTTTTGGAATAAGGGAAATAATTTGATATCTCTGGTAAATGTCACTTTGTTGCCTGTTTCTCCTTCCAAATCATTATGTTGGCCTCCAGAAAATTCCCCAAAAATGTGCAGGACACATCACATTGATGAGATGGTCAACTGTGAGTCTGTCATCATGAATTTTTTCCCCTCTAGTCCAAGAAAGACTGTGCTGCTCTCTGAGTTACAAAGAACATTTTACTCAAAACCAGCAGCATAATAAAGATAAGGGAGAGGGGGGAGGGTTGTTGTAGAAACACCACATGCCTTAATTAAGAGATAGCCAGAACACTAATGCTTCCTGTTCTTTTTTTTTTCCAAGTCTCTGACACAGCAGCTTATAAAACCAGATGTTTTTGTCAATGCTGCACTGGTGCTGCTGGAAATACAGCTCTTCCCCAATCAATGGTTTGCTTAGGTGATTGTTAACCAGAAAGCACTTGTTTAAAATGTAATGAAACAGTAAGTCTATGCCTTCTGTTGTTCAGTGGCTTCAGATTTAAATGAATTGCATTTACTCTTCGTAGTAGCTGTTAAATCATGTGTTGTGTGAGACCAAGAGCAGTGTGTGTTATGTGCCACATTCAGAGTCTGCAGTGGGAACAAGAGCAGTGTGTGCCTCACTGGTTTTGAAATCTTATCTTGGTTGCCATGTAAAAACAACCCTTTATGATGCAATCTTACATATTGCTATGTTTAATCCAGTCATTTGATTACTACTTTTTAAAGAGCAAATCCTCTTAAAGTATCTTGCTTCTTAGGAAGACGTGATTTAGGTGCTGGAACAACTGCAGGTGTGTTTTGTTTCCTGTGCACAGGTGTATTCCCTGCAAAGGATCCCGGTTCCCTCCCACCCTGCCACGGCCTGCTGTAGCAATTTTACCTTTTCAACTTCCTTACTGCCAAGTTACCACAGAAAAGGGGCAGATGGAGGTATGGAATGGTGTCGAGCCCACAGCTGGTGCTCTCAGGTGTCCCTGTAGTAGGGATTATACAAGATTCCTATTAATCATCTCTGCTATGAAAGAGGACAGTGCAAACCCTGAGTAAGACACATGGCTAAGGAGGTTATCTGGGTTCACTGTTTTGTCTCATGTAGTTTGGTTCACAACTGTTTCCAGAAGGATGCAAGATAAGACTGCCAGAGCTGATCCAAAGTTGTATTTACACATAATCTGTTTCTGACCAGAGAAGTCTTACTCACCCTCTCATTTTTCTTTTAGTGGGTAGAGATACCAAATCTTGGGATCCCAATCAAGATCCCCTTGAAAATGTCTATTTTTTAATATTTTAGGCTTAACAAAATTTCTGGGAGATGTCTTTTTGAAAGATGTACAAAGTGTTCAAATTCATATAATTGCTCTGAACACATAGGCCTTCCCCCTTGACTTATTTTCTGAAGGTAGAGGCTGGTTGAAGCAAGATGTGCCTGTGGAGAATTTCTAGAAAAATACCTGTATTTATTCTTCAATTTTTATTGGTTTAAACATTTCAAACTTGTGGTGCTCAGCTGTAATGCACAGAATAGAAATGAACATAAAAATCTAATCTCAGCCTTAGAGAGAGTTCAATGCTGTTTGAAATTTATTCTCTTTGATAGAAGTGTAGATAAAAATGTCAGTAATAAACACACTGTCATTTTTAATGAATTCTCCTTCATTTGGTTAAGTCTTTTTGTTCTTTATCTGATAGAGTCTGTCTTCCATTCCTCCCTTCACCCAAAAGAATGGGAGGAGAATGCCAGGAACTGCTAATTTGGCTTGAGGGACTATGTGTAGATATAGAAACAAATTATTCCAATACATCTGATGAAAACACAGTGGGTTTGAATAAGTTTGTAATTATTTTGAACAGAACTAGGCTGGTCTAATAGCCATTATAGCATTTTGTGAACAGCCAGAGTTGTATTTTCTGTAGGTAAACTCCCACATTTACTGAGTTATTCTGGAGTACTTCCAGTTTGCTGTGGGACAGCATTTATAAGCTAAAATAATCAACTTATTCTAGAATTCTCTGTCCTGGTAGCATATTGGTGAACATGTAGGTCTCATCCTGCTTGCAAGCCTGTAGTATAAATGGAATTTAACATATATGGCAACTGTTTGAATCAGTTTTTATATGGGTGGTTGGTTAGTGTGGTCTATTTTTTCCTCACTGGGCATTGGCTTTAAAGAGAATTATCTTCCCCTCACTCTCATTATCAAAGGAAAGGAACATTTAAGAATAAATTGATAAAATACATTGTAAGTTGTTAGGCATTATGTCATGGGCTGGTTTTTCCCCTCTGAATTCCAACAAACATCCTTCTCCTTTTTCCAGGAGCAGTACTGGCGTTCTGTTGTGTTTCACAACCACGTGGATTACTTATCCAAAAATGGCTACGAATTTGATGAAAATGCTAAAAATCAGGCAGTGAAAGAGCAGCAAGAACTTTTAATGAAGCTGTTTGCTGTAAGTACAAACACGTGACAGAGTCCCTGAGATGTTACCTCTGAGGCTGGAGGTGTCCAAGGCCAGGCTGGATGGGGCTTGGAGCAACCTGGGATAGTGG
Organism: Pseudopipra pipra; assembly: GCF_036250125.1. Classification (NCBI taxonomy): domain Eukaryota; kingdom Metazoa; phylum Chordata; class Aves; order Passeriformes; family Pipridae; genus Pseudopipra; species Pseudopipra pipra. Next base: position 62,211,903 of record NC_087554.1, read on the forward strand.
AAGGTGTCCCTGCCCATGGCAGGGGGTGGAACTGGATGAGCTTTAAGGTCCCTTCCAACCCAAACCATTCTGGGATTCAGAGATTTATTGGCAGATGGGATTTGATGTAAATGTTGATGGGATTCCTCTTATTAGGAATCTGGCAATCCAGCTAGTTCAGACTGTGATAAGAGACTGCAGTTCATCTTGTTATTGCTCATCAGCATGAAGGGAGGGAAGGGGGAAGAAGGAGAAAAAAAGAGCTTTTTCTCGTGTTGTTGGAAGTTCGTCTTCATTCATTCGCTCCACCAAGACGATAACACTCTGCTCCTGGGGTCTTTGAGAGAGCTGTGTAGCTGAAACGTGTGACTCCCCAGGCTCCTTCTCTTCCAGCTCTCCTGCAAACTGGAGCGGGAGTTCCGCTGCGTGGAGCTGGCCGACCTCATGGCTCCCAACGTGGTGAGCCTGGCCATCAAATACGCCTCCCGCTCCCGCCGCATCAACCTCGCCCAGCGCCTCAGCCAGCTGGCTGTGGAGAAAGCCACTGAGCTGGCAACAGCACAGGGAGATGAAGAGGAGGAGGAGGAGGAAGAGGATTTCAGGAAGCACTTGAGTGCTGGGTAACGCGAATTTCTGTGGCTAAAAAAACCTGGCAACGTTCTGGCTGCTCTTCTGATATTTTGGTGCGCTCTTCTGGGCTGGAGTTTGCTGCGTGTTTGTTATGAAGCAACAGTTTGTGTTGCTCTGCTTATAAATTGTATTCTTGTTGTTATCTTGTGAGGACTCATTAGCACTGGGATACAAACGCAGAAGGAAATATCCCCACTCCTTGCTTCCTGTAGGTCTGTGTTCAACAACTTCAGAGGCAAAGCAGGCCCAATACTAAGTTGCTCTGACTGGAATTTTTTTTTTCTTCCCACCTTCCCCTGCCTTGTGCTGCTTTGGTTATTTGACTCCCACCTGTTTTTTTTTTTCCTTTTCTTTTTGCCCCACTCTCTCCATCTTGATTCATTTCACACCTACCTTAAAATCCTGTCTTTCTCCAGCCCTCCCTTTTTCAGTATCCTATCCCAGTGTATCCTATTTAGTCTTACTCTCCCCTAACTAATAATCTCAGCTCTTCAAATTCATGGAACATACTACAGGCTGGCTTTGCATTCTTCCCTCTGTATCTGAGCTATCTACCTTTCCTCTCCTACCTGCATCTGCTTTGTAAAGCATGAGGAGGCAGAAGTTGTGTGTAGGTTTGGGGATTTTTTTTGGTTGGTTGTTTTTTGTTTTGTTTTTTGTTTGTTTGCTTGTTTGTTTGGTGTTTTTTTTGTTTGGTTTGGTTTGGTTTGTTTTTTTTGGCTGGTTGGGATTTCTTATTTTTAATATAGACCACACAGAAGAGCTGTGTTCTTGTTTGGCCACTGGCTGTACAGCTATAACGAAGTTAGTTGTTAACCACCAGTCTGATAGTGCAGAAAAGAATGTCATAACACTTTGTGGGAAGCAATGTCTTCCTATAGCAATTTTATGTGTGAAGTTTGGGACTTATTTAGGCAAGAGAAAGTGATAAGTCCCTGAACTTATCTGTAGCCTTTTCCTTACTCTTCTGTGTGAAACTGTGCAGTCAAAACTAATTTCTAACTGCTCTGGCTTGTTCTTCTGGATCCTAAGTGGAAGCTCTAATCCCGTATCTGTAACTTCAAGCACTCTGAGGGTTAAAATTAATCACAAACATGTGTTGTTCTTAATATTTACAGATTTTAGTAATTGGCAAAGATTAGGAGGGAAATGCAAGAAATGTACATCCTCCTGTGCTGGAATTTAGGGAATAATCAGGTTAAATGTTAAAACTTGCTGCATAAGTTTCAGTTTGAAACTATATATCCATGTTGCCACCTGGATGGTAATTCATGGGTGCAGACAAGTAATCTGGTATTATTGGTGATACTGGAAGTATATATTTAAATGGAGATTACAGATCTTTAAAATTTGCATTTATATTTGTGGCAAACTGTTCTGGCAACAAAGTTCTGCAGTGGTTAATGAATCTTTATTTAATTTAATTGCCACAGTTTAATCAGAGGTATAATGCACATAAATGCCAAACATTATTGTTCTTTTTTCCTAAATTAAGTAAGTGAGCTTGCTATCTATTGTTCCAGTTTTCCTTCTGAGTGTGGTGACCACTTCCTTTCCTTCCCTTTAGTTACAGCAGCTCAGCCACGGAGTGGGGTCGGCTGCCAGTCAGGAATGGTCAGCAGGACCAAGAAGTGGAAGATGCTGAGGAAACTGATGCCTGTGAGGAAGCAGAAGAAACTCCAGAAGTGCATAAACAGAGTAAGAAAAGTATATTCTCTGAATAGGCTGGAAGCTATCTGGATAACTTTTACAGGCTGAGTCAGGAATTAAGTCTGTATTCCAGGCTCCATGTGTGTCATCTGCTGTGTCACAGCTTGTGTGTGCATTGTACTTAGTAACCATTTCAGGGACCCTTGGGGAGTTTTTCCTGCTGCCTGATTCTATTCCTAAAGGGCTGGGTCACCTTCTGAGCAGTTACTTTGGTTTCAGCTCAAATCTCACAGGAGTTGAATTGATAGATGAGTGGTTTGCCTGGCACACTTTAAGAATGAGCTTAAGGTGTAAGAAATAAATATACAGCTCTAAATCTAGGTAGAGATGACAGATGGTTTTGTAAAAGTGTATGGTTTAAAAATGAAAAGTCACACTTCAAAATATGAATTACTTCACTATAATTATAGAATCACAAAATCATAGAATGGTTTGGGTTGGGAGGGGACCTTAAAGACTGTCCAGTTCCAACCCCCTGCCATGGGCAGGGACACCTTCCACTAGACCAGATTGCTCCAAACCTCACCCTTTCTTAGTTGTCTGCAGTTATGCTATCACATTTTATTGCACTTCAATATATACCCCTTCCTTTTTTTTTTCTAAAGGGCCAAATCCTTTCTCCAAAGGTGTCACTTCAGCAGAGGTGACTACTCCAAAGTCTGGTGAGTAAACCTCCATTTATTCCAGGATGAGAATTTTGTCATGCTTCACAATATCTGCTCCTGTTTATATCATCTGTTCTCCCACTGCTACTTCAAGTTAGTCCATAACAGTGTTGACAAATGTAACTTCACAGAACCATGGAATGGTTTGGGTTGGAAGGGACCTTAAAGACCATCTCCTTCCAACCCCCTGCCATAGGCAGGGACACCTTCCACTAACCCAGGTTGCTCCAAGCCCTGTCCAACCTGTCCTGGTTGCACTGATTGTTGTTCTCACATTTTTAAGAGGTTCCCTATTCCTGTCTCCATTACCTAATGATGTTCCATAACACTGTTCTGACTGACTTGGCTGTGCCAAATGCTGAGTGTCTGCCTGGCTGTGCCATGAAGGCATTCTTTGGGACAAGGGGAAAACTGAGAACGGTGATCAATGGGTTTATTTTACTAATCACAGGCACATTTATTGGTTGCACTTGCAAGGCAGAGTGAATAAACCCTGCCTTGATCTGTGAGTGTGAGCAGGCAGGGGCAGAATGTGACCTCTAGCAACCTGCCAACCCTCCAGCAAGAATAATAGGAGTGGAAATGGATTTGGGAGTGGAGGAAGTCCTGGGTCTTCCTCCGGGTTTGTATTTTAAGCTGTTGGTCCTGTGTGGCATTTCTGATGACTAATAATAGCTGAGCACATATAGTTTAACCTTCAGGGGGTTACTAAAATGTCTTTCTACTCATCTAAAATGTGCACATTGCTTCAAAGATTTATGTATGTGTGTGTGTACACACATGCACACACTTTTATACCCCTTTTTCTTTCCTTTTAAGCAGTTCTAGGTGCATCAAGCAGCCAAGGACGAGTGAATCCATTTAAGGTAAGAATTTCTGCATCTGGTTTTGCTGTGCTCTGAAAATCATATCTGAAGTTTACAATATAACAGATACCTTGGAGGGACAGAGCAGGAGAACATGACAGAAAATAAATAAAACATCTGTTTATTTGTTTTCCTAGGTGTCATCTAACAAAAAGGACCCAGTGGTCCCCTCAGCAAATGTTTTAGACACTATGAGCAGACACTCAAAGAAAACATCTTTGTCTGGCAGTCGAGCTGGGAACAAGCAGAACCCTCCAGTTATAAAGCCTCTGATTCCCAAACCCAAGTCGAAGCAGGTAGTGTTTCTAGTCTTTTATACATTGTTTCTGTGAGCAAAGAACAATAAATTGAATTTTACCAACTTTTATCAAGGATGAAACCCCGTTGACTGAGTAAAGCAACTTAGATGGCAAAATTCATTTTAGGCATGGTGCAAAAGAAAAAAAAATCAGTTGGAGAAATTACATTCTGCACTGAATTTTGAGCTTTTATTTTAAATTGTGTGAATAAACTTCTGCTGTGCTGAAATTGGATGGATTAAATGCTCTATTAATGCAAGTGATTATTATGTCTTTAGGAAGGGCTTAGGGTTTGTTAGGCTGCAGTGGTATGTGTTATTTGAGAGTGAAGTGTTCTTACCTTTTCTTTTTTAACCTCAATTTCTATAGGCTTCAGCAGCCTCCTTCTTCCAGCCTCGTACACTTACACCCAACCCTAGTGAAAAAGCAGTGGAAGAAGGAGAAGAAAAAGCAGTGGAAGAGAGAGAAGGAAAAGCAGGAAATGAGTCCCATGAAGTCAAAGTCACTGCACAGGAGAACACTGAAAACAGAAGGTGAGTGACACTTGCATCTCAATACCATATTCCAGTTTTCATAGAATTACAAGTCCAAAACCTGTTCTGTTTCTGAAGGTGTTGGACTGGCCAGAGAAGCATAGCATGAAGATTAAAGGTTAGCTCACAAGTTATCACATTTGTGGACCCACTTCAGAAATGTGGGAGTGAACAATAAGTGAGCAGTGCAAAATGTAATTTTGGGGCTCTAAGCAGTGATTTTTGCCTTGATACTGCTTGTAATGACCTTTGAGTGATAAATGAAACCACGCTGCTGTGTCAGTTCCAAGTATAGGAAATACTTAAAGTTTAAACACCTCTACAAAATCTCAAAGTCTAAAAGCTAAGGGTTTTGTGGGAAGGAGTAAAAGCTTTGTTTTGGTGGGTTTTTAAAAAGAGAAAGCAAACAAAAACTTGTATCACTTAAGGAGCATGTCTGTTCCTAGCTAAGACTTTAATCTGTCTTGTTCCTCTGGAGCAGATGTTTTTTCTAACAATCCCAGTCCTCATGAAACTTGCATTATTATAATCATGTTTCATTTAGACTTCATTTAACTGAGGAAGATGAAGGTAATTATTACTCATTTGGGCTGGCATTCTTTTCATTAACCTTTACAGATAATGTTCTACAACAAGTGGCAAGGAGAATTGTGAGAAGGATTAGCAGAAACATGCTAATGGATGTGCTCTATTTTTAGGTTGATGGGACCCTGTCAGAAAGGAAGAGAACCACTGTGCTTTGTCATTCTAAAACTGGAATGTTAATCTCCATATATATCATGATCTTAATAAAAATACTTGACTTAGTCTTGCCTTGTCAGCATGTTCTTTGAAATATTGAAATAGGAGAGAGGAGGCTGCTGACTAGAGGTGTCTTGTCTTCTGAGAACAAAAAAAAAATCCAATTAGGTGCTGTTTAGAAATGTTGCTTTGGGGGATTTTTTTTTTATGGTTTTCCTATAACCTTCTTAACCAGGCAATTTTCGTGTGCTTGCTTTAGACCAAGGACAGGTTTCCAGATGTGGCTGGAGGAGAACAGAGCAAACATTTTGACAGATAATCCTGATCTGAACGAAGCAGAAGTAATAAAAGAAGGCATGAGTCGATTTAGAATGTTGACATCAGAGGAAAGGATGGTAAGCAAACGTTCTCTACTTCTGTGGTTTTGATAATTTTTTTTCCCTCCCACTGAATCTCTTTGGTCATTTTCAGTCAGGAATTTTTTCTTTAAATTCTGCTGTTCTCCATTTTTATGGATTTCAGTTTTGAATGGTGCCATGATCTATGACATGTTCTTCATGAAAATATAAACTGAATAATAATTAGTATCAGAAAGCAGCTTTTTCAAAGTGGGGCTTGTGAGAGAAACACAATCAATGAACAAATAACAAAAGGGAAAGGAAGGAGTTTAAAGGGACATAGTCAGGCTTAAGCCACTGGGACTTAAATTCGTTCTGACTTGATTTGTTGGGCCTTTTGGGTTTTCTAACTTGTCCAGAAGGACAATTAAGAACTTCAATTTCATACACAGGCTCAAATGAAATACAGTTTTGAAGAACACTGCTAGAAAAAAGGAAAGTGAGGGAATTGGTCCTGACTCAATCCTTCTTAACAGGAATTATTTCAGTGCCTTAAAATCAGGAAATAAGGTGTAGAAAATAAAGTGGTGAGTTTTGTGGCCTAATTTGTAGTTGTCTGTTCTTCAAAGGTGTGGACTGAGAAAGCAAAAGGAGGGGCAGTTAATGGTTTAGCAGAAGATAAGAAGCGGAAGCGTTCCGCGGCTGATGAAGATGAAGGGAGAAAGAGCCAGGAGGAAAAATCGGAGGACACAAATGCATCCAAAAAATCCAAGCCTTTGGACCAGTCCACAAATGGCAGGCTGTCAGCTTTTGCCTTCAAGCAGAGCTAAATGATGTGGTGCCTTCTCAGTGTCTGTGTTCTGTGCTCAGGTAGCTCTGTACTGAGGGAACTGGCTGCCTTGCTCAGAGAGCACTGGCAGAAGGAGTGGTTTTGCTCCAAATAGTCTCTTAGAAAGTGTTTTATAATCAGTTCTTGAGGGAAATGTTGAAATCTACTCTCACAATTTTTTACTATAAAGCTTGATAGCAAAATTCCTATTAATGGGCCTGCTCCCTGGAGGCACTGGAAGCTGAGTTCCACAGTGCTGTGTAGCTGTGACACACACACACATTGTGTGCCTTGATACTTGTAATATTTGGTGCTAAATTCAGATTAATCATTCTGGGGAGCATAAACTATGTCCAAAAATCTGCCCTGTGATTTTAGAGAGGCAAAGGAATGGCTTCTGTACCATTCCTACTGCCTGGGAGTAAGACACTCAAGGAAATGGGCGTGAGGGGAAGAAAGCTGAACACCAGCAACACATTAAACTGCATTTTCAACATCTGTGGCAGTGGCAGAGAGCAGTTTGACACAGGCAGGGATAGAAAACGAGGGCAGAAGCTGAATTAGGAAGGTCAGGTGTGCAAAGCCAAACCACTCCAGAGTGTGCAAATGTGCTTTCCCAATCCATGGCTCAGCAGGGTCCAGGAGAACTTGAAAATGTGTTTATCATTTTCTGTAACGTTTGTTTTTTAAATAAAATGTGAAAGTTTCCTTGTTTAAGTTGGTGTTGTATTTGAAGCAAACAGATTTTTACCTGCCAGCCCCAAGGCAGTCAGTCACATTTACCCTGCTCTGGAGACAGGGCCCTGTGTCTAATAAATGTATTTGAAGCAAACCCAACTTTTGAAACGTTTTTTAAGATCAGTTAAAATAATTTAACTCTTTAACATAGTAACTGAACCTGGAGAGTTCTCAATTTTTTCCCCCTGGTTTTGCATGTCCTTTCATTGTTTCCTCTTCCTATTTCTCTTCACACTGGCACAGTAAGAAATTGTTGAAGTAGTTGCCCAGAGAAGCTGTGGCTGCCCCATCCCTGGAAGTGTTCCAGGCCAGGTTGGACAGGGCTTGGAGCAACCTGGGCTAGTGGAAGGTGTCCCTGTCCATGGCAGGGGGTTGGACTTGATGGCTTTTAAAGGTCCCTTCCAACCCAAACCATTCCCTGACTATTGCTGAAAATACATCAGTTGGACTTGATGATCTTAAAGGTCTTTTCCAACCCAAACGATTCTTTGATTCTATAAAAGGCAAATGACTCTCCTTTAAAAACACATTTTTACCATTGAAATCTGTAGATTGAAGATTCAGTGAGATTTCAGTAAAAGCCAATACATTTTAGCATTAGAGGTGTTTCATTTGACTATTTTAACAATTGCTGTAGGTCCTGTTTTTACCACATGTAAAAAAAGAAAAAGGTGGTCATGGTGTCAACCAGGGATGGTAAATACAAACAGTGAATATCCTGAAGACCTGGCAGTTTAAATGCTTTTGTCATTCACAGTTCTCATCTATAATTACACATTTTATTTGTTTAAACTGCTGGTGGACAGCAAGTTATAATCTAAGTAATAATTAATTTTCTGCACTGACATGATGCAGAAAGCTCAGGAGAGTAGTGGCACATCATTGTGATTTTTCTACATTCTTCAGGAAAAAATATTGCATCAGAGACTGGGATTTGCTTTGAGGTAGTAAAGCCTATTTCCATTTGGATATATTGGGGAAGAATGAGATTGCAGTGGTAACATCCTGTTAGAAAGATCACTGGGCCTGGTGAACTGTAATGTTTTCTTTCTTTTAGATCAGGTTGTTCTGTGGGTGACTTGAGCATCTTGAGCACGGTGCTGGGAGATGTTCCAGGTGGTTCTTTTCACCCCTATTCACAGAATTCATGTTTGAGCTGCCTGTGTGGAGCCCTTTCTACAGACCTGAGAGGAGAAGTGGTGTTAGAAGGGACCAAGTCCAACCCCCCTGCCATGAGCAGGTCAGCCTTCCACCATATCTGGGGAGGTATCCACTGCTGCCCTGGTCCCACAAAGCATCCAAAGTCCTTTTGGCTCCTGCTGGAGGGAGGAAACAGCCAAAGTAAACTTCCAGGAGAGTGGGATGTTTGCAGTCATGTAGCTCTTCTGAACAAACACACCAAAGGTCTGTTCAAAACAAGGCTCCTGGATTTAGTGGGTGGTTTCATGGAAATCACCAGGGATATTTGGCACCATCCTGCAGGTCCCTGGTTTCCATGTGCTTTTACTCCTGGCAGAGTTCTTGCTGTGTAACATCTGTGGGTTTTGTCAGACCCCATGTGCACGGCCCTGGGGTCACAGTCTGGGTCTCACTGCCACCCCCACGGCTGGTTAGAGCTGGCAAAGCTGTTTCCAGCATCAGATTTGAGGTTTGGCATCAGAGCTGCGTGACTGCAGTAGAACAATGGAATTTTTAAGGTTGGAAAAGACCTCTAAGATCATGGGGTCCAACCAGCACTGCCAAGCCCACCACTGACCCATGTCCTCAGGTGCCACATCCACACATCTTTTAAATCCCTCCAGGAATGGTGACTCCACCACTGCCCTGGGCAGCCTGTGCCAAAACCTGACCACCCTTTCAGTGAAGAATTTTTCCCTTACATCCAACCTAAACCTCCTCTGGTGCAACTTGAGGCTGTTTCCTCTTGTCCTGTCACTTGTTCCCTGGGAGCACATCCCGACCCCCACCAGGCTCCACCCTCCTGTCAGGGAGTTGCAGAGCCAGAAGGTCCCCCCTGAGCCTCCTTTTCTCCAGGCTGAGCCCCCCCAGCTCCTCCTAGGATTTGTTCCCTGGTGATCACTGTCCACAGGAATAAAATGAACAGCAAACGAGAAGCAAACTTCCAGCGAGATCATGGAAGTGAGTATCCAGCTGCTTTAATTCTGGGAGGATCATCTCCCATGAGGCTGCTGTTACATTTCTATCATCGAAGATGGGGTTTGCTCCATTACACAGCTCCAGGCAGAGCTACAAATGCATCCTCCATCACCTGGAGCCTTTGGGGAGCAGCGCTGAGCCGGCCGGGAACGGGGCTCACTCATCCAGCAACAGCACCGGCAGGACAGAGCCAAGGATAAATCCTAATTCGAGTGGAAGTGAAATGCCAGACCAAAAATGAACAGAAAACGTGGAATGGATTTTCAAGTGCAAACAGTTAAATCTCTACTAGCTGTTTTTGATCTGTTTGTTGGGAGTTTTTTTAAAATCTTTTTTTGTTTTAAAGAACATCCCTAAATAATTCAATGGAATTTCACTGAAGTCTTCAGAAATGCTTGTTTGTCCTGAATTTGCCACCCTTCTGCTGGAAACCCAGGTATTTTAGAAAAGTCAGCCTGGAAACTCTGCCAATGAACCTGCCTGACGTTGGTTGTTCCTACAGAGCTCGGAACACTGGAGAGGGAGGATTGCACTGGATAAATATCCAGTCTTTGGGTTGGACCAGGCTCTTTCACCCACCAGGCTCTGCTATGTCTGAGTCTGTTGTGCTGTTTCACTGCATTATTTGACATTAAAAACCGATCCCTTTCCATGCACTTTTTCTGGAGAAGAAAGTCATGTTTTAAAAGTAGTGCGTGAAAACCAACAGCAGATGATGGAATCTGGGAAAGAGAATCATCCTGAATATTTCTGCATGTGGCATTTTGCCCAGTTACCTCTGCTGCTGCTGTTGCTTCCATATCTACCCCAAAGCTGATCCTTGCTGGAAAGATGCAGCTATAACCCAACAAAAAGGGCCTCAAACGATGGACAGTCTGTTAGCAAACCGTTGGACTTCTGAGGGAGTGCCGGATCCGCAGGAAGCTCGGCATTTATTCAGAGCAAGAACATTTGTGCTAAAATTAAACTGAAGAATATTTTCTTTGGTGTTCCCGGCATTTGCTCCATAATAAAATTTTGCTGTGAAGGAAAACAACAACGTGACACAGCCCAGCCAGTAAAACACACTTGAAAAGCCTTGTTTGCCTTTGGAGCGTCGTGTTGCCGCACCAGGCAGGAGCTAAGGAGGCGGATGGCAGGAAGGTTGTGGGAGGAAAGTGCTCTTCCTGTGGTGGTTCATTTTGGTTTGGGTTGGAGGGGGACCTTAAAGACCACCTCATTCCACCCCTCTGCCATGGGCAGGGACACCTTCCCCTAGACCAGGTTGCTCCAAGCCACTTCCAGCCTGGCCTTGAACACTTCCAGGGATATTTTGCATACCATCCTCATTTTTTTTTTTAGTGGTGTGTAACACCAAATCCTGAGAAAGAGATCTTGCTGCCCTTTGCTTGTCATGAGTCCATGTACACTTATGGTTTTTGGGATTTGGAGACCTTTCTTTGGCTGTGCTTTAAATCTCAGCGACAAGCAGCCCCTCAGACGCTGCTCCGTGTGTCACACAGCACAGAGCAGCAGGTATTTTCAAGTAAACAGTGTAAATCCAATTGCTGCCTTTCACAGCAGCAGCTTTAACTTGTTTTGTTGTGTTTTCAAAGTAGGTAGGGGTCAGATTAGAAGGCCTGTCTGCAGCACCACCTCTGGCAACTTTATCGCAAGTATTTGGCACTGGAGTGTGACAGCATGTGTCTCGTGGCAATGCAACTCTAATTAAGATGTTCATCTCCATCAGGGAAGAAAGTTGACTCCTCTTGGCTTCTGGGGATGTCCCGTGTCTCCATTTTCCACAGCAAACTGGTCCATCCTTGGGATAGCTCCGCTGGTGTTGGTTAGGAAGCCGTGAGTTCCCCAGTGTCCGTCACCGAGGAGTTGCACCCGTCTAAAGCGGAGTTCCCGTGGCCTGCTTGGAATTGCATCCCCTGATTAGAATCTTCATAACTGTTGGGTTTAACTTCTCCCTTTGTTGCTGCAGGAGTGAGCGAGGCTGCCAGACTCAAAGGTTTGCTTTACAAACCCCGTGTAAGTCGCCTTCTTGGACATAGTGCTCTGTCCCTGACCTCTGTCGTTGTCACCAGCTCCGACGGTGGCAGCTTGGTTACTCCAGCTGAGTTTCTTCCCTTGTATAGGCAGTAAAAGAAATGGGGAATGGGTTTGGGTTTAGTGGTTGGACTTGATAATTTAGAGGTCTTTTCCAACTCAAATGATTCTATGATTCTGTGGAGTGGGAGAGTCAAGATGGATCTGTCACCCTTGGATGCTCAGGGTGGAGCTGGGCAAGGGAGAGCCCGTGTTTGGACAAGCTTTCCCCTCTCAAAGGTCTTCTGGCTGTGAAATGCACTCAGCTTCCAGCTGTGTTGGTCACGAGGTGACTCAGGTTGGTGGTCCTGGCTGGCTAATCCAAGGAGAAGACAGGAGCAGTGAGAGCTGCCTGTGAGCAGCTCGGATGCCTAATGGAGCTCTTTGATGGAGAACAGCAGACCTGGCTTCTCCCTCCTCCCAGCTGACACTAAAAGTGCTCAGCTCAATGCTGCCATCCAAATTTAATAGCAAATAATTTACTTAAAGGCAGGCAAAACACAAATACCGACCCAGGCTGCGAAAAGAGCCACTTGATTCTGACTCAATTGGACAGGAATGGCAGGGGAAATTTGCAGGAATAGTTTCAAGCCATGTGTTGCCAGGGAACAGTTCAGTCTACAAATTGCATTATCAATATCTCGGGGTAATAACGGTGAGAAGCGATCGAGGGGAGCGATGCAGGGACACGGCTGCTGTTCCCATCTGCCTGGTGTGTGAATCCAAAGCTGCCCTTGGTTTAGGAATGGAGTGGAGGGACCTAAAGGTCACCCTGTCGATGTCGGGTAGTTTGTGTTGGAAATGGGATGCAGGTCCACGTGAGCCTGGAGATTTGTGTTATACATCGGTTCTTACATTCTTGAAAACATAATTATGGATTCACCTCCTGCAGCCTACCCAGGCAAATCCCTCCAAAGTTTTCCAAATTTCAGGGAGCAAAGGCTGGAGGAACCCACTGGCATGAGATTGTGTGTCCTTGCTCTGTGAAGACACTAAAGGAAAGATGGGGAAGGGCAAAACTGCTGCCTCCACTTCCAGTTTCATGCCTAAAACATGAGACCTCACCGAGGAGGTTAAAATTCAGATCCCATCTGCAGAAAACCCCTCAGACCTCAGGGATCCTCCGTCCTCATGGAGCAACAAATCCTTCTGTGCAAGATTTAGTATTTTTGGAGCCTGTAATCAATTTTACTGGTTATTCTGGGTAATAGAATTAAATTGGTCGTGATTCACTCTTCCAACTGACGCACTGTGATTCCAGGGGCTGATAAATCTCGGGCTGCACTTCCAGGGCACGGGAAGGATGTCCACAGGCTGTGACGCTGCCATCCATCGCCTCCATGGGCTCAGCTGTTATTTGGGGATCACATTCAAGACATGTCCTGGCCTGATGTTAACAGCAGGATGGATCTGCATTGCTCTACTGCTGCTTGAGCACTGGGTTGATACGCTGGGTTGGCACAGACAGTTTGAGAAGGTGCAATTTGTCATCTCTAACTTTAAGCTCTGAGCCCAGTCCTAAATGATCCCGTTTTGTAGCCAATGAAGGAAAAACAGGTGTCTTCTCTGCGTGATTGCTATTTATTGTGACAGCCTTTCAGCAGCTGTCAGTGCAGAAATTCCCCTTGAAACACCTTTTACGTGGCTTCGTCTGTCCCAGTGAAGACTGCCCGGGGTCTCTTCATCCTTACCCAGCTTGGCATGGAGAACTTTCTTTCAGGACCTCACTCTTCAAACCCTGAGGAGCCTCTTGGGCACTCAGGGAACGATGCTCCAGCCCTTCCCAGTCGGATCCCACTCCCTGTCACTGAAACCACAAGGAAGCTCAACTGACTAAAAGAGGTGAAGGAGCTGGAGCTTGAACACAAACCTGCCCCATCCCGTCCCTCTTTGATATTTTCCCTAATTTCAAAGATGAGAGAGGCCTCTGATGGGCTTTCCCATGGACCACACATGTGTGTGTCCCCACCTTGGCAACCAGCGGCATCCCCTGGCTCTCACAGGGACACCCTGGTACCCTCCAGTGGGTGCACAGGGCCCCCACCTTCTCTAGACCTTATTCTAGATCTGCAAATAATTCAAGTTACAGTCTCAGGAATTTTTGCACTCCCTGTTTTGTTGATCTCTAAGAACCTCTTCTCTTTGAACAGCGAAAATAACCCCCAAGATCTGAGTGATCACAGGAAAGGCAAAGAGGACAGATTCCCTCTAGGAAGGGGTCTGGAGCACAAGTCTGATGAGGAGTGGCTGAGGGAGCTGGGGGGGCTCAGCCTGGAGAAAAGGAGGCTCAGGGGGGACCTTCTGGCTCTCCAAAACTCCCTGACAGGAGGATGGAGCTGGGGGGTTTGGGCTCTGCTCCCAGAGAACAAGGAACAGGATGAGAAGAAACTGCCTCAAGTTGTACCAGGGGAGGTTTAGGTTGGATATCAGGGAAAATTTCTTCATTGAGAGGGTAGTCAGGCATTGGAACAGGCTGCCCAAGATAGTAGTGGAGTCACCATCCCTGGAAGTGTTCAAAAAACATGTGGATGTGGCACTTGGGGACAGGGGTTAGTGATGGCCTTGGCAGTGCTGGGTTAATGGTTGGACTTGATGATCTTAGAGGTCATTTCCAAACTTAATTATTGTATGACTCTTCCGTTTTATACGTGTATTTTGCTTTTTTTGGTTTTTAATATATATATTCAGAAATAGCAAAGAAAAAATTCTTTGGGAAGGCTTAGTGAGAACATGGGGTGTAATTAATAGGGAACTATCGATAAAATATCATAATAAGATCCTTAATAAAAAGAAAAAATGGCCAAGCATTAGTGTTTCTGTTTACCCAGCCTTTGTGGGGTTGTGTTTCAGGGGGAGAGAACTTGACCATGGCTGGAGATCGGGCTGTGTCATAACACGTGCTGACACACACCTACGTTATGTAAACCTAATAATTCCATGTTGGTAAATTCTGTCAACAGAACTGCCGGCATCGGCTCCCATGTGTGTGACCTGTGCTCAAACATTCCCAGAAAGAGTGGTTTTCTGCTCAGCCACACAGTGATCACACTAGAAAATAAGCTGCAAACTGCCCTTCTCGCCCCATAAATAGGAGAAAAATTACAACCAGCTCCCACAGCAGCTGAGTTCAGGCTGCTATAAAGTCTGGGTTGGCTCCAGAGGGAGCTTATCTTCTTCTTTTCCAAGAAAATAAAGAGAGCAAAGACTAGGGAGTGCCAAGACACTTAGATGCCCTTTACTATCCCCTTTTCTGTACGGATGATTAGGTCTCAGTGGTTTGTAGCTCCTCAGAAACTCTCCCCCAGCCCTCTGAACCGTGTCAGCTCGGTCTGGATCCGAACAGGAGCAGAAGCCGTTCAGCAGAAGCCCGTGAATGTTTTTGGCAAGGGAGCTCATTTAGTTCACACGGAGGATTTGGACATCATCAGAGGATTGTGAAATGATGTGAGGTACCCAGGGGTGTCTGAGGAGGAACAGGGATGCAGTTCAGGGCTCCAAATCCTCTGGTACAGCAGTTTCTGTTCCCGATCAGAGCCCGGGGCAATAAAACCGAGTAAAGCCTGGCTGGCTGCAGGCCAGCGCCTGGATTTCACCTGAGTCATCCTGACTCTTCTGCTAAAACCTGTGATCAGAAACCAAATGATAAATGTGGAGCATGTTGCAGCTGCTGGGGTGTTTTTTTTCTTTTTCCTTTTTCCTCTCTTTTTTTTTTTTTGTCATAGTTAAATGCAGCTCTTGTGTAAGGAGTAAAGCCAGTGAGTCACACACCACACCCCACCCTCCAACAGCTCCTTCCCTTCCTTATCTCCCCAGCAATTTACCATTTCCTAGGCACAAGGGGGGAGAACTTGTCCCTGCTGCCTTATGGACAGAATGTGAAAAGAGAGGGCTTTGTGGCTCCTTTAGCATCTCAGCCATTTATTTTGATGGCCATTTATTTTGTCCTCCCCCCGTTCTTGCTTGGGGTGATGGGTGATGGAGCATTCACCCTACGCTCAGCTGAACCTTCAGACTCAGTTTCTGGCTCATAAAACCCCAGAACAGCTCCAGCTGGAGGGGACCTGTGTTCCAAACATCTGCCCCAGCATTTATTTGTTCACCAACACTTGAACCCAACATAGGGCAGGGGCAGAAGGGGCTCTTGGCAAAGATGAGCTGTGCTCTGTCTGCTGGATTTGCCCCCAAAGTGCCCGGAGGATGCAGGATGCTCAAACCATCTTTTGGGGTGATGTCGCAACAAGATCCCTGTGGAAACCCCAAAATATTTGGTCTTGGTCATCAGAGGTGGCACATTTCCAGAGTCACAGGTGGGAATGTTAAAACACTGGGACACACCAGCCCTGCAGCAGGAAGGTGTCTGCAGACATCAGGGGTTTGAAGGGACAGAAGCCCAGCCAGGATAAGGTGGTGGGTGGGAATGGTCACTAAGGAGGACCAGTCCATTCCTGGGGTCATTCTGGTAGCTGCATCCCAACACCAGTGACCCACAGCCTCTCAAAATGGTGTTGATGGCATTTCAACAGTGCCAGGGAGCGAATGGGTGGGATGTGCCAGCATCACCCTGGTAGGAAAAGAGCCGGCTCTAGGAGGTTGAGGGGATGAGAAGACAGTGGAGAAGGATGCTGGGAGCTGCCATGTAGCTTGACCTGCATCCCAGCTGGACCTGCATCCCAGCTGGACCCTCCCATCCCTGCCCTTGCTTCTAACCCTGGGCTCCCCTTGGACTTTGCCCACACTGGGTTGATTGAAGGGGGCACCCTACAGTGGTTTGGGGCCAGCCCCCCATGCCCTCACCACACACCTCAGCCCAGGGATCACCCCATGCCACCAGCCTGTGCCTCAACCCCCTTGTGCCCCCAGCCTGGAGGATTCCCCTGTATCCCCAGCCTGGGGGATCCCTCTGGATCCTCCCTTACCCCTCATCCGCACCTCAACCCGTGGGATGTCCCCACACCCCCATTCCGGGTGTCAGTCTGGAGGATCCCCTTGGATGTCCAGTCCTTGCCTCAGCCCCAGGATTCCCCCAGCCCAGGGGATCCCCCCGGATCCCCCCATACCCCAAGCCCGGGTGTCAGCCCTGAGGATCCCCGAGGATCTCCTCCGAGGATCTCTTGTCTCAGCCCCAGGATCCCCCCGTATCCCCATTACAGGGAATCCCCCCGAATCCCCCCTTACCACCAGCACAGGGGATCTCCTTGAATCCCCCCGTACCCCCAGCCCAGGGGATCCCCTGGGATCCCTAGTCCGTGTCTCATCTCCGGGACCCCCATCCCAGGGGATCCCCCCGAATTCCCCCGTACCCCTATCCCGGGGGATTCCCCCGAATCCCCCCGTACCCCCAGCACAGGTGATCCCCCGGGGTCCCTAGCCCGTATCTCATCCCCGGGGACCCCCATCCCAGGCCATCCCCTCGGATGCCCCCGTACCCCCATCGCGGGGGGACCTCTCTGTACCCCCCCCCCTCCCACTCTCATCCCGGGGGATCCCCCCGTTACCCCCCGTACCCCTTTTCCACCCGGCTCCCGACCCTGCCGGTGACGCGGCTCCGGGGCCGCCAATGGCCGCGGCGCGGGCGCTATAAAAGCGGGCGGCGGCGCCGGGACCGCCCGCACCGGGGGCCGAGCCGGGGGCTGCGGGGTCGGCACAGCCCGCACAGCGCCCGTCGGTGCCGGTGCCCGGCCCATGGAGGGGGCGCGGGGCTGTAACGGGTACGCGCGGCAGGAGCGGCCGCCGCCCCCCGCCCCGGCCGAGAAGCCGCGGGTCCCCCCGGGCGGCGGCGATGGGTGGCGGGGGGAGCGGCCCCGCAGCGAGGAGGACAACGAGCTGAGCCTGCCCGGGCTGGCGGCCGCCTACACCTCCATCCTGCGGGCGCTGGGAGAGGACCCGCAGCGGCAGGGGCTGCTCAAGACGCCCTGGAGGGCGGCCACGGCCATGCAGTTCTTCACCAAGGGATACCAGGAGACCATCGCGGGTAGGGAGCGCTCCCGGGGCGGGATGGGGATGGAACTGCTTGCGTGATACCAGCCGAGGCGCTGCCTCTCCTGCTTTACTGCTTGAAACGGGCTCCATCGCTGCCCTGTCGCTGCACCGCCCGTCCGGTGCCCCTTGTCGCTAAGTCAGCAATGTGTGTTAGAAAGAACCTGTCCCCTCCCTCCCCAAATTCCTCGTTACTGTGTTTTCTCTTTCCTATTAAACTATGTATTGATGAAGTTCCCGTTCTGCCGTAAACTTCCATGCTTTTGTTTTGGGCGAGCAGTGCAAGTGCTTTTGCTTTTGCTTTCCCTCCTCTTCGGTGAACTTTTCGAGCTGTGCCATGGAAACTTGCGGATGGTGCTTTCCTCCGTCCCCGGCCGAGCGAGGCTGTGTTCAGGATAGGGTAGGAATGTTTGTTTCCATTAGCAGACGTAAGTGGTGTGAATTGTCTCACAAAAGGTCCCGTTTTGCTGATGCTTTTAGTCAGGTGAGGTTTTTCGAAAGGGGCAGTGAAACTTAAGGAAGCGAGGTCGGGAGAAAGGAGGAGCTCAGGGAGATCCCTGCCCCATCTCAGGGTCCCAGCAGCACGCGCAGATGTGGAGAGGTACCCCAAGTTCACCCTTCTGCCCCAACTGAGTGTCTCTGCTTGCTGGCTGAGGGCATGAGGAGAGGAATTAGGTGGGAGGTGTTGTCCCCATCACCAAAAACTCCACAGTTGTCTCTTGGTTCCAAAGCAGGGTGAATACTGCTTGGAAATGTAGTTTTTACATCACTTTTCCTCTTCTCAGCCTCTTGGCTATGGACTGTACCCAGCACAAACAATAAAAAAGGGCTTGGGAAGCTTGGGAGTTCCCCCTTCCCCTTATTACAGTAAAAGGCAGGTTCCTGTCAGTAAGGGATGCAAACACTGTCAGCAAGGATCTGTGAGTGCGAAGGAGGAAGGAGCTGGTCATGTTCTGCTCTCAGAGCACAGCACTGGGGTGCTGAGCCTACCCCAGAGCTGCATCAGGGTGTTGGGGCTGAATGCAAAGGCTGAGCTGTGCTGATGGATGGCGTCAGGGAGCTTCTGCTGACGCCTGAGTCCTTTTCCAAGTGCACTGTGCTTCCAGTTGAAGGCTTTTGTGTTTGGTTTCTTTTTCACTTCTCTGCTGTTGGCTCTTGTGAAATCAGATTACATATAACTTCCAGCATTAATTTACTCATGGCCAGCTGGTACCCTCGTGCCAGTCTTGTGTCCTGGCTTCCCCCAGGAACAGCATTTCTGCCTTGGAAGCTGTTTTGCCTTTCAGATCAAACCAGGATTTTGGGGTCACATCTGGAAATAGGCTCTGGGCTGCAGTGGCCACCCTTGTTCCTCTCTTCCTTTAGTCCTGCTGCACAATGTGTTTGAGATGAGGTTTCATCAGGGTTTCATGGAACGATCCTTTGTCTAGTGAGAGTAGCTTTCCTCATTTTACTATTGTAAAACACAGGAGGTCTCTCAGCCATCCTGTCAGGCTCCAGCAGAAGGAATTTCCTAGTGATAGTTTAAGCAAGAATTTCTGTCCTGAACCTGGATGAGGTTGCTGCCCTTCTTAAGTCCTCTCTTATCTTGCTGCCAGTTCTGTGATCACACAATACCTTTAGTTATCAAAAAAACTTTTTTCTGCTCCAGTGTGGATTCTCTGGGATTTCAATGGTCTCTCCTGATCTCTCACATACATTTCATTAAGCAGAGTGGTTCTGGATACTCTCCTCCTCTGAATATCCATACCTAGTAGAGAGCTGTGTTATGTCCAAGAGTAGGAAAAAACATCACTGCTGGGTGCTCTACTCTTGGACTGCTTATTTCTTTTCTTTTTAGGAAATAATGTGAAGCTGTGATCTTAACATGCCTTCCTGTGTCAGGTGGGGAATCCTTTTACTTTCCAGATGCTCACCTATTCTTGCAGGATGCTCAGCTTCCAGTTGCCCCACTTTTCCTAGCTAAAAAGAAAGAAGAGCTGTAGACAAAGGACAAGACCAGAGTAGCTAACAAAGCAACTGCTGGATGAGGAGTTGGTTGGGAGAGTCAATAGGGAAGTAAATTCTGCTTGGGAGAGTTTTAAATACCTCATGAAACTTAGAGCCAACAAGTACAAAGTATTTTGGGCGCAAGACTAGGTGTAGGACTGCTGCTGTCTTTGCTGCAGCATCCTGGTGTGCTGTTCCCTTGGTTATGCTAATCCAGCTGTCTGCCTGGCCAGGCTGTGAACTGGACCAGGAACTGGATTGTAAAAGGAGAACCAACCTAAAATAACCCAAACCTCCCCTCCCCCCCCAAAAAAAAAGAAAAAACAAAACAGAAAGCAGCCCTGACCCCTTGTTTTCTCAGGTTTATTTTGCAGCTTTTTCAGCTCCTCATGTGGAACTGTCTGGATAGGCAGAGGTTAAAGCAGTGACTTGCAGGATGTGTGTTGAGCAGCGTTTCAAGTTTATCCCTGCAACAGGCAGAAGATAAGGGACAGTTACAACAGCTGCCAGTTCCATCTTTCCATGAAAGGTTTCTCAGGTAAAAGCTCCGTGGTGGTGGCTGTACAAACACATGGCCAGAGGCAAAGTGTGTTGCAACAGGCACCCAGCTCCCAAACCTTGCCAGGGTGTGGAGGTGCTGCCAGACTGTGCTGCCAGGAAAGAGTGACACAAATGAACAAGGGCAGTGAATGTTAGTACAGCTCCAGGCTTTAAAATCAGCCTTCTGACCTCGTCTGCTTGAGTATCTGCCTTAGGGAGGCAGGAGATGGTGTTTTCATTTCCCGTCAAGGAACACAAAGAAAGATGTAATAGGTACACATCCAGATTACAGAATCATTAAGGTAGGAAAAGACCTCTAAGACTGAGTCCAAATGTTCTCCCAGCACTAACCATGTCCCCAAGTGCCACATCCACACAGCTTTTAAATCCCTCCAGGGATGATGACTCCACCATTGCCCTGGGCAGCCTGACCACCCTTTCCATGAAGAAATTTTTCCCAGTGTCCAGTGTAAACCTCAGGTGGTGCAACCTGAGGCAGTTTCCTCGTGTCCTGTCCCTTGTGCCTGGGAACAGAGCCCGACCCCCACCCGGGTCCCCCCTCCTGTCAGGGGGTTGCAGAGCCAGAAGGTCCCCCCTGAGCCTCCTTTCCTCCAGGCTGAGCCCCCCCAGCTCCCTCAGCTGCTCCTCCTCAGAGCTGTGCTCCAGACCCTTCCCCAGCTCCACTGCCCTTCTGGGAAGTGCGAAGTTGCAAGTGAGGTCTTGCAGGGCTTGACTTAAGCCTCACTTGCTGTATTATTGTGGGGACTTGGACTAGATGGCCTTTAAGGGCCCCTTCCTGCCCAAAACATTTCATGATCTCTTTTATTTACTGTGTGTCTGGGAACATAATACATTTGGGGCACGGTTAAACGCGCTGGTCATTTGATCTCCTTTCCTGGGTGTTGTCACTTTGCTCCCATGGCACCCGATTGTATTTTTCTACTTGCCATAGCTTAACTTTGTAGTATTGCAGGGAAGACTACATCTAAATTCCGTCCCTTCTCTCCTTTCAGATTTATGTGAGCAGCAGAGAAGCTGATTCTGCTTTCCAGTTTCCACTGTGTGTGTGTTTTCTTGGTTGGTTTTGACAGCGCAGAGTAACAGTGTTCCTGCTTTATTCCTTATTCATCTTTGCTATCTGTGTTCTGCAGCTGCTCAGTGTTGTGTGTCGGAGCCACTAGTGGAGTTTACTTGTTAAATATCTAAATCTGGCTCTTTCTATTCATTCTAGATTGTCGCTTATTAATCCTGGCTTTACTAAAGGCCTCATCCTCTTTCTTTGACAGAACGTATTCAAGAGTGTTGTTCTCACTTGTGTCGTCCTAGTCATCAGACTTTGACTGGAGTAGCAGGGATGCCTCTGGTGATTTCAAATAAAATCCATCTTGGGACCAGATTAAAAATACTGACAGTTCACTGCAGACACTCGGGCATCGATGTAGACTAACAGTGGTTGCAACAGAAACCTCTTAGTGTGTTGGTAAAGATGGCAGAGCAGAAAAGTTACCCAAAAAACCTTTTCAATCCCATGCAATGCTCCTGCATGAGCACCCAGGAACGCGTTTTCTTTTCCAGAGTCAGATCTATCAACTTCTTACTTCTGTGAGTAAGTGATATTTCAAAATAATAATTTCAAACCCCTGTCCTCTTGGTTAATGAAGGTTAAGAGCAGCACTGTGACAACCAGGTGCCTTTAGCTTTCTTACTGCTGGTTCGGGCCATTGCCTGCCACACAAAGACTAAACCTTGAGAAATCTGTCCCTTCTTTTACTAAAGGCTTAATGTCATGCTCAGGGGGGCTGTTTGTGTATAAATACTACACAGCACAAATGTGTGCAAATGAGTGAATAAATGGGAATACAAGATTGCAGACAGCGCTAGCTTGGAACTGAAGCTGAAGGCTTCAGAACCAGTCTTGCTAAGCAGAGCTAAATGGTAAATTACAGAAACTGTGTCTGTTACAGTGTCAACGATGCTTTGAAAGGTAAATCATAAAGGAGTTGGTTTGGATTGTGTAATCCTGTAGGAAACACAAGGCACAGGGTTGAACAAGCTGCCTGCATCTGCAGGAGGAAGTTAACTTATTTTCATCCTCCATAAACACTCCAAGCAAAACAGCACGTTCACTAAACGGTGTATTGCTGGTGGCAGAGGGAGCTGATGTCACAGAAGTCTCCCAGCCCTTCCTCCTGTGAGCATGTCAGCTCTCAAGCACGTTGGCAGGTTCAGCTGCCCTTTCAGTGTGTTTAACAGGGAAATGAATATCAGAAATACTGGGAGGGGACAACCTTGCTTTCTGAACCTCTGTGGGCTTGAAAGGCTGCCCGTTATTTGCCTGGAAGCCAAGTGACTCTGCTGTGCAGCTTTTATTTTACAGCAAATAACAACTACTTAGCTCGTTTCCTCATCAGTTTACGTGCTTTTCCTACGTCAAAATATTTCAACCTTAATATTCCTTTCTCCATCTCGTCAGTGTGGATTTGGTGGTTTTTTACAGACAGCAGTGGTGTGAGCTGATGAATTTTTCCAGGCCTGCTCATTTTGCCTTGGTGAGAGGTGCTAAGCATCGCTGTGTCAGAACACACAGGCAGTGCCTTAAGCAAACAAGGCTGTTTGATCAGCAGCGCTGCCCTTTGCCGAGGGCTGGTGAGGTGCATCCTTTCCTGGAATCGAGGTACTGCAGCTTCACAGAATCACAGACTATGCTGAGCTGGATGAATGCAACCTATTAGCAACCTATTAATAGCTGGAGCATCAGCATTATTGCGGTGCAGCCCTGGCTTGATTCTTGTAAACCAGGGTGTGGGAGATAAAGGGTTGTTCAGAGTAAGGTTTTTAGGGGTTTCTTTCCTCCTCTGCCCCCACATAAGTGAAGCTGAAACACTGTAGTAAATGCAGCAAAACTTCTGCTGGGAACTGGGACTTTCCAGGATCATCTCTCCTGCCTGTTAATGCTAAAGTAACACTAAGCTTGTTCGGGGTTTTGTTGGGAATTTATTGAATGTTGTAACCTCTTGGGTCTGAACTGTTACAGCCTTCTGAGATTTCATGTTGCTCTTCCAAAGTGTTGCTTCACCTTCTCAGATTTTTCCTTTCAGTTTCAGAAGGAAGTGTGGATGAGCCCCTTCTATGAGACATGGAAGTGACTATTGGAATCCTGATACATTCTAATGAGCATCCCCAGAATGCTGCTTTCAAACCCCCTGTCAGAGGGCAACTTCTGGAACCTAATCTTAGCTTCATCTGTCTGCAGTGGCTGATGCCTTACGAATAGACTCGAGTCTCTTCCTGCCACGTGGAAAGTGTCTCACAGGAAAACAAACAAATCTGTATAAGTCATGGCCAGAATTAGCTGAATATCAATAATGCTTTTCCTCTTATCTTTGCTTCTATGAAATGTCCCTTAAATCACACACCTGCTTCACCTCCCTTCTGGTAACTGAGGGACTAAGCTTTGCTTCTGGAGCAGATGTTCCTGTCTGGAGTTCAGTGTCTGTTTGTAGTCCCTTGGTGATGAAATCTGAAATAGTAGGCATAAACTTGTTAATTCTTTTGTCTCTGAGGTTTCTGTTGGTTCCTGTTAGGCAGGTGTGTTATGGCAAGGAAGCCACACACCGCTCATTTAATTTTCTCTGCAGATTTTGAACTCTATTGCCTATTTACATAGTCATGTGGCATTTTAAGCTGTGCCTCTTTCTAGAGCTCTTCAAGACTTCTTGAAGCAAATGACATACCCAGATCACTCCTTTTCTCAGTAACCTGAAATCATTAACTTTCTGCAGCAGTACAAACTCTTTATATTAATGTTTTTGTAGCCTGATCCTTTTCTCTCTATGCATAATAAATTCCTGGTAGCCTTTTTATATTCACAGGCTGCAATAATTTTCTGGTTTCTTCTCTGGAATATTTTCCCTAACTGCAGTTACCTGTAGTGTCATCACATGAATAAATAACAGATAATTAGTTTTGACTCTACATCTTACTGCTTACCCAGCAGTAGCTGAAAGATTTTTACAGTAATTTGTTTCCAGATTTAATCCTGACCCTGTAGCCTGTTGGTTTCCCTGCCACACATTCAGCTGTTATCCCGAGTCTCCTGCTGATGATTACGTCTGTTTTCAGCTGCAGAGGAACTCCCTGAGGGTGACCATGGAGAGCAGAGGACAGTGAAGACAGCCTGGACCTGGGCATTGGGTGTCAGGAGAACCTTGTGCCTTATTTCTCAGCCAGGATGGATGAGCTCAAAGAACAATGTCAGGGAATTTCTGAGCCTGCCTTCATCCTGTTGGCACTGAACTATCCACAGTTTGACTCCTCTCTAAAGTGGAGCAGTGAGGCAACTTAGCACCACGGGGAAGTACTTTAACTCCTAGTGAGAGCAGCCTACAGCACTTCACTCTTCTGACTCCCAGGCATAGTAACAAGGGTAGATCTGAAGTGCTGTGAAGCTGCTGCAACGCTGCCATCCTTCATGCCCTTCACCTCCTGAGCTGTATTCTGGGTGGGCTCTGGCTTCTTTGGTTGCCAGAGGTGCTTTTGCTTTCCTGTGTCACATTAAAGCCATGCAAATAGTTTCTATAGCAACAGGTATCTTTGCTTAGCTCTGACGCAAAATCCTGAAAGGTCTTTCTCATTCTGTCTTCATCCAATTCTGATTTTTCCTTTTATCAACTCTTTCTGTGAAGATAAAGGGCAAAAAATTAATTCTGCTCTGTTTCAGGAGTTAACTTGCAGCACAAGGTGATTGTTCAGTGTTAAGAACCCACTGAAGTTTCTATACCAGGAAATGAACTTTGAGGTGAAGGAAAAATCAGCTGGAATAATCTAGGGAGCATCCTGGCTGTGCAAAACTTGAAATCAAGCTGGTGAAGCAGGGTGGAATGAAAGAACGGGAAAAGGGGCATGAATTTGTCACCAGCTTTGCTTCTGGCTTGGTTAATCTGAGGCTGTTTCCCCTTCTGCCCTTTCAGCTGCAGCATAAAGGCTGAGCTTGTCGGGGGCCTGTTTGATGCTGTTGCAAAAGGAATGACTTAAAAAAGAATAATAAAAGTCAGGAAAAGTTACCTGAAGTGGTATTGTCTCCCTGCACAAGGTGTTTGAGTCTCTGCCAAAGAAGTCTCTCCTGTGTAATGACTGCAAACAACTGCTGCAGTGGGACACAGGTAGAAACAACTGTGACAAGATGCTGTGTTAACTCTTTTTTTGTCAACAGAGGGCTTGGATTCCAAAGGGAGAGGGGTAGGGATAGGCAGGCTTCAAGCTGTGCTTATTTTCAGGAGGGACCTGTGAAGTTTGAGCAGGAGGGACTGGAGCAGGATGGGGTGACTGGGGCTCTCTTGGCACTGTGGCCCTTTACTCAGGTGGTGGCCTTCAGTCTCACATTCTGTTTTACCTTTGTCTCCTTGATCACCTGGCAGCTGTGGAGGGGTTATTGGAGTGGGTAACACTGAGCTGTGTTCTTCCTTCTTGGGCCCTGGTGTAACCAGGAGTAACTGGTGCTGACAAAATCAGCACACCTTGCTACAGGTTGTGCAGCTGAGCAGGGACCATCTGTGACCTGGCTGCAACTCGCTGCTAATATTAAATAAATCTGAGGTGCAAAAATGGCAAGAGCACTATAAACAAGGAGCATGAAACATCTCACAGCTCCGTGGTTACGTTCTTGATGTTTTCTTAGACACCTCTGAAACTCCCTTGGCTGTGAGGGGGTGCTGCCCTCACTGCTCTGACTCTGGGCTGTGGTTTAAGAGGGGATGTGCAAGAAGGGTGGGTGGCCTTTGTGTTCCTGCTTGATTGTTCTAGCTGTTAGAAGGATGCATTTTGTTCCTGAAGTTGCCTGTGTGGTACTTCTCAGGTCACTTAAACTTCCCTTTGGCTGAGCTGTAAAGCAGGGCTAAGAGCTGTCTCCATGATTCCACACAGCTCTGCAGCATTCCAGGAGTAGAGTCGGGCTCTTGAGGGAAAGTTTATAAGGATCTGTTAATATATATTTTATACATTAATAAACGTGTATATGCATATACATGAGACTTCATGGCTGAAGTACCTTCTGTTGCAGCTTGGGCCTTGTGCTGTGTCTCACGACTCTTAATGAGAATTTGGCCATTTCTGGTTGTTCTGAACAATCTGCTTTGCGAGCGCTGACGTAAATCCATATCTGACATCAGGCTCTGATATGCTCCTGGCCAGGCTGCTGTGAGCCGAGCTGGTGGTCTAATAACAGCAGCAGTCACTCTGGAGATGCTTCATGGATCTGTTTGCATTTTATTTTAATAACGCTGGGCGTAGTAGCAGGTTTTGTGAAACCACTGTTTGCCTTTCTGCTGTAGAAATGGCACATCTGCAGAGTGCTGCAGGAGGGAGCTAAGAACCCAGATGCTGCTCTGTCTCCCCTCTCCTCTGAGCCTGCTCTGTTTTGTATTCTCACTACTCCTGTCTGAATTCATACACAACTGCTCCCCATGTAACCAAAATCCTCTCCAGCGGTGTTTGCTGTAAACTAGACCCTGAAATTTGAAGAACAAAACCATGTGCCTTTACAGAGTTGCTCCCTGGCCTCTTTCATGCCCCCTACCCCTGCTCCCTGACCGGATCCAAAGCCTTCTGGGGTTCAGCCTCGCCGCCTTGCAGGTTGCCAGCCCTTCCCAGGAAAGAACACGCGTCGCAGGCGGCGCGTCCTGCGCGCAGTTTCCAGGGTTACCTGTGTGGTGCTGATAGCGAGGCAGGAAATTAAAATGCTCCGTGATGGTGATGCCTTATCGACAGCAGATGGTGGCCATGAGGTGTACGTGCGTGTCAGGGGGAGGCATCAAGGCAAGTAGAGCAGACACAACTATTAGATTTGTGTAATCGCCGCTGCAGGTGTTAAGCTCCACTGCACACGATGTAGGGCAGTCCCTGAGTGCCCTGGTTCCCCTTCTGGCCATGGCTTCCTGGAAGTAACTCCAAGGAGTCAGTGTGGCTTCAAGCTGACTGGTTTACAGAGTCCTTTGTCCTTATCAGCCCATCTGTACAGCTGGTTTTCTTCTTGCAATTTTCTCCCTCCACTCTCTCTCATATACAGCTTTTCTCTCTTGTGCTTCAAGAGATTTGGTCTCTTAACTTGAGACCATTCTGCTTTTAACCTCTCTGAGCATGATCCAGGTACCTGCAGTCTTTGTGGAGACTATGGTGATGTGCTGTAACCTGTGTCCGGGTTGGCTGGGGACTTGTCAAGGGACTGCTAAATGTGGAAAATCAACTGAGGATCTGTTCTGCTGAGCTCCGAGACTAGCAAATTGTCACACTGCATGTTCCTTTTCTTGCTGAGCTGTCTCTTCTTCCTGCTATCCTTTTGGGTTTCTCCACCTCAGTCTTCTGTTAACTCTGAGGTGCAGAATTAGGCTGGATTGTGCATATGCCTGCCTGTTCCTGCTCAGGACAGCACATGTCTCCCCGGTCTGTGGGTACAGATCTGTGTCTGACTTGTGTGTGCCTAAACAGCTGCTGCCTGGTGTGCTTCAGGATGAAATAAGAATATTTTATTTGCATGCAAAGCCTCCTTGAAAACAGTGGTGCTGGTGTTGAAGTGTTTGAAGAAACCACTGTGATGGCTTAGCTTTTCTCCCACCTCAGGCTCAGCTTTGCTGGCGGGTGCACAACTGCAACCCCGCTGAGGTGTGCTCTCATCCTCAGCACTTCTCATCCTCAGCACTGGCTTCATCAGCTCTAGTCTTAGTTGTTCTTAAGTTGTCAGTAATTCTGCAAAGACTAGACTTATTTTAACCTGAGCTCAAGCTATTATTTAAATAAAACACTCCAGGCTGGCTTCTGGTGCAGCGTGCAGGGAGTCTGATGTGTGTGATCCCATGCAAACCAAAGCATACTTGTGACCTTACTTCTTATTTGCCTCCCATATCTGAACCTTAGAATCTGTACCCCTGAGAGAGCTCCCCCTTGCTACAAGCTTTCTCAGGAAACTACCGTGCTTGTACACTTATTTTTTATTTTTTTTAATGCAAATGTTTGGTTTCAGATGTTCTGAATGATGCCATCTTTGACGAAGACCACGATGAGATGGTCATTGTGAAGGACATAGACATGTTCTCATTGTGTGAGCATCACCTCGTTCCATTTGTTGGAAAGGTAACTCCTCCTCACAAAACAGATGTGGGAATGCACAACAAAAGACTTAAAGTACATGTGAAAGACTTGGTAGCTGTAACTACAGAGCTTTTAAGGCCGTAAATCTTTACTGCTTAAGGCTATGGTTCTAGAAGTTAATCTTCAGAATACAAATAAGGAAGACCTCCTTAATGTGAGTTTTATTTGAATTTAAGCTCCTGAAATGGAACTCTCAACCTTTCCTACTGTAAGTAATCTAATGGTTTCTGACATTTCATATCAAAGCTCTTCTCCATGAAGCAGCAGCAAGCCTTGAGGGCAGACATCTTGATATTAAACCAGCTCACCCTGCACACTGGCTCTGTCACGGATTTAGCTCCTGGCTCAGAGCTATCCAGTGCACATTCATCTCTGAAACCCTCTGTGAGTGGAACAAACTCATTAGCAGCCCTGTCT
Organism: Pseudopipra pipra; assembly: GCF_036250125.1. NCBI lineage: Eukaryota > Metazoa > Chordata > Aves > Passeriformes > Pipridae > Pseudopipra > Pseudopipra pipra. Next base: position 62,240,525 of record NC_087554.1, read on the forward strand.
TAATTACATGAGCCGAGGGGGGCAGAGGGTGGCCAAACCTGACTGGCAGGGGGCTGCTTAATTTGGGACTCCCGTGAAAGGGGCTGGAGTTTCAGAGGGTGTTGGAACTGTGGTACTGACAACCTGAAAAAGAAAATAAAGGGTCTCCAGTTAACCTCTGTAAATGTGATGAAGAGTTCTGGGAGGGTAGTCCCTGCTGCACATCTGAGCCTCTCACTCCCTTATCAGCATGGAAGGATGGAGCTCAGTCTGATCCATCTGTTGCCATAGACTACTCACAGGCCCAAGAGCAGCAAGTGCTTGTGCTGTCTATAAAATTCATAAGTTCCAAGCAAACTGTCTCCCAAAAATAGAACACCTGAACAGAAACCAGCCATTTTAGTTGAGTCAACTCAGTTTAATCTGCTTTCTTTTGTCACTGTTAGTATTTTATACTGGAAAACAGGGTAACTTCTTTTTCTGTGCAAGCCCTCTGTTGTGCCTGTTATTCTTGGCTACACCTACTGTGTATATTCTCTGTTACTCCCGTGGCAATGTGTGCATTGTTTTTACAACCAGCTGTTTAGCCTGTGTGGTTTGGAGAAATCTCTTTACAAACACCGAATGGGTCCTGCTAAATGACTTGGCAATGCCTCTAAATATTCTCTGACCAACCATTCCCCTGTTGGGTACATCAAAGAGGCTGCAAACACTGACCAGCAGTCTTGTGTTTGCAGTTCTGTTTTAAAGGAAATTAAGAAATTTGCAAAAAAAAAAAAAAAAAAAGAAAAAGGGGAGCAGGATTCATTGCTTATTTCTAAGTCATGTCTCTGGCTTTGTCTGAAATGTTTCATGTCTTTTCAGGTGTCAGTGGGTTGATTTACCCAACAGAAGTGATAGGAATGAGCAAGTTAGCCAGGTAATAAGGTGCACTGTGGTACAGGTACAGGGTTCTGAGGTGGGGCCTCCAGGCACAGTGCTAAGACAGGATCCCTCACTGACACTCCCCTGCTGTATCTTGGCTGATTTTTCAAGTCTCTGGTACAGTGGCACAAATGCTGGTTTATAATCCAACTGTACACCCACTGGAGTGCAGTAGCCTGTGTGGCTCTCTTAAAACAAGGAGCTTAATGTTTTTCCCCCCTGCCTCATCTCTGAGCACTTTTCTACTAAACTTATTCCAATTTAGTGCAACTACGTGTTGCAGTAGGAATGTCCAGCCAATCCATATTTGAGCAGGATGGAAGCTGAGTTAATCATCAGTGATCTATGGTATTGCTAAAACAAGGAAAAATCGAATCAATAAGTGCAGCCTGATTTTGGTGGCAAAATACATCTTGCCATCAGAACTCTCACTGGAAGTAAAGCACAGTCCCTCTTCCTTCCTCTCCCTAAATCCATTTTAGGTCTTGAAAGAACAGCATGTTTGCTTTGGATGGATAGTGCTGTGCTGAGTAACAGACTGCCTTTTGCACCCACATGTAGCAGTACTCCCTGGCATTCCTGAGACTTGGAACATAAGCCTTGATTCTTGAAGAGCTGTGATTTTTCTCCCCCTCGGAAAACTCACCTGTTCTTCACCAGGACCTCACCAGGCATTTAGTCTCTTGTTAACTCCACAGTTTTCCAGGCTTGCATGGTGGCACGTGCCTCCCACATGCCAAGACTTCTGGACTGTTCCGGGGTAGTTCTGGGGCAGATGCACATCTCATTGTCTGTGCATGAGTTTCATACTCATTTGGAGCTTGGTTTTGCTGCTGTTGATGGTTGTTCTCCTCTGTCTAGGTGCACATCGGGTATCTCCCTAACAAACAAGTGCTTGGCCTCAGCAAACTTGCCAGGTAAGTGTTCCTGTAATGAAAGTGATGCTAATTTGTAAAAAGGATTCCAGGCTGTGCTAACTGTGCTAATCTTCTTAATCTGGTCTCCCTGTAAAGCTCAGCCCACTCTGTGTCCTGGATTTGGATTTAGACCAATCCTCAGCATTGTTTTTCATGGAGAGGACAGATAAGACCTGGAGCTGTGTGTTAATTCACACCAGTGACTGTGCCAGCACGAAGCATTGGTGTCTGCAGGGAGCACTGAGGCAAAGGACAAGAGAATTTGGCCATGTTCTGAGGCAGGCCACAAAAACCAGTGGGCACCTCCAGCTATTTACTACTTGTGTGAATACTGACTGATAAGAACAAAAATCCAGAAGTTCCAAACTGTAGATGAACACACTTTATGGATATAAAGCAAATCTAAAACTTTCATCTCTTAGCTGACTCTTGAGATAAATTTTGCATTTCTTTCTTTCACTTGAGACCTGCTGAGCTCAGTGGGGTATATTTTATAGATAAGGCTCAGCCTGAGAAACAAAACAACTGTGATACACTTGAGAAATCCATTTGTTATGTAAAATAGCTTTTTTTTCCCTCAGCAAGTGCCCTTGGATTAGTTGTTGCACTGAATCTTGTTATAAAGTGACACTTTTTCTAGTTCTGATGAGAAGAGGATGGTGGATCCCTCCAATAAGCAGATTATTGAGAACCAGAATGGAAGAGTCTCTGGAGAAACAAGTCTGAAAATTTGGCTGTGGTTCAGAAAGACCACATAGGTTTTTGCTTATGCTTTCCCTGATCGGTCTGTTAATCCTGCTGTAGCTCCAATAACACTAATGAGAATTAGCCCTGTAAATCTGCATGCCTGCTGGCTTTCCTTAGAGGGTAAGAAATGTGCAGGATATGACAGTAAAATGCTCTGAAGTGAGCCAGCTCTGCTCTGTGCTCTGCTTGCACAGCAGTGAGTTGGGTCTGGGAGTGGAAGGGCCCTTGGAGGTCACAGCTTTGCTCACAGAACCTCACATTACAGGGAGGCATCTTCATGTCTTCAGCAGTGCTTACAGGACTGGGCTTCGATTAAAAGGCTGAAATAGGCTGTTCAACACATAATTTTTTTTTTTTGTTCTGTGGCTGTACAGAGCTTCTGGGGTTTTGGGCTGAGGCTCTGAGCTGTCAGCACTGCAGCTGGTGGGCAGAAAACTTTGCCTTCTGTAGCCCCTCAGCCTTGGGGATGAGTCTGTGTGGCAGTTCATGGCTGGTGTCGTGTGTTGGCTGGATCTTCAGGTGGTGCAGGGTGTTTTGTTGTTTTTTTTTTGAGCTGGATTTCTGAAGGAATCACCCTTCCTTGAACAGACTGTCTTTAGCACGTGGTTTCATTTCTGCAGGGCTCCGACGCAGGATACAGGATCCCATTTGAAATGTGCATCTGTTGATTTGTGCTTGCTCTGGTCTCTAGTTACCTCTCAACTGCAGATGTAAAAAAAAGGAGCTCAAAACAGCTTTCAACGATTATTTTCTTTTGTAATTCAAGTGGCTGGAAGTGTGCTGCTGGAAGTGTGCAATTTTGCTACTATTTGTTCTCAGTGCAGAAACCTGCATTAATACGTGCAAACCTGCACTTCTGCTTGAAAGGTTAAATCCAGCCTCTTTTTCAAGGCAGGGCAAAACTCTCAAACGCTGCAGTAATGAAAAGATTAGTTTCTTGTGTAACAAAACTGTTCCCAGTCCTCACTTTCTAGAGCTTACCTTGAAGAGGTTGGTGGGCCAAATCATGCCTCCCTTTTGTGCCCTATATAATGCAACCAGTGTTCAAGCAAAGATTTGTGAGGCTGTTGGTACTCTGGGCCTAATCTTTCCTAATAGGATTAGCCTAATGTGGTGAGTTTCTGTAGTTGTGGATGACCTGCATTCAGTCAACAAACATCTTTCTCTGGATTTTAGGCTCAGGCTTGAAAAGTGCTCTTGCAAATGCCTGTTTTTTACAAAAACATGCTGTTAGGACTTCTTATGTGCAACACCAGTGTAAGAATATCTGACCATCAGCATGCTCCCTATCCATATATTTAATCTAAATATTGCTTGCTTTGTTTAGAATTGCTACAACACAACCACTTCATTGCTGGAGGGGAGTTTCTGCGTTTAATTCTCTCTCCAAAACAGCAGGAGAGTCTCATTGTCAGAGATTTTTCTTGTAAGTGGTGCCTCGGGCTGGCAGCCAGTGTCTGGTTTGTGTCTGCTCTGACCAGACAGGGTATCCAAGCTTGCTATAGCAACTCCTTTGCGTGGCCACTGCACGTGTAATCGAGAATTTGAGGTTGGCATGAACAACCCATGGAGTTACAGAGCAGTTATGGGAATTCTAGTGGATTCTAGTGGAGCATCAGTAAGTGGTGGTGGTGTCCCTTGCGTTGCCCACCAATGGCTCAAACCTGAAGTCGTGTTGGAGGGGAGCATTGAGGTGATCCCAGCACTGAAATGCGAAGGATGGGGTGAAATGTGGGTGGAGAGTCTCTGTTTCAAATAAAACCAATTCTGTCTCATTGTTCTTAGTTATATTTGTGGTCGAGTGCAAGAATCCAAACCATTTCTTGCCTAATTTCAGCAGCCTCCTGGGAATCCCAATATCTGAATTGTCCTTCAAGCAGCATTTGGTTTAGATTGAAGCACAAGGAGGTGTTCTGACCTCAGTTTGAGAGGGGAATCTTTGGGCATGGATTTCCTTGCAACTGTGTGATGCAGGGGGATGGTGGTACAAGGAATTCCAAAGTATCAGCCAGCACATGGAGCTCAAAGGAGAAGCGACAGGTTTGCCTCTAAAATAGACCCTGGGGCTGCAGGTGGAGGGGAACCTGTCACGAAACACAGGGATGTGCCAAGGGAAGTCCTTGAGGAATGCCAGCCTGGGGCTGGGCAGCAGCATGGCACTGCATGGATTTCCAGGAAGGACATGGAGCAGCACAGTGATGGTGTCAAGTTAATGGTGAAGATCAGTGGTCAGGTGGGAATAACTATAACATTGTGTTTTCCTCTCTCCTGTAGGATTGTGGAAATATACAGCAGAAGATTACAAGGTAAACATGAAATTTTGGGGTTGTTGTGGGCACTCCTCCCCCAGCCAGTGCAGGGGACTGGGAATTGCAGGTGGACTGTAGCTGTGCAAGTTTGTGTGGAGAACAATACATATGTTTCTCACCTGTCATCATGCTTAGCCCCTGCACCTCCAGGCAAGGGTAACTTCTGTGGAAGAGAATGGAGGCAGTAACTGACCCCAAGGATAAATGTGCTACGAGGTAGAGCTGCCAGGAATAACTAAACTACTTGGATGCTGCTGGGGGTGAATTCTCCTACTGAGATTTGGAGAGATTCCTTCGGGAATTCTTGTCTAAGGCAAGGAAGGAAGAGCTTCCATGTTCCTGCTTGCTGCCCCAGGGAAGGGGAGGAAGCTTCAGGATCTGAAGCCTTGGGCTGGGCTCAGCCTGCTCCCATTGTCCTGAGGTTAAATTTGGCCTGTTCTTGGCTAAAGAAGACTTAGTGACCATCAGACTGGTGAATAGAGGGTGCTAGAGCTGCAGGAAATAAAGTTTTGCAGGACAAAAGACTCTTAACTTGCTCGTTTTTTATCTCCATTTCCTTTCCTTAAAGAGACAAATTGTGTGTGTGGAATAAATCATGCAGCAGTGAAGCTGGGAACAAACAGGGGAGAAAAACTGAAAGAAAACAGAGAGGCAAGAAAATCTAAGTGCCTAATAGGAAGTGGAAGGGCTGTTATGACAAGTCGTGGTTATGCAATTCCTGCAAAGGTGGAATGCAAATAAACAAGCAAATTAAAGATCTGTTTCAGGATGCAAAACATAAATAGGATGGGCAGGGCTTGGAGCAGCCTGGTCTGGTGGGAGGTGTCCCTTGTCCACGGTTGGAACAAGACAGACTTTGAGGTCCCTTCCAACCCAAATTATTCTGGGATTTTACGATTCTGAGCTCCCTGTTGTTTTTTCTTTTCTTTTTCCAGTCCAGGAACGCCTTACCAAGCAAATTGCAATCGCCATCACAGAAGCCTTACAGCCCGCGGGGGTCGGCGTGGTCGTGGAAGCCACGTAAGTGACTCCGAGCTGCTCCGTGGTTGTGTATGGACTGTGTGTGATCCCAGCTGTGTGTGATCCCAGCTGTGTGTGATCCCAGCTGTGTGTGATCCCAGCTGTGTGTGATTCCAGTCACGTGTGATCCCAGCTGTGTGTGATCCCACCTGTGAGCTGCTGAACTGGTGCCTGTTGCCCCTTTGGCCGCGGTTTCCCTGTGCCGCGCTTGGTCACGGGACAGAGAGCATAATTATTAATAATAATAATAATAAAGAATAATAATCCTGGCCCGTTCAGCAAAGTGCCCTGGTGTGTGGGAGCCATTTGACGTGGGATCCTCTGCAGGGATGTGGCAGCTGGCAGTGTGGAGCTGTCCACTGGCACTGGGTCTGTGCTCTACCTCAGTGCACCTTCTACGTCCTCAAGCAGAGCAGAGTTTGGGACTAGCAGCAGGCATGTCCCTGTGATCAGAATGTACCTTGGGAAGGTGGGATTTTCCTAGGATCAGAGGAGAGAAGGCAGTTCTCAGAGGCTGGGAATGGCTCTTTTCCATAGCTCAGGTACTACAGACAGATGTCCATTCTGGATATGGGGGTTTTGTTACCTCCCCAGGACTGACTGTGACCGTGTAAGAAACATCTCCCTCCGTGGGATTACTCCTTTCCTATGAGCATTCCTGATGTATTGACTCCCCTCTCATCTCTCCTAGGCATATGTGTATGGTAATGCGTGGGGTACAGAAAATGAACAGTAAAACAGTAACCAGCACAATGTTGGGGGTATTCCGGGAAGATCCAAAGACCCGTGAAGAATTCTTGACACTCATCAGGAGCTGAAACTGTGTTACTCTCTGAATGCACTCTGGATTGTTCTGTCCCGTGTCACTGTCTGTTCTTGTTCCTACACCCAACTTCTTAAACTAAATCGTTGTGAATTGTTGTCATAGTCTTTGTGCAGTGAAAGACTCCTGGTGGCCAGTGGAAAAGGTAGTGATGAAGGGTGCTCCTCCTGGATTTCCAGAGATGTCACAGAATTACAAGCGACAAAAAGGGGTTTGGAGATGTATTTCCATCCATAATGCAGAATATCCCACTGTCAGGAGAGAAGTGGGGCTTGGTGGTGAAATGGATATTTATGAAGTAGTTGTGTTTATTGGAATAAATGTGGAGCAGCACAGGAAACAACTGAAAGGCTGTGGATCCTTGTAGGATCAGGATTGCCCTGAATTATCTCTATGTTTTATTGCAAGCCCTGCAGTGGCTGTTTCAGTACCTGGGTATGTTTGTTATACCTCTGAGATGTTACCTCTGATGTGTTTTATATTCCTGATAGTATTAACCTTCCTTTTTTGTGTTTTTTTTTTTTTGTTGTTTGAGAAATGTAAACCCCATTTTTTCTGTCCTCTTAACATGCAGGGAATTAACTTGTGAATTATTTGGGGCACAGTCTTATCTCAGTACAAAGGGGTTCATGCACCTTTTTCCTCTGTGCCTCAGAATGTCTGACCACTTGAACTGTCAGCTTCCCACTGTTTGTAAGGAAACTTCAACAGAGGGGAGGAAAAAAAATCCCTGCAGAGTCTGTCTGCAAAGTGCTAAGGTATCCAAAGAGGTTTTTAATGATATTTGTATCTTGAGCTTTCCTTCTTGGATTTCCATTGGGTTAGACTGAGAAGCTAAAACTCAGTCTGATAATCTGAATGGGAAGATTTCGAGCATTTCAAGACTTACCTCTCATAAATGTGGGACCAAAGGTGAGCACAAAATCCTGAACACAGCACACGGTACCTCCCCTGTCCGCTGCCAGGTCGGGTCATTCCAGGGCAGAGGAACCTGAAATGACAACTCATTTCGTAAGAGCAGCTGAGAAAAGTGTTTCCAGGGCCATCAGAACAAATTGAACCTCATTTTCTCCGCGGATGGGGCAACCTCTGTATGGGGTACAAAAAGTTTTCAGAGTCAGCTGGACCCGGCTGAACTTCTACTTTGTTACCACTTTAATGGGCAATGTTTTGTAACTCTTAATTGGGAGCAGATGAGGAGCGAATGAAAACCACCCTTCTCACCCCAAGCACGGGAGGCAAAGCTTGCAAAACAAATGTCAGCCGGGGTGTTGGATGCCCACAGGTTCCCACAGCTCTGCCTGGCTGAGTGTTGATCCAAGATGTCCTGTACACAAACCTAAAAGGCGGTTCCCAGTCTGGAAAACTCCATCTTACCCACATTCCCCTCTCTTGCTCCCACCCCATGCTGGAAACAAAGTGAAAATCGTGTCTGGTCAGTTGGGCCTAGAGAACTTTTTCAAGAAGAACAAGCTCATGTGTTTAATTTACAGTAATTTTACCTTGGTGACCTTCACTGGTCGCGTGAAGGAAAATCTTTTGTGTGGTTGGAAAAATCTTTTGTAACATCCTCTGTCCTGGATTCTTTAGGATTAGGTGCTGTAACAGTGTTTGTCTGCTAGCATAAACAAGCTCTGCTGCACATTGGTAGAACACACCCACTCTGTGGCATTTGTTTTCCTGAAATTGCCACTTTTCAGTTCAGTATTGTTTCAAATATCCAGCTGAAAAGCCTTAAATCCTTCTTGCCTGAGGTTCAGAGTAAAACTCTCTTTTTAGCTCAACTAGAAGGAGACTTTGAGGACCAAAGGGGCACACACTAGTACATTTGTTCCTCTTTCCCTGCTTTAGTTTGGAAATTAAGTCTCTGTGAAACGCTCTTGTTCCTGAGGTACCAAAAAAGTTGTGTTTTAACCACTTATCTCTATTCAGGATAAAGTTCATGTTGCACCACTGCTGTTTTTTTATTTCCACGTGACCCACAGTCCTTAAAACGTACCTCTCTCTACTCGTGGCCTTGGATTTTGTTCACATTTTTGCTGTTGTAAGACTCGGTGCGTTTTTTGGAAGGTGAGCACTGTTCAAATACAGGAGCTTTAACCACCCCCAGTGTGTAAATATGTGTAGGACACACAGAGCACTTGTACTGCACACAAGTCCATTGTCTCTGAACCATTAAAGCACAGCGTTATCCACTGGAGTGGGAGCATCCCTGGGGACTTGGAGGTGAGGGCATCATGCAAGGAAGTGGCAGGTGGAGATTGTTTCTCCAGTTTTTTTGGGATGGGTGATTTGTTATACTCAGAGGGGGCGTCAAAAAAAACTACAGAATTTGTTGTCACCTTCTTACTGTTCCTTGGAGCCACAGGAATCAACAACAAATACACTGGGATGGGGAGGGTGGGTGGCAGTGTTGTTTTGAGCTCCTCTCAAGCATTTCTTGAGCCATCCATGATGCCTCCTCACACTGGACTGAGGAAACACCTGGCTCCTGGCCACATGTTCAAATTACCTGAACAGAGAAATCCTCTCAGCAGGTGTGACAAGAGATCTCAAAGGTGAAGTCACCCCACTGTGCACCTTGCACAGGGATGAGCTTGGCCCGTGCCAGCAGGAGCTGAACAGCTCCTTCAGTGAGGGGCAGGCTGTCCTAAAGACATTCCCTCTGTCCTCCAGCCTCCCAGGATGCAGATATTGCTGAGATTCAGGGGGAAAATAAAATTATAAAATGTATGGATCCCAGACTCCTGAGGAGCCTTGCAGCCAGAGGGAAGGGGGTCTGCAGGGGCTGTGGGTGTGCTCACTGTGGCAGTCAGGAATGGAGAAGGGATAATTAATTAGGGCCTCTCCAGCCCTTCATGTCTTTTTTTTATCTTTTCCAAATGGTCTGTCCTATTTGGAAATAATCCTCCTGGGAAGCCCCAGGAGCATTGGCAGGAATTGTCTTTGTTGTGAAGCTGAGTTACTTCTGTCTTTCTCATGATTGTGTGTCAAAGCTGGTGCTTGTGGTGGGAAACTGCCTGTTTGTGAAAACAGGCACTTCTGCAAGAAATTATTCCCTACCTCCTTATTTTTATTTTTTTTTTTAGGTGTGGGATTGGGGAGGAGCCTCCCTGGTTTTGTGATCGTGGGAAAAATCTGTTTTCATTGGGGTGAAAAAATACCCAGCTTGAAAGTGTTTACAGCTAAAAAAACCCAAACAAAAGCCAAACAAAAGCCAAACAAAAACCAAACAAAATCAAAAGAACCAAATCTGTAAAAGAAGCATAACCTATTAATAAGGTGACATCTTCCCATCCCTGACCTATCACCTCTCCCAGGATTCCACCTGCTCTATTAGCTGCTCCCTTCCTGGGGAGCTTATCTGTATTTTTTCCTCAAGAATCCCCCATATAAGCAGCTTCTTTGTGCTTTTTTTTTTTTTCTATCACTGTGGTTACTTTGGGGTGTCTCCCATCATCTCCTGCCCATGTCCTGTGGAGTGACTGGTCCATAAGTCTTTGTGCCATATCCAACCAGGTCCTGGGAACAGGCTCTTTGGTCCTCACCCCTTGTGCTCCACCTCTAGGTGCAGGTTTATCAGGGAATCATTAAGGCTGGAAAAGCCCTCTAAGATTATTAAGTTAAATCATTATCCCAGCACTGCCAAGCCCACCATGATGGTTTTGGTTCAGGCAACTTTCCACAGCTATGGACTCCAAAATTGGCTCTTTCTAGCAAAAAATCTGCCTCCCAGTGACTCAGTGGCTGCAGGCAAGGGCTTGGATCATCCTGGAGGATTCGTGCATCCCTCACAACCTTCCAGCATCTCTGAGTTGCTTAATGAGCTCAAACAGCTCATCACCTGTCCCCTGGTTCCTGCCCCTGGAGCGCTGTCGGCGTTGGGAAAGGGCCCACAATCAGCTCTGCCCTTTGAGCCTTGACTGAGCCCTCCTGCCCAGCTCCTGGAAATAACTTCTAGGAAGAGCTTTGACTTCCAGTTGTTTTTAAAGTTCCACTCGTGATTTAGTAGTTGAGGGGGCATAAAAAAAATTAAAGCTCTTTTTTAATAAGCTTTGACCTGGGAGGGACAGAAAATAAATCACAGCATTCAAAGAAATTTTGCTGAAATGCCCAGAGAATATAATCATGAGGAATTTATTTGTGTTTTTTAACAACTTTGTGTTTTGTTTTTGGTGTTGGGGCTCTGCAGGGGCGTTTTTGGCAGAGTGAACTGTACCACGTCACCTCTGTTTGCTCCGAGACTGCGACAGGAAAGCAAAGGTTAAAAACCCACCCTAGGAGGGACCAACTCAACTGCACGGGCCAGGGCAAACCACAGGGGTGCTGCTTTGGCCTGGGATGTGTGAATGCCACCAAGGGAGCAATTCCTGGGTGGGTGCCCCTCCATCCAACGTGTGACCTGGGAATGCTGAGCCGGGTGCTGTGGGAGGGTGTCCACACCTCAGCTCCGTCCTGCCCTGGCCCTGGGTGCCTGTAAACCCTCTCAGCATCCTGTGGTTCCACCAGGGAAGATGCATCTCACCCCACAGCTGGCATTTTATTTAGCTCCCCTGTCCTGGAATGCCAGTGGCAGCTGTGCACTGACCCGCTGGAGAGCTGTGGGAACGGGTGGAGGAAACGACCTTGCTGCTCCAGCCAGGACATGCTGGATGTGCAGGAAAAAGGCAAAATGTCAGGATACAGTCATTGGGACAGGCTCCCCAGGGCAGTGGGCACAGCCCCAAGGCTGCCAGAGCTCGAGGAGTGTTTGGACAACACTCTCAAGCAAGTGGTGGGATCGCTGGAATTGTCCTGCGCAGGGCCAGGAGTTGGACTCGATGATCCTTGTAGGTCCTTTCCAGTTCAGGATATTCTGTGGCTTTGTGATCTCTGTGGTTGAAGCCGTGTTGGGTGACAGCCCTTGGCTGTGAGGACCCAAATCCTTGCAGCCCTGGGCTCCAGGGGGGTTTCACCTCAGGTCTGTGCTCACCTTCTCCAGACTCTTCTCCACGGGGAGGGAAATGGGTGTTGGTGCTGGAGGAGAGAAAGAGAAGGATGGGAAAGGTTTTGTAGGGAAGCAGCAGTGGGAGGAGGGAGGGATCGCTGGCAGGGAGTTTGCAAAGGCTCTGGCTCCGGCTGGGTGATGCCCAGGGTCAGGGATGTGGAGAGGGGCTGGTCCCGGCCTCGGCAGCGCCTGCCCGGGGACACACAGTCTGTGGCTCCCTCTGCTGAGCCCGGCCCCGAGCTCTGCTCGCCGCAGTGGAGGAACAGGAGCTTTCCTGGGCCTGGAAATGCTTTTTAGGGAGGCCCAGGGATCACCCCGATGCCAGGCCAGTGGCAGGGGGTGGGAGAGGGGCATCCAGCCCCTCCCTTGCCTCCTGACACTGCAAACACTCACCTGTGCTGCCTCTCCACTGGGATGGGGATGGAACTGGTTTGTCCGAAAGCAGGGACCACCTACCAGGATGGATTTATTTTTAATTATTGTTGTTATTTAAAATTGGCCAAAAATCTATTTTCTGTAGAAAAGCGAGAATTTTGGCTGAGCCTGGGCAATGTCTCCTCTGATCAGGCTTGGTCAGCAGGGTGTTTTCTTAGAGAAAAGAGGGAAAATCCTAGAAACACAGACTGGTTTTGGTTGGAGCGGACCTTAAAGATCACCTTATTCCAACCCCTGCCACGGGGATTTCACTATTCCAGGTTGCTCCAAGCCCCATCCAAAGTGGCCTTGAACACTCCCAGGGATGGGGCAGCCACAGCTTCTCTGGGCAACCTGTGCCAGGGCCTCCCCACCCTCATAGCCAAGAATTTCTTCCCAACACCTAACCTAAATCTTTCCTCTTTTAGTTTAAAACCATTCCCCCTGCTGCCATTTGCAGATTCCCAATTAAAAGCAGCTCCCTGGAGTGCTCAGTGTGACGAGTTCACTCCCTGGAAGTGCTGTCACACATCTGCCTTTGGGAGCTGAAACAGCACCAGGCCACGTGCAGGAACAACCAGCCCCTCAAAGCCTCGGGATGCACCAGCTCTGGGAATTATCCTCCCTGGAGGCTGTGTGGCATCACTTGCTGCTCACAAGGAGGTGGCAGAGGCTGTGCTGAGTGAAGGGGTCATGCTACTGGCTCCAAGGAGCACCAATCTGTATATCCTGGGAGTGGATCACTGGCTGGCAGGGATCAGCCCACCGGGATCATCCAGGTTCTCCAGCGCAGCCGCAGCCAAAAGACGTGGGGAATTAATTATTCCTTGAACTTGAGGAGCTCTGCTGGTAAAGCCCTCTCTGTCTTGATTAAAAACTTCCCTGCAGTGGGAAATCCCTGCCTGTTGCTGCTCAAGGATTGTTCCCTGGGATATTCCCCTCACTGTTAAATAGGAGACACTTGTACCTGCACCGGGAGCCAAGGTCAGGGCCAAAGGAACAGGAGCATCCCTTTGGAGGGCATACCTGGTTGTCTCCAGGGCTGGGGCTGCTTCTCTGTCACCCTTTGGAATAGGTAGACATGGAAAAGATCCTGTTAACAAGACAACCTGGGGTTATCCAGCTTCTGCTGTGATCACCACAGCCCAGCAGCTGCTAAAACAGTGGCCACCAGCTCTGGCCTTGCTCCCAGCTGGACATGGGCTGCAGCCTCTTTGGGGCAGGAAAAGAGGAGTCCACCACCCCTGGGCTGGATGGGGCTCAGGTCTGGTGTAATCTGGGTGCACCGGTTGGAAAAGCCTTTAGGATCCGGAATGGATTCATCCAACAGCTCCTGGCACCACGGAAATTATTTTTTTTCCTTTAGGTTTTTGTATTTGAAGCCTCTTTCCAGCTCGCCCGCTGGTGAGACCCACAGACTCTCCCTAACCACACGGCTGCCACGGACTTTCCTTGGAGCCTTTTCAGCCTCTCCAGCTCCGGTTTTCCATCCCAGAGGTTTTTTTGCCTTTTCCTTTCCCTTTTCGTTCTCTGTTAGTGCAACAAACCCGCGCTGTGAGACCCAGACGGTGGCACACAGACCTGGAAAGGCCGAGTGTTTATGGAAGGAAATGGTGTTTCTCTGGGATTTAGGTAATGCTTGCCTGAGCTGTGCTGGGAGGCCAATTCCCGGCAGGCACAGGGAGATGTTGCCATTGGGCTGTGGATGTGGGTGCTCTCCTGGACCGGGAAATCCAGGTGGGACCGAACGCTGTGAGGAATCTTTCCCTCCTGGGGTGGTCCTGCCCGGGGTGCTCAGGAGCATCCTTAAATAGAAGGTGCTTTAAGGACATGGTTTTGAGTGCTTGACCTCACCAACATTTGGGGATCCGACTAGGAGTCTCTCCCCAGGAGGAGCAGCAGATGAAGCCTTCAAACAACCTGAAGAAGCCCCATGTTTCCAAGTTCTGCTCCTTGTGGGGGACGTGAGCCCCCTGATGCCTGTGGAGGGGCAGTGAGCTGTGTCCAGGACACTCAGCAGGTCTCTGGAGGCCCACAGTGTTGTGGAGGGAAAGGGACACAAGGGCAGGAATGGTCAAGGTGATGATTCAGAGCTTGGACTGGCCGGGAAGAGCCTGCAGAGCTGGGTTTGGTCAGCCTGGAGAAGTGGAGGCTCAGTCTGAGAAAACATGGAAAAAGCAGGGGCAGAAGCCACAGTCCCGCCCTCAGCACCTCCCACGGCCGAGTGTCTGCTCCGAGTGTCCTTCCCCACCCACTCCAGCCCCAGGCAGGTCTGAAACGTGCAGGTTTAAAGCCCAGAACGAACCCAACCTTCAAATCCCACCCCAGATGTCTCCATGCACACGCCGAGGCCGAGCCGGCTCCTCCGTGTGCCTCCGCAGCCTCCGAGCTGCTCCCGCCCCAATCCCTGCCAATTGCAAAGGAAAACCCTGTATCCAACCATCTCCCGGGGCGTGGGCATCCCAAAGGGACATGGAAGCAGCTGTGTGGGGAATGCCAGGGATTCGGAAGCCCCGCCACGAGTTTATATATAAAGACACTAAACCCCCCTGTGGAACCACACGGCTCCTCCCTCTCGCCCACGGGGCTGAACGTGTGTTTAATTCCATTTTTTTTTTTTTGTTAAAAAATTCTGCCAAGAGGAGGATAAATAAGGAGGCGCCACACCCCAGTGTTACAAAACCTTGTATTAATCATCTCCCTTCACTTTCAATATACCGCGGATATGAAATATAGCCATGGTTCCGAGTTACATGGGAGGAAATGAGTAATAAATACATCGGAGCAAGTGGAAATCACGAGGGTGTTTTCACTGGGAACAACATTGGAAAACTGTACACTTGCAAAGACCGGCATATCTCCAAACATTAGTATTTCTTTATATCGGGAAGCTTTTACATGTAACAAACATGCTATTGCCATATATGACCGAAAAAAGGAAGGAAAAAAAAAAAAAAAAAAGGAAAATTTAAAAAATAGGCATTGCTCGGCAACATTAACTAGGCAAAAATAGTTCTTTTGTGTGTGCACTAACTTTGTACAGAAAAACCAGGACCAAAGGCATGCATGGACAAGGAAAGGCTGCCCGGGAACGGCATGCAACAGAAGAGAGGTCAAAGCTCTTTAAAGTCAGCTTACAATAGGCATAAATACATCAGGGTTATATATATTAATAAGGGAGGAAGTATTCTGTTTAACATTATTAACATTCCTGGTTTTTTACGTATTTTTCTTTTTTTTTTTTTTCTTTTTTCTTCCTATTCCTCCCAGAGGAATACACATTCACCTTTAAGTAAAGATAAAGGAATACAAAAAATAAAACTCACTTTGCAAACTCTGATGACTCGTATAAAATCAACTTTAGTGTTATCGTCGCTGTGTGCAAATTATAGACGTCTGCGGGACCCACTTTCCATCAGGCACATTCCAAAAGCCAAACCTGGGGCGCAGCCACACCCCGACATGGAGAAAGGTGACAACAGAAATCGCTTCCCCTAAGTGCTGACCCAACCCCAGCTCCGCTCGTGGGCGGCAATCACAGTTTTGGATTTTCCTGCTGGATGCTGGCCGGGCTTGACCTCCCCCTTCCCAACTCCTCCAAGGGTTTTGATGAGCTGAGCGAGCACAGGTAAAGCCCAGCTCCAGCCCAGCCGAGCTCAGGGCTTGTCCCTGGGGAGGGGGACACACCTGGAAGGGACAGGGGTTGTTTCCCCGCGGGAGCATCCGCCGGACCCAAGGCCACTTGGGTGCTGAGCTGGCCGGGCTCCCCGCGCAGCCGGGGACGGCTCAGGGGAACAGCACCAGGAAAAAGGTCCCCGGCGGTGCTGGGGGGGCCCGGGGCTGGCTCTGGGAGAGCAGCGGGATTGGGGGGGGGACATTCCCGCCCCATGCCCAGGACCCCGCGGCGGCGACACCTCCGGCGTGGGATGGGACAGTTGCAGCGGGGTGAGCGGGGGATACAAAAAAGAAAGGCACTGCCGCTTTATTACTGAATATTTGACTTCACAGCCTCGCTCATGCAACTGTTGGGGTTTGTGGTACTTTTTTTTTTTAGTTTTCTTTTTTTTTTTTCTTTTTTTGATTTTTTTCTTTCTATAAATAATTTTTATTTCTTTTCCTCTTAAGCTTCTTCCCCTGGAGCTCTGCCGCCCGCACTCAGCATGGGTAGCCAGAGCCAAGGCAGCACTTCCTGAACGCAACTGAAGCCACTTTCTTTGTTGTTTTTACTTAAAAAAAAAAAACAAAACAAGAAACAGCAAACACAACTAAGTCGTTATTAACCTCTACACTGTCAATGGAAAATAAGCTTTTTTTTCTTTTGCTTTTTTTTTAAACAACAAAAGGAAAAAACCAACAATTGAATTATTTGGTGGTTGTTAATAACAGACATTATCATGGTTCCCAGCCATAGCAAGTTAATAGGTAATATATCCAAAATAATCTCTCTGAACAATCAGAAAACCTCCGTGTCCATAGTCAGCGAAGGAATAAATAGAATTTCAGCTCTGTAAATACACTGGAGCCTCCCCGAGGGAGGCTCCTGCTACGGCGGTTCCCTTCACACCTCACAAGCTGGGGTGCTTGGGGGTGACCCAGGTCCCCAGCGCTGACCCCCCACTTCGCCTCCACCTCCTCACACCTCTTCCCAACCTCCCTGGCTTTCGGGTTTTCCCTTCTCCACCCCCCCCATCACCCCCGCCTCAATCTCCTGCCTGCTGGGAAGCAGGACACCAAGGAACAGCAAACATAAAACATTGCATTTGGCACTTGGGTTTGGTTTGTTTTTTTTTTTTTTTTTTTTAGGAAACAACAACTTAAAAAACACTGCATGGCAAAAGGATTCACACATCTCCTGGGATTCACACATCTCCCAGCCCTGCCAATGCTCCGGCTCCCCCTCAGCCCCCAGCCTGGCTCCCGCCGATCCCAGCACATGATCCTGCCCGTCAGTGCCAATTGGGAATATTGCTGCAGCCCATCACCTCCCTTCATTAACTAATTTCACATTTACTATTATTCCATCAGAGGACGTGGAGCAGCATCGGGATCAGTGGGAGGTGGGAGCAGCGCCGCAGGTCTGAGCAGCACCAGGCCAGATTTACCTCTTTAACACCAAATTTAGCTCCTGTTACAAAAAGCAGCAGCGGGTGAGGAGCAGCCCAGTCACTGCTGTCCCCATCTCCTGCCTGGCACATGGTTAATGCCAAGAAAACAGGGCTGTGAAGCTGCATTTTGGTGCCCTTTGGGGCTTGGGTTTTATCTGGGGGATCCTTCATCCCTTGTTGGCCACCCCAGGGCTGGAAGAGCCCATCACGGCTGGATTTTGGCAGGCTGGGCCAGATGTGTGAAGCCAGGATGCAGCAGCTTCCTGGTACCTGCACAGGCAAGGCAAGAGACACTGAAACTCTCCCAGTGTCCCCCAACTTCACCAACATCCCCTGGGACCCTCCTCTGGGCGAGATGCCCCACTCCATCCAGCATCCCGATCCATGCAGGGACACAGGGATGGGCACCCGCCGACCCTCCGCTGCCCTGAGCACAATGCTGCCTCCAAACTGTGGGTCTCTTGGCTAAACCAAAAGGAAATTCTGGGATTATTTTACTATTTCTGTTCAAATCCGGGCTCGCTGGGCCAGTCCGTGAACGCGGCGGAACTCAAGAGGCGGGACCGCCGGTGGGGCAGGCAAATCCTCCCCAGAGGGCTTTTTGGGCCACACACCCCTGCGTGATGTTCCGTACTGCTTGGTATCCTCATCCAGGACCAGGGTTTGCCCACGGTGCTCCGGTGACCCCTCCGTTGCCAGCGCTCTGCTCCGCGTCCCCCCCGACCTCCCCGCGCTGCTCCGTCATCGCCGCTGAGCTTCCGCCACCTTTCCCCCCCCCAACCCTGCCCCCAGCATGGATGTAATAAATGACAACACAAATTCCAAGTCTAATGATATGTTCACAAGGACAATCTACACATTCACAAAATTAAAACAGGAGAGAGAGAGAGAGAGAGAGAGAGAGAAGGAGAGAGGAGAGGAGAAAGGATGCAAGCTATCGCTGAGGCTCCCTGCAAGCCCCGACCTCGCCGCTGGACCCGCAGCAGTTGTTGTCCCGGCCAGCGTCCCCGTCGCGACGCCTTCTAGATCGTGGAGGTTCTGTCGACACCATCTGCAAGGAAGGGAGAGTTAGGAACAGCTCCAGTGAGCACTGGTACCTCCCCAAGCTGGGGATTTGGGAGATGGACCCCTTGGAGCACCCCCGACCCACCATCCCATAGGCGAGGCGGCACCACAGGGCCACCCCCCTCCCCAAATCTCCCCAAGGGGTGTGGAAGGGTTTTGGGGTGTCACCACTTTGCTGGTCCCTCCGTGTCACCAACTGTCCCCACCCTGCACCAGCCCCCCTGCGTCGCTGTCCCAACACCATTCCAGGCCTGCCACGACCCCTCTTCCAGGAGCAGAGGTGGTTTCTCGGCAGCCCAGACTCGCCACAAGGTGAATGAGAGTCTGGGACCCTCCTACAGCAGGACAAGTTCCTGCCACCCTGGCCAGGAGTGAGGGGATGGGGATGGAGCCAGTCCCAGGGGCTGCCTTGCCCCCCAGCTCACCCAGCCCTGCAAAACTCGCACCAGAGGATGCAAAATTTTCCTCCATGAGAAACATGGATGGACAAAAAGCTCCGGGAGTTGTTTCTGTCTCTCCAGAGCCCTTGTTCCCAGCATCCTGTGGCAGCAGGGATGCATCCAGCCACAGTCCAATCCCAGCAGAGAGGGATCCACAACCCACCCCAAAGCCTCACAACCAGTCTGCTACCAGCTGCCCCCTCTCCCCACCCTTTGGGGCCAGAAATCAGCACCCAACAGTATTTCCAACCCTTCAGCCCCAACCACCCCCCTGTCCCCCATCCCAAACCCCCATCCCTGGGATGGAGAGTGGTGTGGGGCAGCTCCCAGGGTGGCTCTGGAACAGAGCACTCCCTGTTCTGCCACCCGGGGCACCACGGCCACCTCCCTCCTCGAGACTGAAAACAAACAGGTTTGTTACACCTTTTTTGTTGTTTTTTTTTCTCCCCCGAAGGTTTATTTTTTTAAGAGCTATTTATAGCACGACCGGTTTGGAGAGGCTCGGGGAATGCGACCTGCAGAAAATAACTCAGAGGAACAGTACCCTGCAGAGGAACAAGACAGCTAAGCCTCGCCTGGGAACACGCCGGGGAAACGCTTCGGGTGACAGCAGTGTCCTTGTTTTCCCGGCCAGGGATGCTGCCAGGGCCCTGCTGCCTCTCACAGTCCTTGTTCTCGTGTCCCTCTCCCAGGGAAGGGTTGCTGCATCCGCAGGGAGCCTGGTGGCACTTGTCCTCCCCGAGGACTCCTGGTGGCACTCATCCTCTCCCAGGGCTCCGAGTGGCTCTCATCCTCTCCAAGGACTCCTGTCCCCAACCATCCGATGCAGTCCAGGATTGTTGGGAGCACGACCTGCGCTGGTTGTTCGGGTTATCCCAGGTCTGGGCGATGCTGGTGGCCGTGCTCATCCCATCTCCGGGCTCATCCCTTGTTGGCGAGGGGCACTGGGAGCTTCTGGTGCCAGTGCTTTGTGCTGCACTGGGCTCTCCATCACGCTGCTGCTGCTGCCTTTTCCATCTTTTCTGCTTGTTTTCCCCCTGGTCCTCCTCCCTCCCTGTGCCCGTTATCCACTGGCACCCACCAGCGCCCGGCAGGGCTCCCGCACCCCCCAGCCAAACGAGGGATCCGGTGGCAGAAGGGAAAACACTCCAAAGCCTGTGACCCATCCAGTGGCAGGGGCTTTATCGAGAGCTAACGAGAGTAGCGAGCTAACACTAATTATCATTAGCAAGCTGACGAGTGGCTAATTAGCACAGACTCCACTAGTGCTGGTGTGATCCCTGCGTTCGGCTTCACCCCCTGCCCCGGCACCTCGCCGAGGGGAGACAATATCCCTGTCTGAACACCCTCGGGAGCATCCCTGGGAGCATCCCTGCATCCAGCCCCGCCACCATCCCGCCCCCTCACAGCCACAGCCTGTCCCAGTTTTTGGGGGGCGCGGGGCAGGGGCAGGTGCTGGGGGGCTCAGCGGAGGCGGCGTGGACGTGCTGGAAGAGCCCGAGGAGGAGGGAATGCTCACCGCTGAGTGCGTGCTCCGTCATGCTCAGGCACAGGGACTCCAGCCTGTTGTTGATGTCAGGTTCAGTCACCGGCACCTGGAACTCTGCAGGGAGAAAGGGAACAGGAGGCCTTGGTCAGGGACTTGCCTGCCCTGCTCTATGTGGGTGGGGGAATCACCCAAAAAATGCCCCAGGTGGGTCTGACCGGGCTCCGGCAGCACTTCCATTCCTGGTGCAATCACCTCCAGCAAGAGATGGTCACAAAAATAGTCATCACTTCCCCGTTATCCCAAGGGATAAATCTGGGGAGCCTCAATGGCACTGCAGAAGAAGGGGATGGAAATGAGGGGTTCAGGTGCTGGTCAGAGATGTGGGGGGGAGCTGGGGGAGAGTGGGACCCCCACCCAGGGAAGGTGCAGCCCTGGGGACCTCTCAGGGCTGGATGCTGTCCGTGCAGGCAGGGTTAGTGCTTGGACATGGGATGGCAGCACAGACTGGCTGTCTGGCTTCTCCATGGCCAGCTTGGCTCCCAGGCTTGGCTCCCACAAAAAAGGGGGGATACACATGAACTCTGGTGTGCTGCAATGCCCCATCCTAAACTAAACAGCAGCAAACTTTACCCACCCTGCAGCAAAACCTGCAAATACAACTTGTGCTACTGCTGGACAGCATGTCCTGCTTTCCACTGGCTCACAGAGACATAGAATGAGATCCAGGAGGGTTGAGGTCCTCCCACAGCCCGGCACAAAGGGGTTTGTGAGCCCAGCACTGAATTATTGCTTATTTTCCTTGCGACTCATCCGCAGTCTGGCTCCCCAATCCTCCTACGCCCTCATCCACCACAGGCCGACACGCAGGAGAAACCCATTTATTCTCCTCCAACGCCTGAGAAAAGTGCCCTTGTCCCGGTGTTTAATCAATACCCGGGAACAGCCGCTGTTCCTGCTGCACGGAACATTTGCTGCCCAAATGCTGCAGTTAAACACCGGCGGCGTGTGAGGTGAGGGGAGCTGCCAGCCCACACTAGGAGCCTGTGGATGAGGGTGGGCCTACTGGGGGCATGGAACTCTCTGTCCCATGGGGCAAATTGTTATGGTGTGTTGGTAGGAAAAGGCACACTCAAAGGCTAATGAAGGGATACACAAACAGGCTTCCTCAGGGGCAGGATGCTCCAGGGTCAGGGTCCAAGGTCAGTGGGATCCTCCCTGACTCAGAGGATGCTCCTATATACAGGAGCATTTTGGCAGTGTTTGGGAAGGAAGCACTGACACAGCACCATTTCCCTTCACACGCAGTGTGGAAAGAATTTCCCTTGAGTGCACAAAGGCAGCCCTTCCACACTGGGGCTCCGTGTCCATCCATGAGGAAAAAGTGATGGATGAGCTACTGCCATTCTGCCTGACATGAGCCTTTCAGAAGCAAGGTAGGTAAAGCACCAGCACCACGATTATACAGAGAGTCAAGATGGTATATACAGGGTCAAAAATCCCTCCAGTAACGTCTGTGGTTCAATTAACTCAGGAATTCAAAGATATCCCGGTGGGAACACACCGCGGTGGCACAGGCCCTGTGCCTGCACTGAGGCTCACCAGCACAGCTCCTTTCACACCTCCCCTTGTCTCAGTGGGCTGTGGGTAAGTGAAAAAGCAAACCTAGTGCCCACCTGGCTGCTGAAACATCAGCATGGTCTGCGGGGAGGTGTGGACCGGCAGCGAGCGCGTCCTCTGCACCGAGCTGTGGCTCCGGCTGGGCATGCTGTTACTGCCCCCAGGGTTGGCAAACCAGAGGTTCTGTGGGGAGCAAACAAAGTGTGGGATGTGAAACAAAGCCCTTTGTGGCATGGATTTATAACCAACCCCCTTGGGCTCACAGAAGCATAGAATGGATTGGAAGGGATCGTAAGGATCATCTAGTTACAACTTCCCTGCCATGAGCAGGGACACCTTCCACTAGACCGAGCTGCTCCAAGCCCATCCAACCTGGCCTTGAACATTTCCAGGGATGGAGCAGCCAAAACTTCTCTGGGCAACCTGTGCCAGGGCCTCGCCACCCTCACAGTCTAGAATTCCTTCCCAATATCTCATCTAAATCTCCCCTGTGTCAATTTAAAACCCTTCCCCCCCTTGTCCTTCACGATCTGCCCTTGTCAAAAGTCTCTCTCCCTATTTCTGTAAGCCCCTTAAGGACTCAGCTCTCCCCCATCCACCTCTTCCTCTGCCCGCCTCTTGCCGGTCCCTCTTCCACATCCCTCTGCGCCGAGGGGAGCGCAAACCAAACACCTACAAACTGCTCTTAGCTGCTTGAAAAGGTATGGGGGGAAAAAAAAAAGATATCCAGACAAGTTAGAGGAGGAAAATCAAAGGAAGCTTGTGGGAAAAGGGACGGAAGGGCTGGAGCTGCCATGAACGCGGACCAACCTGTCTGCCTTGCTTGAGGATGGCGGGGCTGGCGGCGGGGCTGCGCTGGGGGGTGCCCAGCAGCCCAGTGGGGCCCAGCAGCCCCAGCCGGGCCGTGGGGAGGTTGCGGGAGGGGATCTGGAACTGGCGGGGGTTCCTCCGGCCCAGCCCTGCCCCCGCGGATCCGGCTGTCGGGAGGGAGTTCGACTGGCCAAAGCCTCGGCTGCGGAGAGAGAACGCGCTGGGGGTGAGGCACTGACCCCTGTGAGTCCCCTCTGTGAGGGGACAAGGGGACAGTGCTGCAGGAGAGGGGTCTCGACACTCCCACCCCACTGAGGACGGTCCTTCCATCCTGCACGGGCAGCAGGAAGGAGGAAGTCTGGGTGTGCAGCATCCTTTCTTTTTCCTGAGTGCCAGGCACCCTCCTGCCCTTCAGCAGGTCTCAGGTTCACATTTGTTCTCTTTAAAGTTTATTTTACTCCACAAAATGGGCCTGTTCTTAAACGTAAGGTAAAATAAGTAATGTTCCAGGCACCTGGTTTCTTTGAGATCTCTTGTGTGTGGATTCTCTAGAGTAATAAAAGCTCAGCTTATGCTGTTGGGTTTTCTTTACTGGGAATGCTTGGACCTTCTCCCTTTCCAGAAGGTTCATTTTTAAAAAGATGGTCCTCTCTGAGACTGCTCAAGTTCTGTAAAATTTGGTTAGATTGATCTAACAAGTCCAAGATTTACCAGGGAGGGCTGAGTGAAAGGTGCTTTCCTGCAGAGGTGGGACTGGCTCTGCACCCACTCCCATTTCCACACTGTAATCCCTTATCCAGCTCCCCGTGGCCAGAGCAAAACCATCCAGACCTAAGACCACAAAGCCCAAACATCCTGAAACACACATCTCAGAAGACCAAGCCATCTTTAATTCCAGGAGGGAAGGGTTGCACACACCAGCACCCCTCTCCCCATGGTTTTTGCATTTAAAACCCACAGAATGACACAAAAATAACCAGGTAATCCTTGGGAACAAAAGCAGTGAGGGTGCCCTCAATATCTGGTGTCACCTTGGTGTCCCTGCTCATTCAGCTGGGCAGCAAACAGGTCCATCCAACACCTTTGCTCTTGTCTATTCCACTTCTGATCCTGCCACCAACACTGAAACCACTTGTTTTAATCCATTCCAAGATACTTTGTTTCATGGAACTGGGGACCACTCCAGTTCTGTGATCCTTCCTTATGAACTCTTCATCCCAGCTGTCCCACTGATCCCAGTTATCTCCAAAACACTTTCTTTCTGGAGAATAAATCACTTGCACCAGAGTGCAATACACCAGATTTTGCAGAATGAAGCAAAGGGCTGATGTTGCTAAAGCCGATCTAAAAATACCTCTTCCTGCCATACCCCAACACTTCCCAGGATCACCTGAAATGCAGCACCTCCTTGGAAGTGAGCAAACACAAGTGTCCCCAGCACAGCCCTTTTTTTTGCCACTTTACAGCTTTTTAGGGAACTTTACTGCTGATGCCATCAGCAAAGGGCAGCAGACACAGAGCCAGCGTTGGGAATACGCTGCACAGCTGGGAAGTGCCGGATGTGGGATCAGTAGGGAAGGCACTGACCCCACATGCAAGTAAAACCCCATTCCCCTTCCAGCCAGTGCCTGGGGTCTTATTGCTGAAGCTTTTCCTGCTCTCCTGCCTCCCAAAATACAGCTCTGAATCCATCAGGATCCATCCTTTTCTTTTGGGAGACACTGGTCCCACTTGGAATGCTCTTCCTCTGGCCACTGCATCCATCCTTCCCCTCCCAAAATCCCGCTTACCTCCTCTGCTGCCGATAGCCTGACAGCTCCAGGAGGGATTTCCGAGGGAAAGACCGAAAGAGTTTCTGCACCTGCTGTTTCCATGACAGCAGCCGCTTCTTCTGGATCTCTGTAAACGCCTGTCCCCCAAAAAAGAGAGAGAAAAATAGGAACTGAATGAATATTTTTCTGGACAAAGGGAGGAGGGATGTGCGTGCGGGTAAAGAAGAGCAGCTGGAGCTGGCCATCAGCAAGTCCAGAGGGAAACCCTGGTCTCCCTCAAGGATTTACTCATCTCAGGTGGAGAAAATGCTCCAGCAGCATTCCCTGTGTCCCAGAGTGACAGCATGGCTCTGCCCTGAGGCTGCCAACCCCTTTTGGCAGAGCAGGGGCTTGATGGTGGGTCCCGACGGGTGGTGAAATTTGTCAGCTGGACATGGTTCTAGAAATGCTGCCAGAGTGGGAAAAGCTGGGATTTGGAAAGCTGATCTGCCCTGTGGCATCCTGCATCCCATCCTCCTTCTCAGGGCTGGGCAGAGCTTGGCTCTGATCCTGCCACCAGTCTCTGCGGGAGGTGACCCGGGGTGAGCCCTGTCACCCACCCGGGCTCCCTGCAAAGGTCACCCCGGCAGGGGATAGACCTGATCCCAGAGCTCCAGGCAGGAGGTGTGGGTGACAGGGACACCCATGTGGCACCACTGCTAACTTTAGACCCCCAAGGTCTCCATGCTGCCGGTGGAGAGGAGCAGAGGTCTCCGGAGGACAATCTGGAGGCTAATTAGTGCCTGACTTGATTGCTTTGAACCACCCTCTGGAGGAGACGCTCTCTCCCGGTGCTGATTATGCCAGAGCCAAAGCAGAAAGTGGTCCTGGGACACGGGCTGGCACTGGTGGGAAAAGTGCAGGCGCTCTGGGAAAAGCTCCATGTCCTCCTGGCTTTGTTCTCCAGCCCCCACCACCTCTGCTGCCCCAGGGTGTGATCTCCTCACGATCCCTGCCATATGGGCAGGTGAGGGAAGCAGCTTGTTCTTCCAGGTACAGCCAGCATGGGTGGGAAACGCTGTAGGACACCAGGGACACCATCCCTCCCTCTCTGCCACAGGGCAGGAGCGTGCCAGAGCCCTGTGGCACAGCCTGGGCCATCCCGAGCCATCCCCCCGGCCAAGGCACATCTGCCGGGAGCGGGAACAGATGTAAAACCCCTGTTGCAAAATCCCACGTGTTGCAAAACAGGAGGAGGCAACGCCAAGGGATCGCCGGGTCTGTCTGATGGAAACCGCCCGCACGCTCATCCCGGGATTCTTCCTTTCATCCAGCTGCCGACGGGACTGTCATGTGCCAGATGAATTTCCCAGCTCCAGGCCTTGGGAATTAAGCGAGCGTGGGGGGGAAGCAACATTTCCATGCATCATGTCGGAGCTACCGCCCGCTCCAGCCCTCTTCTGTCAGAATTACTATTAATACCCCCCAAAAATATTTGTGTTAGAAACCGAAGGGTTTACATAAACAGACACTTTGGAAACAGTTTCTAAGTGATGGGAACAACAGTCTGAGATGATCCCTCACGACTCACCTCATGGATTAGACATTTGTCTATGAGCTGTAAATAGGAACTTATATTCTCTTCATCGGGTCGGGAAACTAAAAGTTGTGTGCAGACTGGAAAAAAGAGAGACAAGAGAAGGGAAATGGGGATGGGGACACCCAGATGGGACCCAGGGTAGTCCAACAAATGCCTTGGACATCCCGTTTCCCTTGTAACCACGGGCAGGTTTTCTCATCAGCGAGAAAAAATGCCCTTCCCCAATTCCTGCCGTGCCATCCTATATTTAGGGCCGGATTTTGTTCTCTGTTATGAAGGTGTAAATCCAGAGTAACACCACTGGAGTCCCCAAAATTAGACCTGAGCAACTCAGGGGCATAGGATTATTCCCTTTTCCTAGGCAAGAGAGCTCCAGCTCCTATGGCTAAAGTCTGCCCCTGCTGCACACGGATTCCCACCTTTCCCGGAGGATTTTAACCTCTTTTGGAACTAGTGCCACAAAAGCAAGTGGGAATGAGCTCACAGAGGAATGAGTTTCTCCTGTCATAACCCCTGGGCAGGGATGCCTTGCAGTCCAGGAAGACACCTCGTCCTGGCAGGGCTTGTGCCACACTTTGGCATTTGTCACGGGAATAAAATGGGGCCAAGAGCCCCCTGTTTGGCTGTGCCTGCAGGGAATCAGCTGGGGACAAACTCTGCACCAGGTTTCTGCATAGAAAACACCTCAGCTACTTTTTTGTCAAAAAAGGTTGGAAATAGGGACAAGGCTCATATTTCTTTGTGGCATCCCAAAGAGTTTCTTTCTGATCCCGGTCTTCTGCGGATGAGATCTCCCCTTTCCCACTTCCCCAGGGAGATCTTCCTTCACTCAGCCAGCACTGACACCTCAAGTGCCACTAACAGGGGTTAGGGCATGTCCAAGCTCACATAGATTTGCTCCAAGAGCCTTGTATAAAGCACAGGAGGTCAGTCTCCATCTCACATTGCTTCTGTCACCTCTCAGTGTGTTATTCCTGATGCAAAGATGTGCACCCTGCACCGGGCATGGAATGGCACCGGAGTATTCTGGAAGTCCTGCCATCTAGACTGGGGCTTAAAAAGGGGCTTGGACCCACTGACTGGCACTCCAGATGGTTCATGTCCAGCCCATGCACCACTGCTACCTCCCCACAAACAGAGTAAGTCCAAGGGATGCTGATGAAAACCCTCTGGACTGCTGGGATGACCCCAGGGCTCTGAATGGGAAGGGAGAGGATGCCCTCCAACCCCTGACCTGAGGGAAAGGATACTATCCACCTTGGGCCTGGGGCTGGGAGAAGATGGTACTGGGGCAGGGAGAGGATGCTCTCCATTTTGGACCTTTCTGGGGCAGGCAGCCTGTCCCACCACTGCCCCTCCCCAAAATCACAGCCCATCTCCCCACCCCACACTCTTAGCTCTTACCACAGCATGAAGGGACCTCAAAAAATCCTCACCCCTGGAGACAGGGACTTGCAGGAGCTCAGGGAAAGGCGGTTGCCAGTGCTGCCACCACACACTCCCCACCCCGAAGCAGCCCTCCCCAGCCACAAGTGGCCCCTGACAAGTGGCAACCGCTCACCTTTCCCCATCACTCGGGTGAACTGTCCAGGCAGGTCACCCTCGGGCAAAGGGGCCCCCCCCGACTCGCCCTCACATCCTGGCAAGTGGTGCTGCTGCATCCCGCCCGCGGCAGAGTCCTTGCAGTCGGAGCCCTGGCCGTCGGAGCCGATCAGGGAGGAGGGGTGGTGCGAGTCCGCGTCCCGGCTGTGCTCCTCTGTGCTCGAGTTCTGGGAAGAGTAGGCTTTGATGGGGGTGAGGATCATTTGGTGTAGTTCCTGCAGCGGGACACGCAAGTTGCCACCTTCCAGGATGTCCTGTGGGTTCAAGAGAAGAGGGTTTGTCTCTGCAGGGACAACGGGACACCAGCTACAAACCAGACCCTGACTGTGATGCCCCTGAGAATCCCTCCAGGATCCTGCTGCATTCCACAGTCAACAGCCACGTTTAATTGCCCAAGTTTTTCCCTTAGACCAGGAGAGTGTGGAGCTGCTGCAGAGACTGTATCTGATTATCCATGGATGTGTTCAGACCTGAATTCCCAGAGATAAATGTGCCCTGTCAATCACTGGGACCCAAACCCAGTAACAGTCCTGCTTCAGTGTTTCCAAATTTCCACCAGGAAGATGGCAACTCCAGGAGAGCAACTGAGCCTGGGAGATCTTAATGCCCAGACCAGCGATTATCTTCCTCCTCTCCCTTCCCTTCCTTCAGTTCATTTCAGCTCTATTTCATTGGAACTTCATTTATTAACATGTGCGTGTCTCCAGTTTCCAGCACTGCCTTCAAGCCTGGCTCCCCATTAACTGCTCTGCCCCAAAACTGCTTGCCATGGCATCCTCAAGCTCTGGGATCATCTCAGAGCCCAGGACCACTCTGGGATGCAGGAGCCAGGAAATCCCTGACCACTCTGGGATGGGCTGGGAGAGTGGAGGCAGAAGGGACCAGGAGGGTTTCAAGGGGAGCAGGTGGATTGTGGTTGGACACGGAAGGGGAGACCATGAGGCTGCAGGTGAACTGATATCCCTGTAGGAAAAACATCCAGCCTGGAGATCCCGGGGCAGGTCCACCCAGGAGGGAGAGAATTTGGGTGCACCCCAGCCTTGCTCTTGGTGTGGATCAAGAACTCCCTTTCTACTGTCAGATCCTCATCCCATTGATGGGAAACAATTGCATTTTGTTTTTAATGGAGCCTGGAACAGCTCATTGCAGGCTCCTGAACAGTCTGGCTCATGGGACACTGTTTGGAAAGAGGCACCTCTTGGAGAGAGCCCTGGATGTCCTGAGGGAAGGGACACTAAGTGGGCACACAGGATTTTGGCGTGTAATCTCCAAAATGGTTGTTCATCCTAATTCCAGCTTGCTCTTGGATGTCTCAGCTCCACTTCTCTCAAAGATATGATGTCAGTCTGCTGGGCACTGTTTTTTGGGAAAAAATCCTGCTCTGCTAACCGGCAGAGAGGGGTGGAGCAGCTCTTTCCAAGAAAGCAGCAATCTTTAGCAGCGAGACACTGCCCAAAAACATCAAGTCCCACACATGCTCTTGTTTAGCAAAAAATTGGATGGGAAGCCTGGAAAACCGGGGACGTCTCCTCCCAGGGAAAGCAGTTCCCAGGCAGCTCTGAGCCCCAGCAAAGCAGGACAGTGTCAGAGCCCCACAGCCCAAACCCACACCTGGAGGGCCCAAACCTAGTCCCTGCCACTTTTCTCCCGGATTTCACGGCGTGCCGGGTCAGCTGAGCCGGGCTCCAGCTCCCGCACCGCGCCGCTCAATCAATCCCATATTTCAAAACCCCGGCGGAGAAGTGGGGGAAGAGGCTGTGCAATCGCCTGGAAAACAGAGTGCTGCAGCCAGAGGGCTGGCTCTTGGATTTAATAGTCATTATTAATAATGGAGGTAAATATGGCTTTATTAGCTCCTGCCATACTCTGAGTACAAGCCCGTATTATAAATAAATAGTGAAGCAGTGAGCTAAGGAAAACACCAATAAATAGCAACACACCACAGAAGTATTTAAAAGCCCCTAGTGGGAGGCTCTGCGAGTTGCTGTTTGAAGATGGTGCAATTAAATATAATATAATACAGCGATAATAAATAGGGAGAGGTTGGGTGAGCTGCTCTCAGCAAGGCTGTGGTGCTGCTGCTTCCCTACAGCCCTCTCTGCAGGGTTTAAGCTTCTGTGGAGGTGATAAAGAAGTTTCTAGTTGTTCTCCATGGAAATTCAAGATGTTGTTCGGACACCAATGTGGGTGTCTGGTGTTTTATCTGGGGACAGGTTGCCCATATGACATTCCAGGAAAGCTCAGGTCTTTCTGAACATCCTGGAGCTGGCCAGGGCTACAGGGCAAATCCATTCCAGCTCCATGAGTGCCGGAGATGGATTAGGACCCACTCTGCAAAACACAGCTTGGAGGAACAGCTGGTCTAGTGGAAGCTGTCCCTGCCCATGGCAGGGAGTTGGAACGAGATGGTCTTTAAGGTCCCTTCCAACCCAAACCATTCAGTGATTCTGCGAAATAAAACCTGCACCTGGTACAGGAGTGTTCGAGACATTATTCATATGTGGCCAACCCAACATCAGACTTCCCTGCAGAAGATCCCCACAACACGTGAAACCGAAGAGTGCTTCACCCCAGAATTAACTTCTGGCTTCTTAAAAACACAAGAAATACAAAAATAGTGGTGAATTACTTACCCTTTCTAGAGATTTGAGCAGGTTTTGTCTTTCTTTTAGCTTTTGGATACTGATGACTATTTTGTGTCTTGCGCCTTTGGTAACGTTCTGTAACAAACAGCACAACACTCGGCATTAACATTCCACAGGACAGCTGGGGCCACCCAAACCCTTCCTCCCCTAAATGAAAAGGGCTGCTAGAAATTAATCAAATTTCTGAGTGCAGGGATTCGTGGGGGACACAGAAAATCACTCAGGAGACTTGCTGAAGATGGAGATTTCCAGCTAGTCTGTCCCTCCCCGGTACACCTCCCACAGGGAGAGCAAAGGTGCTGCTTGGTTCCCTTCATCCCAAGGACAACGCAGAGGTGAACCTGAAAGGAGGGAGGGTTGGAACTAGATGATCTCTAAGGTCACTTCCAACCCAAACCATTCTGTTATTCTATGATTCTACGACATTTTCAAAGGAAATTTGCCCCACTGACTTTAAAGCAGTTGGCTACTGCAGATTGCGCCCCTTAAACTCCTGAACTCAATCCCAAGTGGAAAAAAAATCCAAGTGCAGCTCCCAGTGAAGGGACTTCCATGCTGTTCCAGTAAGAACATGCAAGGTCTTTTTCAGGTGCAACGTGGGGGTTCTTTTTCATTCCCAAACCCGAATTTTCCTTTTTTTTTTCTGTTTGCTTCCCAACCACCCGCGGGCTGAACGCCTTCCACGGGAAGGCACGCAAAGGAAACCCGGGAGAGTCTCGTCCCCCAGGAGACGTGGGACGTACCTGTGCCTCGAGCTGGCATTCGGTGAGGGCCATCATCTCCTCGTACGTCATCTGGGAGAAGAGGGCGGCGTATTTGTGCAGCCGGAGGCTCTTCAGCCAGGCCGGGACATCTGGAGCGCAAAGGAAAGGACAGGAGAGCTCCGCTGAGTTCGCGGCACAACCACGAGCAACAGCATCAACAGTAGGAGGGGTTGTTGTGGTGCCATCCACCACCCCAAAGGGGCTTTGGACACCTCACTGAACTCCATGGACCTTTGGGAGGGACATGGTGATATGGGTATGGATATGGATGGCAGGAGGAACCAGCGCCCGGATGTGGACACAGCGCTGTGGGTATGGATGGCAGGAGGAACCAGCCCTCTGACATCCTCAGAGGTTGGGTTTCTGTGGGCAAGACACTGGGATTTAGCCCGTGGGGAGCCAGCATTGTGTCACTGCATGCCAAGCTCCTTGCTGCCCTTTCCCCGGGAACATGGGAAAGGCTGAAGTTACTGGCGTGGTGGAGCTTAGGAGGAGCAAAGGGATGTTTTGCAGATGGCAGACACTGATTTATGGCGTGAGGGAAGATGGCGTGGGCTGAAAATGGAACTGTTGCTTAAAGAGAAACAAAGGGATGGATTTTGGATGGGAAAATGATGTGCCATCAAAGATGGTCCCACAGCCTGTTTCAAAGGATGCCTTGGGACCTCAAGACGCACCGACTGAAATGACTTCTTCCTTCCCAGTTGCTACCTGCAGTGTGGCACCCCTGTGCCCGGCTGGATGGGTACCCAAAAACACTTTTATCCTCCTGACATCAACGTGGTTTCACAGGGAGGGACCTGGGAGGGGAATCCTTCCTCTGTGACACACAAAACCCCACCAGACCCCACGATGGGGTGTCCTCCATGGAGAAGGCAATGTGACAGCAAGCAGCTCCTCAGGGGTTTGCAAGTTTGGGGAGGTCTGGGGTCTGAACCTCCCCAGCTCATGCTCTGCTCCCAGCAGTACCCTTGTCCATAGTCCTTGTCCCCTTCCCCACCTGGGAGCACCATCTCCGGGTGCAGTAACAATGACAAACCAGTGTTTCAGCCCCAAACCCCACACCTTGAATGGAGAGAGCAGGTGGAGGCTCAGGAAACATCTCTCTTGGGCCTAAATACCAGTTAGCAACACCTCCCCGCTCTTTGACTGTTCCTGAGTCCCAAGGCTGCCTCCATGGGGTTCATCCATGATCTCTTCCTGAACCAACACCTTGTCACTGGCAGGGACAGGGCAGGATGGACCCTTGGTTTGGTCCCCTGAGGCAATTTGTGCATCTGCCAGAAGTCTCCTGCTGCCTGGGCTGAGCCCAAACCCCACTCCCATCCAAGCAGAGGACGCAAAAGACCCCAAAATGCTGCGTTTTGCTCACACTCTCCATCCCCTGGCACACACAGGATTCATGTGTCAATTAAATTCCTCAAGTGCTGCACAGAAGGAGATCAACCCCACACCAAACACGAGGGTAAGGCAGTTAGTGAGCAGGGATGGGCTGAAATTCACTGTTTTCCAAAAGTTCTGACATGCAACGGTCCCAAATTCTGCTACCAGCAGCCTCTTTAACTGATCTCTGTTTAAAAAATCGAAAAATTATTAGCAGAAAGCCCCGATTCCAGCACAGGCTCCAATCTCAACTTCATTTTTAACACAAAACCACACCATTTTAGTGACACACATTACAAGTCTCCCTGACTTTGTGTCCCCTGGGGACAGTTGCCTTTCCACACGTCCGTGCCGATGGCAAAGCCCACGGGGGTACTTCCAGAAGAGAGATGCAACTTCATACAGATGTTAAACCCTGCAGGAAACCCGTCTCCAACCTTTGCAGGGGGTCAGAGCACAGAAGCAGCTCCTTCCCTTTGTGTCAGTCTCCCTGGATCATGTCCTAATTTTGGGGAGCTATGACAGTCCCAAAGCCCCCCTGCCAACAGAGACAGCAATCCTGGGAGTGGACTGGGGAGGAGAAACCACCCCAGCACACAGAGGGATGGTGGTGGGGATTTCTCCCATCCCACAGGGAAGAAAGAGGCAACCAGGGTGTGCCAGGGCATCTAAGGTGACCTCACAGTCCTTGGAAAGTCAAACTTCCCAACTCTCTCCAGGCATGGGTGAGCCACCAGCCCACAGAGCTGCTCTTTAATCAGCAATTACCAGGAGCTGATTGCAAAGTCATGGCATGGCCATCAGGAAATCTGGAAGGAAAACAATTCACACACAGCACATCTTCAGCAGTGCCCTCCTGGCACACCATGGATACACTCCCAGAAAAAAGTCCCAGCTCTACACAAACCCTGTGCCCCCCAGGAATCACTGGAATGGTTTGGGTTGGAAAGTACCTTAAAGATCATCTCATTCCAACCCCCTGCCATGGGCAGGGACACAGGAAGGGATGGACAGATGGATGGATGGGGTCCACAGGGAACCAAGTGTCTGCATCTACCCCTGGAGAAACCAGGGGCCAGGAAAAAGCCAAAGGACCCTTTTTCTTGAGATGGGTGGAAAGAAATAGGTGACATGAGGGCATAAATATAAACAGAAAGGAGAGAAACAGTGACATTAAGGGAGAAGAACTGCTAAGCCATGTCAGATGAGGGTCTGTCACGGGTCTCGACTCCCCACAGTCCAGATCCCATGGGTCTGCATCCTCCTGGATGCCCTGGAAGGTGCTGAAGAAGGAACAAGTTGACCAGCAGTGGGGTGACACCAAGCCACGAGAGCCTGCAGGGCTCCAATTCAGAGAAGGGACTTGGCAAAGGGAGCAGCTGCTCTGGGTGGAATAGGATGCAACCCCACAAAAATGCACAAATTTGTGCATGTCTGCAGGAACAAGAAACGGCACAATCCGAGTGCAGGGAACGGGCAGTCCCTTTTTTTTTTTCTTGGGAAAAGCTGGGGGATACAATGGATCATATGCAGCCCATGGTGCTTTGTTATTTGAGGATGATGAGCTACCCAGCCATAGGAATTCTGTCTGTAGGCAAACAAGCCTCTGCTCTGCTCTGGAGTCCAGTTCTGGCCAACATAGCTTTAATAAAATATGGACTTGTTGGAAAAAAGCCCAGGGGAGAGAAGAAAGGAGAACCCCACATTTAGAAAACATCATCTGTGAAGAAACTGGAATAGTTCAGCCTGAACAAAACACAGCAGAGGGAGGAAGACATGGCAGGCACAGACACCAGAGGCTGTGGACATCTGTGGTGTGTGTCCTTGGACAGTGGGACAAAAGCCATTTGGCTGACTCAGCAATGGGGGAATTGGGTTTGGATGTCTGGGAAGGGATGGCCCGAGGAAGGGCAGCCATATCCCAGCTGCCTGCAATGGGATGTCTTAATATGTGGAGCTGATTTAGTGGATTATTGCTTCTGGACAGCCTTTGGCTTTTGCAGACTTGGCCAC
Organism: Pseudopipra pipra; assembly: GCF_036250125.1. Taxonomy (NCBI): domain Eukaryota; kingdom Metazoa; phylum Chordata; class Aves; order Passeriformes; family Pipridae; genus Pseudopipra; species Pseudopipra pipra. The sequence goes on from NC_087554.1 coordinate 62,274,929, forward strand.
ATGGATTGATTCCATGGCACTGGGAAGTTTCTATTCATGCAGGTCCTGGAGCTGCAGCTGTGGGTCACAGGGAGCCCAGCTCCCCATGGTCTCCTCTCCAGCTCCATCAGCAGAAACCTGGAGAAACGAAGTGTTAAACAGCCCCCTCTGCACCACGTGCTCCCAAAAAGGGTTTCCCAGGTCTGACAGGACCCGACCTGCCTCCATCGCATTCCTTGGAACCACGAGGGGGTTTTCATGCATTTACTTCATGCACATCCAAGCCATCCAGAGCCAAGCCAAATGCAGCCCCACATCACACAGAGTTACACACATCTCAATTTGTCTGCAATTAGACTAAAATCAGACCTTGTGACTATTAAAAAATATGATTATTTCCTTATTCTGACACACCATTGGCCTTTACACAATTGAGCTGCTTTGCATTAATGCAAATTGGAGTTGTTTAAATCAGTCTGAGAGCTGCAGGGTCGTTTTCTCTGTTCCCAGGAACTCACAGTCTGTATGTTTGCCCAGTTTTTATCTGTTTATTCCTTCTCAGCCTGAAGTTTGCTCTCCATCTACGACTGCAGCAATAGGGATTCATTTCTGCCTTGTTTACCAACAGAATCACATATATTTACTGCCAAAATCTCTGTGAAATGCAGGTACAATGGGACAACCAACCAAAACTGGTTTAGAACTGAAACACACAGGTTAAATTCACTGCAAATCAGTATCCCAAGCCAAAACTTCCCCAAATACTTGGTGGGTACCAAACACTGCAATGGCAAATCACACGTGGCTCGCTAAGCTTACTCTAAGCTTTTTTTCACCGTAATAAAACAGAAAAAAGAGAGAGAGAAAAAAAAAGAGCACCACTCGCAGCCAAAAGCCACAGGCTATGGAAAAATTCCAGCTTTTTGGAAAGCTGGCAGCTCGCAGGGTTTTGGGGCAAAACCAGCCCACTGGCACCCAAGTGCAAGATGTCAGATCGGGACCAGCTGCTGCTTGAAAGAAAACTTAACTTGTTCCCCTGAATCTCAAATTCCTAAGCCGGGAAGAAAGGCCGGAAGGCCCCGTCTGGTTACGAGGATTCTCTCCCAAAACCGCCGTGGGAGCCCAGCGCTGCCGGGAAAGCGGCTCTTCCCTCCTGCCTCTGGGTGCCGGGGGGGTCGGGGTCTGGTTTTGCACTCACCTTTCATCCCACTCCCTTCCTCCTGGAATGTGTTACGAGCGGAAGGCTGATCTTCTAAATGTTCACTCCCACCACTTCCCGAAGAGGCTACACTGCTTTGTGGAGACAGGGGGGCATGATCGGAAGGGATGCACTGGGGTCCTCTAGCCCGTAAGTCCTCATGAGACATCCATCCATGTCCTAGAGGCTGGTTTGGCACATTCATGGGTGGGGTAAGGGACACAGAGCGTTTCAAAGGGCTGTGGTGTGTCTGGCCTGAGAGAACTGAAAAAAAAATAAAATCAAAGAGGTTATTCCCCCCTCGCGGCCCGGGATGCAGCAGAGTCCCCCGACAAAAAAAAAAAAAAAAAGAAAAAAAATAATCAAATGAAATTATAAAATGTGTGGTGGTGGGTGGGTGGCCATGGTGCCTCGCCGATGGCTTCGCAGCCCTACCCAATCCCTGCCCTGAGCTTTGCCTCCCGGGAAGCAAAAGGGATGGGAACACCTGAAAGGAGATGGGGTTGCACGAGCCATGTGGGAGCTGCTTAATGGAAGGTGCTGTGTGGGTTGCAGCTCTAGGGAAAAAAATCAACTGAGCAGCTCTGCAGCATAAAAACCCCCAGGCTGGGGGATCCAGGGGAGGAATCTCTGTCTCTCCCTTTGGATTAGGACTTGGCTTGTGCCCTGGAACACGAGCATTTACAGATCTGCCGAAGTCATTGTGGGGGTACTTCTCATCCACAGGAATGTCTAAGCCTTGTTGAGTCCTACTAAAATCACAGAATCATGGAATGGTTTGGGTTGGAAGGGATCTTAAAGGCCATCTCATTCCAACCCCTGCCATGGGCAGGGACACCTTCCACTATCCCAGGTTGCTCCAAGCCCTGTCCAACCTGGCCTTGAACACTTCCAGGGATGGGGCAGCCACAGCTTCTCTGGGCAACCTGTGCCAGGGCCTCACCACCCTCATAGCCAAGAATTTCTTCCCAATATTCCATCTCACCCTGTCCTCTGGCAGTGGGAAGCCATTCCCCCTCCAGGCCCTTGTACAAAGTCCCTCTCTCCAGCTCTCCTGGAGCCACTTTAGGCACTGGAAGAGGCTCCAAGGTCTCCCTGGAGCCAGGGAGCCTTCCCTTCTCCAGGCTGAAGAATGTGGCACTTGGCTGAGCTCCCATCAGCAGTAGGAACATCCCAGCTCAGCCCCCATTCAGGTGCTCTTCCAACCATGTGCCTTTTCACTCTCCACAAGACCAAGCATTCAAAACAATGGTGAAAATACACCCCCGACAATGAGGTGAGGCTGAATAACCCCCTTCAGAAAATAATCTTTGGATTTGCTTTTCCTTCCCAGGAAATATGGGTTTGCATTTCCTGGCTGGAAGTTTGATGCTACCAAGTACAATTTATTTTTAACAAATAACTTCTACACTGACAGGACAAGAGAGATGGAGCAACTCCTGTGATTTGGAGTCATTTCTTGAGAAAGGCTTTACAATGGGTAGGTCTTTACTTGCCTTTCATTCAAGAAATATGTCTTAAGTAGGCCTAAAGTATTAAGTAAACCCCAAATCATAGATTTCCTGACACTTTTTGGAGTCAACCAACTTGAATAGACTTTTAAGTACAATTTTTACTGAAAGGTCTCCATTTTCCCACTGCTCCTCTTCCATACTGTCGCATTCATTTTTTGTTCTCTCCTTAAAATTTCAGTATCTTTTTCTTGGGTCTGTTGGGTATTAGGGGTAAGACATTGTATTAAGAGGAAAAGATCATAAAATGGTTTGGATTGGAAGGGACCTAAAGGACCATGTTAAAGACCAAGGGCAGGGACACCTTCCACTAGACCAGGTTTCTCCAAGCCTCGTCCAACCTGTCCTTGGAAGACTCCAGGGACTATCTCTGTTTCCAGTAATGAAAAATGTATGTAAAGATTGCTCTGTTTGCTTAACAAAATTCAAATTCCATCATTTGCAGTCACTACACTGCTGGTTAAACCATAAATGCTGCTAGTATAATGTAATGTATGGATTTAGGATGGAAACTACGGGAAGTTTCCCTGCTCCAGGGAAATCTGAGGGCAGAGGGGTTCAAATGACCTTCCAGCCCCTACGAAACAGAAGCAAAAACTTTTTTTCAGTTCTTCTTTCCAAATCAAATTTTTAAACTGTACAAAACCTGGGGGAAATCCATTGTTCTCGTGGCTTTTCCTCCTAAAGCATTAAAGCCCTAAAGCTCCTTAATCCCCCTTTTTTGCATTTACAGGAGTTCACCAAAACCACTCGGGCTCCTCCGCATGTTGTTATTTAATATAAACGAGTCTTGGTGGAAAACCCCCAGCCAGGTGCACTGTGCTGTAAAAGTTAAGCCAGGCTTAATTCCCAGCTCAAGCCTGGGGGGGAAAACTCACCATCAAAGCCATCCCTGCTGACCAGGAGCGGGATGGAAATGAGGGACTAGTGGGGTTATAAAAGGAGAGGAGAGAGAAACACCGGAGCACGTTTGCTTTTATTAAGCACCTCTAAAAAGCAGCTGGTGCCAAAGGCAGCTGATGGATGAGGCCAAAACCCTGTGGATTTCTGCAATATCCAAGTAATTCCTATTTCTGAAAGGGTTTTCTTGTAGCAGCACAGAACACTGAGTCTGAGGGAAGCACGAGGATGGCTTGTGGGGAAGAATTTGTTCCTTTCCCATTAAATAACTACAGAAACATCTTCCACAAATCTCCTGGCAGAAAAGGAGATCCTGAGATTGCTTTCAGAACAGTGTTATGCTTCCCAAAGTTGTGATGTGATGCATCCTAAAGGGGGAATAGCCAGATTTAAGAAGGTCTTGGCCAAGCTATTTTAGCTCTTGGCTTTGCAATTGTAACCCTAAAAGCAGCACCATAAGAGGGCTCTGGAGATGTCACATCACCCTCCCAGGAGAACAATACATCTAGCATTAAAAAAAAATAAAATACAGCGGAATTATAGGGAAAAAAATGGGTCAGTTGGTTGAAATGCATCACCAGGGCTGAGTATCACACCTGCACCGCTCGGAGCCCCAGAGCAGTGCTTACACCACCCTCTCCCCCCCAGAATCCTGCAAACAAGGGGATATTTTTGTCTTAAATCCAGCCCAGATTCCTTCCCGAGCAGCAATACCCTTGCAGACTGCTGCTCTTCCATCTTAATTTTATGTCTCCTAATTAGAAACCAGTGCTGGCTGGAAGAGAAATAACAAACTCCACAGGATGGGCAGGGACAATTACAAACCATCCAGCACAACGGGTAAAAATCAGTTCCACTTCTGTGTCTGCATCCAACAGAACATGTTCTACTAAGCCAAATTTTGAGTCAATCCACACAACTTCCCGAGATGCAGCAGGGATAATCCCTCTGCAAAGGAGGCTGCAAGTCACCAGCTCTTTGAAACCACCCCAGCTACTCTGGGTACCAGACAAGGCGTTATTTAAGAGCTCTTAGCACTGGCCAGACTTTAGGCTCCACTTCCCTGTAACCTGTTTCCATCAGTACTCATCCTTAAAAATGCTGCAAATCCCAGGGTGGCAGCTGCCAGGTGTGCACACCCTTCTCCCTCTTTTAATTTGCAACCCTCGGAAGGAGGATTAATAAATGCCCAATTTTATTAATGCTGCTGCTTGTGCTCACGGCTTCAGGTTCTTGAAATGGAGGATATAGCCAATTATTTTCAAAGTATCAGTTTAGTGTAGGTCCTGACCTGCTTTTGACCCTCCTGATTGCTTTCTGGATGGTCCAAGGTGAACCCAGGGCTGCTCCCGCTAAAATAAATGCTCCCTGTGGGATTTAACTTCAGCAGAGGCAAACCACGTGTGACTTTATCGCCTCGCGCTCAAGCCTCCTCTCTTTTATTGCAAAAATATTAAGCTTTAATTCAAAAAGGAAATGTAATATATTCTTCTGGGGCAAGATAAGCTCCCAGGAGGTGGCTGGACACGCCTGCCTTTCTGAGTGCTGCGGGCTGGGCGAACAAAGAGCGGAAAGCACCGCTCCGGAGGGCAATCCACGCTGGCACACGGATACCCTATGGCTGGTAAGTGTGTCCCACTTCTGGTTCAGAAGTGCTTTCCTGCTGTTTAGGTGGTGCAAGAGCCCTGCGAGGTCCAGCTGCTTCCAAACAGGTATCCAGTGGGACAGGAGCCAGAGCAGATCCTGGTCCTCCCCGGGATGAGCATGTTGGTGTTGCCTCTTTGCTCAGCCCGCACCAGACCGTGTTTCCTTGCAAGGAACCTCTCTGTGACCTCCAGAGTGGGATCAAGCTCAGCTTAATATTCCCAGGTAAAAACAAATCAAGAGGATGGAGAAGGAGGGATGGCAACAACGCATCAGCCCCCCATGGCAGGCGGTGGCTGCAGAGCATGGAGCAGCTGGGATCATCCCTGTGGGATCTCCACCACCTCCCCAGGCAAATCCAGCTTTATCCCAGACCAAACCCTGGCTGTGCTGGCAGGCACAACAACACACTTACAGAAACTCTGAGGCTGCAAGTGCTCTCACCCTGTGAAGCCTTGAGTTTGGGATTTTTTTCCCCCCCCTCTCTTCCCTTTTGAAGTGGTGTTGCCTATTTTGGGAGGCAAGGGCTGATTTCAAGAGGGTTTTTGTTCGCTCAAGACCATGTGGAACAGCATCAGACATTTGTGTTGTGGTTTCTCAGGATTTCTGAGCCAATTTTTTTCAGCCTGAGAAGGGAAAAGCCACCCATTCCTGTAATTAGAGCTGAGGAATCGGGCTCTGCAGGCAGACCTTCCTCCACACAGCGTGGGACGGCGATGAGGTGCTCGCTCCCCCTCTGCCCAACGTACCCTTCATTAAATCTGGCCTCAAGTGCTGCAAAAGTCCTTGACAAGGCACATGTGGGGCTGATGTGAGTGTTTCCAGCAGAGCCAGACCCACTGCTGGGTACAGAGGAGTGTCAAAACCATCTCTGGTGCCCATCAGGTCCCTGACAGCCGGAGGATCAGCCCACAGTCCATACAGCAGGTTACAATTCCAAGTAACATCATTCCCGCAGCTGAAGAAAGGAAAAACTGCTGCAAGGTGCCTGCTGAACTCTTTGGGAGGTGTTTTTTGTTTGTTTTCAGTCTAAAAATGGCACTTTTTGGCCACAAAGCTGCTCATGGTGCCTCCTCAGGTGGTGTCTGCTCAGGTACAACTCCTTTCCTGGCCTGTAGGTACCTGGAGCAGCAGCCTGACCCCAATCTGCTGTAGGAAGCGGGGATGTTTTTAATCCACTGAGGGCACACAGTGTTTTGTGCAGCCCGGAGGCTCCCCCACGGAGAGGGAACACTGAGCAACCCCCTCACAGAGCAAACCCCCAGGTTCAACTCAGTTCTCCCCTCCGCCTCCTCCTTGCTATCCCAGTCACGACGCATCCTCTCCTCCAGGAAGGCTTCCCCGCACTGGCAGAGCAATCCTTGTGGCTCTTCCAGCGTTCCTGGGCCGAGGACCCTTGGAAACAGCCCCTGGTGGGTCACACTGCTCTGTTGGCACCTGGCCTCCTTCCTGGGCACCTCATTCACCCTCTCCCCACGCTGCCCTGGGCAGCTCCAGCACAGCCAGAGCAGAACCCGAAGGAACATTTTTCGGCTCAACATCCCCTAACCCTTGGAGCCTTTTGTTTGTGCCTCTTTTTATTTATTTTTTTGTCTCCCTGTGTTTTGTGGCTGTGACTTTAACAGTGTTTGTAAGAGATGGATAATCCCCCTGAACCAGGGGGTGATATAAGCCACGAGGGGGTGAAACCCACGGTCCCAAATGCTAGAAGCCACTGGGTGTAAGGAAAATAGTGGTATTAGGAAATCAGTGGTATTAGCCCCTGCATTAGGAAAAAAACCCATGCAAGCAGAGTCCTGCCTCAGGCAGAGAAATAGGAAGAAGCACAGACTGCAGAGAAGCCTGTCAAGCGAACTTTTTTTTAAGAAATGACGTTTTCAAACACAGTTTCCTGTTCAAGAAACTAGACAGAGAAACAATAACCCATTTGTTGCTGCTCCCTCCAAGCAGGGCACGCGAGGCACCATCCAGGCTCGGTGGGAAGGAACCCTCACAGGGGGTTTTGCAAGTCCCTGCATGGCACAAACACCCGTGGATCCGCTGTTTGGCTCCGTCAGGAATTGCTGTGACTGGTATTTACTCGTTTGTGTGGCAGCAGGAGCGGGGCTGAGTCTAAAGATGTGTAAACGCAGCCCTTGGTGGCTTCAGCAATCCAACAGGATGCATTTCTGGAAGGAAGCCCAGCTGGTCACACCAAGGAGCAGGAGCGTGGGAGCTGCCTTTGGTGTCCTTCATAGAAACCTGGAATGGTTTGGGTTGAAAGGGACCTTAAAGATCATTCCATTCCAAGCCCCTGCCACAGGCAGGGACACCTTCCACTATCCCAGCTTGCTCCAAGCCCTGTCCAACCTTGCCTTGGATACTTCCAGGGATGGGGCAGCCACAGCTTCTCTGGGCAGCCTGTGTCAGGGCCTCACCACTGTCCCAGTTCAGAATTTCTTCTTAGTATTAATCTCACTCTCCACTCTTTTAATTTAAAACCCTTCCCCCTTGTCCTGTCAGTATCTGCCCATGCAAAAGGTCTTTCTCCCTCTTCTTTACAAATCCCTTTAAGTACTGAAAGATCCGTCCGTGGGGCTTCCCACCGGAGCATCCAGCAAGGTGGGAGCAAGGCAGACCAAGTGTGAATCCCTACCCCGATTTAACTCACAGACAAAAGGATGCATAAAACAGCATCTTGGGAAGCTGGGAGTGGGTGGGGGATGGAGGATTAGGGTCATGTTGCAAGAAGGTGCTGCCCCAAACCAGGTGGCTCTCGGGGTAAACGCAACGCTCCGATTTCCAGGCCAATAAATGTGGGTTTTTCTCCTATATTTACACACAAACCACAGATAAAACAGTGTCTGAACCCTGGGAAATCCCAGCCTGTCAACAACAACACTGCTGTGCTGAACCAAGCCTCCCTAATTATCCCAGAAAATAGTTTTTGCTATGGGCTTCTGGGAGAAATTCCTCTCCTGCTCACGGATCAAGCCAGATAAGCGGCACTGGGACACAGAAACTCTCCTTCCTTCAGTCCTTTTCCACCCAGAAGAGATGTCCAAGAGCATTTTCTTTGCTCAAGCAGCAGCCAGAGCTCCCCACTGCCTCAACCCCTGGTCTGAGAAGCATCTACCTGCTGAGACCTCCACCAGCATCAGCTTCCACCACACATTACACTCCAGATGGAGAAGCCCCTCCATCACTCACAGCTGGAAGAGGTACATCCTCTACATAGCAATATGCAACCTGTGGAAAACTGGGAGTCAGAAAGAAGGGTCTGAAACCAGTCAAGGGCAAGGGGTGAATGCAAAACCTCTGGAATTTCTCCAAGACAAATTCCTTGGGGTTTCAGCCTTATCAGCTTCCTCTGGCCTCCACCTCTGGGGGACTCACATGTCCTGTCACAAGCACCCTCTCGATGGGCTGGCAACTCCTTCTGCTCTCTTCTTATTCCAAGAGCATGAAATCTTGCCAGCTCCAGAAGAGGAAGAGAAACCTGTTGGGTCTCCAAGGCCACAAAGGGGAAAATGCAGTATCCAGTTCCCCACATGAGAAGATGCAAAAGATGGTGCCCAGCAGGGACATCCCATGACAAGAAGAATGGCTTTAGACTGACAGAGGGCAAGGTTAGATGGGATATTGGGAAGAAATTCCTCACTGTGAGGGTGGGGAGGCCCTGGCACAGGTTGCCCAGAGAAGCTGTGGCTGCTCCATCCCTGGAAGTGTCCAAGGCCAGGTTGGACAGGGCTTGGAACAACCTGGTCTAGTGGAAGGTGTCCCTGCCCATGGCAGGGATGGGCTTTAAGGTCCCTTCCAACTCAAATCAGTTTGGGATTCTACAATTCCATGACTCCCAAGCCCTGAGCCCTGCAATGCTCCCCAACAGCAACAGGACAGCCACGGCTGGTATCACAAAACATGGATTCATTCTTTCCCATTACTGCTCCAAATTAACTCAGCTCAGCTTTCCACCTCCTCTACATACCGACAGCAGATGCATCCTAAAAATCTGCCTTCATCATCCTCCAAAACATTCCTGATTGCTCAGATATTGCCTCGCATTCGAGTTCTGACACAGATCCCTGCGCCAGCTAACACGAGACCGCATTGCTCAGCAAACAGGGGGGACTGTGGTGACAGGAAAACACCGAATGCAGAACAACCAGCCTCGACTGAAATTGCGTAACGGATGGGAACAGCAAACTTGAGGGGAAAATAAAACAAAATAAGTAAAAAAAAAAAGAAAAAAAAAAATCAGCTTCAAGGCTGCCAAAACAGAGCCATTGATTCCAGAGCGTTTGATCCATTTGCATGCAGAGAGCTTTGCTTTGGAGCCGAGATGGAAACAGAGTCTTAATATAGCTGGAGAGAAAATATCCTCCTTGCACTCCTCTAACTGCACTTTGATAGGAAGCAGCCACAGAGCAGATGGTGCCTATATATAATCACCAGACCTATTATCCCAGCCTCTTTTAGTAATTTGAAGGATGTGATAACCACAAGGAGAGCAGCAAATATTCCCCCCTCCCTCCCCCCCTTCCCCTGCTAAGAAAAATATCCAAAAAAAAAAAAAAGAGGAAGCTGTAATTATGCTAACGAATAAAAGAATTTCCAAATGAAGTAAATAACTATTTTGTGCACTGCTCCTTTAAACCAGAAGTCAAAAGTTAATTGAACAGCAGCATGTTACTGAGTCAGGAGAACACAGCGAGTCCCTGTGCAGTGGGGAAGGAGACTGGAGTTGCTCCAGATGATCCCAAACCACAGCACTCCCGTCCCTCCTCCATGCCCATTTCTCTGCAGCTGCTGTGTGATGGTGAGGGGAAGGAGAGCTCATCTCTCTCTCCATTCCTTCACTTGCCAAAGGCTGGAGCTGCATGGATTCAAAGGATGAGAGTTGAGAAGCGGATTCTCTCCGGGGGTTTTTCACCCCATGAAGATGCTCAGGAAAACACCACAAATGGGATTCTCACACTACTGTGGGGCTGGGGAATGAGATGATGTGGCAAAGCAGGACAGGTTTGAGGGGGGCATTTCTCACAAGGCCCTTCACAGACAGTAGTTAACAGTGGAGGTGCTGAGGAGCATCCCTGGCTCTGAGATGGAGCCCCCCCATCCCACACCGCTGGAGGCTCCGCTGGGGATGCAAACTGCTGACAGGAATCCACAGGTGCTCACAGGGTGATGGGAAAAGCAAAGTTTCCCTTAGGAGAGCACCAAGCTGACACGCAATGAGTAATCCTGCTGCCAGCATCCAACAGGCACCAGGCTGGTAAAATACACCTGGGTCTGGGAGGGTCCATCCATCAACAAAACCTCCGGGTCATCAATATGGGAGACTGCCGAGGGTCTGAGGGAATTACTGGGGATGTCTGACCCTGCTCCACAACCCAGAGACCATCAGTCAGCTGTGCTGGTGGTTTCTGTGCTGTTTCCAGGTCAGAAGCACCATTCACTGGTGACGGAAATCCCAAGGACTGTAGGATACACACAAAACCATTGCTGCTGCCTCTAAACATCCGTCCCTGAGACACTGGGGCTGCTGTAAGGAAAGGAGAGGTGGCATTGGAGCCACAAGCTTCAATCTCCCCCCACCCAACCTGCAGGTCAAGGATGGGTGTCCTACTCCCTCTCCAGTGGACAGGCAACACACCAACAGCAAAACCAGGGCAGGCAGCCCCTGCCCTGAGCACCTATGATCTGTGACTGCTCCAGGATTTCACAAGCTGAGAGGGTGGGAATATCCCCGGGCGGTTCCCAAATTAGGTGGCCTCATTCCAGCCAGGAAGCTGCAGAGCCATCTCTCTATGAGCAGGGTACGTGAATTTGGGAGCAGTGCTCTCTAAGACGTGTGAGTACGGATCAAACCTTGCACATACCAGGTTTGGAGGAAGGAACAGTGTGATCCCAGAGGATGTATGTGTGATATGCCCTCTTTGGGGACAGCCACGTGTCACCACTGGCACCTGGTGCTCCCTCTCCTCCTCACCAGCCTCACAGACCACCCCCTTCACCAGCTCTGCCTTGCTAGACTCATCCTCCCAGAGCCATCCACATCCCCCCGGAGCCATCTGCATCCCCCCAGAACCATCCACATCCATCCAGAACCATCCACATCCACCCAGAGCCATCTGCATCCCCCCAGAACCATCCACATCCATCCAGAACCATCCACATCCATCCAGAACCATCCACATCCACCTAGAGCCATCCACATCCACCCAGAGCCATCTGCATTCCCCCAGACCCATCCACATCCTCCCAGAGGCAACAGCTGCTGGTAAGAAACTTCTGCCCCACAGCTGCATGGCTGGGCATCCCTACGAGCAAAGCCACCAGTGAACTGCAAGTCCCAGAAGAACAGAACAGGAGAACCACCCTCCCAGATGTCCTGAGCCAAGTGTTCATCAAGGGCTGATGGGTTACCCAAGTCACCCTGTGAATCCTGTCTTTTTTTCCCTTCCAATGTAGAGTGTGATGTTTGGAAGATGACAGGTAGGCTGATTAGCTTTGATGTCAGTCAAGGACCCCCGTGGAGACGACTGAAGGTGGGACCTCAGCATCACACTGACCTTTGTTGGTCAACCAAAGACACAGTGAGAAAAGAGATCCTTCAGGAACAAAGAGGTGAAAGGAACGTGCCAAAACAGGCTCAAAGGAGGATCCAAACGGGCCGAGGCAGCTAAACTGAAGTTTCAAGGTTAGAACAGGTTCTGACTGTTGCTCAAGTACAAGAGTAAATCAAAACACTGGGTCAGGAAAAACTGAGCGAGGCAACACGGATGCTGGCAGCTCACAGACCAGAAGGCAGGGCCAGAATGATTTCCTGCCCAAAATATCTTCAGAACATCTTTACCTTGAGCCCTTGAGAGCAATGGAATCACTGAGGTTGGAAAAGTTCTCTAAGACAGAGTCCAACCATTCCCTCAGCACTGCCAAGTCACCACTAACCCATGTCTTCAAGTGCCACATCTACATGTTTTTTAAGTCCCTCCAGGGATGGGGACTCCACCACTGCCCTGGGCAGCCAGTTCCAGTGCTTGACCTTTTAGGTGAAGAAACTGCTCCTAATATCCAACCTAAACCTCCCCTGGCACAACTGAGGCCATTTCCTCTTTTTACTTGGACTGTGCGACGGGGCTGCCCTGACCTCTTCCACTAGGACAAACTAATTTTCCCAGCCCGTATCTCGATGCTGCACTCCCAGATCCCACACACCTGGGAAGGGGGGGAGCAGTCTCACTCCCTGCACTGGACCAGCCAACAACCACCTTGGGAGCTGACGTGCTCCCAGGGTGGGATGGCTCACACGGACACCCTGCTTGGAGACCGAGTCTGAGCAGGGTAGGAGCTGGGCTGATGGTGGGATGAGCACACGTGGCTGGTCCATCAACTAAAAACATCCTGTCTGGCAGAGCAGCTCACAGAGAATGGGCACAGCTTGCTCTGTTTTGAGTTTGGACACCTCCTTGCCAACCAGAGGGTGAGGGACACGGCAAATGGAGCAGCCTCAGCAGCAGGAAGGGAAGCTGGCTATAAAACACACTCGACAGCAGTAGCTGACCTTGCCCAGCACTGCTGACACCCCAAAGGCCATCGCTCTTGTCCTCCACCACCACTTCCACCTCCAAAGCTCGATGGCCTCCAGGCTGAGGGTGGGTGACTGCTCATCTCCTCACCGACTGAGTGATGGTCTGCAGAGCTGCGGAATGTGTCTACCAGGGACAAAATGCTTTGAACTTACAGGGGGGCCAGGAAATCTGCACCTGCTCCTCAGAGCTGGAGTAGAAGACTATGGGTGGACTCGATCCTCTTAAAGGTCTTTTCCAACCTAAATGATTCCACGATTCTATGCTGCCCTCGCTCGCAGTCCTGTTTGCTGCTGTATTTATGTACATGGCTTTGAGAAAACAACTCTGTTCACACCTGACCTTCCTGTGCAAGAACTCTGATTTTAAGCTACAGAATTAGTAAGATTTTGTAGCACTGGGACCCTGGAAAAGTGGGTGACTTCTGGAAGTGTTCTCTGATGGTTACGAGCGACACTAGAGGGCATGAGCAAGACAACAAATGCCCTCATCTGCCACCACTGAAAAGCTCAAGTGTTTATTACAGGGCCAACGAGCTTTTCTCAGTCTATCAGTAGAAGAGAAGGAAAGCAGACGTGAGGGGTGTCTCTGGCTGGCAGGATGAGTGCCAGGGTGCCAAGTCTCAGCACAGCCAACTGAGGAACAAGTTTCTGAAGTTAATTCCCAAGTGCAAAGCTAATCCACCCCTGGCAAGAACAGGACATTTATTTGCTTCACTGCTGTAGCCTCATTAAGACTTTTCCACATTTACAAGGCACGTTTTTCTAAGTTTGCATGGGAGGAAATGTGTTGCCCTACGTAAGGCAAACACAGGCTGAGGACACACTATGCCCTCCCTTCAGGTACTGTTGAAAATCTACACAGAGGAGAATGACCTGCAAGCTGCCCATCAACCCAACACAGACCAGGGTGGTCCTGTGGGTTATAAAAATGCAGTTATCCCGTTATCAAACTCAGCTGCACAATAGTGCAGGGGGAGGAAGAGTCAGGAAACCCACACTCCATTCATGGCAGTTGCTTTCTTGATGTGGTTTGTTCCACCTCAATTCCCTGATGACTGGGGGAGAACTCCACCATCTTCTTCATCTGCTCTCCCACCGGGGAGTCCATAACTGGGGCAAATGTTGGCAAATCCAGCAATTCATGTCACACACATGTGTGCTGACACACAGGTTAGCAGCTGCAGCTCTGCCTGCAGGGCAGGATCACAGAAACACAGAATGGTTTGGGTTGGAAGGGACCTTAGAGATCATCTAATTCCAACCCCCTGCCATAGGCAGGGCCACCTTCCACTATCCCAGGTTGCTCCAAGCCCCGTCCAACCTGGCTTTGGACACTGACAGGGATGGGGCAGCCACAGCTTCTCTGGGCAACCTGTGCCAGGGCCTCACCACCCTCACAGTGAGGAATTTCTTCCCAGTATCCCATCTAACCCTGCCCTCTGGCAGTTTGAGCCTGGTCTGGGGTGCATGGAAGGAAGAACCCTGATTTACTCCTTCTCTTCAGCTCTAGGACAAGATAGAGATTTTTCTCTTTCAGGACAAGGAGGTTGTATAGGTGAGCACTTCTCCTCCACTGCCCTGTTTGCTCTCCTTCTCTCTCTCCTTGTAGACAAACACCACCAGTTTTGTGGCACAGGTTCCCATGGGAAGGGTGCATGCCTGAGCACCCAGCATCCTTCCCATTTGTGCAGGAGCAGAAGGGTGGCTCCAGACTGGCAAACAGCTTTGCTGGTCCTCTCAGTTCCCTCATGGGGGAATCCAGGCACCACAGCGACACTGAAACACCAAAGAGTTTGCAACATCCCTCCTGTACAAACACAGTCCCAACACCTGGGATTCCTGCTCTGCAGGATATTTCCTAGCAAGGTCTCTCCCTGTATCTATCCAGCACTGCCCCGTCACTTTATGGTCCAAATGGGACCAGTGTATCTGCTCTCCCCCTTCTCAGCTTATCTAACAACAGACCCTTCTTTGCCTCTGAACAGATTCCCTTCCAAGAGGATGGAAAATACAGGGCCAAAGCTATGCTGTGCTTCCACTTGACAACCAAATCCTGCCATGCCATTGGATCATACTCAGGTGGAATCATTTACCTCAGGGGCAGGGAAGGAGCCGGGGCCCCCACGCAGGAAGCTGTTGGCACCTTTGAAAGTCAGCTGCTTTCCTGTGTCCTTTCAGAGTTCACAGGTCCTGTGTCCACTGCAAAGACGTTGTGCAATCCCGAAGTTTTGCAACCATCACCTGACCCGGCTGCAGAGTCGGGATTCCGGGTTTCACCCCATCCCACTGTGCCGGAGCAGCTCCGGTCTCCTGCCCACCTGCACTCCCAAGCCCAGCCAAGGCTGCCTTTGCTCCTGGCACACTAAAGCTTGGTTTAAAGTGGCAGCTCAAGCTCTGCAGGGCAGGCTGAGAAAGCAGTGATGGAGATGTAGTGGATGGGAAGGAGCACATGATCACAGAATCCGAGAATGTTTGGGCTGGAAGGGACCTTAAAGCTCATCTTGTTCCACCCCCTGCCATGGGCAGGGACACCTTCTATTAGACCAGGTTGCTCCAAGCCCCGTCCAACCTGGCCTTGAACACTTCCAGAGATGGGGCAGCCACAACTTCCCTGGGCAAACTTCCATCTTTTTGGGTGAGTCCATATCCTCAGATTGCTCCAGACCCAGAATCATCACTTAGGATGCTGGTCCCACTCTGGGATCACCACTACTGTGGTAAATCCAATGTGACTCCCTCAGAGCACTCCAGACTTGCCCTGTAAATGCTGGAGAGCTCCAGCAACATCTCCTTAAGCCTTGGCCAATCCCTGTCAGAGCTGGAGATGAACCATTCCCAAACTAAATCCCAAAGCCTGGGTCTAGGTCGAGTCAAAGTCGAGGACAGCACAAAGCAAACTGTCACATGACCTTCCCCACCTATATTTAAGCCCTGTACCAGGACAGTGTTACACCTAATTATGCCACAACACCAGAAGGAAGGATCTCGGGCAAGATCACCACATTATTCCTCTGGGAAAGTCTTTTCCACATTTTGGCACCAAGAGCAGGCAGTGCCTTTGCAGGGACAGGTCTGGGAAGGCTGTGCCCTGCAGGGTGTTGCTGGATTAAGCCCCCGCCCAGACAAACACCTTCAAGCAAGAGGGAGAATTTAAAACTCATAACAACAGTAAAACCTAAACAAACAGTAAGGATTTGAGGGCTTTGCTTTGGAATAAAAGATTAATAGATGTATTGATTGAGTCGAGGGGCTGGGACAAAGGCTGAGAGCCGTGTTTATTTTTTAGCATCTATTTGTGGACTTGCCGTGCTCCTGTCCGAGCAAATATTGCGTTAAGGAAGTTTATGAACTCGCATGTGAAGTGTGGTTGGGTCACCTCCAGCTCAGCCCAAGGGTTACCTGAACATGGTGCCACCAAAATACATCTGCAGGAGTTACAACAGCTTTACAAGTAGGATTAAACCACAGCTAGCAGGGGATACTGAGGCCAAGGAAGCGGCAGAGGTGGAGGAGGGATGTGCTCTTCAGGCAAAAATGTAGGGCCAGGCAAAGTGTAGGGCCACTGGCAGATCCACAGGTGCTCCTGTCCCAGTGCTGCTGCACACACCTAATTTTGGGAGAATTTAGGAACAACCAGAGCAGTGCAGCAGCTCAGGCACTGCTGAGTAATTCGGCCTTGTGCCAAAACTTGGAGACCCTGCTGGGCAAGAGGTGGGTCACTGCTTCTGCTGAGAGTTAAGTCTGAGCACAGAGAGGCTCAGAAAAACTCCAGGGGGTTTTTGGAAAGAGTCCTTCAAGACCTAACGCATCTTGCAGAGCTCCAGCCACTCTCAGTGATTAACCTGCTACACCCACCAGACCTCCCTGCTTTCAGATCCTGACGTGAGGAACCAGATCCCATCTGAAGGCATCTCTTCCCACTGCCTCCCTGGTGTGCAAAGCCTCCAAAATGCCAGGCATGCAAAAAACACCTGGAAACTCCCCCCAAAAAATAATCCTTGGAGAGGTTGAACAGACCAGCTGCAAACACAGTCATGGTGCTTTTCACCCTGCATCCTCGTTAAGCCTTTCCCACGTGGCTCGTTCTCCCTGACACAGCTCCGCAGTGCGAGGACTCTGCTCTTGGGGCAGCTGAACATCACCCAATCCCACAGCAGCAGGAGACAGGGGTGGGATGGGCAGGATGTTCTGAGTCCACGGAGAAGCTGAGACCCCTCTGCTAAATCCCCACATGCCTGCAAGGATGGACACCAGAGAGGCAGGGACCAGGGTGCTACAGCAGTAAAGCCAGAGCTGCGTTTCGTGTCGCTGTTGATTTGAAACACCACTTTAAAAAAAAGCAACTATCACAGGAGAGGGAAAAACCCAGAAGCCTTAAGTGACCATTTTAAAGCTTTCAGCTCTTTAATTGTGGTTTTCCACACGCTGATGGAGAAACCAGCGCCCTCGCCACAAGAAGCCTCTTCCCGAAGTGCTCTCTACATCCCTGATATCCAGGGAGATGCTGATAGAGCATCTTGGAGAGAGACCTTCTGAACATCCCAAAGGGAAGGAGGATGTCCCAGCCCTGAAGGTGAGGTGGTGGCAGTCACCCAAGTGAGAGTGAGGAAGGTGTGACAGCTCTCCAGAGGGAGCGGTGGTCAGTGGAGCTCCTGAATCCTGCTGAGAGGATGCTTTGCTCCTCCTCTCCCAAGGATGGCTCTTTAAAAAACAGTTAGGGCTGTGCTACATCCTCACACAAAACCAGTGATAAATCTCCAGTCATGGTGCTCTGCAGCGTGTCGGAGTGTCTGAGCCTTGGGCTGGGCTCTGCACCATCCATCAAAGCCTGCCAAGGTCTCCATGGGGGAAGAGCTACCCAACTCTTCTGGAAAACACTGAGAATCATCCACCTAAACCCCTCAATCACCACCAGCTTCACACCTCTTTGTGCTGCAGATCCAAGTGAATGCTTTCACATACCCTGAAGATGGCAGATTCCAGCCCTGCTTCCAAAAATTATGCCTGCACTCGTGGTCCCAATCCCATTTCCTCCCAGTTGAGTCCCCATTGCACTTTTGGACTTGCCTCCAGTCCCCCAACTCGCTTTTGGACATGAAGCATCAGCTCTCCGCTTGCTTTAGGAACTCTTGAAACGTGAACTGCAAATCTACACAGAGCTACATGAAATATAAGGGGCTCCCTTCAATAACACACATTTTTTGCTCTTACAGCTTGGCTGTTTTTCCCTCCTCTCCATCTCCTGAGCCTTTAAAATCCCACAGGACTAGAGAGAGGAAAAAAAAAAACCAAACAACAAGGCAAGCAGGAAATAAAAAAGCAGGTGAGGAAACGGAAAAAAGAAAAAAAAAAGAGGAGTTCTTTCTATGGCCCAGATGAATTTAGCCCCCCAGCTGACCACGGCAAAGCAGCAATTCCTACTGGGATGGTGGTGGGGTGGGGGGAGGTGGGTACTCACTGGTGCTTGTGCTAGTGCCGATGGTGTTGATGGTGGTGGGGACGGAGGAGGAGGAGTAGAGGGGCAGGTGGCCGTTCTCGCACGCCAGGTTTTTGTCCTGCCAGCTGGAAGCGCTGACGCTTATCCCCGAGTCCCGAGAGTTCTGCCACCCGTTGAGTTTGTCGTCGGAGTTCTGTCTTTGGTGATAGTAGTGAGCCTGCCCGTAGTCCACCGAGTCCGAGCGGCCCCGGCCCTGCCCGCCGAAGCCCCCCGACGTGCGGTCCTCCAGGTGGTTGAGCCACATGGCCAGGGCGCTCCTGTCCTCCAGGGAGGTGGCGGGGTGGATCAGGGCGTAGGACAGCAGCTGCCTGCTCTCCTCGATATGCTGGTTGTGCTCGATCGAGTGCGCCAGGATTTTGGGCAGGAGTTTCATGTACTCCACCTTCGCCTCGATGTTGCCGGGCTTCAGTAAAGGCAGGTGGGTTAGCAAGAGGGAAATCACTTTATCCTTGGATTCCTGTTGCCACTGGTTGATGATTCCTGTTGGAGGAATGAGGGGGGAGAAAAAAAAAAAGGAGATAATTGAGAGATTGGCAAACAGAGCTAATTAAGATATAAACAGAGCGTGGCAGGGTAAATCCAACATGGGATTTCTGCATCCAAGGGGATGTCTGTGTGTGTGATGCTCACATCCCAGGCAGGGGGGTTACCACGCTCCAAAAACCACGGTCAGGGCAAAGTGTGCACCACTGGATGCCAGAAGTTACCAGATGCTCTTGAAAATCACTAAAAATGCCAAACTACACGCAGCTCTACGGCCACACAACTCCACTGCTGCTATCCTAATCACAGTCATGATTTGGCCCAATTTTTTCCATATCGTTGCAGGTTACAGAAAACACTAAACAAAATCACTTGGTGGATAAAGCCAACCTTTTAGAAGTACTCACTGGAAAATGGAAAAGGTCAAGATTCAAACAAGATAACACAGGTTAGAGCCACGGAGGGAGAAGGAAAGAAGCATCCCAGCAGGAAAGCAATCACCCAACCACGGTGCTGGTCCATCCACCAGCCCCAAAGGTACGGAGGGAAGGGCTCAGCTGAAGCAGCCTCAGAGCTCTTGTTCCTCTCTTAGCTCACAGTAGATAGAAGAGGTCTTAGAAGACCAGACAAAAAAAAGCAAACATAGGACTTAACTCTAAAAAATATGCAGAAGGGAAAGTCAGGGAATTACAAACTGGTCACTTAACTCGAACTCCTGGGAAACTGATGGAACAAATAATGAAACAACCTATTTGTAAGCACTTAGAAGATAACAAGATGATAAGTGACTGCCGACACCGATTTGTCAGGAACAATTTAATTTCCTTCTGCGACAGAGCAACCGGCCTGTGAATGGCTGGGGGAACAGGCTGAGCTGTACATCTTGATATTCATTAGGTGCTGCCACACACGGCTCCCTCAGCAGCACAGCAGACAGAAACTGCTCTAATGTGGGCACACAACTCATCCCAAAGCCACAGGGAGGGAGCCGGTGGTGGTGATTCACTGTCAGACCGGGAGGATGTGCCGAGCAAGGAGACCTGTGCCGGCCCTGACACCGCCCAGCACGTCACCAGTGATGTGGGTGATGTGATAAACGTGCTCAAGGTGCAGGTGCCACGGCAGGAGAAAGGAAAACACTCCAGAAAACTGGATTTGAAGTCAGCGCTGAGGACTTCAGGGAATGGAATGAAACTGTGTCTGAGGACGTTTAATTTGGATATTAGGAAAAAGTTCTTCCCCCAGAGGGTGGTGGGGCACTGAACAGGCTCCCCAGGGCAGTGGTCACAGCACCAAGGCTGCCAGAGCTCAAGGAGATTTTGGACAATGCTCTCAGGGACAGGGTAGGATTGTTGGGATGCCCTGTGCAGGGCCAGGAGTTGGTCTGGATGATCCTGGTGGGTCCCTTCCAACTCAGGATATTCTATGGTTCTGTGAGACTTGGAGAAGAGTTGGGGAAAAAAAATTCTGCATTAAGGAGGTAAAAGCACCTGAGTGCAGGTGGGAACAAATCACTCTGCAGCACCAGGTGGGGAAGAGCCTGGGTCAGGAAGCACCACAGGCTGAACATCATTCAGAACTGCACCAGCCAGCCTGTCATTCAGCTGAGAGGTGAAGACTGGCATGGACAAGCTGCTCTCCAACGGCTCATGATGCCCAGGGCAGTGGTTGGAGTCCCCATCCCTGGAGGGATTTAAAACCTGTGTGGATGTGGCACTTAGGGACATGGGTTAGTGGTGGCCTTGGCAGTGCTGGGAGAATGGCTGGACTTGATGATCTTAGAGGGCTTTTCCAACCTAACTGATTCTGTGAGCTGAACTGCAGCAAAGGCACATGAAGCTGGACATGGGATAGGATGACCTATGACACTGTGAAATCTCCATCACCAGAGGTTTTTCTGAAGAGCTTATACAAACCCCAACCAAGGATAGCTCAGGATCTACCCAGACCACCTGACTGACACTGCCCAGCCCCAGGACAGTCTCTCCTCCAGCGCTGACCAAACCCCTCCAACCTTTCAGCCCCTGCAGCAGGCTGTGCCCAAGGATACCACAACTGAACCATCTCCTTCTGCTTGCTTTAAACCCACTGCCCAAAACTGCACCAAGTGACATACTGAGCGCTCATGTTAATAAAAAAAACCCCCAAACTTTACGTTCTCCCTCCCTGCCTGCTGTCTCCTCTCCATTCTGTACAGGAAGCTGCTCTGAATCACTGATTGTCCCTATATACTTCATGTGTTTTTGAGACAGGGTACTTGAACCCACAGCAGTGAAAAGCAGATCTGGATGTGCACCTGTAGTGCACATCACAGAACAGAATCATAGAATATCCCAAGTTGGAGGGGACCCATAAGGATCACTGAGTCCAGCTCCTGGCCCTGCACAGGATATTCCCAAGGATCAATCCCACCATGTACCTGAGAGTCTTGTCCAAACACTCCTCAAGCTCTGGCAGGTTTGGTGCCGTGACCACTTCCCTGGGTTCACGGTTGCTCTTGGGAAGACCCAGGAGTTTAACTTGATGATCCTTGTCCAACTCCTAGCTGAGGATATTCCATGATTCTGTGATTCCATATGACCCATGCTGCTGGCCAGCAGCTGACCCACCCCTCCCACCACCCCAGCACCCCCTGACCCAGAAGAGGGCTCTTACAGTAGGGCCTTTTCCCAGTTAGGACCAAACCCTGCACATCAGTTCCCGGGCACAACGGCGGTGGTGAGCAGCACTCGCCCTTCCAGCTTCGCCTTCCCAGTTCCAAGGTGTGCAACCATTTTAACAGGAAGCCACTAGATGGCTTGCTGGAAACGCCAGCAGCTCTCACTGGAACTTTCTGCAGTGGTATTTACTTCTCCACAGACCTACCCCTCCTCCAGAGCCGCTTCCCGAGCCAGCCGTGCCCGGGATGTCTCGTGCCGAAAGGAGCACGGGACACGACGTGGCACAGCTCTGGTGGGGAAGGAACTGCTTTGCTGCAGCAGAGGTGACTTTTTGGTACTTTGAGTGTGCTCCCGTGCCCGTGGGAATGCTGTGAGGTTGTTTTGGTGCTAAAATATGGGATTTGGGAAAGCAAAGCTCAGCCTAAGAGAAGCTGTAAAAGGTACACAAGCACAGTGGGACTCAAGGTCCACCAGAGCACCTCCATATTTTCCATATGCAGATGTCAGTGCTACAGGCAAAGCTTCCTGTTGGGATTAATCTGATTTATCTGTCCTCTCTCTCTTGGTCAGTGGGTAGGTTGAAAATGTGTCCTATTTTCTCCCATCCTCCTGCAGAGAGGGATGTCACCCATCCCCTCATCACCCCGGTGGGGTGGTTTGGCAGTGCTTCCAGGCTGGTACAGCCAAACCCAACCCTGGCACCAGCTGGGATTCTGCAACAGCTGGGATACACTGAGAAATCAAAGATCATTAAAAACAGGCCTGCAATGCCCTGCTCAAAGAAGTCAGTGCCACTTGTACATAGGAGGCAAACGCGCACACAGAGGAAGCAGAGCCTGGTGTGAACTGGGTGCCGGAGAGGAGGAGGAGGAGGAGGAGGAGAAGGAGGAGGAGGAGGAGGAGGAGGAGGAGGAGGATGGGGGAGGCAGGTGGCCATGGCTGGACTCCTTTTCCTTGCACGAGGGAGAGCTGAGTGTGAAGGTCCCCACTGGAGAAACACAGGATGGTGCCAGAGCTGCTTCCTTGGAACCTTGTCTCAGACCTCCAAGAGATTTGGGGGTTTAAACCACAACCCCAAAAGATGGAGCACTGACCCAAAAGCCTGTGGCTGGTAAGGGACCGAGTGCTCTTCCCTGCCCCAGCCTGGGCAGGAGCTGCTCCCCCTCTCAGCCAGCAGCAGGATGTGCACAATTAAACAAAAATGGAAAATAATTAGATCCGAAAGAGGCTTGGCTCTCTCTGAGATGGGGCGGAAGGTCAGGCTTAATCCTATCTGCCAGAAAACAGAGGCATCTGGAGAGGGCGGCACAGGAGGGAGAAAGCTGGAGCTGCCTGTGGGCAGGGGGAGAGGGGCTGAACACAGGAGACCCTGTTTTGGCTCCCTACCTGCTCCCCTGCACTCTGGGCCATCTGGGACATCTCACCCTTTACTGCCAGAACAAGCGCTCCGGGTCAGCCGCGATTAGGATGTGCCCTGGTTTTGGGGTCCCACATCCCAGGGTTTGACATGATACCTGTGGTGGGTCACACTAATCACATTAGGGCCTCATTAGTTCCCCTGGGTGCTGCTTCAGGAATGCCTGGTGCTTCCCCATCACAAGGATTTTGATGTTTTATGGAATGTCACAACTACTGGTATTTGCAACAGGCAACTCTGAGCACAGAGAGAGCCCCAAAGCCAGGAACTCCCCCCTGCTGCCTTTAAACTCCTCAAAATCCCTGTCCTGCCTGTTGTTGTCATTGCCCTGACATGAGCTAAAATAACAACTGACCATGAGCACTGCAAGGAGCCAGCTCCCATGCCAGCCCTGTACTGGGAAGGGATGGGAGTTGCTGGTGCCCCCAGAGCAAAAAATCCCAATTTTCATTATTGGACATTTTCTTGGGTGAGAAGCTGAATGAGGGTGGGAATTGAAACTACCTTCTACTGTAGGATTACTTAATGACCAGGATTTTGCTGCTAGACAGCCCAGCTGATGTGTGTGCAGAGTGCCTGTGGATAAATCCAGCTCCAAATATAGCCGGGTCCTGCTTCCAAGGCTGAAACCTGTGCTTGTGCTATGAATAGGACCAACACTATCCCCAAAACTGGGGCTTCCTGACTGGGGAAAGAGGTGATGTTTGCCAATTTATTAAGCTCTCATGGGATTTCTCTGTCACAAATCTGCTTAATCTCTGCTGGATCCCTGCAAACTGTTAAGTGCCTCCACATCCAGTGGCATTGGATCCACCTCCAACACTGCACCACATGGGGGACATTCCTGCCTTTACTCTGGAGCTGCTTCCTGAGGGATGACAGGGTTATTCCAACCACCAGCGAGGCACTTGGAGCTCCTGAAGCCATTGATGGTGCACCAGGAACACTTGCAGTTTTCCAAAGGTAAAATCAGTCAGGATGGACAAAGGCAGGGATACACACGCTCCCTGCAAAAACCAGCACGGACAGTATTTTGGTGCCTGCATTCAGAAACTCAGAAGTACCAAACTGCATGGTTTTTAACTTCTATTTTAGAGTTCTGCAAACAGACCTCTGGTCCCCACCTGGAAAACACCAACCCTGCCTGTGGGGATGGCCAAGAGCAGCTGTCACAGCACAGGCACAGGAACATAGGGGTGTTCCCCTGGAGAACAGAAGGCTCCAGGGAGACCTTAGAGTCCCTTCTTGTGTCTAAAGGGAGTCCAAGAGAGCTGGAAAGGAACTTTGGAATAGGGCCTGGAGGGACAGGACAAGGGGGAATGGATTCACACTGCCAGAGGGCAGGGCTAGATGGGATATTGGGAAAGAATTCTTGGCTGTGAGAGTGGTGAGGCCCTGGCACAGGTTGCCCAGGGAAGCTGTGGCTGCCCCTGGATCCCTGGAAGTGTTCCAGGCCAGGTTGGATGGGGCTTGGAGCAACCTGGGCTAGCAGAAGGTGTCCCTGCCCATGGTAGGGGGTTGGAAGGAGATGAGTTTTAATGTCTCTTCCAACCCAAACCATCCCAGGATTCCATGATTATGCTGACTGGGGTTTTGACAAAGCAGGCAAGATGAATGACGTGTAGTTTATGAGCTCATAATCAACAGTCATTTTCCAAGTGACAAAGAGGACATTCACACAGCAGGCTTGGTATCATTGCTCCTTAATGGTAAGTCAGTGCATTTAAGGGCTCCATTTGTCAGCAAATTGTTCCTAAATTACTGGTTTATTATGGCCTTGTTTTCAGTTTAACAAAGTTTTCCATAACAAGTTCTCAAAAGCCTATTCAGATAATTTGTCCAAGCAAGTAATGACTAAGAGATAGAGTCACAGAACCATTAAGGTTGGAAAAGACCTCCCAGTTCACTGAGTCCAACCATTAATCAGATGCTCAGATCTGAAGGGCACACTCCAAGCACCTTCCCAGCAGGGCTGAAAGCAACAGCACTCTCAGATGTATTCATGGAGAAAAACTAGGAGTTTGGACTAAAAATTTAGGCTGAGATCCCTGATCTTGCCAAGTGACAAACTGCAGCATTAGGGATTGGAGGAACTGGGTGCTCCTGGATGGCAACCAGGGGATGGACGGCACCGAGGTTCTTGTGTCTTGGATGGCCAACAGCAAACCAGAAATCCAACTGGTGCTTAGGCAGCTTGAACCTGCTTCAAGTGAGCCTGAAATCGGTGGCCCCAGAGCAAGTGATGGCTATTTCTGGGTCTGCAGGAAGGTTTTACAAGAGGCTTCCTCAGCAACCAGAAGAGGCTCCCATTGTTCGCTGTTTCCTGGATTATCAGTGCAGCACCAGCTCCGGGCGATGGGCAGAGCCACGTGGAGGCACCCCCTTCTTTTGTCAGAGGCAGAAAAACCAGCACTTGGACTCCTCCTGCTGTGTAAAGACCCAGCAGCACACCACTACCCACCAGCTTCTCCACATATCCACGGGAGATGCTGCACTTCCACCAAAATCACCCAAATCTGCGGTGACCGAGGCCATCGCCCATCAGCCCCAGGATCTCACACCTATTCCAGCTGCCTGGGTGCCTCCACCAGGGCAAAAGGGGTCAGGAAACCTGACCCTGCACAGGAACACAGCCCAGCAACCTCTGCTTGGCCTCAACATCATCTCCCAGCAAACAGCCACCAAGAGACAAAACTCAACCCTACGTCTACCAGCCACTTGTTCCAGTGGCTCCCAAGCACTTGCCTTCATTTCCAGTTGGATTTATCCGTTTTAAGATTGAATTTATCTGGCTTCAGATTCTGAACTAGATGGTCTTTAAGGTCCCTTCCAACCCAAACCTTTCAGTGATATCATGAGTGGGGTGGAGAGACCACACCCCACCTCACGCGGGTGGTTTGCAGCAAAGTTAAAGCAAAAGAGCCAAAAATGAAAAGACTTCACCCACAAATCTGAATTTGCACCGAGTGTATCGACCAAGGGCAGGTTGCTGCCAGTCCCAGCCTTCCCACAACTGGATTTACTGGTCTGTGACATGGTCCAGATCCCCACAGTCCATCACACAAATCCTCCCTCCAGCAGTGCTGTGGATGTGAACCTCTGCCCTGGCTCCTGCTGCAGCAGCTCGACTGAAGGTGAACCACAGAGTGTTTCCAGCCAAAGGGATTTAAATTCCTATTTGCAGTAATTAGCACCTGCACAGCAGCCCAGTCACAAATACTTTGTTTGGGCTAATTTACATCATTCTCTTCGTAAATCAGCCTCACTCAAAAGGCCAGCATTAAGGGAAACAAAGGGAGAACCGTGTTGGAAACTCTCTGTACCCCATCCAGAGCACATCAATACCCTTGCTATTAAACCTGGCAGCCTCCTCTCTCCACCAGAGGCCAAACTATCAGAATTCCAGCACGTGCCTCCTCGTTATTGCTACTGAGGCTAATTAAAAGGAAAAAAATGTCAGTGATAAAGGCTATTGCAGACCTGCCAATTGCACAAGGCAGAGAGACAAGCTGACGTGGAAATGCTGGTCAACCTGCATCCTGCTCCTCCTGCCACCAAGACGGACACAAAATCATGGATAACACAGGGAAGGAGGCACCAGTGACGGTTCCAAGCACCTCTATTGTCCCTGAGGCTGCAGGGTGGTGTGTAACCCCCACCAACTTCCCCCTGCTACGTCCAACAGGTCTGAGTTTATAATTTAAGCCTGTGCTAGCACTGACCTCAGCACAGGGCGGGGGGACCTAATCCCACACGTCTGAAGGCAACGGGAGCTGTGCCAAACACCATCCTGCCCGCTGGATCCGGCACCCCTGGCTGCCTGGCACCTCCTGTGACTCCACGCTGCAGCAGCCAGGAGAGGCCTGCTCTGCATTGTGGGAAGAGCTTCCTCACAAGTCCCAACGTGGGATAACGTGGGATTTTGCAGAGGAAAAGCCAGGAAAACCTTGCAGTTGTCAAGGTTTCTGGCCTTTTGCTGTCACTCCCTCCCATGCAGGTCTAACAGTCCGACCTGTGGAGAAATTTGGGAAGCAGTGGAGAAGTTCTTTCCCTGCAACACGTCTGGGAGCTTGTTGAGGAGCTGGGAACAACCAGAAGACCTGCAAACAAGCCCTGCACACCAGGAGGGCTCAGAGACTGAGACTGGTGGGAATCAGGGCTCTGTACTCCTCCTGGAGCACCCCCCCCCAACAGCTGTGAACCTCCAGGTCCAAGGTGCTCAGTGCTATTCCAGCTTCCTCAGGAGATAAGGATATAAAAAGGCAAGCATTCCCCTTTCCCTGTCCGGTCGCTTCCTGCTCAGATTTAAGCGCAGATGACCTCTCTGAAGGACAGATGGACTTTTTTTGTCCATCACACCCATGAGGGGAGGACAGACAGACACCAACCTGTGCCTTGCAACACACAAGGCATGTGCCCCATCTCCCCTCTCCAGCGCTCACATCCCAACTTGCATCCTGCCTCCGTCACGGTGCCGAGGAGCACCAGCACTCGATGGAAAACTTGCCAGTGGTGCTCTTCAGCCTCTGGGTTCACATGGTGCTGGCTCTCCTCCGTGTTCCCAGCAGACACATCACACTCTAAAGAGGCTAAAAATACATCAAGTACTTTCCTAATGTTTCTTTTCCACCCAAGTGGCTGCTGCAGGGAAGCTCCGAGCAGGAGGGGAGGTGAACTGAGTGGGTAGAGGGAAGAGAGGCCAGGAAAATGGAGCAATAGGCACAGCATGTCCAGCAAAATGAGGTGGCTGGGGAAGTCCCTGCTGCAGACAACACTGGTTCCTTGGATAAACAAAGGCAGGAGCCACAGCCATGAAAAGTGAAACATTTCTGCCTATAGAGCAGGATTTAAGGCCAGGTTGGACGGGGCTTGGAGCAACCTGGTCTATGGAAGGCGTCCCTGTCCATGGCAAGGGGTTGGAATGAGGTCATTTTTAAGATCCCTTCCAACCCAGACCATTCTGTGATTCTATGATTCAGCCCTGACAGGAGCACAGACTAATTCAGGAAGGAGCATCTTCTCCACCTTTAATAACCAAGATTAAGAAGCTCCAGGTAAATTAACTACAGTGTCCCTTCAATTTGTTAAATGTTGAGAATCTAATCACCAAAACCAATTCTGTCCCA
Source organism: Pseudopipra pipra (assembly GCF_036250125.1). Taxonomy (NCBI): domain Eukaryota; kingdom Metazoa; phylum Chordata; class Aves; order Passeriformes; family Pipridae; genus Pseudopipra; species Pseudopipra pipra. The sequence goes on from NC_087554.1 coordinate 62,302,917, forward strand.
AAGACACAACCTTTTTGCAACTGCCCCCAGCATCCCCCTGTGTGCAACGGGCAAGTCCTTTCACTACCCATTGCCAAGGTATTTTGAAGGCACTTCAAAATACAGAAGAACAGCAATTGCACAGAATCCCAGAACGGTTTGGGTTGGAAGGGACATTAAAGACTATCTCATTCCACCCTGTGCTGTAGGAAGGGACACCTTCCACTAGCCCAGGTTGCTCCAAGCCCCGTCCAACCTGGCCTGGAACTCTTCCAGGGATGGGGCAGCCACAGCTTCCCTGTGTAACTCTTTCCACCATTTCTTACAACTCCAAAGCCAGGTTAAGGAGATGCAACCATATGGCAAGCAACTTCTGGGGGAAAAAAACCCCAAACAAACCCCTTCCCCCAAAAAAACTCTTGTGGGGGATAAGACATTGGCCCTACTTGAATTGTTGCCCTTTTAAAGCCAGTTCTCCTCGGGCAGCAAGTTCAGCTGTTTCTCACTGGCAGTTCCCCTCTCCACCAAGCTCTCCAAAGCAACAGCATCCCCATCAAGTGTTAGCAGGAACTGGGAACTTGGGCACTGAACTGAGGCTCAAAGACAACCCCCAAAGAGATCATGGGATCATTTAGGTTGGAAAAGACCTCCAAGATCATCAAGTCCAACCTGTGACCAATCTCCACCTTGTCACCCAGCCCAGAGCACTGAGTGCCACGTCCAGTTGCTCCTTGGACACCTCCAGGGATGGGGACTCCACCGCTGCCCTGGGCAGCCCCTTCCAACGCTTAAAGTCCCATGAAAAAATGCTTTCTGAGAAGAGATTCTGGGATCTTCTCATCTCATCACCCCAAACAGGCTGATGAAACCTCACTGGCAGACAGAGCAGGGCAGGGAGCTCAGCGCTCTCCATCCAATTTGCAAACTCACAGTGAGAGCAGATACCCATTATTTTGGCCAGGCACAGAACAAACGGGGAGATCCTTCACCAAAACATCCCTTAATTCCCGCTGAGAGCCACAAGGACAGAAGAGCCCAGTTCCACTGCGAGCAGAAATAAGTAAGATTTTCATATTTTTGCCGCTATTTTCCCCCTCTGCCTCCCCGAGCTTGCCAGAGCTCCAGTCATTAGGAGGCTGTTTGTACAAACCCAGATGTATTTTTAGCACCAGAGAATTGCATGGCACAATCATTAAGGAGCTTCTGCAGACAGCAACAAGAGCAGGGATTTTTCCTTCTCTAAATTGGCTCCAGCCACCACGGTTTTCAGCCCAAAGCAGACTTTCAGGAAATTCAGAAGGAGCGGGGAGTCTTTTTCCATGACATATTTAATACCGAGCTGAAGAACACTCGATTTTCACACCGTGCATCCGATGGGAGGTTTTATGGATTTGTTTTCCAGGCTGTACTGTTGCACACTTTTGCTATGGATCATAATACCGTGTATTATCACAACACTCCCTAGCAACAGGACTTTAATTTAGTGCAGAGATTTCCAGTGCTGAGAGCATTTCACTGACTCAGAGCAAAGATGACACGCTGGGAAACCTTATCAAAAGCCCCACGGGTGCCAAGGGAACCTACACTGCATGAATGATGGTATTCCATCTCCACAACGCAGTGTGGCCAGCACTGGCACAGAGAACACCTTGGGAAGGAGGAATTTGCTGCACTGATTTCACAAGCCACAGTCCAGCCAGCGTGGAGTGATGTCTACATTGATGAGAGTGGTGAAGGAGAGTGAAAATCCAACAAGTTCTGTCTGACTGCTCAGCGCTCGGTCGTAAAAATGTGGGAAATGGTTCAGTGTCAGAAATAAGAGCTCAGAGTCATGTGGGGCATGAGCAAGGATGGGATCCCACCTCCTGCTTTCCACCCAAAGGCCAGGAGGAGGACAGACATTTGGCAGACAACCTCCCGTGAGAGCTGTCCTGAAGAGTGAATCCAACCTGACCCCAGACAAGGGCACACAGCGGTGGTTTCCCTTTACTTGCTGGAGCCCACAGACTCCTGGGCATCACAGGCATCCTGCTCCCAAGCCAGAGAAGGGGAGGATGGACTTTGGGAAGAGCAGGAAATAGTGCCGGGGTCCCACCTGACCCGAAAGCTGCAAAACCCCCGTCGGTGCTGTGGACACCCTGAGGTGAGGTGATCCTCCCTCTCTGCCCACTGGGGCAGGAGAGCAGGAGAAAGCAGGAGCACCATCCATGGGTGGGTGGAGGAAGGATATTGTGGCAGAAACGACTCCAAACCCCCGTCCCTCTTGGACAGCGGAGCGGAGGGGAATCCATCAGCCCTCGTGCATGCAACGAGGAGACAGAAATATCAGAGCAGCCGTGCCAGGTCTGAGGGACAAAGATATCCCGACGAGATCCTGGGTCAAGTGGCTTTTGTTGGCTGCTGTGCAAAGCCAGCGGAGCTCAGCTGGCCTGTAGGGGCAGCCAGGCCCACAGCAATGGGATGGGCCAGCAAGGATTAAACCCACAATTAAACAGGAGCATGAACATTCCTTCCAGGAGTCCCAGCACCCCCAGGAGCCCACGGGCTCAGCCTTAGCAAAACTCTGCTGGTTTTGCTGCATCTGGGACCTGGGGAACAGGTGGGAAACGAGTTCACTGCCTGCTTTCACTTACACTGGGGTTATGTAGCTCACATGCCTCGGCATGCTCTTGAATCCAGACCTTCAGTGGAATTTCCTAGGATGCAGGAAGCCAAAGGAATAAACCACGCAATTTCTGTATCTCTTCTTTGAGCCTAATCCATAAAAACAACCCAATCTTTCAGCGAGGAGACTACAGGCACTACCACAAGCAGGGAGGAAATACTCCTCTGACTTCTTGATTTCAATTGCAAAAAGCCTTTTAGCAAAAGCTCAATTGAAATGCAGATAAGTTTCTTCAAAGGCTAAAAAAACCCCCATATATATATAAAAAATTATCTGAATGTCATAACGGTGTTGCCTAAAATGGATAAAGGATTTAGAAGGGGGGAAAATAATACTAAAAATAAGTTATGAAGGGTATGTAAGGTATTGATATACAGCACATGGTTTAAACTGTTAATCATTGAACAGATTCCAGTATAAAAATAAAGAGACTGAAGCTGCACATAATGGAGGAGTTGCTCTATTTATAAACTTCTCTGTGCAAAGGGCAGCGAGGGCTGGGATGAGCCGGCAGAGGAGGAAGAGGGACGCTGCTACGGAGCCCACATTTGAGGGAAAATACAACAGGGGTCTTGTATTATTATTATTTTTTTTAAGCATTGTCAACAAAATCAAACCGAGCTGTCCGGGAGCCCGTGTGCCCCAGCCATGTGAGCAGCATTTCCAGCCCTGGCATGTGACAGCTCTCCCAATTTAGCCAGTAACTGACTCCCTCTGACCTGTAATAACACCGCTCCCAAATTAGAGCCCTCAATTTGAGTTGGCTCCGGTCCTTCCCTCCCAGCGACATAAAGCATCCTTTTTCCCCGCGCTCTCTCCCCGAACATTCCTAATCCCGTCCTCTCCCACTGCCAACTCAAACTCCCATTTCAGCCTTTTCCTATTTTTTTTTGGGGGGGGGGGAGGGAGGGACGAAGGGGGTGCAGGCAGCAAAAAGGGCAGGGAAAGAAAAAAAAGCCCGGTGGAAAAACACCAAGAGACAAAAAAACAACAACAAAATCAGACAAAAATTCCAAGTTGGTGACATTCAGCTGGAAAAGCTCAGTGACTCACATGCAAATAAAATCTGCCCAAACTCACTGCTGCATGACGCAGGCCACTGGCTTCGGCATGAGAAAGGGCCGGGATGAAATCATCCACAATTAAATGGGAGCTTGGAAGGCTGCAAAAAGCGGCCGCATCAGCGCGGCTCCCCCCCGGCTTAATAGGGAACACAAAGGAAGGAAGTTCAGCGGAGTGAGAACATCCCCCTTTTCCCCTCCTTTCCACCGACACCTCTCACCATCAGTCATTCCCGAACGCCGGGGCGGCTCCTCCGGCATCACACGTCGGCGCTCGGCTCCGGCAGAGCCGCTCGCTGCCAGCTTTTAATGGGCTTTCCTGGAATACTCACTCAAAAGTAAAATAAAATTAATCGTGGCTATGCAGCGAGGTAAACTCCCCCTCACCCCAGCCAGAGGCTCCTTCCAGAGGTTTCTGTCCTGCTCTTTGCAGAATGGGCCTGAGATACTGGAGAATTAACATTCTGGACCGAATCCAGTCCCTCCTCAACTCCCCCACACACAGATTTAAATCTCAGTTCTCAGGTTTTCTCTCTCATTGCAGCAGTGCTTTAAACCTTAGGAGTTCTGAAGCCACGTCATAGAAATGCACTTGGAGTGATCTGTAGCTCAGGGGTGAGGCAGGGAATGGGGTGCCAGGGGTTCCCCTTATCCCACCACCAGCACCAAGCCTGCATCCTACCCCTTCAACACAGCCCTTCCACGGGGCTGTGCCATGAACCAGGTCACTGGCCTCCTCCAGGATAAAAACAGTATCATGAGGGGGAAGAACAAACTCAAAAAGGTCATTTTAACCTGGGTCAGGAATCACAGCATGGTTCTGAAAAAGGCTTTTGGTGCTCCACCTGAGAAGGGAAAATAAACCTGGAAACAAGTGCAGGCCTCTCTGCATACCCAAAAATGGTGCTCTGGGGATCATCTGGTGAGCATCTCCCCTCTGCTCCGCTCTGGTGAGATTCCACCTGGAGTTTGGTGTCCAGCTCTGGGGCCCCCAACATCAAAAGGATAGTGCAGCGAGTCCAGAGGAGGCCATGGAGATGCTCCAAGGGCTGGAGCAACTCTGCTATGGAGAAAGTCTGAGAGAGCTGGGGTTGCTCAGACTGGAGAAGGCTCTGGCGACATCTTAGAGCCCCTTCCAGTGCCTAAAGGGGCTCCAGGAGAGCTGGAGAGGGACTCTGGACAAGGGCCTGGAGGGACAGGACAAGGGGGAATGGCTTCCCACTGCCAAAGGGCAGAGTTAGATGGGATATTGGCAAGGAATTCCTGGCTGTGAGGGTGGTGAGGCCCTGGCACAGGTTGCCCAGAGAAGTTGTGGCTGCCCCTGGATTCCTGGAAGTGTTCCAGGCCCGGTTGGACAGGGCTTGGAGCATCTGGGATAGCGGAAGGTGTCTCTGCCCACGGTAGAGGGTTGGAATGAGATGGTCTTTAAGGTCTCTTCCAACCCAAACCAGTCTGTGATTCCATGATCCATCAAGGATGCAGGAGGACAGTACTCCAAGCATCCAGAGGGGTCACCACCCCTCCCTCACCTCAGTTAGGATAACACAAGGAGAAACCAGGTGACCAGCTGCACAGTTATTGGGAGAGTGGGGGCTGAGGTGTCTGTCCCTGGCATTAATCACAGAGCTGTGCTTTCAGAAGATTCCAGCCCAAGCCAAAGGCTCTTCAGCATTCCCTTGCTCTGGCCTGCAGTGGCTGCAGGAGCAGGGTGTGAACAGATCCATAAAAGGGAACTGGGAGGCAGGAGCCTCCTGCCAGCGAGCCTACATTTGCTCCAGAGGAATCTGCACCTCCCGGGGGAAAAAAAAAACCCTATAAAAATAATATCTGGAGGTCTGCAAGTGGGGAAAGGCTGTGACAGCCTGTGGGACCTGACTGCGCCCGGGCCATCTGGTCACCCACCCCCGGTGACACTGCCCTCCCCTCGCCACCAGATGCTAATTCCTTTCATCCTGCCTGGCCCTCCACTGGTGTAATTTTAGGTCTGTGAATAGGCCCATCTGCCTTTGAGATGCTGGTTTATTTTTGGCTAAGCCCCCCCTTTCACCGCTCCCTCCTTAAGGGAAGCCCAAAGCAGGTGCTGTCGGGAACGGTGTTCCTTGTGCTCCTTGTCCAGTCCTCTAATCAGCAGGAATTAAGGAGCTGTCTGCAGGATGCTCTGTGCCGCTGTCACTCCTCAGACAGGGGGTGTCATTACCTTCAAAGCATTTTGCAAACGCTTTTTCCTTCCTCACCGCGAAGTAGTAATTATTCCCTTCTCCCTGAGTGCGGTGGGCTTGGTCCAGCACCCTGGAGCTCGGCCAAGACGTGCTCAGCAAAATTTAACAAGGCCAAAGTACAGCTTAAACAAACTGGTTCCTATCTTGGGATGCTGGGGGGCTGCCACCGTTGCTTCCTGTCCCCCAGCAGACGTGGAAATGGTGAAAATAAAAATAAATGCTGGGACGGCACCGGCCAGTAACGTCATTCCCACGTACTGAGAGGAAACGCGATGCCCGGGGGGAAAGAAGTTTTAAGGGGAGTTTTGCTTTTACACACATCTAAGTGCTGTGAATGAAAGTCACTGTCACAATTATGGTAAATAATAATTAGCAAAATAGTGCATAAAAATGCTGCAAACCCCCTCGTGCCCGAGGTGTCTCTGGTCCTGCCAGGCACCACCGAGCCGCTGCGGAAAGAGGAAAACGGGAGTTGGAGGGAGAAGGTTGTGTGCCATGTCATGTCCATGGCTGCTGGCACTGCTCTCTCAAAACTCAGCATCTCAGACCTGAAGCAGTTCCCTGGATCCCTCAGCAAAGCTTTTACCCGGGAGCAGAAAGGAGCTGGGAAGGGAGAACCTCCTTGTTGGTCCCAGGGTGGATTCCTCGGGTGGCTCTGGGTGTGCAACAACACACTCCTGGTTGGGGTGACCTTATGGATGCTCCCAGCCACAGCTGCACATGGATCACAGCAAGGTCATGGGAGACCCCACCATGCCCGGGGCTCAGCCCACCTCTTGGGATGAATGTTGGATTCAACTCTTGGGATAAACAGTGGATCCCCCTCCATGTCCCAGCCAAAGGCATCCAGGACCGCTCAGGAGGTCAGCAGGCAGCACGAGCTAACAGGCTGAACCTGTGCATCTGCCAGCCATGAAATCACTGATTTTACTTGTTTTTAAGATTTTCACAAGCATCTGGAGCAGGTGGGAAGAGCATTCCTGCCCCACAGGTAACCCCTTCCATGACCAATCTTCTTGCACAAATCCAGGTTGCACAAACCTTGTGCAGCTCTCCCAGAACTGTGGGGTTTTTTTAAGATGAGAAAGGTTGTGGTTCAGTCTGAGGTTTGGCCCAGTTCTCAGCAATCTTATCAATCTTCAGGAGCTACATGGACATGGAGCCTATTGCTGGAAGTCAGTGTTAGACACCAGAGAACACCCACGTGGAGGAGCCTCCCCTTGCTGCACACACCCCACGTGCCGAGGAGCAAGAGATTGTTAATGCTGCCAAGCTCCTCACAGGGAAAACACAACCAGGGCTTCAAAAAAAAAAAGAAAATTTCTATGCAGGATTTGAGGTGTTAAATTGAAGCCCTGGCTTTGGCTGGCCACAACTCTGCCCTGCAGGAGTCTGGGGAAACACCTGGTTGCTCATTGCTTCAAATTCTCTGCAGTAAATAAAAGAAAAAGTAATTTAGTGGATCTGATCAGATCTCAGATTTGACAAGATTTCCTCCCTGGGTAAAAACTGACCCATTTTGCTTTGGCTCTAAGGTATGGGGAACAGAAAACCACAATAGCTTGGCTGTGAATTGAGGACAAGCAGCTACGCCCCCACACTGGGATGCAGGAGTCCCAGAAGGATTCGGGGGATGCAGAAATCCCTCCCTCCCCCTCCCTGCCGCTCACATCACCCAGAGGGAAGCACTTGACCAAAGCCAGCGATGAGTCACCGCGAGGAGGAGACTTTCTAATTTCACCCTCTTTGATCCTGCCCTGAAGTGCCAACGTCGAAGAGGAGAGAGGGGAGAGCCGGGGCTGAGTCAGGGAGGGCTGAAAATCTGTGTGTCTACAACAGACATTCAAAGCAAAGTGAAACTCCTCTTTCTTTGGGAAACACCCCCCCCCCCAAAAAAAAAAGCGACTTGGAAGAGCTGGCTCTCCCCAAGCAGAGCAGAGGCACTCAGCTGACTCCCTGTACCTTTCCCAGCTGTACAAGAACTCCTAAGGCAGGAGCACCGGGTTAAAACACACCTTTCCCTGGAAAACTCACCTTTCCCTGGGGAATTCGCTACATTCCAGTCCTGCCCGCAGCAGTTGGCTTTTCTTTCCTCTATAACCAGCCTCACATTTTGTTTCTCGTGTACCCACGAAATGCTGCAGGGCCTCAAAACAAAGGGCGCCGTTGTTCCCTCAGAATGACACCGCTGTTCGCCCGGATTTTACTGATATCTCACAAAAACACCCCAGGAGCTGCAAGGATTCTTTGGGGAGGGTGGCTAAAACAACGTGACAGCACTGCAGTCACAGCTATTTCACCAGCAAGGTCTCCATGATGCTCTTTCCACCCAGAACACGTCGCAGGGTCAGCGTGAACACTGAAGTTAAAGGACAAAGAAGAACGTCGGTCCTTGCAATGTCACATTCCTGCTGCCTGGTGGGATGGTTTGGCCATGCCTGGTTCGTGATGCCCATCACAGGCCCCAAAATTACGTTGAGGAGCCCAGCTCCTGGCCCAGCTCTGAGCAATGATGAGTTTGACACTTAGAGCCTGAAACCTGAAAAGCTTTCACCGCTAATGCAAGTTTTCACTGAAACCAAAATCCTCCTCCTGTCCCAGATGACTCCTGGGGGGGCTATCTCAAACCATGACACCTGGCTAAAATATCCATTTCCAGCTACTAAAAAAATCACAAGAATAATATAAGACCTCTTTTTCTTGACCGAATTCTGTGATTTTTGGGAAGAGACTTCCAACAAAACGAAAACCTGATATTTTTGTGGAGGGAGTGTCAGGAACAGACCTCCCTGCAAAGGAAAATCCCCTTCCCTGCACCTTTTTTCCCCTGAAGAGCAGCAACGTGTTGCAATAACCCACAAGGAAGGATTCAACCTTCACTACTCAGAAGTGATGAACAGGAGAAGTTTCGTTTAAAGCCATTACTCCTTGTCCTTCCAACGGAAATAATTTGTTCTGCTCTATCCTGCTCTATCCTATTGCATTCCATTCTATCCTCATGCAATTCCATACAGCTGGGCAAGTCTATCCTGGAGAAAGACCTGATTCCTGAATACCTCCAGCAATTCACCCTGGAAAAGCCAGAGAAAGGCTTTCCTGTGTCATGGTACAGTGACAGCATCATCCCACTCATCACCACATCTGCAGCCTCCAACTCAGGGGAGATCTGGTCTATGTCCCAGTTCCCCACTGGAAAGTGAAGCTCCCAGCCCAAAGGGATTCCAGCAGCTCCTCACACACTCCAGGTTTCCAACTCTCTTTGTGTGGCGTGAAGGGAAACTTCAGGATGGGTTTTACACAACTCTGAGTTACCCTCTGCCTCCTCCAGCTTCCCATCATGGCTCCTCCTGCTATTAGGAAGAGAAATGTCACAACCAGAGGGGAATTGCAGGATGCAGCTCTCCAGCAATCCCTTAAAGACAGGCACTCACACGAGTAATGCTGGCAAAGCCTCTGCTCCTCCTCTGGGATCCTTTACAAGCAGCAACACAGCAAGAGACTTGTTAAAAGCAGAAAATTGGACACCAGGAACAAATTCCCTGCCCTGCCACTTTCCACAGTCCCTTTGCTGCCGTGGAATATGCTCATGTGGACACTGGACAACAAGCTGCCATAATTCCCAACGTGGAGCAGCATGACAAGAAAAGCTGCAAAAGAAGCACTGAGAGGTTTTATATGGAAATGCAGCAGGAGGGCACGTTATTCCCAGAGATGCCTCTCCATGAGAGGATGACAATCAGTTCAGAGCACAAATCCCCAGGACCAGCTCACAGCAGCACAGGAAGGAGGTGGGGAAGAGGGTGAGAAGCCCTAGTTTCCCACTCCCACCACATACCACTGGGAAATACTGGAAAACAGATTTTGGGGAGAGATCTTAGATGCAGTAAATTCCTGGCTTGATAAAGCCACCAATGTGAGCCCCTGCTCAGCTTTCAGACCTCATAATAGCCACCACTGTCTGCAGAAGGAAGTTATTTTGGGGTGAAACCTGCTTGGCTCTCGAGGCAGCAGCACAAAGGCCAGGAGAAGTGTCTCCCTGCTTTCCCTGGGATGCAGCTGCCAGGACCTGCCTGATCCACAGTGCTGGCACTACCTGCTGCCCCCCTCCTACACCCCCTGTGTCACACGGTGCCTGCCCATGTCACTGATGCCAACCTGGATGGGATCAGGATGCTGAACACAAGACAGAGTGGAGGAGAATACAACAGAATAGAATATTATTCATTTTCTGCCAGGATCCCAGAGGACTTTCACCTCCTGAATAACTTCCTAACATCCTTTCCCCTCTGCTACTCTGAGGCACAAGCAGTGAGGACTCCTGCTCACAGGAGCTGACAGGGATGGACTGATCCCACTTAGTTAGCACTCAGAGAAATACCTCCAAAAGCCATGGAGCTGCAAGGCTGGAGCTCATCTTCATCTCCTTCATCCTCAGCCCAGCCTTTCCTCTCTTTCAAGCACTTTGACAGGAGTTTACAACTTCCTGCACCTCCAGTGGTGGCACAGGAGATGTGGCAGGACACCTTGTCAGTGGAAGATGAGGGGGAAAGTCAGAGCTCTTCAAGCCCTGCTGTCCTCCCTGACATCAAGGTTGACCTCTCCCACCGCTCCACGTCACAATGGTTTTCCACTACACCAAACAAATCAGAACTGGGTTAAAAAACCAGTCCCCCCATCCTCAAACCATGCCAGTCACCGGTGCAAGTAAGAGCAACAAGGCCATGGAGAACCATCTCCCTGGGACTCAGATCTGCCTCTGGGTCAGTGAAGTCCAGGAGGACTCGTGGATTGCTGGCCATGGTGTTCCACGGGGATTCACTGCTGATGGGAGTGGGAAGCAGCCTCCCCATGGCAACTCAACCCTTTCAGGCAGGGAGCTAAAACTGCCCACACGAGGGGAGGAACTGCAAAAGTGGCAAGGGGAGATGGGAGGTCTGGGCTTTGAGAGAGCAAAATAACATTGAAATGCTGGGGGAAACCAAAGAGACCCAGCCTCTGAGAACAGTTCTACCATTTCCTTTTGTCTGAGGCATTTTCTGGGTAAACCCATGAAATCAGAGATACCCAACAGTCCGGTGTCCTGTGCAAAATTTGTATTAAAGGATGTTTTTCTTCTGCCCAGCTCTTAAAATAAAAAGCCAGTTTCTCCAGCCTGGTTAAACCACCACCCTGCAAGGCAGCGACTTCCAGCTCTCCCAGCACCGGGGATTACGAGGTTACAGATCCACAGCCTGACCATACAAACCCAGTTTCCTGGATACTTGCACCACCAGCCTCTAAATTCTGTTGTGGTCTGGACTTCACAGGCTGCTGGTTTTAATATTTTTGGATGCTGAAAGCAAGGCGAGTTCCCCCGAGTTCCAGCCATTTTCTTTAACTCTCCCTTTTTTTTTTTTTTGGAAGGCATATTTTCCACGATGCTGTGGAAGAAATACAAGCCAGCATGAGAAGGCACAAAGGTGGCTCTGGGACACAGCTGGGTCCTCCCATCCCTGACTCTCAGTACACAACTTCTAACAGACTGATGGGGCTGCCTGAAAACACAGTCGCTTCCAATCTCTCTTCATGTAAAAGACCAAGTGAAGTTACTTTTCATTACGTAGATATGTCTATTATCAGCATAATTTATGGCTTGGCATTATTCAGGGAGATTAATGAAGCCTCCTTGCTTCTAAAGATAAAACCTTTTTCCAAATCCTTCCCATGCACGTATTGCTTGCTCAGAGTTCCTGCATTATTTATCAGCAATGTCAGGGCACTCCTGCAATGCCTTTTTCATTGCAGTGCCCTCCACAGTGGGCTGTTCCAGCTGGGATGAGGAGACCCAGACCCAGCTCCTTCTCCCAGACAGGGCAGTTTAAGTCCTCTGGGATTCTCCAGGTGAATGGGACTGGGACTTCTCTACACACTCTTTCTCCCCAGCCTTTCACAGTGGAGTTTATATCCCAGCTTCCTCCTGAAGGAATTTTCTGAGCAAAACCAAGAGGAACATCACAAGCTAATGCTGATGATGACAAACACAGCTGATGGATGCAATCCAGCTCTGCAACCTGACCACTTGCCACTCGGGTTGGCTCCTGGTCCTCTTCTGACCAAGGGTTGATGTTATCCAGAAAGCCCTGAATGATTTGTACCTCCCACTGCAAAACACCTCCCACCTCACAGAGTGAAGACCCACAACAGCTCTTGACATTCAAGAGACAGGAGAGCAGGGCTGTCCTTGGGAGCTCTCGATCCTGCAGCACCTTCAGAATCATTTAGGTTGGAAAAGATCCTTAAGACCGAGTCCAACCATTGATGAGGCCACCACTGGCCCATGTCCCCAAGTGCCACATATACACAGCTTCAAATCCCTCCAGGAATGGTGACTCCAGCACTGCCCTGGGCAGCCTCTTCCACAGTCTGATGCTGGGGATTCTCTGGGCATCCTGCCACGCAAATCTCCCCGAAGTTCCACGGGAAGCCAAGGTTCCTGCACGAGCAGCAGCCAATGCCTGACACTGAGTAAGGACGTGTTTGTCATTTCTTCCTGGCCTGTTTCACAAGCTACTGCCATGCCCTAGGCACCTTCACACCTCACAGGGGTGAGGCCTTTAAGGGAAAGCAAAGAAACAAGCTCTCTAGCGAGGTGGTGGCAGGCAACTGCAGGGAACATCAAAGCTGTGGGCACCAACTCCCATGAAACTTCAACACCAACAGGCACAAAGACCTCACCCAAGAGCCAACGACAGGAAAGTCAACCTCACTGCAGATTTGAAGCAGAGCCCTGGTGCTGTAAGGTCCCAAAAAACATTTACCTTGTGACAGTGCTGTGCCCAATGAGCTGACGCGGTGAGACAGGACCCATCTGATGGACCACAATTTCAGGAATGTCCAAGCCAAGCCCACCAGGTCAGTGTTCCTCTCTCAGTGCAGAACACATGGACCCCCATCCTGGTCACAGCCCTGGAGAGCTCTGGAGATCTGGAGCTGGGCAACACCGTCTTGCGCTGCCCAAAACTAGACTCTGGTGCAACACTGGTCACACCAAGAGAAACCCACCACCAACCTCTCACTCCATCTCAGAAAATCATATCACCTGCACGTTCAGAGCTGAAGAAAACCCTTGGTGCTGGCAGAGGAACAGGAACAGGCAGGGAAGGAGGCAGCAAATACCTCTGTCACTTTATGAAAACACACAGACCCTCAGCGACCAGCATTTGGGAACTTGCTTTTGATCTCAGGTTATGCCTGTAGCATCTCTTTGATGAAACCTGTATTCCATAAACAAATCCTAGCTCAGGGGAGGAAGAGGGTAATAATCAAACATCCCAGCTTGCTGCTGAATTTCCCAAAATAAACAGCATGCTCAGAGTACCAACCCAATCCTTGCTCATCCTCCCCAGCTATCACCACCTCAGACATCTAAACACTGGTGTCCTCCAGCAAAGTGTGTCATGGATCTTCATCACCCTCCCTGCATCACTGCAGCAAAACAAAACCTCTGCTTCAGCCAAGACCTCCCCTGCTAAGTGTGTTTACACAGGACAGGAAGGGAACTCCAGCCCCAAAGACACAAACTTCATGGAAGAGCAGTTCATGACCCTGAGGAGCAACACTGGAAAACACCATCTCCATCCATCAGCACCTGTGGTAGTGAATAGTTCATGGTTCCCACAGAACTATTTCCAGTAAGACAGAGAAGTCTGACTCCCTCAGTCTCACACCCACAGCCCAAGGTGTCCCACAGAAACCACGGCTCCCAGAGACTTTCCCTCCTCTTGCAATGACAGGGTGGCTTCCAGAAAATAAAAGAGGGCTCAGGACAAAGTGGTGGAAGGAGTTCTGGTTTATGAATTAGGGAAAATTCGTTTGCAATAAGGGCACCTAAGGATTGGACCAAGGAGCCAGGATAATCTTGACAGGAAGAGTTTAAGAGGAGAGATGAGAAGTGTGTCCAAACTGGCCCAACATGACCAGTGCAGAAAGACAGAGAATTCACCTCAATGATCTTTTCAGAGGTATATAAGGAAATATTTTGAGTAACTTTGTAAACAATATAAAAACATTCATTCAGAAAATTCAAAGTTAACTAGTTCAAGGGGCATCTGCTTCACTACTTCTTCTTGAGGATCCCTCACACATCAACTGATGCTCCCCCCACAAAGCAAGGGAGGGTTGTATCACAGAATCACAGGATGGTTTGGGTTGGAAGGGATCTTAAAGACCATCTCCTTCCAACCCCTGCCATAGGCAGAGACACCTTCCACTAGACCAGATTGTTCCAAGCCCTGTCCAACCTGGCCTTGGACACTTCCAGGGATGGGGCAGCCACAGCTTCTCTGGGCAACCTGCGCCAGGGCCTCATCGCCCTCACAGTCAAAAACTCCTTCCCAATATCCCATCTCACCCTGCCCTCTGGCAGTGGGAAGCCATTCCCCCTTGTCCAAAGTCCCTCTCAGCTCCCTTGGAGCACCTTTAGGCACTGCAAGGGGCTCCAAGGTCTCCCTGAAGCCTTCCCTTCTCCGGGTTGAACAACCCTTGTACATCTTCCCATGGATCTCCTGCAAATTTGAAGCCACTCCACAGAGATGCAGATCCTCCCTGGCTGAGCTGGACTGTGGCTCTGTATTGTTCAACAGAAACAGGATAACTCACACCTGCTGGGACAATTTCTCACCTCTGGCAGCTGAAACCACATAAACCAGTTGGATGCTTACAGTCAACAAGCTTCTCCACCCCCTCTGCAGTTCAGTGAAATTGTTTTTAAGATCCTTTGTCTAGAACAACACAGACAGCAATGTTTACTTAAAAACAAACATGCAGGACAGAAAGTGCTTTTCCTGAGCTTCCCGAGGCACGTGGGTTCTGCTGGAAGGCGCAGGGCTGGCGGGGAGGGGAGTCCTGCTGAACAGCTACAGGAGGTGAGACGACCAAACATCTGAAAGGCTGGAAAAATAGCTTTAGAAAGCATTAGCTCCCACACTTCCATGTAATCAGATACAACACTAGCCAGCAAAATCCTGGGTTTAATAGCCAATCCAAGTTTTCCTTGGCTGGCAGACAAAATTTGCTTTCTGTTTTTTAACTCCAGCATAAGCCACTCCTGAGAAACAGATTTTGCCTGCGCTGTATTTTAAACAAGTCAATAAGGGTGTGATTTAGAGGAGTTAGTGCTCAAAGGTTGGGGTGAGGTCTTCCCATTTCTCATTGCTGAGCAAATGCCCTACTCTCACCCACGTGTCTGGCATGTAGGAAGCCTGTCTAGGGCAGCAGTGTGTGATCCCCCAGTGATTTTTGAATGATTTTCCATCACTCTGAGCAGATATATTCTGTTTTAGAGCCATCCTACTGACACACTCGTTGTGTCAAGCTGCCCTTGCCCTTAAGATCTCCATGTGTGCACAGGTAAGACTCCACGTGGAGAAAACAGGGTGTCCATCCAAGTGATTCCATGTTAATTGACAGGAGAAGAATCAGGGATTCCACCGGCAGCATCCTTCAAAAAAACCCCACCCATTTCCAGGGCACAAGGAGGACAAGGATACCAACAACCTGGCAATTTCATTTTTACCAGATAAATAGTTTTTAGGCAGGCAGTTACTTGTGAATCCTCAAATAAATATGCAAGACCACCATGATTAAAGGATGATCTGTGCAGCCTCAACTAATATATATATATATATATATATATATATATATATATATATATATATATATATATATATATATATATATAATATTTTATAATCTTACCCATTTTGATAATTGGTCTGTTCAAATTTGTAAGAGCCTGTGACCCAAAGGTGAATATTTCAAGTGTGTCAGTTGTCTAAGGCAGTGGTTGGACTTGATGACCTTAAAGGCCTTTTCCAAACTAAATTATGATTCTATAGTTGTGGACTTGGATAAATACACTGGTTTTGCAAGAAAAGATCATTCTAAAGGCCTAAAGACAGAGCATGTGCATTGCTCTGTATGCTCACACTACATGAGTGCAGGATGCACAGATATGATTTCTCTGTCTTCACAGGTGAATTAAAAACCCCAACAGGTTGCTAAGAGTCATTTAGGGCTTTATTTTTATTTTGTTTTTGACCAGGCATCCATGTTCAGGGACAGGATTCCCCAGGACAGACGCCCTGTGGGTGAAGCCCACAGCCCTGGGGCTGGCTGGGCAGGAGGCAGAGCAGCACATCAGATACAGCAAACCCATGACCACGGGTCTAAAAATACGCTCCTGGTATCACGGCAGGCCAGGAATAGACCAGGAAGGGAGGATGGATAAAGCTGTTCTGACAGGATTTTCTTTGTTTTATCTTTTCACACCTCCCCAAGGCTGCAACTGTGAAAGATTAACCCTGTGAGATGAGCCTAGGTGCCTGGCCCTGGGGGGACCTTCTTGCTCCCAAGGTCCCTGACAGGAGGGTAGGGCCAGGTGGGAGTTGGGATCTGCTCCCAGGGAACAAGGGACAGGACGAGAGGAAATGGCCTCAAGTCGCACCAGAGGAGGTTTAGATTGGATATTAGGGAAAACTCTTCTTAGAAAGGGTGGTCAGGCATTGGAACAGGCTGCCCAGGGCACTGGTGGGGTCCCCATCCCCAGACAGATTTAAAAGCCCTGTGGATGTGGCACTTGGGGACATGGTTAGTGGTGGCCTTGGCAGTGCTGGGCCAACTGCTGGACTCAATGATCTTAAAGGTCTTTTTCAAACTACACAATTCCACGAATCCATGATTCCTGTGACATCTTTGGCTCTGTCTTCCCTAGCTGAAGGGATCAAAAACCCTATTGAAAGCCCATAGTTATTGATCTGCTTGTTGCAGTGCAGGGAGGGAAAAGAGTGAGACCTGACTCGAATATGCAGGGCTGAGTGTGAAGAAATGTCCCTTCAGGTGCTGCATAAAGGGTATTTCATAGGGAAGAAGTAAAGAGAGATCACAGCCACTGCCAGGTATCCTAAGGGCCTACCATGAGGTTGGAATATCCTGCCTTCTCCCTGAAAACAGATTGACAACATGCATTCTGAGACAAGGCTGGAGCAGGTCTGGGGAGAGACCCAGCTAAGAAAAACCAACCCACAAAAAACCCCTCTATGAGACCATTCACAGATCCATCAGTTGATGTGAGGGCCAAGGAGGGGCTGAACTGGGGTCATTTACTCTTATTGGCTGAATTAGGAGACTAAAGGTAAGTTTACAGGAGGTGAGCCCAGCCCCCTGGCCAGCAGCAGCTCCACCAGGTACCCTCTGGGAAGCTGACATTCCCATGCTGAACCCCATGCTGAGTCCACCCAAACCCCTGGTAAGCTGCTGCAAAGGTTAAACACACCACGAGATAAAAACCCAAACCCCACCTCCAGCCTGAATGTCTCCAACATCCACTTCCAACCTTTCATGATCTTAAAACCAGCTCCTGCCCTCCGCTGAAACCACCTGTGTCGGTATTTATGGATGGATGCACCAACTCCTTGTGTCCTCGTGGATAAACTAAGTGACTGAGTCTCCTCAATCATTCCCCCAAGCACAGGCTGCCACAGGGACTTCTCCCAGGTGCACCACCCCCTGACAGGGGACTAACAGAGATTTATCCCTCAGGCAGCACATCTTTTATTGACCGTGATTTCATTGTCCGATGATCCCGCACTGGCAAAGGCTGAATTTAACATCTTCCTCCAGTGCACCTCTGCTTAATATGCAAACCAGACAAATCAACTTTCCATTCAAGTTCATCAGCATTTAAATGAGGGTGAGTCCCTGCAGGGGTTGGACTCGAAGTCTAAGGACAAGGGGAGGAATTACAAAAATTAACACCCATGGTATTGATCATAAACTCAGCAGGTCCATCACTCTCCAGATCAGTGTCTCCAGTAGCTGATCCTCTCCTAACCTGCAGTCAACACACCTTCCCCAGGCCTGGGTTTGCTACAAGGGGATTTATTACAAGATGTGGAGGGAAGGACACTCCCATCCTCCCCTGCTGGAGGTATGCAGTCTGTGTGCAACTCTGGAACTCAGCATTCCAGGTGAGAAGTGACCCACAGCACGTGAGGTGCAACAGCACAGAAGAGCCTCACCTTTGCTCAGAATCATAAAATCATGGAAAAGCCCTCTAAGATCACCAAGTCAAACTGTTCCCCCAGCACTGCCAAGGCCACCACTAACCCATGTCCCCAAGTGCCACATCTACATGGCTTTTAAATCCCTCCAGGAACGGGGACTCCACCACTGTCCTGGGAAGCTTGTTCCAATGCTTCCCCAAAAAAATGCTCACAGAGAAACTCAGAGAGGTGAAAACCTTGCTCCCACCTCCACACCCACATGGCAAATTCAACTGATCTCTTCTCCTTTGGCAGAGGGGTTTGCACAGCCCCTTGCTGCCTCCATGAGCACTCCCAGATCTCCTCCTCATCCCTGTCTCCCTTGCTTTTTCCTGCTCCTGACTCCTAAAGAGCAAAGGGGTTGGATTGCAGCAGAACCCTGACTCTGAGTGCCAGCAGGAGATGGGACATGTCCTGCCAGCGCATCACTGCCCAAAGAAATTAGGGAATTAGGGAAAAGTCCAAAGAGGCTACAATCAGGCTCTGTAGGGACCTGCTTTGTGTCTGTGCTTCCAGGTGAAAAGCCAAACTACCAGCAGGCGAGCGAGGAGACGGGGATGAAACAGGGCCGGGCTCCTTACCCCCCCCCCCCCCTTCTTCTTCAAGGGCTGCAAAAGTGCCTGAAAATAGAACATTTTGTAATGGCAAAAAAAAAAAAAAAAAAAAGTTAAAGCAGCAGAACTGGGTCAATCAGCAAACGGGCTGATTTAAGAGCGAAGTCGCAGCGTTCGTAATGGGCTAAAAACGGCGCTGATGCGTTGCCGAGAAGGAATATAATTAAGAGGCTTTTTAAAGCGGCGCTTCCCCACCCCAGCCACAGAAATCACAGCTCACACTACCAGGATTGCTTCCACCTCATGGAGCAGGAATGCGCTGGCGTGCCGCAAGCTGGCCGAAGAATGCGGAGTTTCCGTGGGCCGGGAGAAGATCCCGAACGGCAGCGGTTCCCGGCATTCCTTCGTGGGTACATCACTGCTATCCAGTTATAAGGCACAGCAACGGAAATGGGGCTGGGGAGGGGGGGATATCTGATGTTTTGGTGTTTAAGGAAGGGGGCTGGGAAAGCTGGTGTGTAGCCCAGTGGGTGAGGGAATGAAACAGATTAAATAATGGGATGGGTGATGGGGTGCCTCTCACTGGAGGCTCTTCCCAGGGATGTCCCGGGAGGACCTAAGGAGTACTTATGTAAGGAACACACCTTCCAACAGTTCATTCAAGAACGAGCTTCTTGGAAGAAAACTTTGCCCTAATTAGGAGCAGATGGCCCAACCCGAGCAGGCAGCGGGCACGGCTTGGGAGCTGCTGAGCAGAGAAACTCCGGCCCTGCACTACCCAAAGGGTCACACCAGCAAACCCTCTGCCCCCCTTCGGACACCAAACCCAAACCGGCGCCTCACAGAGGAACAGAATTTTCCTGGATTCTCCCAGGGCTGTACAACAGAACCACAGAATTAGGTTGGAAAAGACCTTTAGGATCATCGATTCCAACCCCAAGCAGGTACTGTGCCCCTCAAAGTCTGCTGGAGCCAAGGGGCCATGAGGTCGACTATGGATCCCGTAGCTCCGGAAACCCGGCAAATAGTTGGGGTGAAGCCATTGCTCCATGTCCAAGGACACCGTCACGCTTTGGAAGCATCTCTGGGGACATCCCCACCCACTCTGCCCTGCCAGAGAGGAGCAGAGTGGATGAGTCAGACCCAGAAAGTTCATTGCCTTGACTCCTGCTCCTTGCTGCAATTAATCTTTGGGGTAATTAGATAAGCAGCCATCCCTCTAAACCTGTCAGAGCTAAACTGCGTGTGGCACCATCCACCTTGGGGCTGGTGACCTCCTTCCTAATAGACACCTTCCCCATCCCACGGTGACAGCCCTTTTTCTCTCCATCTGTCCCAAACACAAAGTGATTTGGGACCAAGGAAGGCTCCACATCGGCTGAGGGTGATGGGGGTGAGAGGAAAAGGAGGGGACACAAGAAGTGGGGCAGAGAGAGCTAGTTGCTCCTCTTGAGAAACCCCAATTACCCCAGTTTGAGCTATTCCACCTCCCTCTAAACATCCCAGCACGGATGTGCCAAACCCCAGCAGCTCCCCGCTGGAAAATTTTGGCTGGTGCCTCCCCCTCCCTGCACACAAAACCCTCGCTCTCCCTCTCTCGCAGGCACGCACAGGGAAAGGGAGGGAGAGCAGAGCAGAAACCACAAGCAAATGTTCTGGTGCAGTATTTCCCCTCCTCAGACCCGTCCGTCCTACTTGAGATTCGAATCGTGTGTTTAAGGAATTTCAAAAAAAAAAAAAAAGGCAAAGCCCTTCCCCTGTGCCGGAGGCGGCTCCAGCGGGACAGGCTGCTCTCGCTCACCAGAGCAAGCACAGGTCCCTCCACAAGAGCTTCCACAAACTGGAAAATAATTAAACATCGCTGGGAAATCTAGAATTTTTTCTTTTTTTTTTTTTTTTTTTAATATGGGAAAAATAATCGCGGCAGACGATATACGTTGGGAAACCTCCAGGAGTTTGACCTTTAGCTGAGCAGCGAGGACAGTCAGGCAAGTATGCCTGAGGACTGCATACACATGCAAAGGAGCTCCAGAGGATTTTCCAAACCCTCCACAAACAAACCACACATCTCCTTAAAAAAAAAAAAAAAAAAAAGAGAAATATTTTCTTCTCTATTTGCCTGTCAGGGGATGCTCAAGTCAGGGTTACAAACAGCACTACCCAACCCTACACTGCACTCTGGGAGGGTTTATTTCATGTGGACTCTCAGCTGAATAGGAGGAATGAGCCTCTCCCCTAATTTTAAGGAAAAAGGAAAATGAAGGTTTAGATTCCTCATTACTCCAAGGAATCTTTTCATTGCTCTGACAATGAAAAGGAGTGCAGGGAAGCGTGGAGGAGAAATCCATTCATCTTCTGAGGGTCCTTGGCTCAGCCAAAATGAGAAGATTCAGCTTAAACCCAAAAACCCTCACAGCGAAGCGACAACCAAACCCACTCTTGTCGCAGGACGGTGCAGGGGACTCAACCCTTATCTCTGGAAAACTGGGATCAGAGGTAACCAACCTGATGTGACCGTTTCCATCCCGCCTCCCCTACGGCCGCTGGAGCTGCACAATGTTTCCAGCGCTTTGGAAAAATAGTTTCAGGTTCTGCTGCCTCTATCTTGGCACCGAAACCAAGTTTCCATTAGTGAAAGGTTGAGGGATGATTTCACTTCAGAGCTGAAATGGGGAAACCAGCAAAATGAGTAAGATGCAGCTCAACATACGCCGGGGTCTTTGTCATAAGCCTGTGCTGGAGAACGGGGGTGTATCAGCTTTTTTTGGGGGGGACAAAACACCAAGAACACACAGGGAGGTGCTTTTAAAGAGGATTTCTGGGCTGTGTTCCAGCTAATCCACCACTGTCAGGGATCATCTGGGATGGAGTGGGATAGCTGGTGTGGGGGAAACAGCCCAGGAGGGTGCAGGAGTACCCCAGGATGGGCAGGGGTACGGGGAAGAAGGGATCCAGCCTGGGAGAACACCCCTGGATCCAACAGGATCTCCCCAGGCAGCGAAGGTGCAGGAAGGCAGCAGACAGGGAAGACAGGGAAGCTGATCTCCGACTGGCTGCCAACGGACGCCGAGGTTATTCACGTCCAAACAAATAATTCTTCTATAAATAACACGGCTGCTCCGACTTCCTGAGCGAAACCCTTCTTTTCTGGAGCTCCCAGAGGTGGTGGAAGGAAATGGCGTCGGCTCGAGGAGCTCCTGCAGGCCGTGGAACCCCCCAGCACCCGTGGGAGGGATCACAGACTGGCTCCCCCACACGCTGTCCCCGTCCCCCCTCAGAGCCGGCTCACGCACGTGGGACACGCACCAGCTGCCCTGCAGAGCAGCTCAGTGCACCTCAAGGACAAAGAAAACCTTGTTTTTCCTTCTTTCCCGAATTTTTTCCTTCTTTTCGTGCCACAACAACGAGCTTTGCAGTGGAAGCCTTTAAGTGACAGCTCCTCACGTGCGTTAAAGAGGCACCTTTCTGGCACCGCTTCTCCGGCCGAGCACAGCAAAGGCACCTTGGAGCCAAAAAAGCATCAAGACTCATCCCTGGCGAGGAGCCAGAAGGTGCTGCCAGCATCTCCAGGCAGCAGGGACGCAACAGGGACCCAGGCCAGGCAGGAGACGGAGCTGGGAAAGGCACAGGTATTCCTTGGATCCTCTTGTCTTTGGAGCATCTCGGTTCATGTTGCTGCTGGGCTGCCTGGAGGAGCCACGAGCCTTCCCACTGCCACGGGTATGGAACAGCAGCGGTCAGGTGTGCCTGAGCCCTGCCCTGAGGGAGCCACGAGGCTGCTCCCAAAACCTCCTGCTTCCTGAGGCACAGCCATCCGTCTAGACAGAGGACATTCCTCGCCCTCCACCAGCCCAGTGGCTGGTATGAGCCATGTCCTCACTTGCCAAGGGCAGGATCCAAGGTGAAATCCCACAGGGAAGAATCCTAATCCTCCCAGGAAAGTCAAGGATGCCTCAAGAAGATGTTTTGGCACTGCATTCCCTGCGCCACAGAGGGTTCAGCAGGAGAATGCCCAGGTGTCTCCTCCAGCCCCAGGAGCTCTCCATGGAGAGGTCACATATGGCAAGATACCTTGGAGACCTGGGATAACCAAGTGCCTGTCTAGATGGCCAGGAGGACACTTGCTAGGGTGGAAATATCCCTGGAAATATTCAAGGCAAGACTGGATGGGACTTGGAGCAACCTGGTCTAGTGGAAGGTATCCCTGCCCATGGCAGGGGATTGGAACAAGATGAGTTTTAAGGACCCTTCCCACCCAAACTGCTCTGGGATTCCATGAAACCAAGCTCCTGAGAGCAAAGGATGGATCCTGCACCATTGCCCAGCCTTAAGACGCTACTGCAGCCGGAGATGTCAGGAAAAATGAGATATCCCATCTCCAGACATCCGGAACTTCCGAGAAAAACACACAAGATCTTCTCCAAGAGGTCTGACCCACATCCTCTTCTCTCCAGGGGAAAACCAGCACAGGTGATATTTCAAAGCAGAACAGCAAAACTGGCTTTTTTTCCTTCTGCTTTCAAGGAAAACCAGGCATCTGAGGCACACAAAGGCCTGAGTGCTTCTTCTCCTGTGCAGCTATTCTGTAACTACAACTGCCCACAGGTTCCTAAACCTTTGAACATTTGAGTCCCACTGACTTGTAACAGGTTGCAGACATGAAGTTATTTAAAGCACTTGTAAAATATTAATTGACATTTGCCTTACAGAGGGGGGGAAAAAGGGAAGAGACAGAGACAGGAACCCCAGGGATCCAGACGATCCAATTTCAGGCACCTAATTAAAATTAAATTTCAATTAATTTCCAATTACTTTATCTTAAACTTATTTTGTGTTTATACTTTTTTTTTTTTTTGTCAGTTGCCTAAAAATGAGTCTGCCCCTTTGGTTGCTTTTCAATTAAATATCATCCTGACACTCAAATTGATGCTTTTATTTGCTAACTCTGAGGTTATTCAAAATCCCTACACATTTAATTCAAGGACTTCAAGAGAACTTGACAGACATTCCCCACCTCCCTTTTTCACTACTTTGGGGATGATGAATCATTATATTTACTACTATTTTCTTCGCAGTGACGTGTTAAACTTCACTCAAGTGGAAACCGAAGAGCGGAATGACAAGGTGGCTTTGGTGCTGTGGGAATACTGAGGGAGAAAACAATGGGATCAAAGCTTATTTTGCTTGTATTGTGCTTTGTAATTTTTTTTAAGTTATTTTTTCTTATTATTTTTCTTTTCTGGTCAGTCTCAAGAGTTTAGAAGCAACAGATCTTTCCTTAACCTGGGGGTTGAAGAGGGAAACATTCTCGGCCTCGTCTCAGCCCTGATGATTCTCTTTGCTTTGAAGGGACCAGCCATGGAACAGAACTGGTCAATTCAGCCAAAAGGAGGAAAATTTAGCACTTTGACAACCTCTTTACAGATACTTTCCTATAAACTCCTCACCCCCAGCAGTTTGACTTGAAAACTCTGGCAGCAAACAAGCAGCACCTGAATATTTAATGTGAAGCACAGCAACTCATCCCGGTTATGTTTTTACATTAAAGAAGGCTGTCATCATGTGGAGTCTAATTTTCATTCTTTCCCTACAAAAAAAAATATGCCTTAAATAAAAATTAAGAAAGCCCTGTTTGTTTATCTGCCTTTTTCTGTGTTTACATCCCACACTTAGCCTGAATTCCCCAGCATTACACAAAGGCTGGGAGCTGCTGCGGAGAAGCCGGATGGCTGATGCTGTGATAAATACCTGGAGGCTCTCTGCCATCGCTAATGAGTGAAAATATGTATAGAAGCAGGAAAAGAAAAAAAAAAAAGCTTTCCAGAAGTTGGAGTTACAGTGCTCATCTCTGGAAGCATTCCCACTCGTTTTTGGAAGCATGCACGCCGGGGGGGAAAAAAAAAAGAATCCAAGAGAACCTGTGGGCGTCTGAAGCCACCTCAGCTTTGAGAGACTGAAGATCTGGTTTAAAATTGGCAAAAACATCCTTCTGCAGAAAGACAAACTGCAGACAGACATGATTCAGTGCTGCTCAGGAGTAAACCTGCACCAGGGATGTTTGCAGGGAAAGTAAAACAGAGGATGTGACAGCAGAGAGGGAGCAAGAAGAAGTGCCCCAGGAAGCTCTGCACCAGATTCCTTGCACTTTGCAATGGGGAATAGGTTTTTTCCTGAAGGCACTGCTGACATGTCAAGTATGTCTTCTTTGCCTCTTTCCTCCCCCACAAAAAACCCCACCAAGCACTGGTTTAGATCAGAGCTGCTTCTGTTCTGAACAGGGAGTTCCTGGTCACTCCAAGATCTCTCCTTCCGTAGGATCTGACGTTCATCCCTGCACTTACTGCTTGAGTGCAGCCACTCCGGGGTCACGGTGACAGATGCAGTTGCAGAGAAAACTGAATATCCAATAAACAACTCAGTAAAGTGACTTCCCTGTGCCAGTCCATTACATGTTCTTCCCAGGATAAGCTCCGTGCTGCTGCACCAGGCTGGAGCCCCGGGCGATGTGACCGGCTCCCGATGGAGCTGAGCCAGGATCGCAGGGAGCAGCAGGAGCTGTGGCCGTGCCAGATCATCAGTGACTTACCCAGGAGCACACAGGGGGACTGGTGGCTGATGACAGCAAATAAAACATCCCCACCGAGCCCAAGATGGGCACAGCAGGAGCTCCGACCTCGGGGAGTGGTGACTCCGCAGCCGGCGCTCGGATGTCCCCGATGCCACATGACAGTGTTGTGCCTGGCAGCTCTTTCCAGACACACCAGCCTGGAGCAGAGCACCACGGCCCCAGGGGTGACACAGGAACCTCAGGAGGCAGGACACAGCCTTGTGTGGTGCTCAGGGCGCTGGGGAAAGGGAACGGAAAAGCTGCCAGCTCCCAAACATCCTACATGTGCTCCCTGGGCTGACACCCACGCGGGGGGTTCAGTTTGGGAGGGGACAGGTACCCTGTCACAGCCCACTGCCATCCCCCTGTATGGCCACAGCAGGGACAAGGGCTGCCAGACGATGAGGTCTCATTTAAATCAACAAAGGAGCAAAGATGCACGTTGTGTTGGGGGTTTTTTGGGGCTTGTTTTTTGTGTGCACAGTTGAGTGACACTATCGGGTCTAAAATCACTTCTGCATAGTTTTGAATTGCATGTACCTTCAGTACAAGGAGCTGAAAGATTCCTGGCACCAGCACATGCCCCAGAGGACTGAAATCCTACATTTCCTGCCCCCAAAGGCTTTTCAACCCCTGGCAGACCACGGGCATTGCACGAGCCAAAACCAGGCTCCTGGTCCCCCTTCACTAGGGGATGGCCAGTTCCCCCCATCAGCACAGCGACCACTCTGATGTAAATGGCCACAAAAGAGAAGAAAAACCACCTGCCCCATCCAGCAAAAACTGGTTTAAAAACCAATGGAATAGGCGAGAAGTTACCACTCCCTTCAAATCACTAATGCACAGCCTGAGAAACAATGTCAGCAAAACTGCAAAGCAAACGCCGAGTTTTGTTTTTAAACCGTGCGAGCGGCAGTTCTTCAAAATGCAGCTTTCCCCCAGTTTTGTTTTCCTTGTGAAATCTGTCAGTTTGAATCATTTCTCCAGATCAGGAAAGTGCTTTCTGATCCTCCATCCCCAAACCCGACAGCTTTGCTCGTAACGCCTTTAGAAAGAAAGGAAAAAAAAAAAAATCTTTCTGTTCTCTTACTCCATCCTCAAAGAGGCTGGTTTGATTCCTGATGCTCCAGCATATTTCTGTCTTTTACCACACTTCAAGGCTATTTTTTCCCTGCCAAAGTATGCAAGGAAAAGCAACACAAGCCCTGCAGCTTTGGGGGAAGGGCCAGCCCTGCAGCTCTTATTATCTTTGGATGGGAAGAGGGAGAGAGAGACAGAGACGTTGTTAATGCCTCGGATATTTCTAGATCCTACCACTGTCCTACCAAGGAAGTCTGAAACATAAAATGCCATTGGAAACATCACATGGGGCATAAAAAAAATCCAGTGTAAGAGCCTAATTTGCTTTATTATCAGCATCTGGAGGTTTTTAGGTGCAGCCAGCTTGAAGATTATCCTGGTTATGCAGCGCATGTGCTGCTCTTCACAACTGAAACCAGCACCAAACCTTCACCTGGGGGGGGTCACAAGTTCCTAAACACATCTCTGGTATTAAACACTTTATGGACTTGAAGGTTTCCTTGCACCTGGGATGTGATGTGACATCCAGCTGCACATCCAGCCAGAGGAAGGGCGAGATGGGGCAAAACTCCAGGTCTGGGTCACTCCCCTACTGCTGACAATACAAAGTGTGGAGTCTGTGCACGTTGTTATTTTGTGGGATTAATCCCATCCCCTCAGCCCTGAGCAGCAAACACAGAACTGCCAAGTGCAGTCTACATCAACTCAAGCCACCATGGCTGTGATGATCCATCACCCCTAAACCCACAGTCCAACCACAGGGATGCTCTTCTCCAATGATACATTTAAAATGGGGTTGATAATAATTGCTCTGCTGAAAACTCAGACAGAGACCAAGCAAAGCTTCAGGATTCACTTACTTCCCCCAGAACAAGACACCAAGTCCTGCAATCTGTTATCCATTAGAAAAGAAGTAGCCCAAAGAGATTCCCATTGTTCTCCTGCTTCTGGGCGTCAGCTTCCCAAACTTACATCTCAAGCCCAGTGGGTCTGGATGGAACCCAAGGAAGTCCCCAGAAATGCCGGGCTTTTGGAAAATCAGAGCTTATACTTGGAAAGCATCACTTAATAGAAGCATCACTTTATAGGCCTTGCTACCGAGAGGATTTCCCACACATCCCATCTGAATGATCCCAGCACAAATCCCCTGTCAGGCTGAGGACAAGGTACCATGTAGGTCACAGATTAAGGGACACAGGAACCATATGGGAATGGCAGGAGTTTTGACAATGCACACACTGATTATCCCTAACCTTCCCAACTTCAGCAACAAGCGTCCCAGGAGCATGGATGACAGAGCAGGTAAACAGAAGGAGAGATTCAGAAACCAGGATGGTTTGGGTTGGAAGGGACCTTAAAAGACCATCTCCTTCCAACCCCTTGCCATGGGCAGAGACACATTCTACTAGACCAGGTTGCTCCAAGCCCTGTCCAACCTGGCCTGGAACACTTCCAGGGATGGGGCAGCCACAGCTTCTCTGGGCAACCTGTGCCAGGGCCTCAGCATCCTCACAGCCAAGAATTCCTTCTCAATATCCCATCTAACCCTGCCCTCTGGCAGTGGGAAGCCGTTTCCCTTTGTCCTGTCCCTCCAGGCCCTTATCCAAAGTGCCTCTCCAGCTCTCCTGGAGCCCCTTTAGGCACTGGAAGGGCCTCTAAGGTCTCCCTGGAGCCTTCTCCAGGCTGAACAGTCCCAATTCTCTCAGCCTTTCCTCAGGAGATGTGCTCCAGCCCTTTTACTATCTTCATGGTCCTAGAACATCCCCAACTCCATGCTCCTCACATCCCTGGGGCATCCCCAGCCATCAGCCCCCTTCAGTACAACCAAAGCAAAGCTCTCAGGTTTTCATCCACAGCTCCATAAAACAACGGGCATCTGTTCACCGACTCTGACACGACACAACCCAGACTTTACAGAGTTTATCCAAAGCAATTCTTTCCAACTCAGGAAAACCAAGGCTCTCCTGGCTGAAGGACAGTCCATGCTGTTGCTCTGCACGTCCTGCAACCCTGCAAACTGCCCCGAGCAAACGGCAAAAATGCTGATTTGTTTTTTTTCCCCTTTTGATCAGCATCTCACTGAGATGGTCTCACAGGAGGGGTCTGGCTCGGCTCTGGGGACCCAACAGGAACAGGACTTGCTGTGCCCATGGTTTGGGAAACCCCTCCTACCCCTCCACAGATGTTCCTCCAAACAGAACTGCTAACTGAGCCGACACCTCCCCGCCCGGATGAACATATGGCTGTGCTTGTACCAGCGCTGCTTTCATCGTCCCCACAGGTGCTCTAAGGACAGGCTGGACCACAGAAGGACCATTACAGGCCTTTTTATGGAAAAAAAATAGCCTTTGGGATTTATTTTTCCCCCTGCAGAGCCTGCCCATCCCTGCAGTGTCTGGTTATGAGCCCTGGAGCCGTGGTCCAGGTGCCTGGCTTGAGGACACAAGCCATCCCCTGCTTCCCTGGGTATCCAGCTGGAAAAGGTCCAGAGAGCTCTAATTAACCAAACTGCTCGTTTACCTTCACAGAGCCGCTTTTCTCAAGGGCTCCACCGGGGATGAGGGAGGGATGCTGTGCCCTGTGGGGGCAGATGGATGCAGAGCTGTCAGCTCACACAGGTGCCAGTGCAAACCAGCCTCTCCAATGGCTTCATGGACAGGGGGACAAAAGCTCACTGAGGCAGGAGCAGCTCCACCAACCACCCCAAACACAGCAGGAAGGGGTTTGCCAAGGGATGCTCCTGGATCTCAGGCTTGCCAGGAATTGCTCCTCCTTTCCTCAAGAGCACCCAGGTCTCATTATACATAATCCCAGCTCCTCTCAAGATAAGGTTTTATCATATGAAAGGAAGAAGCAACCACTAGGAAAAGGACTCCCCAGGTGAAAAGGGATCAGGGAGCCCATATAAAACTCTCCTCCAGAGGGAAATAAGCCAACTATGGAGCCACAAACAGGAGAGAACACGGATAACAAGGCACATGTGGGAGAGAAAAGGGAGCTACGGTTAAAAATAAATAAAAAAAAAGCAAAAGGCAGGAAAGTGGGACATAAAAAGAAACCCCACCAGGAGTGATGCAGAGCTGGCTTTCAGTGCTCCAGCCCTTGTGTTTTCTGGCCTTATTTACGAAACACAAATAATCCAGCCTTCTCCGTAAGCAGCCAGATCCGGTGGAATTACATGTCTGAATACCCTCGGTAAACAGAGGGAAAGCTGTGGAAACACAGCTTAAGGCAATGTGTGCTAACAAGGGGGCCTTTATCACCCAACCTGGCAGAGGGAAACCCGCTGGCCCCGGCTGAAGTCCCTGCAACTGGTGTGTTCCATCAGCTCCGACCGGGATACCCCTGGCTGCACTCATTTACTTTCCCCTCTTGGGATGCAGATGGGACCCACTGGAAACAGGCAAGGAAAAGGGATGCTGCTACCCAACACTGTCCCTTCATGGGGCAGGAGAAGGGGTGGTGAGAGCAAAACATGCCAGAACCACCTTCCCCCTCAGTGCTGAGCACCTGCCTTCTCTCCGGATAAAGTCCCTGACACGTCCCACCAGCAAGGACAGGCATGGGAGAGAGGATTTCCTGCCCGAGGAGCACATCACCCACTGGAGAGAGCAGCAGGCAAGAGCTGACCCCATTTCACAGAGTCGCTGGAAAAGGCTGAAATCAAATCCAGCTCACCCAGAAAGCGGGAGCTCGGCTCCAGGAATGAGGGAGCGCAGTCGTCTGGCCAGACCGGAGGATCAGCATGCTCCCTCCTGGCTGCAGGATCTAAGGATGTGAAAGTATTTTCCAGACCAAAAACATACTCATTTATTTTCAAAGATCTCCTATTAAGGAGAGCCCTGTTCCTACAGGGACAAACTCCCACCTCTGCCGAGAAGTTGCTCCAAGCTTTTTTTGCAAGGAAAGCTCAGGGCAGAGGGGTCTGTGGAACAATTCCTCCTTTACCCACCATCTGCACGGGGGAGGCCAAAGGCTCCTTGCATGCAGGATGAGCGGGAGAACTCACAGTTTTTGGCCAAGATGGCCACATCCAGGCACCCCCTAAAGCAGAAATCCCAATCCCCATCTCTCCCTCCTGCACCCACATGAAGGATGGCAAAGCCACTGCAGCCTCCTGCTTCCACGGCGTGCTCAAAATGAATTATTATTATACTCAGTCCCAATAAATTCTTACACTCAGCTCAGACACCTCAGCTCTTCTTGTTTCCAGCAATGAGCATTCCAGGCTATTGTTGATCAAAAAGAAAATAACCCATGAAATTCAGGTGGAGTTTTATTTATGTTTTGCTACCCAAAGAAACTTTCCTTCCATTTAAGCCTTGCTGTCTGATGACAGGAGGGGAGTCAGGGTTCTTGTTGAAGAGCTGCAATCCTCTGTGACCATGAGATAGGGAAAAATAAGGAGTCTTACAAATGCATATCCTGAGCAGCACATGATCACAGAATTCCAGAATGGTTTGGGTTGGTTGGAAGGGATCTTAAAGCCCATCTCATTCCAACCCCCTTGCCATGGGCAGGGACATCTTCCACTATCCCAGGTTGCTCCAAGCCCTGTCCAGCCCGGCCTGGAACACTTCCAGGGACGGGGCAGCCACAGCTTCTCTGGGCAACCTGTGCCAGGGCCTCCCCACCCTCACAGCCAAGAATTTCTTCCTCACATGTATTCTAAATCTGCCCTGGCACTTTAAAACCACTGAATGGTTTCATCCACAATGAGGACTCGGGCACAAAAAGATGGGAAACACAAGGGTTTGCTTTGGAAGCTGGAGACTGATGATTCTCCCTAGATATTTACACTTCCAACAGTACAGAGGACTTTCAAAGCCACACTGACAGATACCAGCACCTGTCCCTGTTCAGGTTCACAGGCACCCTCTGAGCACTGCCCAGCACTGTGCCCACACCACACTTTGTGCTCATTGCAGCATTTTCTGACCAAAGACCTCAGCCTGAATCCATTCAGCTCCCTTGCCAGGTAGATCATCTTCCTCTCAGAGAAGGAAGAGAGGACCAAGAAACAAACGTGGGCTAGCGATAAACAATCCCACCGGGATTGCCTTCAGCACAGACCTTATGTGGTTTTGAAGTTGTTTCTCCCAGATCTGCAGAGAAGTGTGTTTGCAACGAGGAGCACGCGAAAGGTCAAGCATCAACACAGATGCTGATGCTCTGACTTCAGCTCACGCCTGCCCAGGCAGGAGCTGTGCTTGTGTGCTCTCTGAGTCCATGCCAGCGGGGCTTTTTGAGCCCAAGAGAGCGTGTTTTACAGCCCAAACACAATTACAGGACAAGGGTGGATATCTGGGATGCAGGGATGTGGGTCACAGACCTTGAGACCCTGCAAGAGCCGCTCTCACCGCTGCTTCTCTTCCCTCAATATCAAAATCTCCTCCAAACCTCCTAATTCAGGAGTAGGGATGTTGCAGGTGGATCCACAGAGGGCAGTGGATTCAGCAGGAGGAGGAACAGGAGGAGCTCCCATCACCGCAGATGCCCCATCCTGTTCCTGCCCCACGGCACAGCTGCTCATCCTGTGCCTGCATGTGCTGGCTCCTAAATTTAAACCAGCCAGGGATAAGCTCTGAAACAACAGCCAAGGCCTGGGGATATGTGCGTGCTGGGGGAGGGAGGGAATACATCCCCACTCTTTCCTTCGGCTTATCTCGAAGTCTTGGATGGGGGGAGCAGCTCTGGCACCCACCAGGCAGAGCCTTCATTCCCATTTCCTTGCCAAAGGCAGAGCAGCAGCAGCTCTGAGAGTCTGGATTAGGGGATCACCTCCCAGAGTCATGGGATATGAGAGATCCTCCCTGGAGCCAAAGGGTCCCTTTCCTCCCATCCCACAGCAAGCCTGGGTGGGCAGGCACCTCCTCATCCTAGCACACCCCAAATTCCCATCCATACCTCTCTGAGTGGAATTACAGAGCAGTTTAGGTTGGAAAAGACTTTAGATCATCGAGTCCAACTGCAAACCCAGCACTGCCAAGGCCACCACTAAACCACGTCCCCAAGTGCCACATCTACGTGTCTTTGGAATACCTCCAGAGATGGAAGCTGGAATTCAACCATCCCCCCTGGCTGCACAAGGGGGGATGTTCTCCTGGAGGGTCTCCAAAGGACTCCAAGGCAGAGCCAGAGGGGACTCCTCTGCTGAGGAAAAGGAGGGAGAAGTGGGGTCCACACAGGAATCCCCTGACTCAGAGTGCTGTGTCCTGCTCCTCTCGGGATGCCAATGAGAAGCATTCCCCAGGAATTGGTTCTTGGCTTGC
This sequence comes from Pseudopipra pipra, assembly GCF_036250125.1. Lineage (NCBI taxonomy): Eukaryota > Metazoa > Chordata > Aves > Passeriformes > Pipridae > Pseudopipra > Pseudopipra pipra. The sequence goes on from NC_087554.1 coordinate 62,335,434, forward strand.
ACACAGACTAATGTGGCCTAGAAGAAAGAAATGTATAGAACAAGTGGTACACTGGAAAAAAAGGAAAATGAACCGAAGACTCCCAGAATGGTTTGGGTTGGAAGGGACCTTAAAGACCATCTCATTCCAACTCCCTGCCATGGGCAGGGACACCTTCCACTAGACCAGGTTGCTCCAAGCCCCAGCTCCAGCTGTTATTTCAGGCAGAAAATGCTTCCTCTATCGTGGCAGTAAGGGAAACTGAGATATTTCTGTGGCTTCTGCTTTGACGGGAAAAGGGCCGGAGCCGAGAAACGCGGAGCCACAAAGAATCCCGTGTGAGCCCTTCTCAGGCTCCCCTGCCTGGCTCTGGCACCAGGGATACAACACTTTTCTCTTTCCTGAGCAGGATTTCCCCCTTTTTTTCTCCTCATTACCACACATCACCAGCCAAAGGGACATCTGAAGAGGAAGGATGAACAGTAACTGTAAAAAAACCCCTGTTTTTTCAAAAACAACTGGAATACTGCACGGACAAATTCACCCTCCATTTGATAGACAAGAGGAAGCCAAAATCCTTTGGACACAGGGAGAACTGCAACAGCCCCAGCTTCAGCCCCAACTGTCCAGTTCCATCCCACAACCCTGAAGGTATTTCCTACAACCACAAACCGTTTTAGCTCAGCCCGTGCCACAATGGCTCCCTTTTCCCCAAACACATCCCTAATGTGATTTAGTGTTTCCACCCTGCAGAAAGCACCTAATGCCTGAGAGGAGAGGGACTGCAGCATTCCAGCTCCCTCCCTGGGATGAAGGACATGCTGAACCACTTGCCCTCAAGTCCCTGAGGAGGCTGATAAGGAGGGAAGGAAAATCCACAGTTACGAAACCTCCACCCTAAACAAGCAGAGAGATGCAGGACAGGAGAAGGAAGCTGTGCCCAGGCTGGGTGCACAAGGACTCCCAAAGATGCCAAGGAGATGATTTAGGATCCCCCACACGAGCCAGCCAGCCTTGGGAGAGCCTGTCAAGAAGCAGCAGGGCTAAGAGAGGAGGGAAAACCACTGCACACGTCCCCCAGTTTTACAAGCTTTTTTCAACTGCTAAAATAGAAAAACCCTGAGCAAATTTAGCAAAACATGTCAACAAGTTCTGTGCTACAGCCCAGACACACATGTTCTCCTCAATAAGATGCATTCTTAGAAACCTTCTTTTGCAAAACCTGTTGGTGTTGGTGTGCCTTTTGTTTTCCTTTCTAGCTCCAAGTACTCACAAGCATCCTAGAGACTTAAAAAAAAAAAAGAAAGAACAGACATTTTTAGACTTAAACGCATGGAGAGGACTAAGAATGTGTCACCACGTGTCTGGGATAGATGTTAAATCCTCCAAAACCATATGCTGGAGATTGCTCCAACAAAAGAGACTGCGATGATAAAGAGAAGCCTTATGTTCAAGTACCCGTTAGTTGTGCAAGATTAGAAATTAGCTCACAATCCAATCCTTGTAAAAAGGCTTTAAAAGCACAGGATTTCTCCTTAACATGAAAGCAATGAACTGATAGCTACTCATTATTGAATTACTCATTCAGATTTAACAGCAGCACGAGCACAAAGCTTCTCATCTTCTGTGTCGCCCTGACAAACCACAGGGCCAAGGGCGAGAGCGTCACATCCAGGATGGCAAATATATCCCGTGGGATTCACATGTAAACCTCACTCCCAGAATCACAGAGGGGTTGGAAAAGACCTCTAAGATCATCAAGCCCAACCTCTGACCGATCACCACCTCGTCAAATAGACCCAGAGCACTGAGTGCCACGTCCAGTCGTTCCCTGGACGCCTCCAGGGACGGTGAACACCTCCAGGGATGAGTCCCACAGGGACCTGGGCTGCCCTGCTGGATCTGAGGTCAAGGATTTACTGTCCGATCAACGCAGCGCATCCCCAGGGCATGAGGAGTTTAATTATGGAAAAAATAGGCCACTCAGTAGAATCAGAAGGGAGAAAACAAGGTGTTATGTCCCCTTTGGACAAGAGGTTGCTGGTGATCTGACCCTCTCAGAAGACAGGATGAAATACAGAAATGCTTCAGGCCCACAACAAAACACATGCAATACCTACATGCAAAATGTACCTGCACACAAGCAGAACCCCAAAAGATGCCACAAAACCTACCAGGCACCCCAAAACTTCCGAGGAGCTGGGCAAGGCACCTCCACCAGCAGTGGCACGCTGCATCTCTGTGTCCCTCCACACAAGTGTGGCAAGAAACAGCCACACATTAAACAGCTCGTGCCGAAACTCGTGCTGATCAAACACACAGGAGGTGGGTGGACACCTCCATGTCCAAGATCAACGTGGCCAGACAAGCCATCCCCTGAAATAGCTCCTTCTCAGCCTCCTCCTCCTCCCAAACCTGGCTTTGGTTTCAGCTCCAGTTGTTCCCTCACTAATTGCTCCTCCTTAAATAGTCTCCCTTCCTCGGGAAGGAGTGACAGTGCCCCACGGGGTGACAGTGGGCTGCACGACCAGCAGGAAGCTAAAATAGACTTTCACCAAGATGAACACCCCGCTAGCAGCTGTGACACAGTGAAATGCAACCACCTGGAGGGTTAATGTAGGCATGGATTAATGTAGAGGCTGAAATTCATAAATAGACTGAACATTTCTTTTCTGCAGCGTATTCCCCGGAAAGGAGGAAGGTGGGAGCACCCACAAAACAAGGAATACACCACCCAGGCACAACAGTCGTGCATCAGGAAGGAATTCTTGGCTGTGAGGGTGGTGAGGCCCTGGCACAGGTTGCCCAGAGAAGCTGTGGCTGCCTCATCCCTGGAAGTGCCCAAGGCCAGGTTGGACAGGGCTTGGGGTAACCTGGGCTAGTGGAAGGTGTCCCTGCCCGTGGCAGGGGGTTGGAACAAGATGATCTTTAAGGTTCCTTCCAACCCAACCATCCTGTCATTCTCCATGTGCAGCATCAACACGTGTGAGGATACGGAAACAGGAAGGAAATAACGATATTCTTGTCACTTACCACCCAGTGCACAAAATTAGAGATTAATAAAGCAAATAAATCTGAGATGCATTTTTGGGGCAGAAAGCACCTTAAGGGACCGGAAGGAAGGTGCTTTGATACCCTAAATGAGCGTCATTGCACATATCTGAAGTCTTTGCAAGAGTTTTCAGGAGAGGTGGGTTTTGCAGTCTGGCTGTCTGCAAGCAAATGGTGCAGATTAAGGACTGAGCAACACTGCAAAACCAGCTCTGAACACTCCTGCCATCTGAACCTGGTGAATGGGAAAGAAAACTGACCTGGATATTGGGATTACCCTTGGAAAGCCCAACCTTTCCTCCCTATCCATCAGAAGTAACAGCAGTGGCTCCTTGCTGCGGAGCAAGCCAGGATTTAAATTTATTGCGTGGAACTACGAGAATCACACAGTTTGTGCTCAAGTTGTGGTTCACCACTGAAAAAATTCATCTTAGTGAAACCAGAGCGCTGGTGCAGCATCAGATACAGTTATCTCCAGAAGCTGCACCCTTATCTGGTTCCAACACACGGTTCCTCCACGGGATAGGAGGTGGTGGAACGTGATAAATGGTCAAACCATCCTTAGCAATGTGAAGGCATTGCATCTATAGAACACTGGCCTTGTGTAAGAGAGCAAACACACAGAGGGAAAAGCAGTTGGTGATATGAGGAAAAAAGGAGGGGGGGGAACCCCTACTTCCCTGACAGGATTTATTTTTAGGTGATGGTTGCTCAAGCCTGCTCGGGGAATCGGTGTGCCGGGAGGAGCTCCCGTGCAAGAGGACGAACGGTGACTCAGCAGGTAAGAGCTGTCAAAAACGTGTCCAAAATTGAAAGGGTAGGAAAAAAAATCATAAGGAAAAGCTATAAATACCTCGAGCAGTTTTGCTTCGTGCCCTGGGTGGATGCCTGTGGCTGCAGATGCTGCTCTGTGAAGCAAACTGGGGAACTCCGTCCCTATCCCGAGCACCCGTGGGGGGTTCCCTCCTCCAAAAGCAGGACCCCTGACCCCAGGAATCACTCTGGGATCTGTGTCTGCCCCAAACACAACATGCCAGGGGATCCCATCACGGCTGAATTTCAGCTATGATGCTAAAGACAGCCTTGCCCCTCAAGGCACACCCTGCTCCAGCCTTCATCCCCCTTTACACATCCCTCCGGAGAGGACGGGACCAGGATTTTTTAATGCACATTCAGACAAAAAACCCTCTTTTTTAAAAAAAAATTAAATAAAAGTCAAAAAGCCCAACCAACATGAAAGGCTGGATAAACACTCCTCCTTTCCCCAGCAGAAATTACAAAAATGCCTTTGAATTTGTTTTGGCAAGAAACAATGTTTTTTATGAAAGAGCTTCATTGAAAAGTCACAATTTGGAATGTATTCATCTATTCTACATTTTTTAAAAAGTTTTAATTACCACTTTAAGGGTATTTTGACATAGTTTATGGTTTGTTAGATTGTGCTGTGTGCTGCAAATGCCAAACACACCTTTTTGGAAGAGCCTTATTATTGTATTAATGCAAAATGTGGGGTTTGTGCTGCCGAGACTCGTGTCGGCAATTGAAAAATAATAAATTAATTCCATTTGGAGAAAACGCTGCCATTTATAACCCAGCAATTAAGAACAGATTTAATTTTAGATATCACTGCATTCTTCAGCTTACTGAGTTATTCAGCACCGACACTGGCACTACCAGTTTATGCTCAGTACTTTAAAAAAACAGACCCAGGCCAACTTCTCACCCCTTAAATTAGCAACGACAGACATGAAAAGTTAATGCTGTTTTCCTCTCTCCTGAAAGCTGCAACATACGGATTTTGCAGGGGGAAAAAAAAAAGCAAGGAAATGCTGGGATTTCTGCTACAACAGGCCAAATTCTATCAGCCAGAGGCACATAAGGAGTTAACAAAAAACCCCAAACCTCAATGGAGTGAGGCAGAGCTGACTGTGTTTGCAAACCAGGGTGTGCAGACATTTGGAGGGAGAGGGAAGCAGCCCGAATCCTGGCTCTGGAGGGATTCCCACAGCCCAGTCTCCCTCCCCAAGGCCAGGCAGTCGGGCAGCAGGTAGGAGATGGAGAAAGGAAAATGCTTTTTATTTGGCCGTGGCTCTGGCAGCAGGAAGGTGATGCCCAGGGAGGTCTGGTGCTGCGGGCAGGGCTCCAGCTGGCACCGGGGGGATGGGAGGTTTGATGGCTGCATCCCACACAGGGAAGAGGCGGAGCAGTCCAGGGACCAGCACCCGCATCCTGGGGGTGACAGGGCACCAGAGCTGCAAGACTGGTGGGAAATGGGATGTGTCCTCAGCATCTCCCCTTGGGCACAGGGCATAAAACACTCACTGTGATCACCAGCAACCTCTACATGTGAAAATAGGCCCTGAGGCCAAGGAAAGGGAAGGTAAACAGGAGCAAGGCCATGGGAACTCCCCTTTCCCCACCCCAGCTCCCGGCCACCCCCAGCAGCAGGAGACCACAATGTAGGGAAAGAAGGGACACACTGGGGCTGTGGCAGCAGGACAGACCTGGAAAGCAAAACTAACACCTGAGGAAAGGGACAAGGAGTGAAATGGTTCTGTAATGAAGGCAAGTGGAGGGCCCTGGGCATCCCCTGCAGCACTGAGGTGACACGGTGACAGCGATTTGCTGTTGTCACAGCAGCACAGGACAGGCTGGGGGATCCCCAGGGGTGGCAGGACCAAAGCAAGGTGTGTTCTGGCCACAGGAATGCTGTGGGATGGCTGCAGGAGAAGCAGGATGATGCTCTGGGCATCATCCAGGTGCCAGAACAGGCAGCACACCCAGAGCAGTGTGAAAATAGCCCGGTTTGGGGGTTTTTTGACATCAAGATGATAAAGACAACACTCACCACAATAACAATGCAACAAAAAGGTTTTGAAAACAGCAAAGGGGTCACCCCTGAAAGCCCTGCACCTGGGGGTCCCAAAGTCCAGGGTGGAGTGGCAGGACTCACACAGACCAACTCAGACCCTGGGAGCAAAGCTCTCAGCTCCCTTGGAACCCTGCCACAGGTAAACATGGATGTGTTTTGAACAGAACCACGGGATGAGGACCCAAAACCCAGCACCCTCAGAGGGGTTTGCCAGCCCCTGAATGATCCAAGGGCACCTTCATCACGCTGTCACCTGCCCTCCTGGGGCACATGTGAAAGCAAGCTAAACTGAAATGAACCTTGGCTTTTACAGGGCTCCCCCTCTTCCTTGTACAAAAAATGGAAAAAAAAAATCCCCAAGCACGCATTTTTATTTACCAAGGTTCCAGCAGTCTCATTTCCCACTACACCCCTCTCCAAGGCAGGAGTACTGCTGCACTAATTGTAAGTCTATGGAGAAACAGGCTTCCCTCTGCTTTCACACTGGAATTAGTTACGCTCAGCCTGACCTTGCATTATTTTGAAGCTCTGCAACATTAAAAGAAAATTAGAGTGACTTGTTAAATCCTTTAAAAGGTAAAACAACCCTATTGCTCCAAGTTCCCATACAAAAAGAAACACCAAACCCAAACCCAAAACGAGCTCTTAAATCACAACTTAGGGCTTTAATGTGGTGGGATTTAGTCTTATATTTTAAATTCATTCCTTTTTTTTGTTCATCTGAACAATCACAGCGGCTTTAATGAGCTCTCCCTGTGAAAACTCCCAACTACAAAGGATCACATTTGCTCGTGTTCCAGAGCTCCACACACCTCGAAAGGAAATCCTAACGCATCGCGTGCTTCTTAGCAGCCAGATTACCAGCTTTTAATCCTCTCTGCCAGATGCATTTTTAATCTTTTTGTGTGTAATAAAGCAAATTAGTGTAATTGTATGGGCAAACCGAACCAAAATACGCACATCAGATTAAAAAAAAAAGCCGAATTTGGTTGTGTTTTGAAGATCTGGCAAGGAAGGAACGGAGTTGGGGGTGAATTCAGCTCTGCAGGCATTGCCAGAGGAAGAAGTTGCTGCACGGTGAGTGAGGAGCTTCATCACCCTTCAGCCACAAGTCACAGGCTCCCATTCCTCCTCCAAGTCCCCCACAAGGCACCACACCAGCCCTTGGATGAGCAATCACAGGATAGTTTGGGTTGGAAGGGACCTTAAAGATCATCCAGTTCCACCCCCTGCCATGGGCAGGGACACCTTCCACTAGCCCAGGTTACTCCAAGCCCCATCCAACCTGGCCTTGGACACTTGCAGGGATGGGGCAGCCACAGCTTCTCTGGGCTGGGTGTGCCAGCTGTGACCCCCACAGCCCTCGGGAGCGAGGAACAGCCCCAGCAGCCCCACAGAGGAACCTCGACAGCAAGAAACATTCTCTGAGGTGGCTCTCAGCATCCCCCTCCAAGGGACAGTACAGAACTGGCCTGGGACAGGGGTGGAGACACCTGGTCCAGGCCACTGGCTGTAAGAGGACAGGTTATGTCCCTGCAAGCTCACGAGGAGTTCTGTGCCACAGAACCAGCTGATGACCAAAAGGCCGATTTCCAAGATGTGCAAACAGCATCAAACCCGTAAATCTGCCAAAATCAGGGGCTTTACACCAGCAAGGAGTCAGATCTCAGCGGTCTGTGGGACAGCAGGGCGTCCTAAGCCTCCACAGGCCTGGGCTCCCAGCCTCTCCTGTGGCAGGATCCCTGGTTATCACACACTGAGATTACTGACTGCTCAGGGTAGAGGGGGAAAATACCAACTATTTCCATTTTAAAAACAGAAAACAACTGAACATCAACGCTGACATCCAGTTTGGCTTCAGGAGGGATTTAAAGAACTTGGGCTTCTTCGTTCCCTAATCCCACACCATGCTTCCCTACTACCAACCAGGATCCACTTCTAACAATGCAAAAGCATCTGCCCACATTTTTGCAATTATTCCAGACCCGGCAGAGAGCACCCTCCCCTTTCTGTAGGGTTAATCTAAAGAACAGTTGCCAAAATGCTGGGAACACAGTCAAACAATAGCTCCTCTGATGAAATTCCTCCACTCCATAGAGAAACCAGTATCCTCCAGCTGCTGTGGTTTGTCCAGAGAGATCTCCGAGTGTTTACCCGCTCCCATAAATAAAAAGGGGAAAAAAAAAAAAAGATGACAAACTGAAAGATTCGAGTGCAGCTTGCAAAAAAAAAAAAAAAAAAAGCCTGCAGAGCCCCTGCCATGTAACCACAACACACGTTTTACTAATGCAACATTTGCCTTGTGTGAAATACAAACCCGGGGCAGCAGTGGAGGGAGGGAAACGCCGGCCACCTGTCCCGGGGACAGAGCCTCGCTATACTTATCGGCACAGAGACCACTTCCAGCAGCCCCATCCCCTTAAATCCTCCTTCTCAGTGGAATCTCTGATCAGTCATTTATAAAAGCCAGGAAGCCAGGCTGGACAGCTGAGTTACAGCAGCTATTATCCACGTATGCCTGAATTCCAGCAGACACCTTTATTTATAAAGGCTCTCTGGCTGACCGGGATTTGACACCGGCTACAAAAAGCACTCAGCATCCAACTGGCTGCTCCAGAAGAATGTGAGGAGAGGTTGGTGAGCACAGGCCAAGCTGACACCTTTACACAGATTCCCTGCTGCTGCCATGACTTGGAATAGAGCAGGTTTAAGTAACTGAATTCCTGAGCAGACACACAGAGTTGCACACCTTTGCCTCTTCTGCTACAGGTTCAAGTGGATTGTTTTCCCACTACCCCTAATTCTAACAGAATATTTAGAGTATTTTATGTTTCATATATGTTCACATTTTTCATGTGTGTTCTAATGGAATATTTAGAGTATTTTATGTTTCATCAGGCCTATTCCCTCTCATTTTAGACTTCCTGGGTCTGCACTTTCTTGCTTGTCAACCTTTAGGCTTGCCCTGACCTGAGAGCTGTGAACCTGGACACACTTTCCATGAAACTTAGGAAAACCCACAACTCACAGTTAATACAAGTGCAAGGGGATGGGGAGGGAGAAGGTGGTAAGAAAAATCAGTTGCTCACAGTTGGTTTTCTGTAGCTCCAACAGTCTCAGTGGCAACCCCTGCGAACAGAAGGTGACCAAGCGCACGGCAGAAGTGTGAATTCCGCTTTAAACGGACAGAATTCCCAGGAGCAGCACGTGCAAACACAGCCTGCAGGGCTCAGCTGGGCCAAAGGAGGCTGGGATTACCTGTGGGCTCACATCACACTCCTTACTCTGTTATAATAACCTGAAACAGGAGCTGGCACCTCTGCTGGGCACAGAGCTGGGATCCAGCTCCCCATGGGGCTCCAACGGAGCCTGCCAGCACGGTGATGGTAAGGAAGGGACTTCCTTGCCTGGTTCCTCATTTCTTAAGCAAGGACCATCAAAAGCATCCTCCTTTGACTTTCAAAAGCAGCCCCGTTCAGCCTGGAGAAGAGAAGGCTCTGGGGAGACCTTGGAACCCCTTTCAGTACATAAAAGGGCTCCAAGAGAGCTGGAGAAGAACTTTGAATAAGGGCAGAAAAAGGAGGAATGGCTTCATGCTGTCAGAGAGCAGGGTTAGATTGGATATCAGGGAGAAATCCTTCACTGTGAGGGTGGTGAGACCCTGGCATTGCCCAGAGAAGCTGTGGCTGCCCCATCCCTGGAAGTGTTCAAGGCCAGGCTGGACAGGGCTTGGAGCAACCTGGGATAGTGGAAGGTGTCCCTGCCCATGGCAGAGGGTTTGGAACAAGGTGAGGTTTAAGGTCCCTCCCAACTCAAACTGTTCTGGGAGTCTATGATCCTTCCTGCTCCCAGCACCCTCTCCCATAGCACCCACCCCTGCCACCACACCCAAACCTGTGGTGCTGGATGAAACAGCACAGGACTGAGCCCCAGCACAACTCTCCAGCTAAAATTCCCCACAGATGATGAAAATCTGGGGGCTGAGAGCAAACAGGAGCAGCCAAGGGACCTCGGGCAGCCCTCACAGCACAACCTGAAGCTCCAGGGAGGTTTCCCAGTTTCCCTTGAGGGGCTGCCAGATGAGATCCCCACAGGCCACCCTGAAGCCTCCAGCAGCAGCATCAGGAAGGAGCTGTGTCCGTGTGCTGCTGAGTAAGTTGTTATGGTTACTGAAGGGTTTGCTGGGCTTTTTTTCCCCTCCTCTTTTAAAAAGAACTCTTATCAGTTTAACATAATACCACCAGTCAATAACAATTCTTATCTTAAAAGGTCACTCAGGTAGTTATAACTCAACATTTCATCTATGTTTGCATTATCTGGAGGGAAACAGCCTGGAGACTTTGTATTTTTATTTTAATAATCCACTTCTTTGGAACAGTGAGATTTAGGAAAAAAAAAAACCCCTACCCAGAACCAAGTTGACCCTGTGGCAATTTGAGCACACCAGGGAACAGACAGAAAAAAGGTAGAAAAATCACATTGATGTTTGCTGCCATCAGAAACAGGAGGAATATCCCCACAGGAAAGCTATGAAAAGCAGGGAAATGCATGGATGCAGACCACAGCTGCTGCAGAAACACCATGTCCTGCTTGCAAACATCAGATCAGGCAAGTTTCTCCATGACAAAAATTGTGGGTTTTTTCCTCCACATTTCTTTCCCCATTTTCTTCCCTCACTTCTCCTTGCAGCTGGAGGACAGAGAGAAGGGGTCGACACAAGAAAACCAATGACAAGAAGAACTGATCTGTGATGTTCAGGGTTAAAAACACAGTAAGCAAGAAGAAAATGCAGTGGGGCATGGAAAGTGGGTTTTAAAATGCTTCCAGCTAAACCTGGTCAAACCCTGTTTTATCCACCCACTGAATTTCTTCTTATAACTACAATTAAAACTCCAAACACAACATGTGCCCATTCCCCACCAGGCAAGGAGCAGGAGAACTAACTGCTTAAAAGGCAGGTTTGTAGCTTGTCTGAAATTAGTTTTATCAAAAAAAAAAAAAAAAAAGAAAAAGAGCAATCTGGAATTAATTACTTGTGAGGATCAGTAACAGAGGAGAAGCTTTTTAAAGCACTCTGTGCGTCTACTCCAGGGCTGCCTCGCTCAAGAGCGAAGAGCGGAGCGGAGCTGCTGAATCCTGCAGATGACAGTCACAATATTAACATTATTTTAAGTAAAATAACATCTTCAGGCATGATAGCTCAACCAGCTGGGCCACATCCAGCTCCTGCAAATAACAGGGAAGGCTTGCAGGGGCCGTGGGGGAAGCTGGCTCAGCCCCTGGTGCAGCAGAGCCGTCAGTACCAGCCATCCATGTCTCCCATCACGGACAGTCCCAGGCTCACAACGTGGAATGACCACGAGTTTGTTCAAGGACAACACCCAGGGATTATTTTTACAGGATACAAGAAAGTTTTAGCACTGCAAAGGCCCTGAGAAGGGCAGTCATGATTAACAGCAGAGAAATATATGGTTTACACCTTGGGTTCAAGAAGATCACTGAAGTCTACAGAGTCATCCCTCCTCCAGACAGGAGCAGGAAGCCTCAGGTGAGGTGCTGCACCACACACCTGCACGGCCCTGCATGCACAGAGCCCTCCGGAAAAAAACATGCTAAAATTCAGGCACCTTCACCAAAACCCCTGATATGGCCCTGCCATGGAGTCACCTGCTGCAAACACTCAAATAAAACCACACACTGTGAGCCAGGCATCAGACACGTGAGCCTGCGCTGGGAAATCACTGCATTCCACCTCCTCTTGCCTTAGCCAGACGTGTTTGTCTCCAGCATGGAAAGATCACTAGAAGAAGGTAGAAGGAGACAAGGCACCTGTCAGTACAAAGCAAACTGGGTTTCTGCCTCCTCACCCTGACCAGGCTCGTTTTCTGCTCCTTACCCACACTCTGAGTTGCACGGCCCTCACGCTTTGGGTGAGACCATCCCAAGCCCTCTGCTCTGTGAGAGAAAATCCAGCTTGGAATCCCCTCCATGCCAGAAACACAACTCCCTCTGCCTGCAAAACCCCCTTCCAAAGAAAAGCCAGCAACACCTTCTCCAACAGAGAAACAATTCCAACCTTGTTTTAAGGAGATCCTGCCCTTCCACTTAACGCATCTGCTGCGGAAGAGGAAGTCAGGAACGGATCTGCTCGCTCCAACCTCAACTTCATTTGTGATTCCTGGGCCAAGATGGAAAGCCACTGGCTTGGCTGTTTGCCACCGCCAAACTCACGCTCAGACACGACCTCTGCAAATCTCTGGGTCTCCTTCTTAGGACCAGAGCCCTGGAGAGTTACACATATTGTTTTTTTAAGGAAAAAGGATGAGCATGCAAGCCTGTGGATCCCTTGCATCAGACCTGCAACCTCTTTTAGATCCCCCAGCGGCTCTTGCGTAACCCAGAGTTAGTAAAAAAGTAATGGTCTTGTTTACTCAGGGAAAATACAAAATACAAAGGGCACGTGCACACGCACAGTTCACGTGAGGGTTCGTCCCACCACCCTTGGGGGGTTTCTGCAGACAAAAAGGATTTCAAACACCACGACCTGTGCTTTGGGTGGGCCCTGCGCGCGCTTGGCACCGCGCGAGGAGTGGGGAGGAGACCGGGGCGACCAGGTGGGACCCCCAAAACAGTACAGCAGGACAATACAGCAGCTCCTCCTTCCTCTGAGGGATCCAACCCCGAGGAGCTGCGGGCTCCGATCTCGGGGTTTGGATGCAGTGGCAGTGCAAGGGGTGCCCTTTCTCCCAGCAGTTATCTGTGGTAACACTAGACACGAGCACGATGCTGGAGCGCTAAAGCACTGACGGGTGCACCTTAAAATAAAGCCAGTGTTCACATCGATTACTATTTCAGTTACCCCGACTGCAAACACAGCTCCCAGCTTGGTAAAGAATGGCTTTCGTGGGCCACAAATTAAATAAAGGCGGTTTTTTTTGATGGAACATGAGAAAAAGAAAGGGCAGAGCTTGAGAAATTGTAAGGAGGTGGGAATTCGCACCGCGACCCGCAGAATCCTTCATCAACTCCTTCAGGGAAACGGCAGGAAAATTTGGCTGACTGCAGCATCAACTGGCCCAAATGTAGATGTAAAACACAAAATGGTGGGACAGGCACACAGCTCTGCTCAGATGCTGAGGTCTGACACGCCAAAGGATGCAACTGTGCAGGGGATCAGCCCAGGCTACGAGCGGAGCGCTTTCCACACTCATCCATTTAATCTCGTTTGCAGATAAGTGTATTCACAAACTAGATTATTTTAATTGATGGCTCTACAGCTGGTTCCTGTTCAGCTCTAGAGCTAAAGCTGTCCTCAACCTCTCCCATCATGGGTTGAGGACGGTGATGCCTCGTGCAGTTCCTCCCCTTCAGTGCAGTTCCTCCTCCCTGCACCCGCCGTGGTGGGACAGAATTTCAGATCCACTGCTTTTCCAAGCACAAGTATGAGACACCTGTACAGAAGGGAAGCACTTGGGTAGGAGTCAAGGGAGAACAAGCCAGGCCAGGCAAAGAATTCCAGCTCAGGTCTGTGACGATGCATGACATGCTTCCCTGCATCTTCCACGTGCACTTCAACAGTGGGATATTTCCCAAATGAAGTCAGTAGGGAAATTAAGCCTGACATCAGGCCCCTCACTGAGCCATGAATTACCTGACAAAATGGTTAAATGGACACTGCAAAGTATGGAAAAGTCTCTCTGGGAGAAAGCAGCCCATCTGTGGCCAACTCTCTCGCACCAGTGATGCACCAGACAGCAAACCAGACTGTTCCCATTCGTTAATTTTTTCCTTCCCATTTTAGGCATTACTACCCAAAAATGTTCCCCCAGGCAAGTGCTGCCACCCCCCACCCAAACAACCTGGCCCTTGTTAGCCCTGCCCATGGAAGAGACCTTGCCATTTGTGCTCCCAGTGCTCTGGAAGCGAGCCACAGGGAGCATCTTCCTCCTGCTCTGACTGCAAGGGACACGTGCCAGGAACCACGAGGGAAGGAGTATTTAAGCAAACAGGAGAAAATACCAAAGAGTGAAGTGCAAGCCCAAAAGAGTCTCCTCTAGGTCCCAGCATCAGGGTGAGGGGGACAGCAAAGGGAAGCCTTTGTCATGCCATGCCACAGACCTACTTCCAGCCAAGGACTGACACAAGCCAAATGTTGGCCTGTGGTGCTTCCCAGAGCCACTCTGAAAAATATCCTTAAAAATAAAAATATCTTTGAACTGCAAGAGAATACTGAGTGTGCAGTGCTGGCTAACACTGCCCTGTACCTCTGTACCCCTCCCCTTGCTCCTCTCCAAAAAGCCCAGCACAGACAGGTTTTACCCCCAAGTTTGCAAACAAAACCTGGCAGCAGCTCAAGCACCAGCACACAGATTGAAAGAAGTCAGTGTCCAACAGCTCAGCAGACCTGAGGTTGCAGAGCTCAGCAGCCCAGGTTGCCCAGAGAAGCTGTGGCTGCCCATCCCTGGAAGTGTTCAAGGCCAGGCTGGACGGGGCTTGGAGCAACCTGGTCTGGTGGAAGGTGTCCCTGCCCATGGCAGGGGGTTGGAACTGGATGAACTTTAAGGTCCCTTCCAACCCAAACTGTTCTGAGATTCTATATTCTCTTCATTTAGGAGTTCCAGCTCCTGGTTTTTAATAGGCAGAGTTGCTCACACCCCTCTCTGGGCAGAGACAACTGTGTGGAAGGACCACACAATGCCTTGCACTCAGAACTTCCTTTCACCCCCATTGAACATGGGCTTAGCTCCCGGCCCCATCCTCCTCCTGGGACACCTCCTTGGCTCTTCCAGTCCCTCCTTGGGACAGCCCAGCGACACCCTCACACAGCCCAAGGGCACTTAAACCAGAGCTCAGCACTGCAATGCAACTACAAGCCAAGAAAAATTAAAAAAAGAAAAAGGAAAACACCCTCAAACTGGGCACTGGGATAATTTTCCATCAGTGGGGGGTCACTGGGGGCAAACTGCAAAATTTGCAAGGTGGAAGGGTAGCAGCTTCTGATGGGCTGGGAGACTGTCTGTGACCAGGGTAGCAGCAACAGCTCTATGGCTGGAGCCACAGGGACCTAAGGATATAAGAAGCAAGGTCTGCAGGAACATGTAATACCTTTTAATAGACCAGCTCGTACAGTTTGGGAAAAAAAAAACCTCCACAACCACACAAGCCTTCCTTTGAGCTGCTGCACCTTTGTGCCTGGCCATTTTTTCCAGCTGCATCACTTGGTCTATTAAAAGACATTACGGCTCCCTGCAACCCTCATCTCTTCCTCAGGCCAGTCCTCCCTTCCCAGGATGAGGAATCTGGGTCATCCCAATGCTCCCATTGTGACACCTGACAGCCTGCTGAAGTGAAATAAAGATTTTGGCCCTAACACGTGGAGGAGCAGTTAATGTCCCGTGCACAGGGCAGGGAAAGCTTGTGGTCCTTCAAGGCCAGGAGTTTAAAGCCGCCGCTCTTCCTTTGGTGCAGGTGGGTGTCTGGATGCCTGGATGACCCTCAGGAGCCTTTGGGCACCTCTGTTGACCAGCAGAGAGCACAGGAGTGAGGAAAGCAGGGCTGGTGGGATGGGATGTGGGACTACTTTGGAAAAAAAAAAAACAACCAGTCACACCTCTGGCCATCCCAGAGAGGGGATACCCAAGTAGACAAAAGCAGAAGCACATCCTGCATTCCGCGCCCAAAGCCTACAGACCACTTTTCATGGATACAGCCTTCCCTATCTGCTCACTGGGTCTGTATCCCATACCAAGCATCTCTCAGTGCCTCAGGAAGAGCACAGGTCCCTTTCCCACAAGGCACAGAATGCTCCTGCCTGACCTTTACCGGCGGCTCCAAGGAGGTCGCCGCGTCCTGACGGCTCCGAGCAGCTGGGGCTGGAGCTGCCCAGCAAGGCCAGGCTGGAAGGAAGGAAGGAAGTTATAGCAGGCTTTTAAATAGTGCTATGCAATACCTGAAACTTCTATTTCTGTGCACAGATAATATGGTTTCCATATTCTCCCCCGTGCCCTGCAGGCCAAGCCATTCAGGCTCAAACTGAACCAGCAATAACCCACATTCTTCACCAGTTAAACCATTAAAGCTTGTTGAGGCCTCCGTGTAGGACAACCCCAAGATGTGCCTTTCACCAATGAAGAAACGTACAGATTTCCTTCTGTGTTGGCTTCCCACTTCTGTTTTCCTTTTATAATCAAGCAATGCCTTTAAATATTAAAAAGGCCACAGGTGGAAGGTGGTCTCACAGCCACCTGGGCAGCCCCCCCACCACATGCAGTCACCACACTGGTCTGCTCCCAGACACCGGTGCAGTTTTCTGCAGGATGTCTTGCAGGCATCTTTCATCTGAGGTGGGCAACATGGTTCTACCCATGCTTGAGCAGGAATCCAAAGAACCACAGAAGCAGGAGGCTCCTCAGGGCTTTCTGAGGGTCGTACACAGCAGAACCACGCCGGGTTTGCAGCCCTAACAAGGAGAGCTCGGCTGTGATTATGAAAACACCTTCACAACTGGAGAAAAACCAAGATAGAACTCCTTCAAACTAAATGTACCTGCTTCTCCACAGCAATTAACTAGTTAAAAAGAGTAATTTTTTTCTTCCTTGAGGTTTTCCCATCTCATCTGCCATATGGCAGACCTGTCACCAGGCAAGAAACAAGCTGGACACCTTCACTGAGAGGAGTTTTCCTCTCCGCCTGCTCCACACACCTGAAAGCTCACGAGCTCCAGCCCCACCAGCCAGTGAGGATATCAAAGCTCTGCTCTCCCTTTGGGACCAACGCTGTTGGTGATGATATTGCCAAGGACGGTGTTCATCCACCACAGATCACAACAGCAGGGCTGCCACCTCTTCTGAATGACCATAAACTAGGAGTAATACTCCAGTTTTCCCACCTCCCCACAGGGCTGGGACAAGCAACAGGTCTCGCATGTACAAAACAACTCACTTCCCACGAGGACCCAGAGTAATTCCAACACTTGCTCCAGCACATCAGCCCAGCACGTTACATTCAGCCCGGCGCTGCTGAAGTCATGGTGACACCCCTTCCCAGACAATGGATTTCACCTGTGCCCCATGGAATGGGAACATCCCACACCTTACAGCCAACTCCTACAGCCCACTAGGGCTGTGCAACCCCATCACCCCACAGTCCCTTGTGCACCAGCACCACCGCGATCCCAACATCAACAGGGAGACCGGTGGGGCACCTACAAGCAGGGAGCCACCACTTCCAAGCCAGCAAACACCAGGAAAACATACCAGGAGCCACCTCAGGCCCCAGCCCGGGAGAGAATCGAGCCCAAATTAGTTATGCAAACACCAGGATTCAAAGAGTAACGAGTAGCACAGGGTTCGATGATGACGCTGCCGCTCAGAACTTGGTGTGATTCCACTGCCAGGCGAGTGACAAGCGCCAGACTGCAAAACAGGCACGGAACAGGAGCGACTTCAGGAATACAGGTGGTTTCATGAAGAAGGCAGTGCTAACACTGGAGACTATAAAGCCATTTCTTAACAGATCTTGCCTGCAAATCTCAGCTAACCTTCCCTCCACTGCAACAGGAGTGCCTGGAAAAGCACACGTCCTGCTCCACAGGATGCATGGATATGTCCATCCCATGGGAAAGCCTATGGGGGGGGGTGTTTGGTGAGACAGAGGCACTCAACAGACTCAGGTTTTGGCACGGGAGTTACAAACGCCCTGGAGGAGCAGCTCGTTTTTGGAAGGAACGTCAGGGAACGCTCAGGCAGCTCCACCAACGCACTGAGGGACAGGCAGGAGGCGGGATGCCAAGCTCCACGCGCAGGAGAAATCCTCGCGCCAAGCAAGGTCAACGGGATTACAGGGGCAAGCAGGGATTGCTCGCACGAGCAGAGATGGGAACGGCCCAACCCCTGGTCTGCACCCCGGCTCACCCCGAGGAAACGCCACCACACAGGCGGCCCTGCGTGACTCCGTATCCGGGAACACTTCAAACCCCTGTTTTCCTTCATAATTCGCCTTTCCTGACGTCAGGGTGCAAATCACCCCCCTCCGATCCCCTGACCGAGCGAGGGGACTGGGCTGCCACCAAAACCACGGTATGAATGAAAAGCTGCAATGCTGATAAAAACATAACATTAAAAATACACGGCTCGCACCGACTCGCAGAGGGAATCACGGCAAGGCTGTGCTGAGGCTGGCATGGGAGGCTGCAAATGTATCCTGGAGCAGCCCAGCCTGGAGAGCGTGTTCCCGCCAGGCCCCCCCCGGGGCCTCCCCACCCAAAGGGATGGATGAGGTTCATCCCTTCAGCTGTTTATAAAAGCAGCAGTATTGCGCCCAGACGCAGCATTCCTCCCTCTCATTCCTACAAGCTATATAAGGGAACGGCCAATTCCAGCCTGGCTCCCCCGTAGCCAGCCCCGATCCCTCTGCGCCGGAGCAGCCCCGGGCTCGGTTTCCTGCAGAAGGACTTAAATCCGTCCTCCTCGGTGGAACACGGCGCTGCGCTGGACCTTGTCATCAAATGGCAGCCCAGGCAGCTGCCAAACCCTGCCGGCTCGGTGCTCTAATAGGGAACAGCTGGAGAAGGACCCTGCATTCCTCCCGCCCCGTCCACACCGGGGGCTCTGTTCGGGATCCGGCCGCAAGATTTCCACCCACCACGGAACGCGGCCGCTCCCCGGCACCGCTTCCCCGCGCACAGCCCAAAACCCAAATCCCAATTCTCCCCCCCGGGGATTTTAAATCAAAGGCATGCTTTGCAACGCGCGGGGGTTGCTTCGCTTTTTTTTTTTTTTGGGTTGGGTGGGTTTTTTTTACGATTTGGGATTTTTTTTTTTTTTTTGAAGGGCTTGGAGGAACAGAACCACGCAACTAAAAGACACTAAAATACGTTTTGCCTTCCCTGCTCTGTCTCTGTGTTGCAAAAACTCTACTTTAAGCGACTTGCATCCCTGTTTACATCCCCCCCTCAGGAACACACACATCTGTAACAACCACCCCCCCCATAAATAAATAGAGGAGCACACGGCACGATTCGCCTGGCGCTTGTGCCATTTCCATCCTGCTCGAACTCCATTTACTTCCCGGGAGTTGAGCAACTTGTAATGGTGAATAAATAAAAGCAAAATACACTTTCCGTAGCCACGCACATTTTCTGTCCTGCACCCTCAGAAACCTAAAACAGCCCACTCGTATTTTCTTAGAGCTCTGCTGAAACACAAGAGGGGTATTCAGAGCTGCAGGGGAAAAAAAAAATGCGTCCAAACAGGATCTGAATGATGAAATAGGAATTGCCACATTTGGGGAAAAAAAAAATTAAAAAAAAAAATAGGATAACCCAGTTACCCAGACCTTTATACAACAACAGTTCGTCTGAGGTAGCGATGGGCTGCTTTTGCATGTTGCAGAGAGCAAATCAAGCCACGTTGTCCAAAAGAAGCCCAGAAAATCCAGACTCTACGTGACCTGACTTACTTATTTCACAGGAAACTGCATGGAAGGAGGAAGGGGGGGGACGCGGCGGGGAGAGGAAAAAAAAAAAAAAACCAACAAAAACCCACCAATCATTCATGCTACCGTAGTTACACCACGCCATGGAGCGGAGTAGTTTGCTGTGAAAAAACCAAACTGAAACAAGCCGAACCCCGTTTGGAAAATAAAACGTGAGGAGAGGAGAGGAGAGAAGCTGTTCCCGCAATCGAGCCGGGGAGCCCCCTCTCCCACACCGCACTCGTTTCTTGGGTGTATTTTTAACATTTTTCTCTAAATTTTGACGGCGTTTAGAGCACGGCTCGGGGAGGGTCTCGGCGAAACGCCACTCACCGGGGTTGTTGGCCTCCCCTTCGAGGATGTGGAGCTCGGTGCAGTCTGCCAGGGAATGCTCGAGGCAGAGCTGGAGGAAGCGAGCCTGGGTCCGGCTGACGCGTTTGAGCAGGGAGAGCAGCGCAACAGTCTGCTCGCACTCGTTCCAGCCCTTGAACCACCCGGCCAACACGCCGACCTGGTCTCGGAACATCATGGTGAGCCGGAGGGACAGCTCTGCGGGGAGAGAATAAATAACCGGGACAGCCTCCCTGCCCCCGGCGCCGCCGCCGCCACCGTGCTCGGGGCAGGGCTATTCACAATAAAAATAATAATAATAATAATAATAATAATAAAAATAATGGTGATTAAAAATAAAAAGGGGGAAAAAAAAAGAAAAAAAAAAAGAAGAATCTCCTCTGCGACGCTCGAAGGGCGGGTTTGGTTTCGGACGCAGCTCTCGGCCTGGGCTGGGGTTTTTATTTATTTTTTTTTTTTTTTGCTCCCTCTCTTCTGGCTTCGGTGCAGCGCTGGATTCCTGGAGGGAGGGAGAGCGAGGGAGGGAAGGAAGGAGGGAGGGAGACGGTGGGGCCAAAAAAAAAAAAAATTAAAAAAAAAATTTTTAAAAAGCCCAAAAAAAGGAAAACCCCAGCGTCAGGGCTGCCCCCTGCGAGGGGGCGGGAGGGGGGAGCGACCTCCTGCCGGCGGCGGCTTCACACCTGGAACAGAGAGAGAGGAGGGGGCGTCAGCGGGGCTGGGGGGGACGAGCGGGAGGAGGAGGAGGAGAGTGTGGAGGAAGGCTCGCCCGCAGCCCCGCTGCCTCCCTCCCACCCCTCACCCGCCTTCCCACACCCTCACCGCGATCCCCCCGCACCCGCCACCACCGCCCTGCGGGATCGGGGGTGTGCGGGGGGGAAACACCCGACACCCCCCTCACTGCAGTACAACACCACCGCCCCCCCCACACGCACAAAAGTTCCCCCCGCACCCCGTACACACTCCATAAAAACACACTCACCTGACTCACGCCGGCCCCGGGGATCGGGGGAGGAGGGGGCGGCGCGGCGTTCTGGGGTGGCCGTGCCATGTCCGTGGGATGAAGGGGGTGGGGGCGGGAGGGGGAAACGAGGGAAGGAGGCGGGAAAAAGGGAAGAAGTGGGAGAATGGGGGGTGGGGGGGCGCGCGCGCGCTCCGCGGCGCGAGACTGAGCCCGGCCGCGCGCCGAGCCCCCGCTCCCCTCATGCCGCTCATTTGCATACGGGTGACGTCATGCGGAGGTGGGCGGGGCCAGCCGCGCGCTGGGGGCGGGGGGGGGGGGGGCAGAGGGACGCGCGTCCCCCGTTCCCGTCCCACCTCCCGCCCCCGCCCCGCTCGCGGTCCCGCCACTCCCCCCGGAATTTTGGGTGCTCCCTCCGGCACGGGGAATGCTGGAAAACACACTACGGCCTCCCCCCCTCCCGCCACCCCGCCCCGCTCCACGTCCTGCGGATTTCCCGCTGGAGGAAACCACCCTCTAGCGGGCTGCGGGGTAATGGCAGGGGGGGATTTTTTCGGGAGGGGAAAAACCCTCCGCTTTGGGCTCTGGTGAAATGTGGCGCCGGGCAAAAATGGCAAATTTTAAAATGGTTATATTTTAAATTTTTAAATTATTATTATTTTTTTGCGGCGTTTGTTAAATATACATTTTAAATATACACCTCTAAGCACTGCGTGTGTAGAGAAGGACGGGATTTGTGTTTGGGGTTATCCATTTCCCCGGAGAGGGGACAGGATTTGTGTTTGGGGTTACCCATTTCCCACACATACTTTATTTCCCTTTCCCATTTCTCATTTATTTCCATTTATTTATTATTATTTTTCATTTTTTCATTTATTTTCATCTCATTAGAAAGGATGAAAGATACAGGTATATCCAAGAAGGCAAATGGAGAAAGAGAAATCCCTGTGCACAAGTGTTTGGAAGAACACACCAAAATGCTGAGCGGAATTGAACACTTTTTAAAGCATAAATAAAGGTATGAAGTGCTTTTATCTGTGGGCTTTTTATTTGGAATAAAAATGGTTGGTGGGGAATATCTGTCATTTCAAAGCCATTCCCTCTTGTCCTGTTCCTCCATGCCCTTGTCCAAATTCCCTTTCCAGCTCTCTTGGAGCCCCTTTAGGAATTTGTTTCCCAAAAGGGGCTGTGTGCTCTGGCGGGTGCTGGAGAAAGGAAAACTCTGTGTTTGTGCTCCCTTTGGCTGAAAAAGCAACACACCTGCCTGAATCTGTCCCTTTTGGGGGACAAATATTAGCAGGGAGACAAAGGCCGCCCAAATCCACTGGGAACACCCGGTCCTGTGTGCTGGAGCATCAATCCCACAGCAGGATGCCGAGCTGAGGATCACCAAGTGGGATCATCAAGCATAAATGGTCCATCTCACCACAGTTCTGAGT
This sequence comes from Pseudopipra pipra, assembly GCF_036250125.1. NCBI lineage: Eukaryota > Metazoa > Chordata > Aves > Passeriformes > Pipridae > Pseudopipra > Pseudopipra pipra. The sequence goes on from NC_087554.1 coordinate 62,357,557, forward strand.
TTGCCTTTAGCTCTCAGTCTGTCTGGTGACTAATTAAACAAACAGGAGCGGAGTTCCCTGCCAACACACCCCGGCCATCTGTCTCATCCTATGGCTCCATCCTAACAAAAGCTCCATCAAAGAGCCCCTTTCCCCTCACCTAAGTGCTGACAGTCCTCCTGCTGTCCGGGTGTGCTGTGGGATGGCCCATGGAGCCATGGGGATACACCCTCTGTATGGGAATGAGGAGGGAGGCTCCTTCCACCGCCAGCACGATCGGCACCAGGGGCTCCAGGCAGAGCTCCACGCGCTCAAACGCTGCTAATTTAAGGGTTGCCAAGCTGGCTTTGCCAAAAAACGCCTCCCAGGTTCTGCATTTTGCACATCTAAAGTGATAAGGGCAGCGATCAGAAGGATATTTAGGGATGAAACATCAAATACATCCCCCTGCAAGGCTGGGAAGGTCGGCAGGAGACGGATCCCCCCACAACAGCAAGGGGTGGATGAACAAGAGTAACAGACTGAAGCCAGAGTCTGTCCTGTGCTCCAGGAGACACCAAGAGCCTGCCTGCTAATTAACCCCAAAATAATCACCCACCACTCAAGACCCCACGGCTCCTATTCCCCAGAGTGTCCCCGGGAAGCAGATGTGAAGGAGCAGAGGCTCTGACGTCACAGCACACGCCGGGATGTTTGGAGGTTTCTATGGTAATTAAAAAATAGATCTGTGACCCGTGGAAGAAATTCCTTGCTGCATTCCTTGCTTTGCAGGGTGTGTGCCCCTACAGATCCTTCCTAGCTGGAGGAAAATCTCCTTTCCTGACTGCAGTGGGGGGACTCACCAACACCCCCATGGCCAACTCTCTTCCCTGCAGATGGAGCATCCAGTGTGCAGACACTGTGCCCTGGGAGCAAAGACACCCCATGCACAAACACAAGGCACACCGAGTGGGAAAGCAGGATAACTCTATTTTATATGGTAATTCCTGTGGGACCTCGGGATCTTCGTGGATCCAGCTGGAGCATTTCTGCAGGGCTGCAAGTTTTGGGGTAAAAAGTGGAGGCTGTCTGTTGGCTGGGGCAGAGCTGATGTTGTACCAGGGTGGGTCATGGAATCACAGAATATCCTGTGTTGGAAAGGACCATCAATTCCAACTCCTGGCCCTGCCCAGGACACACCAACAATCCCACCCTGTCCCTGAGAGCATTGTCCAAACACTCCTTGAGCTCTGGCAGCCCTGGGGCCGTGCCCACTGCCCTGGGGAGCCTGTTCAGTGCCCAGCTACCCTCTGGGGGAAGAACCTTTTCGTAATATCCAGCTTAAACCTCCCCTGGCACCACTCCAGTGGTTCCCTCAGGTCCTGCCACTGGTCACAGAGAGCAGGGATCGGTGCTGCCCCTCTGCTTCCCCTTGAGAGGAAGCTGCACCCTCCATGAGGTCTCCCCTCAGCCTCCTCTTCTCCAGGGTTGGAACAGCAACATTTAGGCATCCTCTACATTTCTGTTTACCATTTCAGAGAGAAAACAAGAGGCCTGTGGTAACATTAGCCAAGCAGGTGGTCTAAGCAAATTAGAGAATCTTGACGATTCCCGAGTTCAAAGGAAGCCGTTGCTCATCCCCGTCAAAGCTATCTGATAACATATTTAGCTGGAGAAAGGATGAGTATATCCACCAGCACACAATGGCCCAGATTTCCTAGCTCATTAAACCCAAATATTAGTGAAAATATCATGGTAAGCAGGCTGAGATAATTAAACACAACATCCCTTCCATTTGTTCCTAAACACAGTGTGGGAATTGGCCACTGGGATGCTAATGATTTCCTTACATTGGGTGGTGAAGTGGAGCTTGTACAAAAAGCCCTGACAAAAACAAACAAGCAAAAAGAAATATAAGAAAATTAAAAATAAAAAGTAAATAATATAAACCTGTGTGGGTTTGTATTTCCAGACTGGAATGAGGCAGATGTTAAAAATCACAGAGTCCCAGAATGGTTTGGGTTGGAAGGGACCTCAAAGCCCAACTTATTCCATCCCCCTGCCATGGGCAGGGACACCTTCCACCAGACCAGGTTGCTCCAAGCCCTGTCCAACCTGGCCTTGAACACTTCCAGGGATGGGGCAGCCACAGCTTCTCTGGGCAACCTGTGCCAGGGCCTCACCACTCTCACAGGCAGGAATTTCTTCCCATTTTCTAATCTAATCTCATCTCCCCTCCTATAGTTTTAAACCTCTTCCCCTTGTCCTATCATCATCTGCCTGTGTAAGAAGTCACTCTCCCCAAACACAAAATTTGGATTTACACCCCTGTGCCCAGTCTGGGGGTTTGGGGTGACCTCGGGTCTGAATTCACCATGAGATCAGCAGCGATTCTCCAGGGTCTGTCCTGCCTGGGGCTGGGGAAGCAGGACACAGATCTCCTGCACTAAAGAAATTAAAGGAAATGACAATCCCAGGCCTGGAATACCCAATCTAACTCTACCACATTGTGTTTTTCTGGCATCATTTTGGGGCAGGGTATGCACTGCTCATCTTCCAGCCTTAATGCATAATCTTCCTTGTGGATCAGCTCCCAGTCTGGATGTACAACCTGTGTTTCTTAAGCCCTGTTAGTGGAAAATTAGGTGTTGCAACCCAAATCCTCATGAAAGCAGCATGGGCTGACTCCCCTGAGGCAGTGGGGGATGATGGCTGGGATGAAAAGCACCTTTAGCCCTCTGGCTTGAGCTGCGACAGCAGATCTGAAGGGGAAAGAGAAGAAGTGTCAGCATCTGAGTGCCAATATCTGGTGAAAGAAGCACTGGGAAATACTGGTTATAGCATGGGAAATGTTGCTCATATGTTTGTTTAGCCATTGTCAAGGGGTTGCTGTGAGAAGACCCCGTGTCATCTCCAAAAACACCGTCATGCTGAGCCGGGAGCGCGGGGGAATCCACCTCCTCTCCTGCAGTGTCAGCTCTGCCCTGCACGCTTGATGAGTTGGCTCACAGGGACCCCAGGGACTCAGAGCCAACAAAATAAATCATCCTAACTAATGGTTCTCAAAAAAAACACCACTGGCAAGTGTTTCACAGGCTGCTCTCGCTGCGGTGATGCTGACAGAACCGGTGATGAAGAGGAGCCGGGGAAGAAGGGGATGCGAAAAGGGACGTGAAGGATTTATTTAACCCGGCAGCCAGGAAGTTCCACTGGGCTGCTCCAGTTTCAAACAACCCCTTGAATATAAACACTGCAAAACCTGACTGACAGCAAAGCGAGTATCTGCAGAATTTGACTTTGCAGGATTGAGATCTGTACGTGTGTGTTGAGGGCTAAGCCCAACCCAAGCCCCGCTGGGCCTTCGGGGCAGCAGTGCTGGTTTGTGGGGCACACAGAGATGTCCCATCCCACCCTCCCCAGCTGGCACAGCTCCACTCACACCTGGGATAGGTCTGCACCCCTGAGCAGCTCTGGGTCCCTCTCCATGCACACTAACAGCCCTGCTGGCGAGATCAATCCCTGGATGTCTGTATCCCATAGTCTGCCTCATGTTTACCTACAACACTCCAATTTTTCCAACCACTTCCAGCCAGGCACTGAAAGCAGCTTGTTGTAGGACTTGGAGCTGACTGAGGTTGTGTTGCAAGCAGATGGCCCTGATGAAACAAGACACTGATCCCCCAAGGAGGCACCACTCAACGGAGCCGCTCGACTCCCCGTCTCCAGCAGCTCCAAGACAGGCTTGGAGATGTGCATTAGCAGCACCATGGAGGAAATTGCTTCCCTAACCACCCCTCTCAAGCAATTCTCTTTGGAAGCCTGGTTCCAGCCCAAGACACGTGTCAGCAGCACTGACACTATGGCAGTTTTCCTGCTTGGTGATTAATAATGGAGCAGCTGACAAAGTGATGGTAATCTAAGAATTTCCTTAAAGGACAGTTGGAAGAGTTGCCAGGCTGGGTGAGGGTTTAGATGTAGGGGGGATGCCGGGGTGGAGGAAAACCTCCACACTCCCACCTGATGAACTGGAAGGGGATCCAAGCACAGTAGGCAAACACAGGTGGAAACAGCTCTCATTGATCCTCCTGCTCTTGGCTCCAAACAAGAAACACTGGAAGCTCTGCCAAAATGCCCCAAAACCACCACTCCTGCCTTCATGGGTATCGACAAGTTTCTCTGCAAGAGGTGGGAAAAGAAGACAAGAAAAGGAGAAGATTCTCATGGAAATGAGGGGACAGGAGGTAAACCCACCTTATTAGGTCAGACTTGTGGGGGTTTTGTGTTCCACTCAGCTGAACCAAGGTCTGCCTCCAAATCCTGCTACAAAGGGTTATGTTGCTCCAAATAAGAGACACACAAAAGACTGAAAAGCATTCCCACTCTTGTGCTTTAAGGGGCTCATTTGGAGAAACAAGGCTCTTGATCCCAAGTCAGTGGAAACGCCTTTGGGTTTGCCTCGCCCTTGTATGGATTGATCCCATTCCCTGCAGCACAGAACTCCACAGAGTTACCACACGAGGTCACAGATCGTGTTCCAGTGTGGATGGCTGTGGTTAAAACTGGTTGCTGGCTCCAAGGCAAAGCTTTACTGTGACTGTCCCCAACTTCACCAGCCTCCAGCCACCCCTCTGTCCCCACCAGCTCTTTCAGGAGCCTTCACACCACACGGGATGCGTAAACATTGGCTGTGCTGGAGGACATGGCTTCTATGGGGCTTCCTTGGAGAATTAACACCAGGAGCAACCAGGAATATTTAAGGACACCATTAAAAATGTGGCCCAGTGGAGGTCCACCTGTTCCAGTTGGCTACGCCAGATGTATCCAGAGCGGGACAGTGGAGCCTGGTCATTGGAAGCAGAAGGAGGAGGAATTGCAGAGAAATTTGCCCACTGCCAACCTGCCTGTCAAACCCAGCAATAAAGTCCATCAAATTACTGCTGAGGGTACAGCTCTGCAAAGCCTGGAGACTTCTGAGTCCAAGAGGTGCTGTGAAATACGTGTCTCATGGGCTGCTGCAAGTAGATCCAGCAGTTGGGTACACAGAGGTAGAGGTTGCTAAAATAAAGCTAAAATAAAGGATGCAGAGGATCCCATCAAAACATGTCATAGGATCAACAGTCCTTTGTATTATCAAATACCTGTTTCAGGACAGAACAAAAGGAAACAGTTTGTTAATTACAGAATCACAGAATTATTTGGGTTAAAGACCATTTCCTTCCAACCCCCTACCATGGGCAGGACACCTTCCACTAGACCAGGTTGCTCCAAGCCCTGTACAACCTGGCCTGGAACACTTCCAGGGATGGAGAAGTACCGGACTTTCTCTGGGCAACCTGTGCCAGGGCCTCACCACCCTCACAGGCAAGAATTTCTTCCCAATATCCCATCTAACCCTGCCCTCTGGCAGTGGGAAGTCACTGTCTTTGTCCTGTCCCTCCATCCCTTGTCCCAAGTCCCTCTCCAGCTCTCTTGGAGCCCCTTTAGGCACTGGAAGGGCCTCTAAGAGGTCACCAGAGCCTTCTCCAGGCTGAGCAACCTCAGCTCTCTCAGACTTTCTCCATAGCAGAGGTGCTCCAGCCCTTGGAGTATCTTCATGGCCTCCTCTGGACTCGCTCCACTATCCTCTTGGTGTTGGGGGCCCCAGAGCTGAACACAGAACTCCAGCACTAATAACAGAGCATTAAATGCTGCAGAACTTGATGAAGACTTTTTGTTAAGAAGTTGGTGCTGAAAGGGAAAACTGGAACTGTCAGACTTATTTACACATTTTCATGCCTCTGGGAAGATACTTAAAGATCAAAAGACTGGAAAAGCCGTAGTCATTCTTAAATGTGAATCCACCAGCTCTTGGCAAACACCTTACTTTTGGCCCTACAGCAAAATGTAAAGGTGAGTTCTTGTGTCATTCAGGCAGAGGAGGGTTTGGGTGGTGCTGCAGCCCCTCCAGCCAGGGTTTGGTACTGACCACTTAGGAGAAAACTAGCTTTGAAAGGAAAGGCAGCAGCTGGGCTGCCAATTTTGTCTCCGTGTATGGCAGTGGCTGGTGAATGAAAATCATCCCTTTCCAAGCTTTCCTTGGGCCATAAATCGCTGCCCTGGTCTCACTTTGATCAATGACATGTGCTGCCATCCAGGGCTCTGTTAACCCTGGAGCAGCCACAGGAGACACGGCCGTGCCCGACTCCCTCGGGGCTCGCCCCTGCCCGTAATTATCCTCAGCCTCACTGCCAGCAACATCCCACCCTGGGCTCCCTGCAAGCTGCTCACAGTCCATGCTCTTCCCCTGCAGGGAAAGCCCTTGAAACCGAGGAACCCTCAGGAACTGGAGCCAAAAATCACAACAGCTCTGAGCACGGTGTCTGTGCTGCTCGTGGCCAGCGAGGACACAACATCTGCATCTCACAGTTCTGGTGGCAGGAGGCTGATGCAGGACAACCCCTGGTAGATCTCCGGGGTCCCACTGCCTCCAAACTCAACAGCATCTACAGAATTGCAGGAAAAAAATGAAGAGGATAGCTATCAAAATAATTCACAAGTTAGCAATCCTCCCTCCAGCCTGTTTGTTAAAATATTGCTCACGAGGAGCTGATAGACACAGGAATAAATAGCAGGAGGAGAGAGAGAAGTGATGCATTAGGCTTCTCACCAGTCCCCTGACTGCAGCTACTATGGAGAAATCTGCCAGGAAATGTTAGATGTGAAGTGGAGATGCAATGGGAAAGGAAAAATTATTAGGAACTGCCAGAATCTCTCAGCTGATAAAGACAAAAAGCTGGAGGAGGCATTTAAAACCTCGGAAAGCTTTCTAAGTACAAATCTGCTGATAAAAGGTTGCTCCAGACTGAGGATATCAAACACAGGTAGCGACTAATTGCCCAGATAATTGAAGCAGGACTCTCCCAGTTCAGCTGCAGCAGCACCCACTCAAAGGTGCCTTTTTGTAGGCATTGCACATTCCCACAAATTTATGGAACCAAACCAGTGGAAGCCCCTTTTTACAGGTATAACCATCGCTGCACTACAGTCTCGTCTCTCTCTGCCCACATTGCTCGTGGACATGAGGGAGAAAAAGCAACATAGAAACATGTAGAGCTGCCCCAGTGACTCTGCAGAGACTTTCTGAGCCCCTCAGTGGTTTTTGGGGGCTGCTTTTGGGGGACCCTGCAAAGCATGGGACCCTGCAGTGCCTGGTTGTGGCCTTGTAGCTGTACTCAGGTTTGCATCTCCATCATTGTGTGCCATCAAAAATGGCAGTAATACTAAAGTTACCCAGAAATAACCCCCTAATCCTGCTTTCCTCTTTTTTTCATGCCCAGCATCCTCCAGCAAGGCAACACCAAGCCCTTCTAACAGCTCAGTTCAGAGGACTTCTGCTGTATCAGATGAAATTCAGCTGTCCCTGGCATTAATTACATCAGCTCCACACACACAGGACACCAGGGACAGCCTCTGCAGGGGCTGCACGTCCACTGCAGTGACAGAGGCCAGTCCTTGTTTGTTCTGGGAATGAGGAGAACTGAGCAAGTGGTGACTGGTGCCCAGTTACCACAGAGACCTCCCAGTACAGACGTCAGCCCCAGACTCCCTTCACCTGGCACACGTCACCTGGCAGAGCTTCCTCAGGGCATGAGGGGACCCAGCAACGGGCAAATTAGCAGGAGAAACTCAGATCCAGGTTCCTGGCTCCTTTTACCCTACTTATAACAACGTTAGAACGTAAATGAAGCACCTAAATCAGATCCACGTGGAAGCTCATCTTAAAGCTGAACAAAACCTGTACCTGGGCAGCATGACCACCCTTTTAGTACAGAAATTTTCCCTAATATCCAATCTAAACCTCCTCTGGCCAACTTGACGCTGTTTCCTCTTGTCCTATTGCTTGTTTCTTGGGAAAAGAGACAGACCCCCACCTGGCTCCACCCCCCTGTCAGGGAGTTGTACAGCAACCACCTGAACCGACCTGGATTTGCCCTCTGACCATTCTCCCTCTACTTGAAGGAGGCAGGGAAGGAGGAAGGAAGATCCTAACACAGCAACTTTCCCTACAAAAGGAAGATGTCCCAGTCATACTCAACTGGCACTTGGAAAGACACCCTGGGGCATCCCTAAAGCAGCACCACTTAGTCTGATCAAACCATTCCAAAGCCTCAGCTCTGATTAGTTAATGAACCAAACCAAACCAACCTCTCCTGCAGCAAAACCCAGCACAAATCTGTAACACCCCAATGCTGCTGAAAAGAGGCAAGTCTTGTTGCCAGAAGTGCTCCTTGATGTCACCAAATCCATAAACATCATCTATAATGAGCAGAAAAGGAACATTATGTTACCTCTATTACAACAGGGTGACAGAGCAGAACAGCCTCTGTCAATACACTGTGTTTTTGTGGGTCACAGGAAGGTTTTACTTCTCTCTTAGAGCCTTGAATCCCTGTTTTAAGACAATCAAGGGACACACAAGGCAGCTTTAGAGCTGCTCCTTTTCCTCCTTACCTGATCTATATTTTGGGATGGCTCCTTAGAAGAAGGGTAAATGTAATGAGCCAGCTACTGTACTTTTTATAACTCTCCATCAGGTCTTTCATTTGGGCCAGCAAGGAAGCTTGTTAGAGCTGAGAAAGCAACTAAGCATCTCTGGAAAATGCTATTAAAAGAAGATGAAACAAATGAAAAGCTGGGACAGACTTAATGGTAAATACATGGCCTGGCAGCTCAGCACAGCTACATCCTGTTTGCCATTATTATTTAATTCTGGCATCGATTGAAGGATGAGACAGACCAGGCAACTCTCTGTGGGGTTGCTTGAATACCATTTCACTCTGAGATTAAACAAGCCCACGGGTTTGGATCACAGTGCCTCGTTGGGAAATTTCAGCTGATTGATTTGATATCGGTGACTACCTCGGTCCAGCAGCAAACAGCACCCCTCTCATCCTCTAAGTGGGCAAACAAGTCCCTGCTAATTATCAGTGCCCAGCTCCAGGCTGGAACCAGTGCAGCATTAACCTGCTCCTCTGGAATAACAGGCTGTCCAGCTGCTGTCCCACACGCTGGGGGAGCTGTTCTTATGGAAACAGCTGCTTCCATGGATCCCCACAGACACCTCGGGGGGTCAGTCCCGTTTGACACACGGTGCAAACAAAAGCCTGGTTTGTCCAGCACTTTGTTCCAGAGCTGTCCCTGGCCAGGGAGGTCACTTTAGGCACACCAGATAAACTGTCTTACACCCAGCTGCTGATCCAGATTTCTCTGGAAATCTGTGGCTACATCCATCAATTCCCCACCTCCACCTGTCCTTACAACCGACCGTTACTCTTCCCACCACCTGAATCCTTCCCTCAGAGGTAATTGCCAGGAGTTTGGAAGCAGGGTCAGGGCAAACAATAAAAAAAGAAGGATAGGAAGGTGAAGATGGAATACCTTTGAGTAGGGGAAGCTCCTTCCCTGGTTTGGAGGTGTGCAGCACCTTGTGTAGACCTTGGAGCTGCAGGAGAGGGCGGCTGCAGCACGTGGAGCACGGCTTTCCCTGCCTGAGCCTGAGCAGCTGTCCTGGAATTGGATGTGGGGAGAAGCTGCAAGGGAACAAGAGGGATGACACAGAGCAGCTACTCCCCATTTTTACAGGTTCCGAGGAGCATTTTGTCTCACATGAGCAGAAGTGAAAGTCAGCTGGTCTGTCCTGAGGAGAATTTGTGCCCCTCTTAAGAAAAAGACCACTTTCTCTTCTCAACAGCCATTTTTATTGCTTTTGCCAATACACCATTGAAAGAAAAGAAATAATTTTCTGCTATTCTTTAGCTTCTTTCTTTGTTAGAGCAAACAAATTCCCTGGGACCACTGATAAAGGTAACTGGTTAACTTTGCATCCAAGCTGACCAGGCAAGTGAAAAGAGTTGGAAATCCCCCAAAGCACCACAAAACTGCCCAAGTCACCACTCTGGGGAGTGATTAACCAACACTTCCATGGAGAAGAAGTTCTTACAGGCATTGCCAACAAGACTGAAAGTCTGTGTCTCAAGATGTCATAGCAGGGGCTCAGACTTGAAAGGGTCACCAATGTGTAGCTCAAGAATAATCAACAGAAATCTTTCCAAAGGGCTTTGGCTGAAGTCCCTCACACACACACACACACAGATCCTTCAAACCAGCCAGAAACAGTGTCCTGAATCCCTCCAACTCCCAGCTCCTGCCACAGTCCAGCCTTCAGCTACAAAATAAATACACAGGGGGGTTAACAATGAATAATATTTACTTTCCTTCATATGGTACATTCTGTAAAGTGCTAAGTTCCTAAATTATACCAAGTTAAGATGACACATGGCTCTAGTATTTTAAATGCAATAAATATAGAATGAGCTGTGTTCAACTGCACTTGCAAGTTTTTATTCTTTTTTTAGTAGACACACTAAATTTAGTAGTCGAAATAGCCTCCAATAGTGCTCCAAGAAAAACTAGGAAGCAGTTATAAATAAAATCACATCCTTCAGAGACATCCTACGCACTTCTCCTGTCCACATTGCACACAAGCACAGTGCTCCTGTGAGCATATGGAGCGAGGAAAAATAAGGAAGCTGAAAATTACCTGACAGTAAAAAGCAAAAACCCTACAAGTTACTGCTACATATCCTCCCATAAACAGTCTGGCTTCCACATTTAATCTCCGTGCACACAGCCCAGGTCTTCTATTTTTGTCTCCCATTTAAAAAACTCTTCCAGGAAGAACATCTTGCAAGCCATGGGTCGATTCGTCTTCGTCTTGCTCCTTTTTGCTGCAGAGTGGGAAAGACTCTTGGACAAACTGCCTGCACATGGGACACTGCTGGAAATACCTGACACAGCCATCACACAGACACGTGTGCCTGCAGGGCAGGAGGACCCAGTTCACGGGGCCATTCTGGCAAACAACACAGTCTTTGCTGTTTTCCTCCTGCAATTCCGGTTCATTCCCAGCCAGCCCACCCTTTTCCAGCAAGGTCCTGTCAGTGCTGCTCTTCCCAGGGAATGTATTGCTTGAGGACGGTGCAGGGCTGTTTGCAGACATGAAGAGTTGCTAAAATACACATAAACAGGAATATTTAGAAGTCAGCAAACTCTCCCCCAATCCCTGCACACACACACACACACACACACGTGCAATGAAGTTCCGCTGGGTCACTTCTCTGGGATAAACAGTGCCAGACTCTGTGTGGGTCCTGACAGCTGCCTGGCCTTCAGTAAAAGGCATTTCAGAGGCATAAAAATCACATAAAACACTGGGAAAATATTAAGGGTAAGTCATCAGATCCTGGCTGCATCAAGTGAACGTCATGCATGAACTTTACCGGGAGGTTTTGAGCAGCTCAGGTTTGTTTCTGGTCTATCAGTCTCCGTGCCCAGAGGGATCTTCTATCCATTCCTACCAAAGTTATCTCCACCAAGCTGTCAAGTCCACTTCACTCAACCAGTTCTGCTCTTGCTCATATTCCAATCCCCTACGCTGTTGGTTTTTTTTTTTGTCTTATTTTACGTGAAGCATAAATTCTTCTGGGTATGACTCCCGACCTCGGAGCACGTACTGCAGGAGAAAGGGATTTTTTTAAAGTAAGTTTCTTCTGAAACTTTCTTGATTGAAAGGGGAATTTGGGACAAAGAGGTGGTTTGAGTGACTAGCAAGGAAATAATTATTCTGGAGAGAAGAACCGTTTTACAACTCATTTCTTCTAGTGCTTTATAAAGTGGTCACGACCCAGGATTCCTAGACTAGAACCAAGTAATTTCTCCAGGAAATCTTGAATATTTTCATAGAAAATATTTCTGTACAGTAAGTTCCTCAGGAACTACTTAGCTGATAAGACATTTTTAACCACCATCCAGTTCTTTGCATGACAATAAAAGCCTTGTAACTAATTTAGGCTCCTGAAAGCCCACACGAACTAAACCTAACACTGTCACACCAGCGAAACAAGACTCTGTGCGTGTCTTACCTTCAGGTCGTGGTATTGACCCTGAGCTAGGAGGAGATACTGATATAATATTCTGCAGGAAAGTCTGTAGCTTTCGTCAGGAATGTGAATTACAGCCACCATTGCAATCTACAGACAGAAAAAAAGCCATGTTTAGTGACTTTCCCTCTGGTTACATCACCCTGTGGAGCCGGGCTGGGAGAGCTGGGGGTGTTCAGCCTGGAGAAGAGAAGGCTCCAGGGAGATCTTAGAGCCCCTCCCAGTGCCTAAAGGGGCTCCAGGAGAGCTGGAGAGGGACTGGGGACAAGCCAGGACAAAGGGAATGGCTTCCCACTGCCAGATGGCAGGGTTAGATGGGATATTGGGAAGGAATTCTTCCCTGTGAGGGTGATGAGGCCCTGGCACAGGTTGCCCAGAGAAGCTGTGGCTGCCCCATCCCTGGAAGTGTCCCAAGGCCAGATTGGATGATGCTTCCACTATCCCACTGGGAGAGTGGAAGGTGCCCATGGCAGAGGGGTTGGAATGGGATGGGCTTTAAGATGCCTTCCAACCTAAACCATTCTGGGATGCCATGATTTGCTCTGGCACAGCCTCTGACCTGCTTAATTCCAACCAGGAATTCAACAACGTTGACTTCAAGCACGGATCAAAAAAAAAATATGCTGGACAAGGCAAACCCAGGATGTGGCACAAGAGATCCCCTGGTGATGCTCCTCCACGGAGCCCTTCTGGGACCAGTTTAGGGCGCAGACTTGTCCTGGCTGCTCCCACCTCATGGAATTAAGCCCCAAACTGCAGAAGGCACGTGAGCATTTGCAGTTCCCCTGAAGGTAAAGGTTTGTGCAGCTGAGGCAGGGCTTCCTCACACAGCCATGGATGTGCCTTGGAGAGGCCAAGTGGATCCTGAACTTCAGGCAGGAGCAGCAGCTCCTACACTCCCCTTCCCACTCCCCTGAGTCACGAGGAGCTGACAAACTGCAAGGACTTCCCAAAAGTCTTCTCCACTTTCTCCCACTTCCCTCACAAACACACAGTTTTTAGGCTCTGAAAAGCCTTTAGAAATGTCACTTGCTGGCTTGTAAACAGAGCAGGCAAAAGACAAATTTCGATGGAAAGGATTCTGGAACCCCACAGGTTGCCTTTGGAGGAATTTCTCTGGAAGTACAAGCCCTCTAAGCTTGCCTGCTGTGCCTAAACCCCCCCCAGCCTGCCCAAATTACGTAATAGCCTCTAAAAAGCAGGGAAAAAAGAAAGTGAAATTCAGTATTATTGTAGTTCCCAGAAGCTGTCAAAAGAGAAATGAAATATAGAAGCTGTTTTGTTTTAAAAAAAAAGAAAATTAAAAGCAAAGCAGACTTGCACTTCCAAATCCACATATGGCTAATTAAATAGAGAGTTTAAATGTGTCTGTACTTACACATATGGATTTATACTGAATTCACTGTTCTGTGGGGAAAAGGTCTTTTTTTTTCCTAAACCACAATACCTGAGATCTCAGCTTCTTTCAACTTAGCCCTGCCAGTCTCCAAATAATTTCTGTAACTCTTATATATGGCCTTCCTAATTTTCTGGAGCTAGAGGAAAATCATGGCACAAAACCAAATAGGGATGATCTGGTGATAAAACCAGTTAGGATGAAAAATCAAACACCCCAGGAAAGATATACTGGAAAATCAGACCCCCCAAGAAAGAGATACTGGAGTACCATCAGTAGTGATGGACACACACACACACAAAATAATTCAAAATGGTTATATCATACTGGCAAATATCCTTTTCCACGGTATATTTGTATTTTACAAGTTTGTTTCAACAAACCAGATGCAATTCTGACATTTGTCTGGCAAGGACATGGTGGAGTTACTCCTTGGCCAGATTTATAGATTCTAGATGAGCTCCTTTCCTCCAAAACCAGAGGAAAAATACTCCCCCCCCCACTCTCTTTCCACCCCTTTCTGCTATGCTAAGGAACAAAAGAGAGGTGTTACAAAGTCATGTCCATGCTAGTGTCAAACACATTCAAATATTAAATTTACAGTCTCTAGATTAAACTATAAAAATGTATATATAAACATATAAAAATTTATTAATCTGTGGGAAACACCTTGGGTGGGGACAGGAGGGAGCAGGGCAGTCCTAAGGCCAGGTGACAAGAAGCCAAGGACAGGAATCACCTGGAAAGAGGACAGATTTCCTAGGCACTGCTGTGATCACAACTTCCAGATGAATGCATGGAAAAGTGTTCAAGTGGATTTAGGCACTTGTGTTATTCTTCAAGCAGTTGGTGCTAACACAGAAAAATGTATGTCAAATAACTCAAAAAATAATTAATTTAGGGTATATAAAGGATACTGAGCTGCATGTGACAAGGCTGAAGCTGCTTTAACAGTAAGAGATTAGGAGGAGACCCTTTTTTGGGGAGCTGAGTATCTCCTATCCATCTGTCCCTTCACCTCTTCCTGCAACTCACCTGGAGCTCCTGTGAGACAGAACTGCACGACACAGACCTGTAGCAGAGAGGGAATTTCTGTGTTTCTAACAGCCAAGTCAGCAATCAGCTCAGTATCTGTGCCAGACACTAAAAAAAAAACCCCTCCTGCCTCGCCAACAGAATCCGAAATTCCATCTCGGTGCAAGAGCTCCACCACAGGTCTGTGTGATCTGAAAAATCAGAGTAACAGGCTACTAACCTGCCACAACCCTCCTTCCTCTGGCCACAGAGACCTTGGCACACAGGAGCTTTGGGAAATAAGCATCTTTTAAATGCCACACATCTTTTTTACATTAAAATCATCCTTGTTCTTCCTCCATGTTGCTCTGGAGACACCGGTGACAAGCGAGGGACCACACTTTAGGGGATGGGGAAGGGAAGCTGCTTTATTCAAGCCTCTCTCCTGAAACATTCAGACCTTAAATACAGTGTGACCCTAAAACATATTCTGATATTACTTACAATATCATAAATCTCTCTGTCTTCCTCATCTGCCAACGTCAGCAGTGCTACCAAGGGATAGCGAGATCTGGGCACGGGGCCAAAATCCACAACTTGAGCATCTTCTGGTAACTGGCAATATTTCTCTTCCTTGTCATTTTTTTTAATGCTTTGCCTGTGTCAAGGAAAACAATCAGCGTGGCTGCAACTGCAGTCAAACCTGACGTCTGCACACAGAACATTTGCCATCGTATTTGTTCATCAAACACATCGTGCCAAAAGCTGCCGAGTGTTCGTGAAGTCTCAACAACCCCCCGCGCCAAAAAAAATCAACGTACTTTGTCAAAACAGCTTTAAAAAAAAGGATACAAGTACTGTTGTCTGTAGAGGTATTCGTTGTACAGAGCATCCTCTAATGCCTGAGGAGTCTTTATCCTGAAGCAGTAGACGTGTTTCTGCAGGGCCTCGTGGAGTTTCTGGACGCTGCAGCCCCAGTAGCAGGTGAGGACACAGTCCTCCAGACAGTCAGGTGTCAGGGTTACACCCTCTAGGAGACAGAAGAGAAGGATTTCAGGGACTCACCCACACGTGGGAATTCTGGAGTTGCTAAGTGTAGCTTCTTCAAGGAAAACAACTTCATAGAATCCCAGAATGGTTTGGGTTGGAAGGGACATTAAAGACCACCCTGTTCCACCCTCTGCCATGGGCAGGGACACCTTCCACTAGCCCAGGTTGCTCCAAGCATCATCCAACCTGGCCTCGAACACTTCCAAAAATGGGGCAGCCACAGCTTCTCTGGACAAGCTGTGCCAGGGCCTCACCACCCTCACAGGGAAGAATTTCATCCCAATATCCCATCTAACCCTGCCCTCTGGCAGTTTGAAGCCATTCCCCCTTGTCCTGGCACTCCATGCCCTTGTAAGATGCTCCTCTCCACTTTTCTTGTAGGCTCCCTTCAGGCAGTGGAAGGCTGCAATTAGGTCACCCCTAAAATGATAAAAATTACTATAAAATAAATTATTTATCATTATAAACAAACCTTCTAACAATTTCGACTCAGCTTAGTGTTTATGGAAGTCAGTGGAGAGGGGGAAGACTGTGAGGAGATAAAATGGCTCATTAAGCTCAAAAAAGTAGCACATGTGTTTTATGAAGGGTAAATTTTAACTTCTGGTAACACTTTACACACTCACAGGCAGATCCAAGAGCACCAGCTCTGGCCCAAAGTCCATTCCCTCCCCAGATAATGGTATTAACTTGGATCACTGGCCTACAAAACTCTCTGTGCTCTCAAAGAATGAGGCTCTTGATCATGCAAAGGGAGGAGAAAAAGATCTACGTGCTCCATTTCTTTACCAAAAATTGAGTACCTCCAAGACAACTTCTGAACACTTGCTGCACAAACAGGAGCAGAAGTACCCAAAGCTCCTGAAAAAAAACCCAAATTACCTGAAGATTAAGCTGTTGGGTTTGTTGTGTTGGGTGGTTTTTGTGTTGAGGGAGGGGGTAAAAGTGCAGCAGCCCTTCCTGGTGTGATGGGAGGCCCCACATCCACGTGGGTGGAAGATGCTCAGCTTTGGTTCCTGCTCCCCAGTGACACAGAAAGGGAGGAATCTCATTTCCTTATGTGGGTGATTTCAAGGATATCAGGAATGAATTGAACTCTGATCCAAACAGATACTTAAATTCAGTTTCCACTGAAGCGCAAACAGAAAAAGAGGGAGATTTCTATTTATCTATTTATTATTTATTATTTAAAAATAGGGCACTTGCAAACACTGCTGGAGGTCTGGGCTTAGACTTCAGTGGGTGGCACATGTTCCATAATGAATTCTATAGATTCTGTTAAATTTACAGGAACGCCCACAGGAGCTGGTAATTTGCAAATGTTTTAGTGACTTAAAGATCTGTAATAGCAGGAAGGGTTTCATTAATGAGAATTAAGCTGTACTTACATATCCAAACATTTCACTTCTGAAAACAGGGCGTTTGTAAGCTGTGAAAAAAATTATTTCTGCTGGAAGGATGGGAGGAATTATGATCAAGGAAAAGGGTGAGAGCAAGGCTGAGGATGATCTTTAAGGTCCCTTCCAACCCAAACCATTCTATGATTCTGTGAAGAAAACAGAAAGCACCAAGTTCAGGAACCCAAAATGACAAAAATCACACCAGAGACCCACTGACTTGTTAGTGAAGCTGCAGCAGGACGAGGGATTTCCAACCCAAAGGGATTCTTCACTTGTCTCATCCGCTTTTTCAGTACCCTTGTGCTGGATTCTGTTTCCTCTGAGTTCCTCAGGATAACAGGAACACCCAACCCAAACCTATGGGACACGACAAAACAACAACAAGTGGGTTCAGTGTTAATATTGACACATTTTACATTTTTTTTCCCAGCTCTAAATAGCACAACAAATAAGAGCTGGCTTGACTTTCCAGAACATCTGCTTGGATTCATGGATGATATATCCTGCCAATCTGACTCCAGCTTTTCGTGGCAGAAGACAGGACACAAGGAATCTTTAAAGGAGGGATACTTCACTCCTGCAATTCCAGAAAGGGAATACAATTAATGAAGTGGTCAATGCCCTCTAGTGGTAAAGGGTTAGGCCAGAGCTTCCTCCCACTTGAGTCTTGCACATCCCATCCCTGGATGAGATCTGGAAAAAAAAATCACTATTTGCAGAGAAGGAACAGCCTTAATGGCCTGGGTGCTCCAAAGGAAAACCCTGGAGGAAATCATTCAGCCCTGGGATATTTTTAGAGACTGAGATCCCGATTTCCCATTTAAACCTGAGTTACAACCAAATGCTGATATTAAATCAGGGGCTGTAAAGCCTCTGCTTTGAGCCAGAAACCAAGTGCAAAACAGTCAAGACTCTGAATCAAAGCTGAGACACTGAGACCCCTTCAAAGCCATAACTAGAACATCAGACTAAGTGATATTCTGATATTAAAAGGATAAAAAAGCAAAGGATTAAAAGTTTAAAACCCCCATGAATCAAAATAAAAATCAAAGAAAGGAAGGAAGAATAATTTGGAGAAAAGGAGGCTCAGGGGGGACCTTCTGGCTCTGCAACCCCCTGACAGGAGGGTGGAGCTGAGGGGGGAAGGTTGGGCTCTGCTCCCAGGGAAAAAGGGACAGGAGGAGAGGAAATGGCCTCAAGCTGTGCCAGGAGAGGTTCAGTTGGGTATTGGGGAAAAAAAAATTTCACTTTTTAAGGTGTCAGCCATAACTTCCAATAACCAAAAGCTGATTAGAGAAGCTTTTTAGAGAAGTGCCAGATATGCAGACCATGGGAGTCTTTGTTAATGCATTTTAGGAAACATTTATGAATTATCCCAGGCTGTTCCTTCCCGAATCTGTGGTTTGCTTGCTGCCACCTGTACTGCTGAAGTGATGGCCTGTTTCATGGCTTTGAATTTTGATTTATGCAATCCTCAGAACGTTGGGAGCTGGAGAAATCCAAATGGCTCAAAGCACTGCTCTTCCCTGCATTCAGCACCCTGAGACAGTGGCTGTTACAGTGAGGTGGGTCTCATAGCAGCAGCTCAAGCTGAAAAGGGCACTTGGTTTGGAAATTGCTCAAGTAATTTCGTGTACAATACAGCTCTGAGCCAGACAGACAATTTTTCAGCTTAACTGCTACTTTTTCCTGGTTTTTAAAATCTTTTCAAAGTCTTGTGTGTCAAACGAAGAAGAAAAGCAGAGTTTTTACTGACACTGGGTCCATTGATCTGTGTTGGAGGGGTGCCCTTTATAGGATTAACAGGGAAAAACACCAGTCAAAAGTGACATTCAAGTTAAGGAAATTACTTCAGGGGGGAAAAAGAACCCTCAAAGCCATTCTCAACAGCAACAACCTGCTCCTGGCAGCCCAATAAATATTTGCCTTTGCCATTTAATATCATCTGTGCCTGAGTGTCACAGACACACCAAAGGGGAAAGAGACTGAGCTGGTGGAAAATATTCTGTACTCATTACTCCACAGAATCCCAGAATGGTTTGGGTTAAAGAGACTTCAAAGCCCATCTCATTCCACTCCTCTGCCATGGGCAGGGACACCTTCCACTAGCCCAGGTTGCTCCAAGCCCTGTCCAACCTGGCCTTGGACACTTCCAGGGATCCAGGGGCAGCCACAGCTTCTCTGGGCAACCTGTGCCAGGGCCTCATCACCCTCACAGCCAAGTATTCCTTCTCAATATCCAATCTAAAGCTTCTCTCTCTCAGTTTCAAACCATTCCTTTGGTGGAAACATTTGCATTTCACCAGTGTCGTCACACAGGGCTCTTGGCCACACTTTTGTGCACATGGAGGGTCAAATCTCTCTGCTGCAAGTAAAACACCCACCCTGACTTGAGTGGGGCTGTAAGGAAATACCCCAGGGAAACATCTCCCAGAGGAACCAGGTGCAGCAGCTGCTTCACTTATTCAGTACCCAAAACTCGACCGAGCTCATCTCTCCAGCCGTGCACACAGATGCCTCCCTGTTTCACACCATCTGGCTGATTCCTAAGGAAAAAACCCCATCCTTTGGAAACTTTCTTGGCTGGTCAAAAGCAACAGGACAATCCCCATGAAAAGCAGCAAGAGAAAAGAGAACCTGGTACAGCTTTAGCAGCAGCTGAAGGCAGAGAGGCCTTTCTGTTCAGCAGTAAGAGTGGTGTTTCTGTAAATTTTAAGGTAGCATTCAGTGTAGAGGGATGGATAAAGATGCAGCTTTTATTTTATGATCTAACAATCCATATGATGAGCTGCTAAAGAGGAAAATTAATTTCTTCAGAGCAGTGCTGGTTTAGAAAAGGCAGGGGTTTCCAGTGGGTTTGTTCATGAGTTGATTTCTCCAAAGAGCTGCACTCCCAGCAGGTGCTGAGCCTTCAGCTCCTCCCAGCAGGAGCATTTACCTGCAGCTAAAAATACAGTGCACAGGCAGTCAGGTGATCTAAATTCCACTCCATCCCTGTGCCCAGGGCACCTGTTGGGCTGGCTCTGGAAGTAATAACCTACCTGGGCTCTGAGCAGAGCCACAGGTATCCAGGGCTGGCCTTAAAAACAGACACTCCTCCAACCAGTGCGAGGGCTTACAAACGAGAGCAGGGACATTCCTGAGCAGCTGCTGTTTTTCAGGCTGGCTGACACCACCCCAAACACATCTACAGAGCAAATTCATGCCAAAACTGATATGGGGGAGACCAAATGCCACTCCAGCAATAGCTCAGGTGTCCTGTGCTCCCGTGACACCATTTGCATTTACAGTGCTCCATGTGGCAAATGAAGGGCTGAGTTGTTTTTGTGAGCAAGTTCAGGAGCACTTGAGCTGTAACTGCAGCTCCAGGCACAGGGAAGATCCTTAGAAGATGCTCCTGGACATGGCCTTGGAATGGCAGAGCTCAAAGGGAGCAGCCAGTACCTCTGAGCACCTGCCCACACGTTCACTTTCAAGTGCTGAGCTCCTGGCTACTCCTTGCCTCGATGAACAGTCCCTCAACACTCTTGTTTGAAGAAAATTTGCATGTATTTCCATAAACTGCAATAACACCAAGTGCAGGTGCACCTGGAATCTCTGATCCTGAAATAAAAATGCCTCTGGACACTGCTCTTGAACACCCTGTAGCCAAAAGGCAACAACAGACACGTGCACACACAAAAGGATCTTGTGGCACACCTATTGCCAGACATTTTCCACCAGGGGATGGCCAGTAGTTATTATAAGCAGATAAATAATGATTAAATTACAAAAGGATCACTGGTTTGGGGATAGATATACTGGAGATTTATCTGAATCACAGCCCAGTCTCACCTTTTTCTAAAGATATCTCTAAAACTAGATGATACTGCTGATAAAGGTATCTTTTTTTTTAAAAACTGATGAAGTGAAGAAGTGGAGAGAACTGGATGGCAACTTAATACCATCAGTGCAGTGGGACAGAGAGACTTATAAACAGGATTTCTACCACCTCTGTTGCCAAGCAAATAATGAGGTGGAGCTTCATCCAGCACAAAGAAATAAAACCAAAAAGACCAGTCCCCTTCACTGCCACTCACCCAACACCTGGGGAGGAACTGCCAGACAAGAATCAAACTTCTCACAAAACATATCTGAAAGATCAAAAGATGTGCTCTGTTCACCCTGAGACCAACAGAGCTATGTGTGTGAGCCAGTGGCAGCCAAAAAAAGTGCTGTAAACAAGGGAAAAGCCTCTGCATGGAAGAAAAAGCCAATCAGGAAGCTGCCAAGAGAACAAAGAGCTACAGCTCAAACACCTGCAATTCACAGGGAGGAAAACACTGAAGCACAGCCCTGCAGATATTAATGAGATATTAACGAGGGGAAGTTCAATAACTCAGTTTTATTCTCTCTGTGATTCTGAGGTGTATCCATAATTCCTACATGAAATGTTTGGATTGCTAATCAATGCCCTCCACTTGTATCCACAATTACAGACACTCCTGAGAGTCAGGAACGCTCAGGGACCTGAGAAACATTTCTCAGGTGGGCAACAGTGACACCTTTGCTGGATCCTCCCAAGCACAAGCAGCAGGTCCTTCACTCACCACCCCTCGAGACACTTCAGCAGATCAGCTGCAGAATCACAGAATCATGGAGGTTGGAAAAGACCTCCGAGATCATCGAGTCCAACCTGTGACTGAACACCACCATGGCAAGTAGACCCTGGCACTGAGTGCCACATCCCGTCGTTCCTTGGACACCTCCATGGATGGGGACTCCACTACCTCCCTGGGCAGCCCATTCCAATGTTTAACAACCCTTTCTGTGAAGAAACTCCTCCTGATGTCCAACCTGAAGCACCCCTTGAGGCACTTTCCTCTCAACCTGTCCCTTGTTCCCTGGGAGCACATCCCACCTGGCTCCGCGCTCCTGTCAGGGGGTTGCAGAGCCAGAAGGTCCCCCCTGAGCCTCCTTGTCTCCAGGCCGAGCCCCCCCCCCCCGCTCCTTCAGCCGCTCCTGCTGCTCCAGCCCCTTCCCAGCTCCGTTCCCTTCCCTGGACAATACACATACATAGTTCAGCACATACAAACGCAGAGTTTGCCGATATCGTGAATAATGTTACAAAAAATATTCAGAAGAGTTTGGCATTGCTGAAGGAAGGAAAGAGCTTAAAGGGACTTAAAGCCCACCCAGTTCCACCCCCTGCCACGGGCAGGGACACCTTCCACTCGACTAATTTGCTCCAAGCCGCGTCCAGCCCGGCCTTGCCCCCGCGCCATCGCACCCCATGTCCCCCCGAGCACCGACCAGCCGAGGACGACGGCGCTGGTGACGAGGAAGCAGACGGAGACCAGGGCGATGTAGAACAGCGGCGAGTACTCGTACAGCGTCACCAGGAACACGGCGGCCATGGGGCCCGCGGGCCGCCCGGGCGCCGCTGACGCCGCTGCCCTCAGACTGCCAGGGAGGGGGCGGGGCCACGGAGGCTGCGACTGAAGCCAGTGCCCTCAGTTTGCCAGGAAGGGGGCGGGGCCACGGAGGCTGCGACTGAAGCCAGTGCCCTCAGTTTGCCAGGAAGGGGGCGGGGCCAAAGAGGCTGCGACTGACGCCGCTGCCTCACCCTGCCAGGAAGGGGGCGGGGCCAAAGAGGCTGCGACTGACGCCGCTGCCCTCAGTTTGCCAGGAAGGGGGCGGGGCCACGGAGACTGCGACTGACGCCGCTGCCCTCAGTTTGCCAGGAAGGGGGCGGGGCCAGGGCCGAGGGCGGGGCCCCGCCCACAGTAACGGCCCGAGGGTTCCCCCGTGCCTGGGTGGGCACGGGGAGTTTAAATATTTCGATAGCATTGAAATAGCTGGATAAAATAATGGAAAAATAAAATAAAATTGTATTTCGATATTGTTATATATTAATATTTTTATATATTTTTAAATATTAATATTTATTATGTAGTAAAATTTCTCATATATTAAAATTTATTATATCTTAATATTTATTTTATATTGTAATATATAATATAATATATAGTATTTACTATATAGTATATACAACATCATTATATTATTTATATATTATATATATATTATATATTTTTTATATATATATATGTGTGGATAGAGCCTTCCTTAATCTCCGTTTGCAAAGCCTAGCCATGATGATGATTATTATATTATAATATAAGCTATTATAGTATCAGCTATTATATTATAAGGTATTATTATAAGGTATTATATTGTCATAACATGTTATAATATAACCTACATACGAAATATGCATGATAATAATACGTATATTATACCATATATATTCCATACATAATAAATCATAATCATTCAGAGCAGCAGGTATTGCATTATTTGATATAATGAAACACAGCTGAAGCCTAAACAGCTAATATAACTAATGCAATCTCTTAAATAATACAGTGAAATATTGATATTGATAATGTTGATATTTATATTGAAAATATTGATATATTGATGTGGAAAATAATAAAATATTATTGTGTCAATATTTATTTAATTAATGTTATATTGCTATAGAAAAGGTTATATGTAATATCATACATTCGTCAATAACAATTATTTATTATTATTTATTTATAATTATTAAAATGCGGTAAAAGTATAAATATCAATAGTTATGTGATACAATATATATTATACATATTATATATTATATTATGTATTAATTATATATATTCTATCTAATGCATTAGCTATATCTTATATATTCGTTTATATCTTATATTTTTATATATATATGTTATTTTTTTATATATGTCAGATGCCTTAGTTCCAGCATCAGAGAAACCAGAGCCCACCAGAGCAGTGGTTCTGCTGCAAAATGCTCCCCAACTCTGCAGCAGCTGCACAGCCTCACCCCCTGCCCGTGATCCCGCCAAAGGGATGCACAGACACTCACAGACACAGCGTTTGCTCAGGCACCACATTTATGGGCAACTCGGTAGGGAGCACAGCTCCCAGAGGGAACGGACTCTCTGGGAAAGGGAGGGCAGTCAGTGTCCAGGTGGGACTGGGAGTCTCTGGGTCCAGGCTCTTTCCACGGCCCCTTCAGCTGTAGAGGAAAGATGCAGCAGCAATTCCCACTGCCGACAGAGCAGCCTCTTCTCTGTATCCAGCGCTCCCAGAGAGGTGGCAGCAGATCCCTGGGAGGGTTCAGGGTGTGAGATGCATTAAAGGGATAGAAACTGGGCAGAAACGAAACCCCCTTGAGTTCCAGCTTGTCATCTGGGGTAAGACGAGCTGGATGCCAATAGGCTTAATTTCTGATCAGAACCAATTCAGCAGTACAGGTCTGTTCAAGTACACTAAGAAGTTGCACAATCCAGATTCTCGAATGTTTTATTGAAACAACAGGAAAGCAGGTTCAGGAATGCTGGGGATAAATGCTCTAACTGCATGTTAACTACTTACAGGTTTGTTGGAGATCAATATAGTAACTACATATTAACCACTTACATATTTGTTGGGAATAAACGCACTAACCACATATTAACAACTTATATAAATCAACCCCTGTTAATATATATGGGGTCTGTCATGGGGTGTGAGCCCCACAAGCACAGACAAGGACTAGAGGAAGGGCCCAGAGCTGCCACAGCTGAAGACATTCCTGAGCAGGGTTCCCCAGGACATGCAGCTCTCGGCCGGGGTTGTCTGCTCCGTCTGAAGATTCATCTCCTGGTTTGCACAGCTCTGGGTGGGGGATTGACTTTTCCAGCAGAATGTTAACATATTTACAGTTACATATATACAGCTAACACGCACGTGGGCCCACATCAGGTGTGAGCATGTTATATATATACATACATCTATATCTATATTTAATATGAGTTATAACTATACAGGATTTCCAGGGATAAATGAACTAACTACAGCATTAATATAAATATAGTTATATAAATACAGGGGCCCACGAGCACAGCTCTATGCATAAGCACCTCTTTCAACAGCAGTAGAGCTGTGCCTTCCTGTACATACCCATCATTGCCTTCTTTTCCTTCATTTCCAGCATCATTGTCCTCTTCATTTGCAGCAACACTGGAGCTGCCTTCTTATTTCCATCATTGGTGTCTTCCTCCACGTTCGTATCATCATCGCTTTCTGCTTCTTCCTTTGCAACAACACTGGCTCCTTGGACTCCCTTCTCCCTCATTCAATTGTCTTCCAGGGCTCTTTTCCTGGCCACTGCTGTCTGGCTCACGGCTCCTTTTCCTGAGGCTATACCAGAGTCCCAGCAGCAGGAGCAGGACGGCAGCAAGAGCCCAGAAGTGCCAGTGCTGCAGGGCAGCCCAGGGCAGGGCTCCTCAAGACACCCCACTCTGCTCCAGGGTGCTCCTCATGGAGCCAGCTCCTGCAGATGGATTGTCTGTTCCATCTGCTGCACAGGATGATTCATCTCCTGCTGTGCACAGCTCTGAGGGGGGGACTAGTTTTTCCAACTGAATGATAATATATATACAGTTAATACAGACATGGGCCTACATCAGGTGTGAGCATGTTATATGTACATACATATATATATGTGTGTGGATCTATATAATATGAATTACATTTATACTGGATTGCTGGAGATAAATGAACTAACAACAGTGTTAATATATATACAGTTATACATACACAGGGGCCACAAACACAGCCCTGTGCATGAGCACCTCTTTCAGGGGCAGTGAGCAGGAGTCCTTTGAGCTGATATCAACAGACAGATGTTCTCCTGCAGGGCCTCTGGGTGGGCATCCATATCGTGCACCAGGTGCTGGAAGAGGTTGGGTGTTTCAAATCTTCAGAAGTCTGGTGGCAAGTTGATCTCCACTGGAAACCCTTTTATTGTGCACAACGAAGTGGTCAAGGCACTTTTTCTCAAGGGAGCAGCACAGGTTCTCCAAGAGATCCAGCTGCTGCTGCAGGAAGTCCCTCCTTTGTTTTCCTGAGGCTACATCAGAGCGCCAGGAGCAGGCCCAGGACAGCAGCAAGAGCCCAGAAGTGCCATTGCTGCAGGGCAGCCCCGAGCAGGACTCCAGGGGGCCCTGCTCCAGCTCCTGCAGCAGCCATCTCCCCTCCAGACACTCTGCACGCTGCTCCATGCGCTCCCACGTGGCCTCATCCAGCTCATCCCCAACCACCTGCGGGTACTGGGTGAGGCAGTGCCTCTTGCTTCGTCCCTGCACAGCAAGAGCCGCCAGGGAGTTTGGCAGCCTCATCCAGATTCTGGAATAGGATGTTTTATTGAAGCAACAGGCAAGAAGGATTAGGATGGCTGGGGATAAATGCACTAATGACAGTGTTAATAGATACTGTGTCATCAGGTGTGAGCCCCACAAGCACAGCCACCTTCACCTCCACAGCGGGCGGACATGGCTCAGCTTTGTCTACGTGACTTTTCCTGTATCATGTCTGTTCCTCATGTCCTCTGAATTCTCCAATCCCACACTACCATGTCTGCATCCCAACCTGTCTAAGACCTCTGTGAAACACTCCCATTACGTGGCATCATAGATAAGGAACTGTGGCAACACCAACTCCAGGCTCCTTTAGATCAAGAAAGAAGCAGATGGGTGGTTCCGGCACAGAATTTGAGCTGCTTTGCAAATTCGTAGTACCTGTGTGTCAGTAGTGATTGGTCAGCTTCTGTTACACCTGAACCCCAGAGCAAGGTGTAAGAATCTCGTGTAAAACTGCACTCAGGGTGCCCCGAGTTGGACGGGACACCCCACGTGCAGGAATAAAGAACAACTTTCCCTCAGAAGGGACCTCCCGTGACAATGACCCCTCTGGTTTTTCCTTCATGGAGCAGTTTTGACGCAGAGTGTGGGGCCAACTTAACCACAGTGACACCTGACAGAGTTCAAAGTGTTTGGACAAGGCTCTCGGGCACATAGTAAAGTTCTTGGAGTTTTCTTGTGCAGGGCCAGCAGTTGGACTTGATGATCCCTGTGGGTCCCTTCCAGCTTAGGATATTCCGTGGTTCTGTGGAATCAACAACTTCAGTTTTGACATGTGTTTGGCATTCCCACATTTCTGTGGCGTTTGCTGAAGCTCTTGGTGAAAATCTACATTTATCTTATAAATCTGGTGTTTGCCATTAACATAGTTCACAAGAGGCTGTATTGAGATGCAAACCCTTAAGCTGTACTTTCACTCTCTCTGAGTGAGCAAAGCAATATTCTCAATTCTCAGTATTATGGAATCACTGAAAAGGCATTTTCTCTGCTGTTACACCACTTTAAATTCCCAGCAGCACGAAAAAGGTCAGATATTCACTCCAGCACCAAGACAGCCCCACACGAAGACGCTATTATGGAAGAGCAGTGTCTGCCAAGTAGGGGCTGCTCCTATTTGCCACTTGCCCGCTTCACTTCCAGAATTATTCTCCACAACAAGCACCACAAACAGCACAACTTCTGATTTGCCTCATATACTTCAATTTCAGGGTTTTAAACACTGCGTTCTTACCTTTTTAAAAGCACACTGAAGACTGCGAAGCCGAGCCCGCGCTGCCCCGACCCGCTCTCCCACTCAGGGCGAGGTGGCGCCTGAGGGCGAGCGCGCGAGTTGCCATGGCAACAGGCGAGAAAGGGGGGAGGGATTTTGGGGCACCATGGCAACAGGGGCGGGGCGGGGCGCCGCGCGGTCACGTGTTCCCCCCTTTTCCCGCCCTGCCGCGCCCGGCGGCCCTGAACCTCCCCGTCACCCGTAGGGGTGTGGCGTCGCCCCGCCCACCGCGGGGTCGAGCGGCGGTGATTGGCGGGAGCGGGGATGAGGGGGCGGGGTTTGCGGCGCGCATGCGCGGTGCCGGGGCGGAGGGCACAGCCCGGCTCGGAGGAGGAGGCGGCGGCGGCGGCGCGCGAGCGGCGGCGGTTGGTGCGCGCGCCACGATGGTGAGGGGGGAGCGCGCGCCGCTCCCTCACGGGGGAAGCCGGGGGGACTCTGAGGGAACTGTGAGGGGAGGATCGGGGGGAAACCGGCCGGGAGGGGGGTCCGCTCGCCGAGGTGATACGTGATTAAGTGGTTCGGAAGCGTTTCGTGGGATAAATGGTGGAGTAATCAGGGAAACGCGTGATGTGACCTCTGAGGAGCTGATTATGTGTCTGTGAAGCGATTGGTAGCTTGTTCGGAGCTGGTCGCTGCGCGTCCTGGTAGTGTTTTGAGCTAATTCGCTAAAGAACATCTGATTGTTGCTCATGGAAGTCGTTCGCCCGAGTGCTGGGTTTGGAGCTGTGGATGTGTTTGGAACAAGGGCTGATGGATAAATGTGGGGTAGTTTGCCTTAGTGCTGGTTAATGGGTAAAGGATTGATTATGGAAGAAGGATGAAGTGGTTGTAGTGAAGGTTTGGGGAGGTGAAGGTTTGGGTAAACCCCCTGTGGAAGGAGCATTTGCAAGGCAAATTGGACGAAATATTGGGTTGTTCTGCTGTGTGCGTTTCTGCTGAAGGGAGAGAGTCCTTTCGCAAATGGGAAATTCATGTTTCCTTGTCAGATGGTGAGGGGAGCGATGTCCCGGGGGGGATCCAGCCGGGGGGACGCGGGGAGCAGCATCATCCCCCCTGTGGTGTTGGCAGCTGTGCCCGTGTCTGTGCAGCAATCCTGGCTTGGCTTCCTCCAGTATTTATTAAGCCAAGCGCTGGGCAGCCGGCTCAGCCCTGATAAACAGCCCGAGTCTGATGGTACCAAGTGTTTTCCTTCGAATTCCCTCGGGGATTTGTTTTTGTGCGGCCGCACAGGTGGAGCAAGGGCAAGGCTTGTCTGCTGGGAGAAACTGCTGAGCCCAGAGGAACGGGAGAAAGGCTTCCTTCAGGAAAGAGCATTTCATACAAAGTATAACTCCAGCTTTGAAATGCAGCCCTGAATCCTATTGGGTTTTTTGATAGAGACCTCCCGAGTTGATATTACTGACATCTCATGCAAAATGTAACAGGGCTGTGAAATGCAGCCCTGAATTCTGCTGGGTTTTAAATAATTTTTAATAATTTTTTTTCCTGAATTAGAGTGGATATTAGTGACATTTCCCAGAATCACTGAGTTAGGTTGGAAAAGACCTCCGAGGTCATCGAGTCCAACCTGTTTGGAACAGAGGGAGCCAAGAACAATCTTTAGGGAAAAGAGGCGAAATAAGGGAGGCTGCACATGCTGTGCCTGAGCTGTGCTGTCACAGCAGAGCCTGGTTTCCTCTCCAGCTGTCCAAAGGAAGCAGAGAATTTGTGCCAGAATTTGGTCAAGGTGGAAATCTTTTCAGGAGTGACAGCAAACAGGGATACGGGAGGTGGGGAAGCAGAGCCACCCCTCTGCTTTTTGAGGGAAATCTCACAAATAATGGTGAACACAAGGAGATAGAACTGAGAGCTTAACTAGTGACTTTATTCCGATTTATGAGCAGTGATTTGTCTCAATGAAAGAGCATTTAATAGGTGATTTAATTGCACTGGTTTTTTTCTCTGAAGAATTTGTTTTAGGGAAGCCTTGAAATACAGTCCTTTTGGCCCAAAAGCCTTGATGCCTTAGGAGTTTACAAATACAATACAAGCTGCAGATATTAAATAACTCTTCTTTATCTGGCTGGCACGAACCTCTTGGATACAGAGGTTGTGTGTATAAAATGTGGCTCAGGAAGTGGCCGTGGTTGGCTTGGTGCTGTTCAGAAATTGCATGTGCAAGGCAAGATAACCTGCATGGCTGCTTGTGAAATAATGATTTCCTTCCTCATCTTCAGTGTGATGACTAATGTGTTATCTGGGCATCTCTGCTGAGAACTTGGCGTGCACAAGGGGGGAAAAAAGGCTGCATGTTTTTTGGTTAAAATGTCTTAAATGCTTTGTGTGTAAATCTCAAAAGTTCAGTTAGTAAGCAGTGACCCTTAATCACTGTCTTCTTCTGAAATACTAATAGTGGCTTCTATTATTTTAAATGCTTAAATTACTTTACCCCATTTACTGACCCTCCAAGGGGCTCCCTTATTTTCAGGCTTTGTCAAATGAAGTGTAAAATTTACTTCTGAGTGTAGAAGTATAAAATCTACTTCTGAAATGTAAAGTTTACTTCTAAGAGCTATGAGAATAATCCCACTTCAGAAAGAGTTAATAAAATATTCATAGGTAACTGCATGGCTTTGAGGAGGGATATTTAAAAAGATAAATGTTCTGTTAATGTGTTTGTTTGGTTTTTTTGAACTGGCTTATGTGATGTTCTGAAACATCGTACAGGTGCATGCAGGCCCCCTTCAGCAGGGTTTGTGCACACATCTGTGTGACACAGGGATTTCTTTTCTGTTTTACTTTCCAGAAAGATTTATCTCTCCCTGCCCTGTGCCATTTCCTTTTTGCAGAGTGAATCTCTGGTGGTTTGTGATGTTGCCGAAGACCTGGTGGAGAAACTGAGAAAATTCCGGTTTCGCAAGGAGACCAACAATGCTGCCATTATAAGTAAGTTCCAAACATGCCTGACAAAAATTGCCACAAAGTCCTGTCTCCTCTTTTCCTCCCCCTGTACCGTTGCTGCTGTGACAGGTAAATGTGAGCAAGAGGATGTTTGTTGTAGGAGCTGCAGTACTTCCAATTCTGCCTGTAATTTTAACACTAAAACAGTGCTGTTCTTATGAGACAAGACTCCATCTGCTCTTAGCAGAGTATTTATATGTAATTATGGCTCAGAGTCTACCACTGTTTGTGAAATGATTTTGGGAAGTCATGGGATGTGCTGAAGAAGCAAAGCAGAATCACAAGGGCTGTAATTGTTGAATGCTAAAAAGCTTCTGCATCCATTGTATAAATCAATTGAAAACAACATTGATCTGTGTTTTATTTTGATTTATAGTGAAAATCGACAAGGATAAGCAGTTGGTGGTGCTGGATGAGGAGCATGAGGTTTGTTAAATGAATTGTAAATAAGAGTATCTTCAGCCTGCAATATATTGTTGTCTCTAAGGTACTGCCTTAGTTTCAAATTGTTATCAAACTCTTAATCTAATTTGGGTCATGAGCTTATTTAAATGCATGGTCACTCTGCATGTAAAGCACAGCACCATTAATAGTGAAACTATGCAGAAGCAATTGAGTTGACTAATTAACTGCACACCAAAAAAAAAAAGTTATTTTTAAAGCTGTTTTAACTATGTAAAAAGCATCTTTGGCACCTGCTGTCTTTTTGAAGAGATTTCTGCTGTGTTTCCACGTAGATCTGCACATTTGCCTCTGAGCTGGTCTGCCATCAATTAGAAGCAGGATTGCTAATCCCCTGCAGACTCTAAATTTGATGGGTGGCATAATAAGGTCAGCCCAGTGTGTGGTGTTTCTTAATGGTCCATAGGGCAAAATTAAATCCTTCCCAGGGATTTGAGCATTAACCATAGCTCTTGTTCCCTAGAATGTAGAAGTTAACATAAAATTTAAATAGAATGGGGGCTCCTTTTTGACTGCTGAAAGAGGAAGGACGGAATTTCTCAAATTTTTCATTTATGTAGCTGATTTTAACATACTTTTTGGTGTGTGCTTGCTCACTTCTGTTTAGCACTAGAGTTAGCAAAGTGTAGCTGCCAACGTAGCCAACTAGAGCCAAAAGTGTTTGCTAAACTCATTATACCTAAAATAGGGATGATTATTCATGCTAACATTAATTCTGTGTTTAGTCATAGGACTCTGTTGGCACACAAGTCTTCCCAGACTGCTCTAGTAATTTGGGAGGTCATTACCAGTTCACCTGTAGATGCACCTCTCCCTATCTCCCAGGTGTTTCACTGTCCATTGCTCTGCTTTAACCTTCCAGTGCAGGACCATTTGCTCAAATATTGCTTGTGTTTAATGTCACCAGGGTATTTCTCCTGATGAGCTAAAAGATGAGCTGCCTGAGAGACAACCTCGATATCCTTCTCCTGCTGCTGCCATTTGGTCTTACTCACTGCTGGAAGCTGTTCAAAATGTTGGACTTCACCTTTTTAGGCCAGTACTTGCTGTACTGGGATTTTACTGATGCTTTATTTGTGAGATAATCCAGGGATCCATTCTCAGGGTGCACTGAACTGTTGTCCCACTCGTTGAAACAATGACTCATTTAAGCCTTTCCTGAGATTTTATTCCCTTTTAGACTATATAATGTGTGGGGAAGTAAAGCCAAGCCACGCTGCTGGTAATGTAAAGAAGTGAGTAAAATGTACCAGTTTGTGGCTACTTCTAAATATAGAAGTGTGTCTGTGTCAGTCAGGATGTGTTTTGGTTCTTTCTTAGGATGTGGCTGTTGTTTTGCTGCAGTTACTGATTCTGGGATTGCTGTGGGCACGTGACCTGGGGGGGAATCCTTGTTTTGGAAAAAAAAATAAGGAACAACAGAGGGACAAGTAAATTGTTCTTTAACTAATGAAATAAAAGGGGTACTGAAGTTGTAAGTGAAGAAAGTACCTGCCTCCATCAGCCTCCAGAGCTGGCTGGCACTACTCCATGTGCTGTGCTGAATCTTTCCTTTCATGCCCACAGTGCAGTGGGAGGCTGTAAAACAGAAGTCCTGGCTAAAACTGCAGTTGAAATTCAGGAAAACACCTGAAACAACAAACTGCTTGGTCAGCAAAGAAAGAATTGGGCTTTCATTAAGCCAAAACCACACTGATGGGTGTGTGGGAAGTCTTTTTACCAAGCTGGGAGAGGAATATTTGCAATGTGAGGGTGTTTTTTAGCCCCGATGTGAAACATTACTAAGCCCTCACACCAAGGCAGGGTCAGTTCTGAAAGTCACATGTGGAAGTGAAAACAGAACAGTGAGACTTTTATTATCAAATTAAAACATCATCTGAAATGCAACAGTGACTTGTGCCTGCATCAAGATCAAGAATTATATCCTAATAATCAGTTTCTTAGTTTCTTTAACCTCAGAAAAAACATTTATTGTGTATAGTTACAAGTACCAGCATGAAGATGGAAGAGTTTCTTATCCATTGTGCTTTATCTTCTCCAGTCCAGTTGGTGAGTGAACACTGTGATTGGTAGCTACTGTGTGATGTAAATTTGGGAATATTATTTGCTATGGAAGATAAAATTGAGTGCTTAATGCTCTCAAGGAGGTTTTCCTGCCTTTGTGGTTCACATTTGGGGCACTTGGGATGGATGATAGAAGAGATTCTCTCTTTTCCGTTTCCAAAGGCTGAGCCAGGAGTGTTGGTTTCCTGCTTAGGGGGCCAAAAGGTGTGTCTTCCTAAATGAGCTTGTGCTCAGCAACACCCTCCTGTAAAGGACAGGCCTGGAGCACTCTGCATCTACTCATATAGGTTTTAACCTAATTTAACCTGTTTCCTGTCACCCTCTTCTCAAATCTTGGGGAACCCTCAAAATATGACCATATAAGGCTCAGGAAATGAGTGAAGAGGGGGCTGGAAGGTACCACCTCTGTTCCCAAGGGATTCTGTTCACCTGTCTTGCTATTCATGGATATTAGTGACTGGGAGGGGAAGAAATTCCTCCTCTCAGAAGGACATGGGAACCCATTTATTTCTGAGGACCTTAGAGTCCTATTCCTTTCATTCTGTCCACGAAAGGAACAGGACTCTGTAGGAGGGTGAGGATGGGATTTGAGAGGAGGGTTTCCTGGGGCCTGGATGCAATGGGCAGCAGCAGAGGATGCCTCCAAACAGGGCTGTGACGTGATGGGCTGAAGGGCTGTCACAGCTGTGGGTGAAAAGGAGGAAAGGAGGGCTCCCTAACCCACATCTGGGCAGGTGAAAGTGCTGGAGAAAGTTCCAGGAGAAACAGGCTGTAATCCTGGATCATCCCAAGTTTATACTGAGCAGTTGCATCCTCTGCTTGTGCCACAGCAACCTGCAACATGAACTTACCTGGGCAGGGAAACGTGGGATTTTAATACAAACCAAATAACCTGTGACTTGGTCTGGGCTCACAGAGCTGAGTTGCTCCTGGGACTTCCATCTGTGTTCTGTATTGTGATAGTGTAGCTTGCTGGTATTACTGGATTATCCTTGTTATCCTCTGGAAGAAGATAAACTGATTGCATTGTTTTACCCCTCATGACTCAGAGCTGGAGTAACTAGATATGTAAAACACTTTAGCAACTAATGAGCATATTCTTCTCATAGTTACCTGAGAATCTTCCTATGAATGTCTTCAGTTTTCAGTTAATAATTTAAAAAGAAAATCTTATTTTTGAAGTATTGGCAGTCAAAA
Source organism: Pseudopipra pipra (assembly GCF_036250125.1). Lineage (NCBI taxonomy): Eukaryota > Metazoa > Chordata > Aves > Passeriformes > Pipridae > Pseudopipra > Pseudopipra pipra. The sequence goes on from NC_087554.1 coordinate 62,391,513, forward strand.
TAACTAATCCAACCCTCTTTTTCCCCCCCATAACTGCAGGATGTAAGCCTGAGCAGCAGATGATGTATGCTGGCAGCAAGAATAAGCTTGTACAGACAGCTGAACTCACTAAGGTATAAATGACTGCTGAAATAACTGTCCAGGTTGCAGAGGATGTTTTGAGTCTTGCTTGAACCCATGGCAAAAAGAGTTTTGTGAGACTTTGTGGTTACAGCAAACAGAATCTGGTTTAGGAAGAGTGGAGGAGGAGTGGGGGGGGGATTTCTGGTGGTTTAGGGTACAGGAAGAACAGTGTTCTCAAAAATGAATATACCTACTGGTGGACTGGCTGTACTTTTGGGAATGAATTTATTGATGGGAAGAATAGACTGAAGGCTTAGTGTGGTGTGAAGCAGATCAGTTTAGCTGCTTTCTGGAGCTGTGTGCTTGCAGCACAGCCTGCAGAACAAGGAACATGTGCCAAGTGCTGAACAATTTCTTCCTGTGCGTGATTCCTCCAGTGCTGAGACCAGAAGAAATCACTGCATTCACCAGCCCTAGGTGTATGTATATCCTAGAAAAGAAATGTCACCTGTTTTTCATTTTGGAGATCTTTGAAATCTCTGCTTAATTGGCACCTAGAATCCTTAAATTTTTAGCTTCAAGCAGGAAAGCTTAATAGAGTCAGTAGTCACTTCATAGCATGTGAAATGACTTCACCAGTCCCCAACAACAGCGTTCCCTTTAGGTGTTCCTTATCCTGCTGAGTCCTTTAACATCCCAGTAAAAATGTCTGCTGGGCCAGAGAGAGAACTATGAATCACAGACTGGTTTGGATGGAGGGGACCCTAAAGCCCATCTCATTCCACCTCCTGCCATGGGCAGGGACACCTTCCACTAGCCCAGGTTGCTCCAAGCCCCATCCAACCTGGCCTCGAACTTCTACCTCCTCCAGCTGTACCTTGTAAGAAGAGACCTCTCTGTTTTAAAGTAGACCTCAAGTTGACAGGAGTAAGTGGGAAGGAAGCAGAAGATAAGATGGTGGAAACAATCAGCTCAGCCCCAAGAAATCTTTTTTTAGCCCTGTAGAAGCTGCATCTTGGAGGCCTGAGAACTGTGATAGAAAGGAGGAAGAGAAGACAGTTTCAAGTAAGTGAGAGAGAAGGGCTGGTAGGAAGAAGGTGAAAGCCTGGGGAGTAGCTCAGTTGGAGGTACTTTCACCTCTGAAATAGGAGAAATTCAGTCTGAAAGTCTTTTGAATGCAAGCCCAGGAGCAGATAGAGAGGTCCATGATCATCTTCCTTCTGAAGCTGGAGAAGACAGCCTGTCTCCAGTTGGGGTTGCTTGCTTGCTCTTTAAATGTGCTTTATTCTTGCCACTTGCTGAGCTGTGTTTCATTTTGGCTCATGCTGTGACTTCCTCCTGGTGTGATTTCTGCATGTGACTCAACTGAGTCCTCTCATTTTTTCAGTGACTTGCATATTAGCTTGGCTTCTGTTAAGCTGTTCTGTTCTTATAATGCTGAATGTTGGGGTTCCTCCAATTTGAAGGTCTGTGAATTTGTACAATTTACTTCCCTGACTCTTTGGACGAGATGATCCATCTGTGGGCATCTCATGGGCTCCAGTGAGCGCTGCACAATTAACGAGGCTTCTCTTCAAGGGTATTAAAAACCCAAACCACAACCAGTTACTTGCCCACATGGAATGTAAAGAGTATATTGGTGCCTTTGATCTTATTTTCTACTTCAAGGCTGTGTTCAAGGTTTGTTTAAGACTTCGCAAAGCTTTGGGTTGGTGGTTTTTAGTTGTTTTGGGGGGTTGCCCAGAGAAGCTGTGGCTGCCCTGTCCCTGGAAGTGTCCAAGGCCAGGCAGGATGGGAGCTTGGAGCAACCTGGGATAGTGGAAGGTGTCCCTGCCCATGGCAGGAGGTGGAATGAGATGGTCTTTAAGGTCCCTTCCAACCCAAACCATTCAAACCATTCTGGGATTCTGTGATTTTTGGGTTTGTTTTTTGTACAAGTGTTCTATTTTGAGGTACCCCCGGCTTGTTTCTTACAGGTAAAAACTGGATATTTTGGATTTATTTCAGTTCAAAGAAAGAGTAATTGTGGTTTGGGCTGAGCAAAATTCCTGAACTTTGGGTTTGAATAAAGCCCAGAGATGAAATTGTGTTCTTCAAGTAGACAATCCTGCAGAGATAATGCATGTGAGATGGTGCCATTCCAGGGTCATTTTAGAATGTAGTGTGTGTGCTGTTCTCTAAGGAGAAGAATGAAGCCTAGGAATAGAAATTAGGAGATTCTTGTTCAGGTTACTTTTGTTCATCACCACGTACTCTTGTGTATTTTCCACTGATCTGATCCTTTCAAGAAAGCACCTGAACATTTTGGGTTTGTTACTGGTTTATTGCAGCTCAGACAACGTGTGTGGAAGGTGCTGCTTGCATTGTGTTGTTATCCCTTCCCAGTGCCGCTCCCTCGGGAATTGATGCCGTGCCCTTTTGTTTAGGTGTTCGAAATCAGAAATACAGAAGACCTCACTGAAGAGTGGCTGCGTGAGAAACTGGGCTTCTTCCACTAAGGAAAACCTCTGTACTAAGTATTTATGTACCATCCTGGTGACACTGGAACCAGACATGAATACTTACATCCCAGCAATGCACTGTATTCACAGCTGTCTCCTGCAGTATCTCTCTTGTGCAGAGTTTGTGCAAAGAATAGCAGGTCTGTCTCCTTGAAGTAACAAATCTTTGCAGGTGTTTCCTTATTTGTACCTGCTAAAAGGGAATACTCCTCTGCAGGGACTCCTTTTGCACTCTTGTGACTAATATTTCTGTGACTAAAATAGTTCGGTTCTGGATTTATAACTATGTACAAACATCACTTGGAAGCTGACGCTAACTTTTTCTGAGCTACAACTGCATCCTGGTGACACACGTTAGCCATTTTTATGCAGAATTTGTGTACTGTCACTTACTTGTCAGATTTTTTTGACTTAATGTCTTCTCAGTTTTGAAAACTACTCCCTGGAATCATTTGGTATTAAAAAGACAAAATCCTTGTACAGCAAATCCATCCATTTATCTTTCCGTTGAGTCCATGTGAACTGTCTCAAATTCTTGGAACTAATTTTTGTCATTCCAGTAATTCCTCAGTTGCCTGAGTCAATCTTTCTAAATTTCAGGGCAAAGCTTTGACTGTCCAGTTCTCCTGCTAATACAGTCTCACAGGAACTAGCTGATAACTAAGGGCTGAACTACAACTCTGGTTCTTCTCATACCAGATTTCTTCTTGCATCTCTAACTTCTGACACTGTTGAGAAGTTTACCTCTGCTCATTTCCTGTTATCTGAACACCTGGTGATACTGTGTGCCTTTCATTTGTTAGCTTTAAAAGGACTTGAGAATTTTACACTGCCACTTCTTACAAATTTGGTAAAAACTTTGTTAAAAAAATCCGAGTAACGTTTGTTCCTAGTGCCTCGTGCTGCAGCTGACATCTGTTAAAACAAAAAGCCAACCTCTTTTTCTTTGAAATTCCAATCATCTGCTCCATTTGTAGGAGTCAAGAGGTTAAAGCTTTTCATGATAATGAATGATTTATATCTCTTTTGTTATGAAAGTTGGCCACACGTAGCTTTTGAGTACTTTAATTACAAATCTCTTAACTTTCTTAACCGCTTGTTGGTCAAAATTACATTCCAGATGAAGCTTTTGCATAAAGTGATCATTTGATTCTCATCTCTTTGAAACAGCAGATCTTCTAATGTGAAAATAGTATTTAACTTTTATAAGTGACCAGTCTTTTTACAGGTCTGTTTTATATTGACTAGAGTAGTTGTCTGACGTGGGACACGCTCAGCCCGTGCCGCGGCAGGAGGAGCACTCACGGGACAGTCTCTCGCTGTGAGTGTTTGTTGTGCTGCTGAACAAGTATCTGCGTAAGAGCAGCTTCCTGTTGATAACATACCTTAAAATACAGCTGCCCCAACCAATCTGCTCGCTGGGAAGGAATGCAGTGTTAAATTTGGAGGCCAGTATTTCATGCTGTGAAACCTTTGCTGAAAGAAGGGTTATTTTTTCGTTTGTGAACGAACCCTGTGTTAGTGTTAAAACACTAATTCCTGCAAGATCACAAGGAATCCATTTGCAAAGGTCCTCAGTGTTGGTAAATCTCTTCTTAGTTTGATGTTATTGCTCATTTATTTGTATATAAATCTGACTTGAGAGGAGCTTTTCAAAATACGTGTTGGAATGATCCAATTAAATCGATCTTTCGGTGCGGGAAAGAAATGCTTGTAATTAAATTCCTGTGTTAACGTAGTGAACTGGAAAAACAATTTCATTTCCCTGGATGAAAAGATGTTGATTATGAAACTGTTGCTTGATCATTCTGTACTGCAAATCAATAAAAACAATGTCTTTTGTGACAAACATTGTATAAACAAGACTTTGGCTCAAAGGATAGCGTCATTCCAAGCATCAGCCTGGAAACAGCAGGAAGCTGGGGTGTTTTTGGGATTGAGCTGGAGGTGAGGCATGTCAAAGTACAGCGTGGGCGAGAGGGGAGCTGATGCTTGGAACGTTCAGCTTGATTTGCAGTGGGGAAAACTGGATTAATCGTCTTTGTTGTACTTTGTACACTGGTGGGCTGCCAGCAGCCAACTGCTGCCTGCACAGGTCTGCACAAAAATAACTGTACCAGAGGCCTGTCTCAGGAGGAAAGGGAGGAGCTGCTGCAGTCAGATGGTTCAGTTTGACTTTTCATCTCTGGATTGCTCCACCTTCGGCCAAGAAAACGCTGCTCCTTCCAGCTGCATCTTCAGCAGAGTTCTTCCACTTCACATGTTCTCGTGCCTCCACTTAAGCCCTTTCTGCCTTGGGTGCTGCCCCTCTGTTTGCTCTCTGCAAACAGACCCTGTGAGAATTAAAGCCCAGTTTCTCCTGAGAGGTGATGTTGGTGCTGCTCAGCCCACCAGTATTACTCTCCAGCCAGCCTTGCCTGGCAGCTGTACCCCCTCCCCTCTCCGAGCTGTGGAAGCAGCTGCAGGTACTCAGAGGGTGTTTGCTGTTCCAGGCTTGTTCCTGGTCTCCTTGGTTTTCATGCAGTGTTTTGACACAACTGTCTGCTGCTAATTGTCCTGGGCTCTTGAGATACAGGCAGTGTTAATACCTGACTAAGCAAAGATATTAATTACGTCCAGATCTTTCCTGCGCCAATACTACTTGTTTTCCCAACATCCTTTTCCCACCTTATCTGTAGAACTGTGTGTTCTGTGCTGCTGCCCCCCCAAGCTCAGTGGGAGGCAGATGAGTCCGTGTCCAGGCCAGTATGTTCCAGTGTAATCACACAATTCTCTTACATTTTCAGACCTCTGAAGAGGGATCTAAAGGACAACACAAATTAACCTGTGGGAGCCTTTGTAGCTAAAGGTCTGAGAGTCAGCATTTTCCATTGGGAGCTCCTATTTTTCAGGAGTTAGTAAGTCGGCCTTAAAATCCTTGGCCTGGAGTTAAAGGTCTCTCCAAGGGAGACTTCTGCCATAATTAATCAGGTTTGCTTTAAATATTGACTAGATGGCTGGGACACAGCTCCTGTAGTCCAGTTCATTGATGGTAAGCTGAATTAAAGCATGAGTTTGCATGTCAGCCCATGAAATGGACTTGTGGTGTTTGAATATTTTTAACAAGAAAATGTAAATGCTGGTATTTTGATGGCTTAAGTGTATTTCTAGTATCATGAATGCTATTCTGATCTATCAAAGGAGGCAATAATGGAGGTGTTGACACCTTTATCACTTCTCCAAAGGAGCATCTCGTGCACTTGTAGCAGGATTCCATTTTTGTATCTTTAACTGTAAAATAGCTGGTCCAGAAACGATGTTAAACTGGTGACAGGGGCCTGACTCAAACAGGCAGAAGCAAGAGAGCTCAATTCCTCACTTCAGTGCGCTCCAGAAATAAATATCATGCAACATTTTTTTTGGTACAACACGTAATGACTGTGAAACAGAGCCATGGTGGGACACAGAGGGGGCTCAGTGAAACTCTTGTGTTTGTTCCATGGTCCCAAATCACTGTTGTAAAAGGTCTGAGAGGTTCAGGGCCAGGTCTGAGAATTTGGCAGTTCCATGAAAATACCAGTAACCAGTACAACTTCCATATGCTGTTTAGTCTCTGCTAGTTCACACTGCATGTTTACTTTAAACCAAATCTTTTTTTTGCTAAGCATGGTGCTTGTATTGGTTTAAATAAAATGTTTCATTAAGAAGTTGTGTTGCCCTCTTTTAATTGCAGGGTGGTATGTGGGTGTCTGACGGGGAAAATCTGGGAATGCTGGTATGATCTCCCTCTGTTTCTCAGCTTCCTGGAGCTGTGGAATAAAATACAGAGTGCAGGAGCCAACTGAACAATGTCAGAGCAGCTGTCAAGGGGACCCCAAGGCTTGAAGAAGACAGAGGAATTTAACTGTATTTTTCCTTCTCATCTCTTTCCTGCCCAAGAAACCATAATTTGATCAAAGCACTCCTTTTCCTCATTATTGCTGTTTCTTCTTTTCATGATCTTTGGAGATCTTTCTCCTGTATTGTTGAAAAAACTGCCCAAGGTAATCCAAGGAATTCAGCCTTGGTACCTGACATGCACTGTTTGTGCCAACACTGAAGAACAGCACTAATAGGCCACAAATTAGACATGATAGAAATAAACCCCTTTGCTCCCAGGTGAGAGAGCTCTGTGAGGGAGAAAATGCACAGCTGCTGCAGCACATCTGGCTCCTGGATGGCATCTCAGTCACCAAAGTCACAACAAAATCTGTTGACAAAATCTCTGGGAAAAAAAAAAAACTGCTGTGGGAGAAGAATGGTGCTGCATAACAGCTGAGTAAAGGAGAGGAAAAAAGGAATAAATAGCTCTCCCATGGGAGGGGAAGGTCACCTGTGTGATCACTGAGTGCTTCGCTAGGAAATGAGGCGATGGTTTATTGGTACTGCCAGATCACAGACAGTAAAAACAACAGCACAATAAAAAGAATTGCCAGGACGTCCAGGGATATGAAGTGAAGGGCAGCTGCTTCCAGTCAGGAAAGGTCATTGACTTGTAATAGTTCAGATGAAAAGGGCAGCTGAGTGGTTATTAAAGTCCAAACCAGAGAAGGGAATAAAACATGAAACCTCCAGGCTGGAGAACAAACCTGCTGTGTACCCATAGTATCCCACAGCTGGGGCTTTCTCTCCCAGGTGTGTGAAGAGACGCCTTGCCCAGGGCTGGGAGTTTTCTAAGGAGATCCCTTGGCTTGGCAGGATCTCTGGGGATAACGTGGAGAAGAGATGTAATTGGTTTTGAAGGAGCTGGAAGAGGAATCATAGAACGGTTTCAATTGGAAGGGACCTTAAAAATGATCTCACTCCACCCCCTGTCATGGGCAGGGACACCTTCCACTGTCCCAGGTTGCTCCAAACCCCATCCTGCCTGGCCTTGAACACTTCCAGGGATGGGAGCTGGGGCAGTTGCTGCCCCTGTGTGCTGGAGTCTGTGAGCTGCCTGTGCCTACTGTTCCATGTCCCCCACAGGTCACGGAATTGATTGAAGCACAAGCTGGGTCCCCAAAGCTCCTCACTGCTCCTCACAGGTGAAGGTCCTGCCACGTTGTTGGGTGCATGTGAGGGTGGGGAAGTCAAGCACAAGCAGGTGAGATATTGAAGTGGTGCCACTGAGAGGCAGAACAGCTGGATATGAAGCAGCCTTGAGGGGAAGAGCTGGTGGGGCTGTGGGATACACCTGAGGTGTGTAAGAGCGCTTGGGATTTGTTCAGCTGGACTCCTGTATGGCAGGGGTGAGGGTTTAAGGTGGGCCTCACCCTTGGAACAAAAGGCAGGACATGAGGCAGGTGGGTCATCCCCTGCACTTGTTGGTTTGCACAGATGGGGCAGTTTTGGTGATGCTCCCCAAGGTCTAAAAAAAAATCATGCTCAGCTTCATTGTGGGAAAGCCTGCACGGGGAATTTTATGGATCTCAGTGCTGGAGATCTTGGATTTGGCTTCTGCACGTGTAACTCGGTTTGGTAACATTCTCTGCAGGGTAAATCAGTGTCCATCAGTATCTGCAGGGAGGTGTCAGAGGATGGATCAGGCTCTGCTCCGCGGTGCTGAGCAACGGGACACGAGGCAACGGGCATAAACTGATGCCCAGGAAGTTCCACCTGAACGTGAGGGAGAACCTCCTTTCCTGTGCAGTGACCAAGCACTGGAACAGATTGCCCAGAGAGGTTTGGAGTCTCCCTTACTGGAGATATTCCAGATATGTCTGGACACAATCCTGTGCAACATGCTCTGGGATGACCCTGCTTGAGCAGGGAGGTGGGACCAGATGAATCACTTCCAGCCTTGCCCATTCTGTGATATTCTGTGATTCTGTAAATGTGGCCACCATTCCCCAACAAGGTCTTGTAGGCCTTTTTCCATACCTGCTGTTCCTCTGCGTGCCACTAAAATGATGTGATCCTCATGGACAACAGGCTGTGTGCTGCAGGGACGTGCAGCATTCCCGTGCAGCCTTGCCTTGCTCTGACTGACCTCCACGTCTTTTCTCTAACGCGCCATGAAGTGAAGGAGATGATTCCAACACGTTTGCATGGATGTGGTTAATCAGTGCAGCCCATTGTGCTCCACCATGGGGGGATCGTCTCCTCTGGACTGTTCCTGTCGTGTTTCATTCTTCCAGGGACTGCAAACACTCTCTGGGTTAACCCTGTTCACCTCTGGAGCTCCGTGAGACGTCTCCTACGGAACGTGATGGAGCTCGGCCAAAACTCCCCCGACAGCTCTGGCAGCTCCTCAGCAGGGGACAGAGAGGAGACAGGAGCAATTATCATCCAGAAGGACTCTGAATGCAGAACAGATGTGAACACTGGGAAAACAGCACGTCTGACTTTCACGGCAAATTTACTCCTGCGACGGGGAAGTCCCATCCGGGCTGTTTGAAAGGCACACACTGTTACCCCCGTTCCTGCTGTTCTGTGCCATGAGTCCCATGAATGCTGCTTCTCTTCCCTTTCCTGCAGCCCTCGGCTCAGCAATTAATATAATGCACCCTTGAAATCCCTGTGCCAAACAGCAGCTGGTGTTGTCACCTCTCTTCTGCGGGAAATGGGAAGACAGCAGAAGAAACTGGGGCAGAAAACATTCAGCTGAAAGGGAAGGGGGCACCAGCCATCCCACACTTTCACTGAGGCCTTAGTGGATGGAAGCAGAGCAAAAATTAGGGTTTTGTGCCCTTATGGAGCTGAAGAGAACAAGAGAGATTTAGCATTTCTTCAAAATGATGTCTAATTTTAAATATCCGCCGTTGGAAAATGCTGCTGGATAATTGGAAGGAGAACGTGCCCGCCTTGCTCACAACTGCAGTCTGCCTGGCCATCTGCTCTGCCAGCAACAAATCCTGGATTGATCCACGAGTGTGATTAATTCAGCGAGGCCGGCAGGATCAAGGGATCAGCTACAGACAATATTTATACCCCACCTCCAACTGTGAATGTGCAATTGTTTGGTTCAGGACTACAAAACAAATTGTATAGCTGTATTACTGGGAGAATAGATGAATAGAGGCATCCACTCAACAGCCTTTTTTTTCCCTTGGATGGCCCCATTCCAGGGTCTCTAAGTAGAGTCCAACATAAGCCCCCGTTCCCTGGCTGGGAGGTGGAGCTGTTCTCATTTCACAGAGAGTTCTGCATCTTCAGTGCTGCCGTTGCCTCCTTCCTGCAGTTTAGTCCTACAGTCTTGGAGGCACTGGCTCTGTGCCCTCATCCACATGGGCTGGAGAGGCAGATGTGGAGTGTGAGCCAGCCACTCCACCCTCCTCCCTGTGCCTGGTGGGAGAACTCCTACGGACACAGAGCCAGAGCGGGGCAGGACTGAAATCTTAAGAACAGCCAGCAGGGTGGATTTCTAGCACTGGTACAGCTTTGAGCTGATTTGACAATAAGGATGTAGCTGGAGAGATCAAAAGCAAGATTTGTGAAGGAATTTAGATGTAGATGAAGGCTTTTGAAATCCTATTTACTGTGATTTAAGTGTGTGAGTACACATTGGGCCCGAAGGTGCTGGACTCCGGGCCACACAGGATGTCTGTGGGAGAACAGGGACACCAAAGTCTGGCTGTTGAGAAGACACTGAGCTCTGAACAGCTTATTTTTGGGGGGCAGAAACAATAAGGATGTTAATCCCCATCCCTGGAATTGTTCAAGGCCAGGCTGGATGGGGTTTGAGCAACCTGGTCTAGTAGGAGGTGCAGGAGGGTTGGAACTGGATGATCTTTAAGGTCCCTTCCAACTCAAACCATTCTGGGATTCTAAGAGCTAAGGACCAAGGGTGACATTTTTGGAGTCATCATTGCTACAGATAGGCTAACCTAGAATGTTTGGGAAAGTCCCTCTCTTTGTTAATGAGCAGCCAAATCCTGAAGCACGTTATAAAATAGTTCTTGAAAATACAATTATTGGTCCCTTTGCTTGTCCACACACTGGTATCATGTCTTGGTCTCAGAATTGTGCAGAGAGCCATTAACAGGAGCTCTGTGCAGCAAGAGAAAAACAAACCCTGTTGTTTAGAGGACAGGTTGAATATTCAGTATTTAGCCTATTAAATGAAAACTGTTGCCATCTGACAGTAAATGTTGGAGGGATTGAGGCCACGGATGGATTCTGTAATGAGTCATGGTGAGATGCCTGGCAGTGTCCATGCTTTGAAATTGCTTTTCAAATGTGATCGTTTCTCTCGAGACTCACTTTCATGTGCAAATGAATTTATAATGTTAATTTGTTTATGTGGCCATTACATAACGGGAGAGCCTAAACAAGGATTCTGGGGGTGAGTTAATCAGTGCTACAGGAAAGGATATTTGCCAGTCTGGACTTGCAAGTCCAGGCATCTTTTCATCCTGTGTATCAGACTGAACCAACACCCCCCGCCCTGCTGTCTCTTGGTGCATCAAGGGGGGAAGTGGGTGAGCAGTTCTGTGCTTGTGCTGCTCCTGACGAGTCTTTAGAGCTGTGCAGGAAGGTGACCTTGGCTGGGCTGTGCCAGAGGCACCGGGAGAGCCTCTGCTAAATTCACAGAATCCCAGAATGGTTTGGGTTGAAAAGAACCTTAAAGATTATCTTGTTCCACCCTCCTGCCATGGGCAGGGACACCTTCCACTATCCCAGGTTGCTCCAAGCCCTGTCCAGCCTGGCCTTGGGACAGTTCCAGGGATGGGGCAGCCACAGCTTCTCTGGGCAACTGTACCAGGGCCTCCCCACCCTCCCAGCTAACAATTCCTTCCCAATATCCCATCTAACCCTCCTCTGGCAGTTTGAAGCTATTCCTCTTTGTCCTGTCACTCCATGCTCATATAAAAAGTCCCTCTCCCTTCTTTTTATAAGCCCCCTTAAACTGTAGATAAGTATTCAGATTTTCCTCTCCTGAAAACCTGTTAAGCAAAGTCTTTATTGAAGTCAGCAGGATTTTTGTTACCAGGTTCCATAGTATTAGATTCTTCTCTGATGTCTATAACTGAAATGCCAATTTTCCCAGGGATATTATTTTTGATGTTGAAGGATGTGGTTAACCTGTGCATTTCTACCATGATAATTCAGAGAAATTGCTCCATAATCTTCCCTCACAGCTCTCTGCCAAAATCTTCCCTAAAAACAGGCTGTAACACACTGAATTATAACTGATTATATGTCTGTTTTCTGATAAGGACAAGTATTTGAGAGGGATTTAAGATGAACAGGCACTGACATTTTCCCTTGAGATTCCAATCAGGATTAAACTCTATGTGTCCAGACAAAAGGGAAAGTGCATTAAAAGCTGTGGGCCATCTCCAGAGCTCCACTGTGGCTTCCTGGCATTGTTTATGAAGTTTAATCCGAGAAAATTCTGAGAAAATACTCAGCTGTTGTTTGATTTGAGATCCCAAATAAATAAATGAAATGGGTATTGATTAGACCCCTTTCTGCAGAAGTTGCTTTTCATTTCCTTTTGTGTTATCTTAAAAAGAACAACCTATAATACAAGAAATCCTTCGATGCACAAGTCTTTGTTGTGCAAGATTACAGCTGCCTTCCGCTTTTCCTGACAGGATAATTGCAGTTGGATGGTGTGCCAGCACCCGAGGGAATAAACCACTGCATTCCTTGAGGCAGAATCTGGATTAATTGCAAATGCAAATGCATGGCTGACACACCTTTTTTACTTCTGATGCTGCACGTCCCTGTTGCACAACATTCTGATGTGCAAGGAAACACTGAATGCAGTCGGCAACGTCACACCACCTTTGCTTATTGGGGTGTGGAGAGTCCTTAGTGCAGATTTATGTGCGTTTATGTGTCTCAAAGTACAAATTTCTGATGCAGCTGAGCCTGGTGGCTTGTAGTGTGTCTGGTGAGGAGCCAGATCTCCTTCATGAACAGTATTAATAGCTGTAGTGCCACAACATCTGTAATTCCACTGGGTTTAGTCTCTCCAGGGAGGCTCCAGGTATGACAAAGCAGTGTTGGTCACTACATCTGGGTTGGTTTTAGGCAAATATTTACCTTGAACGATCAAACTCCTGGTTCCTGGCAGGGACACCTTCCACTAGACCAGGTTGCTCAGGGTTCACCTTCACTAAGCTTTATTTTAAAATCTATTTTCTGGGTTTTACATGGAGGTTTCATTGGTCACAAAGACACCACAGTGATTTTATTGGAGTAGTTTGTGGATGAGATGAGTGATTTTATACTGAAACATCAACTTTATCTTTGCAACAACCGATTTTCTACAGACAGCTCATTTGCTGCAGTTTTCCCTGTATTTTGTTGAAGGAAATAAAGCATCTGCTCATCTCTCATTGTGACACTCCATTAGTTGCTGTAACGCTTTCCGGCAGATAGCACTGGAAAATATTATTTACTGTTTGGCAGCTGTTAGTTTTATGGAAATTATTCCTCACGCTGCTCCAGAGGAAATGATTGCAGCAATGCCACCCCAGCTTGCCTTTAGTGAAAGGTGACACTGTGACTTTTATATGTCCCTTTGGAAGGACAGTGTGCGCTCCTGTCCTCAAACTCATTTCTCATCTTGCTGTCTCCTTTGAGCAGGCTCCAAGTCGGATCGATTTGAGATCATATGGCCAAACACCCCCTTCCCTGGGGCACACACAGTCCACCCTTCTCCAGCGTTTCTTCCTGAATTTGCCAGCTCCTTTTTCTCCAGACATAGTTTGTGCTGACCAGGTAATCTTACACGGTCAGATAGGGACAGGACAAGGGGGAACGGATGTAAACTAGAAGAAAGATTTAGATTAGATATTGGGAAGAAAGTCTTTACTGTGAGTGTGGTGAGGCCCTGGCACAGGTTGCCCAGAGAAGCTGTGGCTGCCTCATCTGTGGGAGTGTCCAAGGCCAGGTTGGATGGGGCTTGGAGCAACCTGGTCTTGTGGAAGGTGTCCCTGCCCATGGCAGGGAGTGGGACAAAATGGACTTTAAGGTCCCTTCCAACTCAACTACTGGAAAAGCCAGCAGTCCACAGCTTGGACAGGTGCACTGTTTGCTGCCTGGATGGCCAGGCCTAGAGAGTGGTGGGGAGGATCACTGTTAGGGCCAATCCTGTTTAATATCTTTATTGATGATCTGGATGAGGGGATTGAGTCTACCCTTAGTAAACTCGTGGATGACACCAAGTTGTGTGTGAATGTCGATCTGCTGGGCGATAGGAAGGCTCTGCAGGGGGATGTGGACAGGCTGGATTGATGAGCTGAAACCAGTGGTCTGAGGTTCAAGACCAGGTGCTGGGTTTTACACTTTGGCCACAACAACCCCATGCAGGGCTGGGGGCAGAGTGGCTGGGAAGCTGCCCAGCAGCAAAGGGCCTGGGGGTGCTGATCGACAGCACCAGGTGTGCCCAGGTGGGCAAGGACGCCAATGACATCCTGGATTGGATCAGGAAATGTGGCCAGCAGGACCAGGAAAGTGATTCTTCCCCTGTACTTGGCACTGCTGAGGCACCTCGAGTGCTGTGTCCAGTTCTGGGCCTCTCAGTTCAGGAAGGACATTGAGGGGCTGCAGCGTGTCCAGGGAAGGGAACAGAGCTGGGAAAGGGTCCTGGAGCACCAGAAGTGGCTGAGGGAGCTGTGGGAGCTCAGCCTGGAGAAAAGGAGGCTCAGGGGGGACCTTCTGGCTCTGCAAGTCCCTGACAGGAGGGGGGAGCCGGGGGGGGGTCGGGCTCTGCTCCCAGGGAACAAGGGGCAGGATGAGAGGACAGTCTGAAGCTGTGCCAGGGAAGGTTTAGGTTGAACGCTAGGAAGAATTTCTTCACAAAGAATGATTACACATTGCAGTGTCTTTTCCGACCTAAGTAATTCTTTGCTTCTGCGATTCCACGATTGTGTTACAATCCCGTCGCGCTCCGCGCCTCCCACATTTTAACCCGAACCCCCCCGCTCTCGCCCCCCTCCCCTCGCACGCCCCTCACGAAATGGCGGCGCGGGCGGGCCCGGCAGGGGGCGCTGCGGGCGCGGCCATGGCGGCTGCGCGGGCGGGTCCTGAGGCGCCCGGCAGCCCCCGCGCCCGCCGCCGCCATGGCCTTCACGTTCGCCGCCTTCTGCTACATGTTGGCGCTGCTGCTCACGGCCGCGCTCATCTTCTTCGCCATCTGGCATGTGAGTGTGGGGGGCCCGGGGATGCGCCCGGCCCGGGGACGGGTCCCGGAGAGCCCTCAGGGGGTCCCCGGAGAGCCGCGGAGGGAGCGGGGGAGTCGCATCCGGAGCCGCCCTCAGAGGGGGAATCGGCCTCTGTGCGGATAAAATGGGTTTTTATGCGGGCAGATAGTGACTGAATGAGGGGGAATGGCTTCGCATGGACAGAGGGCAGGGTTAGGTGGGATACTGGGAGGAAATTCCTTGTTGTGAGGGCGGTGAGACCCTGGCACAGGTTGCCCAGAGGAGCTGTGGCTGCCCCATCCCTGGCAGTGTCCAAGGCCAGTTTGGACGGGGCTTGGAGCAGCCTGGTCTAGTGGAAGGTGCTCATGGCAGAGGGGTTGGAACTAAATGATCTTTAAGGTCTCTTCCCACCCAAACCATTCCATGATTCCGTGATTTCTTTCTCGAGCCCGGCACAGGGAGAGCAGCCGAACAGGTCCCTGCCAGGGGAGGTGCTCTAGGGGAGGATGTGATGCTTGGCAGGCATTTGTTCTGTAGAAGTGGCTTTTTTACTTCACGCTGCATCTTTTTTTTTTTTTTTAAATTTTTTTTTTTCTTATTTTTATGGCATGAAAAGCTCGAGTGTTCACATGCTTGGGTTTTTTTATGGATGCACCTTTTAGGCATATAAAGTCACCTGCTCTAGGTGACCCTGCCTTGCCAGGGGGGTTGGACTGGATGATCTCCTCCCAGCCCTAAAAATTCTGTGATTCTGTGATATATGTGGGCTCAGCATTTACTTAGGCAGTGAGGCAAAATATTTGGCAGCTTTTAAGCTTGCTGTTGCTTTTTCTGGACTAAGGAAGCCCATCTCTGGTTCCTGCTGGGCCACCAAGATAGTCCTGTGTGAGGTTTGGGGTCTGGGGTTAAGAACTGATGAAGAGGATGTTGGAAATTCATTGCTGGTGGGGAGGTAAAAATGTGGAGAGTGGGCAGAGGTCTTTGAATACCTGAAGAATCTTCTGCTTTCTTGTTTATAAAACCCATTTCCCGTGTGTTTTACCTGTGGGTTTATGATGTTAAAATGTCCCTGAACACAATGGCAGCAGTTCTGTGACAAAATGTCACTTCTCGTGGATAAAATACACCGTTGCTCCTGGACTGAGCAATCACAACTGTTTCATTTTTTCCCCCCCTAGATTATAGCATTTGATGAACTGAAGACTGATTACAAGAACCCCATAGACCAGTGTAATACACTCAATCCTGTAAGTAGCACACTAGACTTTTTGTTTTGTTAAATAAATATATGTAAAGTGCTTATTTTTTTTTTGGTGTTATCTTGATGCAATCTGCCTAGGCAATAGAATTGCATCTGGGTTGACAAAACCTTGCTGTTGGTAGCAATTTTAGGGAAATTCTTTGTCTGATTCTTTACTTTCAAGTTGAATATTCTGACTGTTATTAATCTGTTGGTGATCTTGTCAGCTGTCGTACTAACATTCTTTCAATCTGCTTTCCACATTTTCGGCACAAAGACAGTTGAAAAGGTCAAAAAGATTAAAAGAGTCAAAATTGCATTAAAGGTGTGTACTGCTTTTCAGTTTCGTGTTTTTTTGACGCCACTCCCCTCTCATTTTGTTAGGAACATTTGTAATACTATTAAGCTGTTTTGTTTAGTCTGCCTGTCCATCTGCTCGTTCTTTGTTCCTTGGGGTTTTTAACAACTTCATGGATTTCCATATTTTGTGCAAAAACAATTCTGCTTGCTTACCCAGCGGCGTGGGGAAAACTGTTACATGCCTGTCAGGTGTCAGAAAGTAACTTCAGGCAGAAATAAATCGTGTTTCCCAAGCCAGATTTACTGAACTCTGGGGTTAGAGGAGAACAGTTGTTTGTTTTAAGCACTGACCAACTCAATTCTGATCTTTTTTGGAGGATTTAGGTGGGTGGAAGGCGATAGGAATTATCTTCACTCCTCTATTTTGTGTTCCAGGATCAGGAGTGTGTCCCGGTGTCCTCTCTTGGATGCAACTCTGACACTCCTTGGCTTAGGAAAAGAATTTGAGGCAAACTATTTGCCTGCATCTCTTACAGGCCAGCAGCAGAGGGGAGGCTTGTTGAAGGACAGACAGTTTGATCCTGCAGGATTTTGTGCATTTCTCCTGGTTTTTACTCTGTGTGTGCCCAGGCCGGGGGAGGACGGAGGGGCAGCACAGCAGCGTGGCCTGGGCTGAAACTTTACTGTGGTTTAAGTAAATTATGCAAGTTATAAATGAATTTACAGTAGCTGGAAGGGGAAAAAAAAAAAAGGCCTTTTAGATTTACAGCACACAAATTAAAGTGGTCTTACGGCGTGAGGAGAGTGGGGAGGAGCAGAGGTGCCAGGCAGAGGTTGCAGCTCGGAGAGGGGGTTTCCTGCTCGGAGAGCTGCGCATTTAACAGTTTCCCTTGCTTGGTCTGTTCCAGCCATTCCTGCTGCAGTGTGGGAGAGGCCAGTTCTCATTACATGGATGCATTATGGTCTTCCTGCCACCTTTGTAGTGCTCAGATGCGCATGTTTAACCAAATCTTAACCCTGTGCATGGAGTGTCCTTTACATGGCAGCTTTGTGACCTGGGAGTCTGAAATAACTTCATGTTTGCTGTTCCTGTGAGAGCAGATGAGCCCCTAAAAGTGGAGTTGGGATCCAGGCTCTTAAAAGGAATCTGGTAAATGATGCTGGACAAACACACAGGAGGGTTGTTCTCCTGGACAAAGAATCAAAAAATCCTGGTAGGAATTGAGACACCTCAGTAGAAAGATTATCCCAAAATAGTATCTCCTTAGTACACTGCTGATTCCTTCTCTTCCCTGCTCCTGTTATAGTCATGTCTTTTCTCAGCAACCAGATTCACCCTCCCTCGTTTCTGTGATAAATATGGCAGAATGTGATGTAATTAATTTTCCCTTAGGACAGAAAGGGAGGATAAAGTGTGGGAGATTTGAAAAGAGGCAGGTATTTCAGTGTGGGAGTGGGGTATAATAAACAAGAGAAAAGAAAAACAAATTTTGAGCTGTTGTAGGTAAATAAATACAGACTTTTCAGGCCTGGTGGATCTGTCTGAGCAGGCTGCCAAATGCATTGTGTATTGGACAGGGTGGTGGTTGTTCTGCTATAAATAATTGCCATGTGTAAATGGTAAGTATGCAAAGAAGGGTCTGGGTGAAGATAATTTCCTTGGAAAATTTTGTGTATGACAGCTGAATTTTGGTGGTGTTGATGCAAGTTTCCTTTGTTATTCTTCATTTAGAGAGGCAGGAGGGGGTAGCAAAGGAGGTGGTGAGAATGTTTGTTGGTAGCTGTTAGATTTCTAGGAAGATATTTTTGGGGCTTTAAGAGAAGAAAGAAAAAATTATAAACCACTGAAACTTCGATGTAATCGCCCTGTGCAATGTTAGTCACTGCCCAAAAAAAGAGGGGCAGAGTGTGGGGTGTGTGTGCACACACAGTTTAAATCTTTGGGTGGAAATGGAGTGTTTTTCCTGAGGAGAAGTTTTAGTGGGCCTGAGCTGAGGAGGAGAAGCTTTTACAGATCTGCTGCTTCTCCTGTGGAGTCAGGGTGGGACAGCTGGGGGGATTCAGCCTGGAGAAGAAAAGGGTCCAGAGAGACCTTAGAGCCCCTTCCAGAGCCTAAAGGGACTCCAAGAGAGCTGGAGAAGGACTTTGGACAAGTGATGGAGTGACAGGACAAGGGGGAATGGCTTCCCACTGCCAGAGGGCAGGGTTAGATGGGATATTGGGAAGCAATTCTTGGCTGTGAGGGTGGGGAGGCCCTGGCACAGGTTGCCCAGAGAAGCTGTGGCTGCCCCTGGATCCCTGGGAGTGTTCCAGGCCAGGTTGGACAGCGCTTGGAGCAACCTGGGCTAGTGGAAGGTGTCCCTGCCCATGGCAGGGGGGTGGAACTGGATGATCTTTAAGGTCCCTTCCAGCCAAACCACCCTGTTATTCCATGCCTGATCCCTTCTGACCCGTGTGATCAGGCAGTAAACAGCACTTGGGGGTGACCTGTCGAGACCTTTCCTCTCGTGGTGGGCGTGAGGTTCCGCAGCCCTTTGCATGTGTTTCCTCTCTGTACCTCTCCATGTTGTTCCTATTAACAACACTAATCCACCTGGCATTTCATGCTTCCTGTGGTTCCATGGTACCCTGATGATGAGCTCTGTGGGCTTCTGCTGGAAGCATGGTGCTGTAAGGCATGCACAGTGGGAGCTGGGAGGGAAAACTGCCGAATTCCCCCCGAACTGCCCGTGTGGAGCCGACCCGTGTGTGTGACTGGTTTGGTTGGGTGAAGCTCTGCCCGGGGTGTTACATTTTGGCAGTAATTTGACTTTGAGAAGTTGTGGATGTGTGGATACCAAAACAAAGCTGTGAACCAGGAGAACACAAACATCCTTCTGCCTATGAGCCGTTCTAAGGAGCATGTTTCCTGCTGATATTTCGCTGTTGCATGAGCAGAAATATCACGATGATCTTTTCTGAGGGCCACATGTAAAGTGTGGAATCTGTCGCTTTATTAGAAGCAATAAAAAAAATATCGATCTGAGCATCTGATTTTATAAATTTTTCTACTTGGTCCATGAACATCATGTGAAAACAGCAAGGCAGCACTGCTGGCTGCTGCTTTCACGTTCCACAGTCTTGTTCTTGTTAGTGTTGGTTTTAAATATGATTTTTAAGCAAACACTCACCTCCAAAGCAGCTGAAACGCCACACGTTTTGCTCTGTGTGATCGAAACCTCTAACTCATCTTTTTCTTTTCCAGCTTGTACTTCCAGAGTACCTCATCCATGCATTCTTCTGTGTCATGTTTCTCTGTGCAGCAGAGTGGCTCACACTGGGTCTCAATATGCCCTTGTTGGCCTATCATATTTGGAGGTAATTTTGGTGTGGCTGTGCTCAGTGAATTGTTCTTGTTCTCCCGTTGCCGTGTCCTGTCCCGTGTTCTGTGTCTTGGGAAAACAAAGACGCTTTTTTGACACGACACCGTGAAAGTCTGTGGCTGCACAATAAGAACCATCACGTGGCCTCGTTGGGTGTTTTAATTTTTTTATTCTCTTGTGCTGTGCAAGAGTTGTGTTGTGTGTCCTGGTATTCCTTGGTGGGTGGGGGGTAGGATCCAATGTTTCCCGTGGCCCTCATCCCACACCTCCCTGTGCCCCCGTTCCAGGTACATGAGCAGACCCGTGATGAGTGGCCCGGGGCTCTACGACCCTACGACCATCATGAATGCAGATATTTTAGCCTATTGCCAGAAAGAAGGATGGTGCAAATTAGCATTCTACCTTCTATCCTTTTTTTACTACCTATATGGGTAAGTTTTTTCCCCTCAGTCTGAAGTTTTGGCTCAGTGCACCAGAGAAATATTGTACACAGGGATATATTCCTTCCAGTGCCTCCAGGAGCCTCCAGGAGAGCTGGAGAGGGACTTTGGACATGGGCATGGAGTGATAAGACCTGGGGAATGGCTTCACACTGACAGAGGGCAGGGTTAAATGGGATATTGGGAAGGAACTGTTGGCTGGGAGGGTGGGGAGGCCCTGGCACAGGTTGCCCAGAGAAGCTGTGGCTGCCCCATCCCTGGAACTGTCCAAGGCCAGGTTGGACAGGGCTTGGAGCAACCTGGGATAGTGGAAGGTGTCCCTGCCCATGTTGGGGCATAGAACTGGATGATCTTCAAGGTCCCTTCCAACCCAAACCGTTCTGTGACTCTGTGTTAAGGTGTTCATACAGTGCCAACTTTCTTGGAAAAGAACCCACAATCACCATTAATTCTGTTTCAAACACGAGTCTCAATTTGGTCGGAATTACTGGTTTGAGTCTGTATTCCATGGAGCTGGAAAGCTCCAAGCTTTTCTTTTAAGCATAATATAATAAACCCTCAGAGCATTTCCATTAAGAAGCTGAAACATGAATATTTTTAGAGTAAAGTATTTGATGTAAATGTGAATTTTGTTGAAGTAGAAGAGTCATTGTGTCAAATCTTCAGTCACAATCCATGTATCTCACATGAACTTGTTCCTTAGAATATACATTAAATGTGTAACACTGATCAAAGTGATGCATGTTCATATTTTTATTTTCTTTTGCAGCATGATTTATGTCCTGGTGAGCTCTTAAGAAGACACTCAGCAAGCTTTGTTCCAGTTAAGTGCATGCAAAAGCCACAAAAAACCATGGATTCTTTACAACAAGAACCTCTGACCAAGAATTAAATCCGGAACCCGACGACCGCAATTGCATTAGAAAACAATGACTCCCCTATTTTTAAAATGTTTCCACATTTTACACTTGTGGAAAGACTGTTTTCTTATATTTTCCCGGGACGCTGAAATTAAAGAATTACGTGTAAATTAATATAAAGGTGACTGGGGTTTGGAAAGTTTTGCCTTTGCACTGCATAAGGAACAGCCATAACCTTCGAGTAGCTGTTGGTTACTACTAGCCTTAGGACAGCTAGGGATTTGCTTTAGGCTGGGCTTTGTAGTGGCTCACTTGGACTTGTGTATCCCACTCTTAACTCTAAATCAGCCGTAGCTCCGAGTGCTTGGGAAGGACTGGAATGCTGTGTTTTGCCTGTAGGTGACGTTGGTTTTAGGATATGAATTCATGGACACAGTTGCAAAAATAGTTCTATTTTGGTTTTTTTTTTTTCTCTGTCTGGTTAGTCTTTCCCTTTTTGTGCATGGTCCAGGTCCTTCTGTATCTCTTCCAAACATTAGCCCTGCTTTAATCTCAAGCCTGTGTCACTGTGGTAGGAGAAGCTGAATTGTCCATGGAGGAATGAATTTAAATAATTATTTTTTTTTTAAATGTCTGTGCTGTCTGATTAACAAATGGATAAACCTCCAACATTTACCAAGTCCAGTAATGAAAACACTCTTGGGTTTAAGAGTAATAAATACTCCAGACTTTCTCAAAGCAGAAAGTGAGATTGTGAAACTGCCCCACTGTTCCTTAGTGCAATAAATGACAATAAAAAACAAATCTCAAATTCAGCAACACCTCCTTTCATCTGGTGCCTTGTTTTGTTTCTAAATTCGGCAGATCCTCGCTGTGTCCATCGCTCAGATTTACATGGATAATTGCACTCCCTCTAAAAATAGAACATGGAACCAAATTATGTCTGGAAAAGGGAAGCTCTCATTTCCTGCCTTTTTTTCATGAAGTTTAAATA
Source organism: Pseudopipra pipra (assembly GCF_036250125.1). Classification (NCBI taxonomy): domain Eukaryota; kingdom Metazoa; phylum Chordata; class Aves; order Passeriformes; family Pipridae; genus Pseudopipra; species Pseudopipra pipra. Next base: position 62,413,371 of record NC_087554.1, read on the forward strand.
GTAGATGGGGCAGGGGAAGACGTTTCACATAAATATTGTAAATTGTGACTGCAAACAGCTGCTTAGTTTAATGAGTAATAATTAGGAGTCTTTCTCATTTACCTGTGCTGGAGAACAATGCAGAGTTTCCCAGTTCTAGTAAAACTTTTTCTTTTGTATAAACGGTGTATTTGTTCACTTTGGGTCTCTGGGGTGTCAGAGGCAACAAAAGTTGTACCAGTGTTTGCACTGGGGGCCACCAGAAATCCAGGTACTCCAGTACTGGTGTGTTGGGCAGTGGCAACAGCTGAGGAAGAACAGTATGAGACAGGGCAGGTGTTGAACATCTCTGCCTGAGGAGTGAGAGAGAGTTTGGAAATTTGAGTGTTACAGGTGTCCTGGGAGAGCTTTGGCACCTTAAAGAGCCCTGAAGGGCTCCTCTGCCATCGGTTCAGTTGCTTTCTGAGCACTTTTATAACCTGGTATGGAAGATCCCTGAACCTCAGAATGGTTTGGGTTGGAAGGGACCTTAAAGACCATCCAGTTCCAACTTTCCACTATCCCAGGTTTCTCCAAGCCCTGTCCAACCTGGCCCTTCCAGGGATGGGGCAGCCACAGCTTCTCTGGGCAATCCCAAGAAAGTGAGTTCTGCAGTGGAATTAATTACTGTTAAACATACTTGTTCAGCAGTTCTGCCAGATTTCATTTGGTGCCCCTAAACTCCTATTTCCATGTTATTTATGCTGTTATTTATGAGTGATCTGTTAGAGCAGAGAATTCTGCTTGATCTCTTCCTGGTTGGAATTCCTTTTGTAGCTTTGGGTCTGTCCTTTCTCCTCCACAAATTTTCCCTGTTCCAGGCTATTACCACACCAAGTTTGGGTGCCCAGGGGATGCAGAGTGGCAGTTTCCTCCTCTCTGCTCTGAATTCTTCTCTTTTTACAATGTACTGGGACTAAGAGAACTCAGGCTGTGGTAACTTCAAATCCTCATCCTGAAGGAAGAAGAATAGTCCTGAGAGCTATTAAAATACATAATACATACATAGAATTGCTTTTCTGATTGTCATTAGTTTTGGAGTTCCAGGAGGCAAAAGATTATGGAGAGAATAAAGAACATTTCTCTCCCTGTCAGCAAGTTTCCTGCTGAGTCATACAATAAATACTTAATATCTGAAACCCATCAGCTGCAAGGATTAAACACCGGGGCACATTTGGAGCAGAGTATTTTCTCTAAGTGGAAACTGGAGGAGTTCCTGTGTCTGCTGTAGGAGTGGAGAAGGGAATGGCAGTAAAAATTAATTAATCTGTAGAAATCACCTTCAAACCTGTGCTCAAGTGTCTGGTTTTAAACATGTTAAAGGGAGAAATTTAAATTCAAGTCAGTTCTCCTCCAACTCAAAGCCACCGGAGCTGTGGTGGAGTCTCATGTCACAACTTCTGACTTGGGAAGGTCCTGAAAAAATCAAGGTTTTATCAAAACCTGCCTGTTCACCTTCCCTTCATGAGTGGATATAGTGGAACAGGAGGGATGGGGACTGTTAGAGGAGTGTTCCTTTGGGATCCTCTCCGGCTCACAGCTGATTGTTTGTTTACTGTCTCTGCTGTCAGCAGGCAGAAGGGCTGTGCCAGAGCCTCACCCACGCAGCTACAGCAGTGTCTCTTCCCAGCAGCCACCTAAAAACCCACCTGTTTGGCTTGTTACAGATCTGTGGTGCAACACCTCCTACTTGTGGAACGAGGGGACCCATTCCTAAATATTCCTGAACACAGGGAGCGGAAATGTGACGTTTTAGAACGAGTTCTTACAGCTCATAAGGGGTGAGCCCTCCAGCCTGGCTTCGCTGTAAAGCAGAGCTGAGTGTGTTTGTAAACAGCTCCAGTGTTGTAATTTTTATCCAGCTCCGTCATCCCAACATGAATCCAGATTATTCTATGGAAAGCCAGGCGTGCAGGCCACCAGAACAGCAGTGAGCACAACCACACTTGCAGATGTGTTTTTAAGGCAGTGAGTATTAAAGTCACCAAGGAGGGGGAGATGCTGCACATCCTGCAGGATCTCCATCCCCACCCCCAAGTTTCACAGCCGGCTTTGGGAGGGAGCAGCTGTGTCCCCCAGGCAGGAGCAGTGAGGAAGTCAAGGTCAGGGGAGAGGTGTCTCATCCACGTGTGTTCCACAGACAGAGATGCCCAGGGCAGTGCCAGCTACCGCGATGCCGATCTCGGCACCGTGTCCGTCGTTGCCAGGTGTGCAGCCAGGTTCTCCCGGAAATCATGGAGGAAATTGTACTGCTGGAAAAGCACAACCAGGTCTGCAGTGAGTGCTCTGTGCTGCCAGAAGAGGCACCGCCCCTCTTAAAAATTTGTTTGATACCCCAGGAGGAAAACTGCACCCTCTAGTCTGGTTTGTTCTTCTTGTGCTTGATCCAACCCTCTGGAATTTTTCGCTGTCAGACACAGATTACAGGGATCTTGGCTTGGATCCCGTCAAGGGCAATGTGAGCCCAAGGTAATGCAAAACATGGTCCTCATAGGTGGGAGGTCAGTGTCAGAATTTAAAGCTGCTTTATTTTGCATCATGGAATGATTTAGGTTGGAAAAGCCCTCCAAGATCATCAAGTCCAACTGTTCCCCCTGCACTGCCAAGGCCACCACTGACCCACGTCCCCAAGTGCCACATCCACGTGGCTTTTGAATCCCTCCAGGGATGGGGACTCCACCACTGACTTGGGCAGCTGTGCCAGGGCTGGACAATCCTTTCCATAAGGAAATTTTCCTTAATATCCAACCTAAACCTCCCCTGGCACAACCTGAGGCCATTTCCTTTTGTCCTGTCGCTTGTTCCCTGGGAGAAGCTGTTCAGCAGCTTCAGCAGGGAACAGCTCAGACCCCAGGGAGCAGCTGTGGAGCATGTTGGAAAGACAGAGGGATCCCTTTGGGAATGGCAGGAGGGGCCTGGCCGAGCTGTCCCTCATGTTTGGACACGTGTGTCACCTGCTGCAGCCCCGTTACCTTGATGGTCTGTATGGCCCCGGATCCCCTCAGGTTCCTGAGGCTCTCTATCACCTGCTGAGGTGCCAGTGTGTCCGAGAGCTGGAGCAGGAGACAGGCAGCCACTGCAAGGGAAAGGTGTGTGCACATGGATGCACAGCCACAGGCTTGTCCCGGGAAAGCCACCCCAGCAAAACTCCCGTCAGGGTCACACATCTGTGGGGTTTTTTTCCTGAATCCTATTTCTGGGCACTGGCCCATCTGCTGCTGCTCCTGTCCAAGCCTGCAGGCTTTGGAAACATTGTTTTACCCTGCCTTCCTAGCAGCACTTGGGATGCAATTCCTAGGCTTTTCAAGAATGAGTGCCAGTACACCCAGTTAATTCCCCTTCGTGTCTCCTGGCAGTATCACCACCCCTTCCTTCTGGGTCACACACGGGAACTAATGCTCTGGAACACTGGGGTGAAGGAGGATGCAGAGGAACAAGCCCATCCCCTTTATAGTAAGACAAGTTCTTACCGAGACAGGAGCGCCCGAGGCCACCGTAACAGCTGGGAGAGAAGGAAACATCTGGTTGTAAGAAGCTGTGGGAAACTGCAACACCCAGAGACCCCCCCAGTGCATAAATATATGGACACAATTCTCACCTCAGCATCATCAAGAGCAGCAGTGGCACAAGGGAGTCAACAAGAATTTCTGTGTATTTTATATATTCTATTTCTATTCCTACAGGGATATCTCCTATTGGTTCTTCGGATCTTCCTTAAGTGTCTTCCAGAGAAACTTCAGTTTTAAAGTTCCCTTTCATTCCTGGCAATAGTCCCAAAGGCATGGGAGGACAGAAAATGGCACGAGGATGGACACCCTGAATTTTCTTTAGATCCTACTCCAGATTAAGGTTTTGAGGATACCTGTGAGGACAGCAGGGTTCTGCACCAGCAGGAAAACCAAGGAGTCAGTGGATGTCTGTGCTGGGTCATTCAGGGAACATGGAAAGCTCTTCCCCCCTGAGCTCAGCTACAGGTGTCTAAATAAATTACTTTAAACCAGTTTCATGCAATTTAAGAGGGAATTTTGCACTGCTGGAACCCACTGGGTTCCCAATAAACAGCCCAGGGGCCTGTTATAGAATCATAGACTGGTTTGGGTTGGAAGGGACCTTAAAGACCATTCCAACCCCCTGCCATGGGCAGGGACATCTTCCACTGGACCAGGTTGCTCCAAGCCCCGTCCAACCTGGCCTGGAACACTTCTAGGGATGGGGCATCCACAACCTCTGACAAGAGCTGGTTTAGCTCACATCTCCTGCTGCACACCTGCTATCCAGGTAGGCTGGGAGCAAGGAGCCCTTCAACACACTCTCATGGACAGAGCAAGGGGAAATGGGACACTCTAATCTTACAAAGGACGAGTTCTCTCCAAAAAGGTGGAGAAGGAGGAACAAGCAGCTTTTCACAGCTTGAACTAACCCAAAAGACTGCAATTACCATTTCAAACCCTTCTGTTTCACCTGCTTATACATCTCACCAGGACCTACTGTATCATTGTTTTCCGGTTATTTTCCAGGCAGCTTCTGAGCTCTTCCAGGATTTCGCAGCACGTGGCAATGTCAGGAGCGTTCCCATCAGGAATGGGATGGTGGTGCACACACAGCCCGTGCTGTTGGTAGGTGTCTATCAGGTTTGGCACTCGGTATTTTAAGAGCTCTCCTCTGGTACAGAGCACAAATATGTCCTGGATCCCACAGTTCTTCAGTTCTCCTGCCAATGGATTAATACACTTGCAAATAAACAAAAGCCTATCGAGCTCAGGGATACACAGATAAGCTGCTTGGTTCTGAGTCTCTTGTTTAATCTCTGAGGTTAAGACAACAGGAGTGAGAAATTTTGCTTTGAGCAGCATTTCCTTCCACTGAGTCTCCCCCACGTTCGCCTTCAGATGATCCAGGTGAGGAGTTTTCTCAGTTCAGAGGAGTCCTGAGAGAAGCCTCACTAGGAAGCACATCAACACTCAGGAGAGCATGTTGACTATTAAAGCATCTTTCTGTCCCATCTCCAGCTTAAAATCACTGAGTCCCAGAATGGTTTGGCTTGGAAGGGACCTGAAAGCCCATCTCATTCCACCCTCCTGCCATGGGCAGGGACACCTTCCACTATCCCAAGTGGCTCCAAGCCCCGTCCACCCTGGCCTGGAACACCTCCAGGGATCCAGGGGCAGCCACAGCTTCTCTGGGCAAACCCAGGGCCTCACCCAGGATTTTCTTCCCAAGCTTCACTTGTCCAAACACTGTGGGGTTTGTGCTATCAGCCTCTGCCCTTCTAGTGCTCACAGGTGAATACTCAGCACAAATCTTTAAATAATCCCATCTTTCTATCCCAACCTCACTTTCCTCTGGGAAGGGGATGTTACAAGTTTGTAATTCATCTTGACCCCAGCTGCTTTAAAGATGCCTCATGGTTCCTGTGAAGGACACACAGATGTCTGTGTTGCTCCAGCCTGGAAATACCCCAACTATTTATCCTGTATTTGTAGGGAAGCCACAGGGGAAGTGGCACTGCCACATCTAAAAGTGATCTGTGACTGTGCCAAGATATTTGCTGCAGCTGCACCTTTTCCTTGCCCTTTACACGAGCAAGAGGCACTTTACACACTGGCCAGAAGACTCACCTACATCCTTCTGAAGATTCCTCCTGACATCCTTAAACCTGCAACCTGAAACAAATTGTGGACAAAAATTCCCACTCCAGGTAAGTGACATTTATGGAATGGCTGCTGCAGCTGAAGAGCAGAGCACAGGCAACCTCCCCCCAAAACCAGAGCGAGCAACCAAGCCACACCCCAAGCACAACACAAGTTCTTTTTTTTTTTGCAAGTAGATCCCTGGCACAGGAGGCAGTTCAAGCACCATTATCTGCTTAATGCTCTAATGTAATAGGATTAAAAGAAGAAATCTGCCCAAGGTTTTAAGCTGCTTTGGGTTTTCCAGATAAAAAGTTTTGGAAATTTTAAATCAGGGTAAAGCATAAAAAGACACAAACAAAAAAAAAATAAAAAAATACAAGAAATAAAAAGGGTGGATAAAGATCAGTTAAGAGTTGACTGGTCTGGTGACCACAGGAGATTCACCATGGCTGCAGTTTTGGTAGTTAAAAATACAGTGGAAGCTTGTATGTTTATTCTATACATTAAAAACATGTGATCTTACATTAAGATATTCTATGGATTTGCTTTATTGTTTCCAAAACAATTATTCCAGTGGTAGATTACAAAATAAGCCACAGAGAACTTTGGGGTACAAGGTATTACCCCTCTTCAGCTTTCAAACATGCAAACTTCAGTGAATGCTTCTTACCTGGAAGGGAGCATAATCCCAGGAACTTGGAAGAGTAGAGAGGAGACAAAGACAACCTATCAGAAAATTAAAAATAAACATAAATCAGAAGGTGAGAGTTGGATTAGTTAAATTTATAAGCATCTTGAGGGCAGGTGTCAAGAGGATGGGACCAGACCCTTTGAGTGGTGCCTGGTGACAGGACAGGGGGCAACGGGCACAAACTGAATCACGGGAGGCTCCATCTGATTATGAGGAAAAACTTTTTGGAGGGCGACAAAATCATAGAACCCCAGAAGGGTTTGGGTTGGGAGGGTGTGGTGGTGCAGTCCCCCCTCCTCACCCCTGACTGTGATCTGAGCAGTGCTCGTTAGGCCTCGGCCTTGCCAACGCTCAGGCTGAGCTGCTTGGAGCTGGTCAGAAATCCTGTCTGTTCCCTGTGCTGTGCTGTGTGACGAGTCCCTTGCTTTTCTAATGAACATCCCTGGAAACTTTTTGCCTGAATAACACTTTCAAAGTGTAAGAATGCAAAGTGTGGCTGAGGTGACAGGTGACTGAAGCCCACTCTCTTTTGACCCTACAAACAGTGTCCCAAAACGAGACCCGCTCAGCTCTCCTGGGCTGTGGCAACCAGAGACCCCCCCCTGAGCTGGGACACCTCTCAGAGGTGGCAACTTTCATGTTTGCTATTTCCTGACTGACAGATCCTGGGCTGACATCTCACTCCTCCGTCCTTCTCCCGTTGGGGAGAATGCAAAAACATTCCAAGTGAGTATTTCACGGAACTCCAGGGGAATTTTTCACGGGTGTCTTGTGCAGACCCTTTGTGTCTGTGTGCATATGCTGTATAAATGTGCCAGGGACACTGCTTTCTTAAATTCTTAAGTGCTTTAGGTTTATAAGTAAGTGACTGTCATAGTATAGTAAATCACATATAGATCCAAGTTAAATTGTTAATAGGTTAAGAGTTAAGTTATAAGTTAAGTGCTGTTAGATTAAGTGAAGTCATAAGTTAAGTGTTAAGTTAATGGTATTAAGTGTTAAGCTATAAGATATAAATTTAAGTGTTGTCAGGCCTTTGGGCTGTGTTGGGCTGTATTCCTTTTTGTCCTTATACCTTCTGTCCTTTTGCCTCACTTACCTACCCCTCCACGACCACAGCCTCCACAGACATGGAGTCTCTGGGCTGGTACTGACAGTGATTTTAGATTTTTGTGTGCTTTTTCTCGGTGTATTTTAACTGTTTAGTAAGTAGTAGAGTGACCCTTGCCACGAACTCTGTTGTGCCATTGCCTTTATATTAAACCTGCTTTCACTGATGCCTTTGCTGGTGATTTTTTGAGCGGCCTTAAAACGCTCGTTTCATGGCAAAGGGATTAAAACTCATCCCATTCCATCCCATGCCATGGGCAGGGACACCTTCCACTAGACCAGGTTGCTCCAAGCCCCGTCCAGCCTGGCCTGGAACACTTCCAGGGATCCGGGGGCAGCCACAGCTTCTCTGGGCAACCTGTGCCAGGGCCTCACTGCCTTCACAGGGAAGAACAGAGCCCTGGAACTGCCCAAGGAAGATCTGGAGTCTCCATCCCTGGAGACATCGAAAACCCACCTGGATGTGATCCTGCTCTGGGTGAACCTGCCTGAACAGGGGGATCGGACCGGGCGGGTTCCAGAGGCCCCTTCCAACGCCAGCCACTTCCACTGACAGTTCCCCGGCACCGCTTTAATCCGTTTTCAGGGACATCGCCATCCACCCACAACCCTGGCAGGTGACCAGAGCTCCTCTTTGTCAGAGGAGGGATTTAATGCAATTTCCTGAGGGAAGGGACCCCCGCGGGCGGCGCCTCACCAGGAGATGTGGAGCGGGCTCGGGTCCTCCTCGGCGGCCTCGTCGTCTGAGGAGGCGAAGCCGTCGGCGGGCGCCGCGCTGGGCTGCGGGGAGAGCGAGGGGCTCACCTGGGGGCCAGGACCCTGGGCTGTGCCCCGGCCCCCATCCCGATCCCTCACCGGGTTCACCATGGCGCCGCCACCCGTTCGAACTGGCCCCGCCCACCTCAGCATCGCCCAATGGGAAGCTGCGGCTCACAGGGTGCGTGGAGAGCCAAGCGGGCCTCCCCCGGGGCCGCATGAGAGGAGCGCTCTGATTGGTGAGCGGGAGAGGAGGGCGGGCTTTAAGAGACAAACAGCGCAGCCTGTTGTGGCGATCTCTGCGCTGATTGGCTGAGGCCACTTGGCGGGAAGGGGCGGTCTCGCGCCCCGGGGGGCGGGGCTTCGTGAGGGCGCTGAGAGAGCGCGCGGGCACGTCTCCCTGGCGTCGTTCCATTTTAATCCCTGTTGGATGTGTTTCCACCGCTGTTCATGTTCCTGATAGCCATAAGGCCCTGGCGCAGGTTGCCCAGAGAACCTGTAGCTGCCCCTGGATCTCTGGAAGTGTCCAATGCCAGGTTGGATGGGGCTTGGAGCAACCTGGGCTAGTGGAAGGTGTCCCTGGCCATGGCGGGGGGTTGGAATGAGATGACCTATAAGGTCCCTTCCAACGCAAGCCATTCTGTGATTCCATGATAAAACACGGAGATGGATGTGAGCCTTCTGTCCTAGCACATAACAGAGCAAGAATGTGCTTGAGCAGGTGCCCTGTAGAGTTTCGGGATGATCATTTTGTGTGCAGAAAACAGGACTTTCTAACGGCAGAAAATGAGCAGTCTTTGCTCTCTTAAACCATGATCTTAGTGCCAAATGTTCTTTTCATGCTCCTTTTTTTCTGTTTTGTGCAAATAGGTGTTAGGGCTGTTGCACAGAGTTTTTACTGGACTTTAACTAACGTGGAGCTTTTAACTGGCTTTGACTTTATCTAGCATGGAGTTTTTACCTGAATTTAACTAACGTGAAAGATGGTTCCAGGGGGAAAAAGAAGATTTTTGGCTGCCTCACTTGTAAGAGCTGGGCTGCTGCTTGTCCTCAGGGCATTCAAATGGATCTCTTTTTGCAGCATTTTTTGTTATTCCTTCAGTAACTCTGGCTGTTAATGAATAGGAAGAAATGCATAAATTGATAGTTTGGGATTTTGGTTTTCAAAATTACGTCAAGGCGTTTCTGCAACCTGCGTTTAGACACACACAGAACTAAGTTGTGGAGGAGCCAGGCACAAGCAGGGATTTTTGGCATCAGTTTAGACAATAATGTCACGGGGACTTCCAAGGGTGTTGTTTGAAGTGAAAGGAATGGCTGGGCACAAGTGGTTTGAGTTTGGTGGGATTCCCAGTAGGGCCAGCGCAAGATCTCCAGGTGGGGAGATTTTTGGTTTTTAGTTCTACATTAGTAGCTTCACTTCCACAGCTGGAGGTTTTAATGAAACCTACCCCGAGAAGGATTGTCAGGACAAATTGCTTGGAATGGCAGGATTTAGGGTGGGTCCAGGGAATGAAGAAACAGATGATGGAAGGATCAAGGAGAAGACCAGTTTATTAAACCCCAGAATATGATAGCAGAGGTACAAAAATTACACGACTGAGCATAATGGAGAATTAAAACAATCCAGATGTTGCAGACCAAGATGAGCAGTGGGAAGAAATACATCATAAGGATTGAGGCAACGTGAGGACAGCCAGTCCCTGTTGCTGTAAACATCATTTTAATAACTCCTACAGCCACTGCATGAAGGAACAGGTATGCTGTTTGCTTTTATTTTTAGCTCTGGTGCCTTTAGAGATTATGTGCAACACTCGAACTCCTTGATAAAGATGTGAAATTTGCTGTATTTTTATTCCCTTGGGATTGATTTTGCCTCTTCAGGAGAAAGGTATCACAGACTTGAACTCTGGGGATCACACCTTTATGGAAGCAGCGACATCAGACTGATAAAGAAATTAATTAACAGCAGCAATGGTAAGGGTGCTGGTTGTTCTTTGAAAAGATCAAAGGAATTCTCTGGAGTTTGGTGCCTTCACGTGGCAGAAATCATAATAATGTTGTGTGGAATCTGAAGTGGTGATAATGGCTGTGGCAGAAATAAATAGGGATCATCTGTAAGTGGGAAATCCAAACTAAGTGTAGGAAAAAATTTGGGGAAAAAAAAAAAAAAAAGCAAACTTGAGGAAGTCCTGTGAGTTTCCTTGTTACCCTTGGCACCTGGCAGAATTAAATGACAAATGTTTGTAGCTGATTACTTGTTAGGGTTTTCTGGTTATTTCTTGAATTGAGCTGTTGTCCAGCACATCAAGTTGGGATGTGCTAAAGCTTGTTTATGGTGTATTTTATAGGAAGGACTAACAGGAGTTAGTTTTCTGCCAAAAAAGCGTCCTTTTGGCAAATCAAAAGGAAATGACACCAAGGTTTTACCTTCTGGAAGTTTTTGTCAGTTTGATGATTGGATGCCTGTGGAATGCGAGGAAAAATGGCCACACATAAGGGCTGAAATATGTAGTTTGGGAGATTTAATTGGTGAAATCAAATTGGTGATTGAACCAGAATTTTAATTGGGCTTTTGGTAATTGGTTGGGGCAGAAACCGCTGTTTATGAATGTCTAATAGGAGGGTCTAAAAAAGAAATGGAGCCAGAGAGGTGTGTAGCAGAAAGAGAAGAGATGGTGGACAAGAGTTGGATTATGGGAAGTCTTTATTTCGTATAAGAAAATAGTTTTGTTGTGAGTGTGGACAACAATAAGAAATTGAGTGGTAATTTTGGGCTTATGTGTAGCTGTTTGGGGTTATGAGGTTTTTTTGGTTGTGTTTCTTTTAAGAGATAATAACGCTTATGTTACGTGACACAAGACACTGATGCCTCTGATGCAACAATAAACACCCTCCCAGAAATATTAAAGATTATTTCCGGTGAGGAGGGGGTCAAACAGCAAGATTTTCTGAGGAAAAATTCCTCAGAATGTCCCAGGTTTTAAATACGTGTACACAGAACGGGTTTGTGGCCTGGCAGCAAAATTTGTGAATAAAATGCTTAATGTGAGAAAAGGGTGTGTGAAAATCCTGACAGGTCTGGTGGGTTGGCCAGGGATGGTGCTCGAGTCCTGTGTGCTGCTTTGGGTCTGTAATTTAAGAAGGATATAAAGCTGGAAGTGCCCAAAGAAGGGCCCTCATCCCTGGGGACAGCAGAGGGCTGCAGGGGTATGTAGCATCTTCTCTCTGTCATCCTGCACTCAGGTTTCACAGATAAAATAAATAATTGATTCAATTCAGGTAAAAGCTTGGAATGAACCAGTGTGTGTGTGGCAGAGACAGCTGGGGACTAGTGTGAAACAAGTTGAGGAACTTGATGGTGTATCACAGGTAAAGATAAACCTTGGAAAAACAAGCCATGTTCTCTTCCTGCAAGGAGCCAAAATCAGATCAGGAATGTCCAAACCATCAAAATAATTTTAAGAACGTTGGTAACTGATTACTCCAAACAACCACCTGTAACACCAAAAACTTGTTAGTCACCTCTCAGCTGATATCTCTGATTCTGGAAGTTGTATTTTGGTAAGACTAATTAACACACGTGGTGTGCCAGGAGAGGCACTGTAATGCCTTTGGGAGCACTCCACCAGTGATATCACCACAAGATCCCACAGGGGATCGTTTCACTTCTCCAGATTTTTTTTTTTATGGAGGGAGAAAATAATAGGTGGAAGAGATTTTTCAAAATTTTCAAGAATCTTCTCTTTTTTTTTCCTCCCCTTCACTTTCAGTTGTCTGTCTGTAGAAAGTGGAACCATTACATTATGAGCTTTACATCACACCCCCCAATGAGGGGTATGAATGGAAAATTCCTGTTATGTGAGATAAAACTGTGTCATGTTTGGAGAAACACTTGTAACTTGAGACTCAAAATAAACCTTTCAGAATGGCAAGCCCAATTTGGGGAGATTCTGTACATTTTCCACATCATTAGCTCTTCAGCCACGCTTGAGTTTCTGTTTGGAGTTTGTTCTAAAACTGTGCCAAAAAAACCACTGACAGAAATCTCTGTGAGTGCTGATTGCTCTGAGCCAAAGTGTTTGTGAGGTGTATTATTTCAGAGGAACAAGCAACTCCCCTCCTGCTCCAAGTTGTTCGAGGGAACTTTATATACTTCATGTGCATGTGGGTTTTTCTTGCTTTCCATCCCAACCCAGATCCAGTGCTGGTAGTTACAGACTTGGGTTTATGGACAGTTTTGCCAGGAGAGCACTGTGGAGTTGGAGTTGCAAGGCAGACAGAGGGGTGGAAGCTCTGTCTAGCCCTATAAATTCTACTTGTTTGTTGAATTAAAACCAGAACCGAGTTTTGGCCCTAAAGCTGGTGATGGAACAACAGTGTTTTATGTAAATAAAGTGGTTTTTATTGACCAGTTTATAATGGTGACTGGCAGTTGTTAGTGGAGATCTACATTTCTAGGCAGGGTGCAGCCCTGCTGTTATTGAGACTGATGACATAGCAGGATACATTGACTTGAAGTCTTCAATAAATCCCTGTTTATTTTGGATTGAAATTTGAAGCCTTTTATAGCTACAAAGAAGTTCTAGTGCTATCTAGAGTCAAGAATTGTACTGTCTTGTGCAGCTGATTCAGAATGGTGCATGTTTCTTGTTTGCCCTTCTTTTATCACAGTTCTCCTATTTATATATATATATTTTTTTCTGTGTTAAATACACAAAAGTGGTAAAGCAGATCTCTGTATTGGTACTTTTTGTTTTGTTTTCATGACTTGTTCCTTCTACAGTGGTCTGTATGTGACCTTGAAGAATCTGTTGTAATGAAATAATTATTTAAAAGCAAATTTTTCCCCACTGCATGATTCCTTTTGTATTTCAGGCTGAAACTGCCTGCTGAATGGAGAAAAAAATGAACCCAAACCTAAAAGTGTTTGTAACTTAGTTTTTAGCACAATGTGGGTTGATTATAACTTGACTGAGTCTTACTAGAATACAAGTAATAATCAGTAATTCCAGTACCTGAAGGGAACCTACAAAAAAAGGTGGAGAAGGACTTTTTACAAGGGCCTGGAGTGACAGGACAAGGGGGAATGGCTTTAGACTGCCAGAGGACAGGGATAGATGGGATATTAGGAAGGAATTCTTTGCTGTGAGGGTGGGGAGGCCCTGGCACAGGTTGCCCAGAGAAGCTGTGGCTGCCCCATCCCTGGAAGTGTCCAAGGCCAGGTTGGATGGGGCTTGGAGCAACCTGGGCTAGTGGAAGGTGTCCCTGCCCATGGCAGGGGGTGGAACGGGATGAGCCTTAATGTCCCTTCCAACCCAAACCACCCTGTTTCGGTGATTCTCACTATTTTCCTCTCTCCTGAGCAGTAGAGGGCGATCTTGTATTACAAATTTGGGCTTTACCCCGATCGCTGCCGTTCCTTTGCGAGTTGTTGCCAAAAGAATGAAGGTTTTTATCTCTAGAAACAAGCAGGATCGGATGTCCGTATTATTCTGTGTAAATGTTATCTTTGTTAGAGATACTCGCAGTAACTATCAGGTTTTACACCACACGGCAACGTTTCTCTGTGTTAAGTGAGAATTACTGAAGTAAAACCATTATGATACCAATGGAGCAAATAATAGAATGCACTGTGCAAGAACACTGTAAAAGTCTACTGTCTTGAGTAGTACTCAAGAAGCGTTTTTAAATTAACTTTTTTTTCGACTTAGAATAAAAATGGTAATTATTATTAGTAAGTTACATGACAATTAGGGAAAGAACACTCTAAATGTGTTTTGTGTCTGGGAAGGGGCTGCCATTTATCTGTGCACGTGGAGATGCCTGACTGCAAACTGAGGTGCTAAACCAAGCTCTGCGCTCAGTGAGTAGTTCTGCTTACACAGACTGTTCTTGGGAGTGTGGACAGCCTGACTGACCAAAAGCTCAAAGGTTGATGCTTGAGTTACTCAGACACAAAGAACATGAAGCACGTGACTGGGGAGGGAGTTATTATTGTATTTTCTGGTGGCAGAGTTTTTAAACTGTGTTTTTAGCACATTATTTTGTATAGCAAGTTTGTATCCCCGACGTCACCGGGAGCCTGCTGTGCTGAAGCATTTGGCCCCTGTGAAGGAGAATGACTGAACTATTGCAGATGGCCTGGCTTGATAAACTTCTTTGTCAATTAATCTGCTGCAAATGCCCCTCAGTCTTCCAAGTGGGTTTTCCTCTCACAGCCCTGTGATAGTTCCCTGTGGCTCCAGGATGGAACAATCCTGGGCAGTAAAGAGATTGAGATAATGACAGTCCATGGTGACAGCAGGGCTGGCAGAGCCAGCCTGGGGGAAGAAAGACACAGACTTGCCAATAGAAATACCTCCATCCTTTGGGAATTGTAGCTTGGGAATCAAAGCTGACCTCATAGACAAGAATGATGGAGAACAAGCTTTTGATTTATGACTGGATGAAGCTCAAAGTCTGCCCTCCTGATCCTTCTTTACAACACACCTTTTGTATTTTATATGAGCTCTTTCACTTTATTCTCCCAATGTTATCTCCTGGGGTATCGTTTTTAAGTCTTTCAGTATTGTAATAGTTCACTCATCTCCTTCATAGTAGTTAGTGGTTTTTTTTAAATGAAGCTAAAATCCCCTTTTAATATCACAAACAAACTGTCATTTATATTTAACGTGACTGATCAGCTGCTTTGCTTTTTTATTATTATTTTTTCTGGGTTTCATGAAAGGTAAACCCGTATTCACCTTCTAAACGGCATCCAGGGAATCCCATTTGCATTCACTGGTGCCTTGGCTGCCCCAAGTACCTATTTGCACTTGAATATGCAAAAAAATGCATTTTTGATACTGGAATTTCTGGGTCAGATCCTCAGTAAGATGTTGAGCTCTGCTGAGTTTGATGAAGCTGTGCTGCCTTTCACCACCCATCTCTAATTAAGGCATCCACTGTAATGATTGGAACAATATGTCCCTCTCTGGGGAATTCTTCTCTCTGCCACCTGGTCACTTTGCCTTAGAGGTTTTAAGCCAAATTGTGAGCTCTCTGTTAAAAACATGAACGTGGGTCTAAATCTTGTAGCCTAAGTTATGCATTGTTCACATTTTCCAAATCTTTGCTCGTGTCCTCCAAGCCGTGGAAAGGGCATGAAAGGATTGTTTGTGGCTGGGGAGGGCTGTGACAGCACAAGATCAAGTGCAGCTCTCGGGGAAGGAGCGTTCTGTGCATCGGCCCCGCGGTATCTGCGTCCGGGGTGTTTGTGTTTCCATCGGTCTGTCAGTCTGTCTGTCACTGCCTCCCCGTCCCCCTGACTTATGCGGCTGTTGATAAATACGCCCCGCTGGTGATTAGGAGGAAGTGACCTCATCAGTTTGTCCTCTCGGCCACAAAGGTTTGGTTGTAACGTGACATTCCATCCTATTCCTCTGGTTTACACCAAATCCAACAGCTCGTGGCCTGCAGATACTCAGGATAAAGAGCAGAGAGAGACTGACCTTGACAACCTCATTTCTCATTCCTTTCTTGTTATAGGTAATATAGCTGAAAATGTGGTTTTAATTATAGTACTAATGAAAACTGAAAATCCAGACAGACACTTGACAAACTCTGGTACGCTTTATATTACATTTGTGCTAACTACAAAGTATCCAGCTGGGTGTAACATTATATCTCTTTTCCTTGAGCATCCGCCTGACTTAAGCTGTATAATTAATGTGTACTTTGGCTGCAGGTCAGCTTACAGTTGGTTTTTTAGAATTTTTACATTTTTTAAGATGTTGTAATGAAACGAATATGTTTATTACCTCTGTGCCTGCATTCCCCAGGGGGGGTTAATACCTGTGGAGGAACACTGACTGGGAGAACTTGGATAAAATGCCTCTGCCAGCTGAGCCTGATGCATCAGAAGCCTGTTTTCAAAAGTGTGTGTAAGGAACAGAATCAAAGAATGTCATGTCCACAGATGTGTTTAACTTTGATTCACCTCCTTTGTACGGTTTGTTGATTTTAAGTTATGACACCGATACACAATTGCCCAGAGTAGAATTTGTGAAGGGATTTATTTCTTTTCTTTCTTTTTTTTTTTTTGGAAAGAATTTTGTTTTCAGAACTCACCAACGAGAAACTGATGTTCTCAGCTAGAGCCAAGAGCACTAAAAGCAGGTTCCCTGCCAAACCCCAACCAGTGCACCTTCATCCTGACCTGTCTTAGCTCTCCTATTCCAGCTGGGCATCTGACTGCACCAGCATGTGTATGTGATAGTGTTAAATAAAATCCTGCTTTTCATGATATGGACAAATGCTCTCCTGGGGCTTGGCTGAAATTAGCTTTGAAGGAATTTTATTCTGATGTAAGGCAAAGCTGAAATCAGGTTACAAATGATAAAAATCTGAATACTTACGTTGCACTGCTGTCCTTCTCGAGGACCTGCTGCGGAATCTGAAATTCTCCTTAACAAAAATATTAGTGTGTTTCTCGTGCCAAGCTCCCAAAAACCACTTCTGACATAAAAGGAAATGGCTGCAGCACAGCCACACTCACAGCAGGGGCCACAAGGTGTTGCTCGTAGAAATGAATGCATAATGATTTTCAAATGAACTTTTCTGGCATGTTCCCGTGGCCATTAATGTGGTTTGATGTTTGTGTGAGTGCAAAAGCTCATATCTGCACAACCTATCTGCAGCTGTGCTCTGAACTTGTTTGGGGATACAGATCATCTGAGGCAAGTTTGATTTTTCTCAAACAGCCTCAGATTGTTTCTGCTTTCTGCCAAACATGGATGTGGAAAAAAAAAAAATAGCTCCTCACGAGGAATTATTCATGAGCAGCTTTTGCTAATGTTTAACTGAGTCTTGGAAGACAAACTGAATCCAACCGGTCAAAAGGTCTCCCTGACAGGGTAGAGCAACAGGTGATTGCTTTTGAAAACCACCTTTCTAGAAAGGATTGCTGGGTAGAGTTCCCTAAAGGCTGTGCCTCGTCCTGGAAGACATTTTGGAAAATATAATGCCAAAGTGGTACATTTTCTTTGTTCACAGGAGGGTAGAGATTTTGGAATTTACCATCTTCTCCTGCGCTTGTGCTCCGTAGATGCTGAGAGGCCTTGCCCCAACTCGAGCTCTGTCAGACCAAGGGCACAGTCAGACACAGCCTCTGCTCCAAGGGCCTGTGCTGTGAAGAGATGCCGTGGGCAAATCCCAATCCCAGTTTCTCCCACAAGTGCTTAACTGGTTTTCGTGGTGTCTCCCGAGTGCCCCTTTGGCAAGAGGGAGATGCACCAGTGTCAGTTAAAGGCATTTCCCACCTCAGAGAGGAAATGACACCTGGTCTCCAGTTAGTAAACAGCTCAAAAATGAATTAAGCCAGATGTTGCCGAGCCCTTGGTATTGACACACATGGCAGTGCAGCCTTTATAGTGTCCCTCCTGTGGCCCCTCTGGTTATATTAAGATCTTATTTCCATGCTATAAACATCATGGGGAATGATTAAGCAACAGTGCCCTGTTCACGTCGCGTGTTTTGCCAAGAAAAGTTCATGGCTGCATTGTTTGAGTGA
Organism: Pseudopipra pipra; assembly: GCF_036250125.1. Taxonomy (NCBI): domain Eukaryota; kingdom Metazoa; phylum Chordata; class Aves; order Passeriformes; family Pipridae; genus Pseudopipra; species Pseudopipra pipra. Next base: position 62,431,132 of record NC_087554.1, read on the forward strand.
AAGCATGATGGGGGTAATGTAATATCACTCATTTGTAGTTGCATTAACTGTGCTAAACAGACTTACAGGGCAGAAGTACCTGGAAGTGTTTTATGTTTGATATTTGTGCATTGTTATTGTTTGGCTGTTTTTTAACTCGTGGTGATTTGGACTCTATTTCTCATTCACTTTAACCATCCTGCTGAGTGGTCCCATTAACCTCAGTGGAACTAATGCTGTGTGTTCTTTGTTGGGTGATACCTCTGTCAGGCTACACTGACTGAGGAGGGACCTGCTGCTCTCTGAGCCTTTCCCACAAGAACTCAGTGCCTGCAAGTGATAAATCCCCAGCAGTGGGGGTGTTAAGTGGTTCTGGTGTGGAAAGGAGCTCCAGGTAGAAACAGGAGGCTCCTCATGGCAGCACCCTGCACTGTGCCTTTCAGTTCAAGTGTTGGTGTGGTGGCTTTGACAAGGTGCTCGTGCCTTTGATTGTGCAGCACCTGGAATTTCCTGGGGAAGGTTTCTCAGATGGAGCAGTGTTGTTATCATATAACATTTCAGAGGAGTGGCTGGAGGAAAGCTGAGAGAGTTCTGTGTGATGGGAACAATATTGGAAAACAGATCTGTCTGGAATAAAACCAAAAAACCCCCATGCTGTGCTCATGCCATAATTCTGTAGGAAATGAGATGTACTTGTGCACGTTCCTGAGTATTTTGTGTTTAGATCTCTGACTTATTGGAGCTTGCAGACCTGTGGAAGTAGATTTTTCAAGTGTGGCTGTTGTTTGTGTGTTTTTGGTGGGTCTCCTGTCTCTGGGGGGCACTGTCTGTGTTCATGCTCTGACATGAGCTTCTCTACATGTGGGTGTGCTCAGCTGAAGTGTGGATGGTTGGGCATTCAGGTGCTTCATCCTCCTCAGATAACCCTCTGCAAAGCTTGATCTGCAGATCAGCAGCTCCTCATGGATGGACTCCCAGGGTGAAGACTGGAAATTACAGTTTGGGCAGCTGGACATCTCTCTCTTGACCACACAACTGAAGGGGATTAAAAATTGGAATTACCCCAAAGTTACTCGAACTGGCTGCACGTTCTATGGTACAGAGAGAAAAAGAACACAGAAAAATTCCCTGAGGAGTTTATAAGCTAGATTATTAAGTATTTTACTAATATTTTATACCATGTGCCATATTGGCTTGAGCCTAGAATGTTCTCTAGGTCTAATTTGTGCAGATTCATATCTGTTGTCTCCTTTCCTCACTGAACACATTCAGTTCTAGAGCTGTAATTTGAGGCGACAGAAACAGTGTTCCCTAAATAGAACCCTAGTCAAGAAAACATTTATATTTATATACATATACACACTTTGTTTCCCAGACTGGCCCTTTTAAGTTTTGGAGCTGGAAGATAATAAGATTCTTACCACTTTAATCTCTGAAGTATAGTCATGAATAATGGATCTAAGAGCAGGATTTGGCACTAAACACTAACCGTGGTTCCAATGAGTTTATAGAAAGAAATCTATAGAAACCACTTTGACCTTTTTAAAATTAGGAAAAAGAGATACTTTAAAGTAATATTCTTCTGTCTGCAAGACCTAGATCACATAACCTGTGAGATCCATTCTCCCAGCTGTGAAGTGCAGAGTATATCCAGCATGGCAACAATATATTTCTGATACTTTGAATTATGCTCCACGTGGTGGCCCCTGAATTGTGTGTGGAATAACCACAGTGCAGCCCATGGGCTGGTTTGTGCCTTGGATGCAGAGTTTTTATGATGGCCAATACTCTGAAACTCATTCAGGCAATAAATTTACTTGCCTTTGAGTTTACAAGGCAATAAACAGTTGAGGCCTTTGACCTCAACATTTACCAAATACATTTGCAGCAGTTGTGTTTATTGACAACTATTTATAGGGAAGTATTTTATACGGAATTTCACATGTGAAAGAAAACAGTGTAATTTTGCAGCTCTTATTCTTTCTGATTTCCATCTTTACTTCCTGTCTCCTTGACTGACTTTAAATACCTGAAGTTGCAGGTTAATGCTGCAAAATCCTCAGTTATTGACAAAACAGCTAATTCAAAGCTTTGTGTCAGATTTTCAGATGCTCCTCTATTTTCATTTTGGGTGACTGAGCTGAAGGTAGATGTATGAGGCACTGTATAAGTTTATTTTAAATTCTCTTACTAATCTTAATAGGCATTTAGTAACTTGAAATAATCTACCATGGTTAAATGAGAGAGTGTCAGGCCTGAGATTACTGGAAAGCAGAGAGGTAACAGCGACTTCCATCCCTCCTGTGACTGTCAGCTGAGCTCAGACTGGGTGCACCTGATGATCTGTTCCCAAAACAATCCCTGCTTTTGGAATTGATGCTTTTAAACTTGCGTTGGCCCTGACCCAGCCAAATCCTCGAGCTAATGTTTAATTCCAGACACAGAACCTGGGGCTTCAGCGTGGCTGCTCGTGAGCTCAAAGATAAGCACATGCTCAAGTTCCCTGTTGGGAAACAGCCAGCACACTTTTTATCTTGCAGCATCACTCCTGTGAGATACTCACTGCAATCTGGTGAACTCTGGCTGCCCGAGTTCTTCTAGAGAAAGGATTTCAGGTGCTGTGGAATTACAGCCACTCGTGTTTGAATAGCTCAGCAGATTCCTGCTCCGTGTAACTTGCTCCATGCCAATTTGCAGCAGTCGAGGATGTGATGCAGAGTTTTGATCAGGAGTTCTTTATGCCTTTGTGTAATTGGACTTTTTTCCTTGTTGCTGAGGTTTTTAGCATTAGTATCTGCAGGCCAAGTGCAGCAACATTTTGAAGCCTATTAGAAAAATCCTATTTAACCAGATGGTCGACTCTCAGGTGGGTTACACCAAATATGTTTAGAAAGCAGTGTCTTGTGCTTCAATAAATCACCATAAATGGGTCCACAGTAGACGGTCGTCCAGTGCTGATTTTCATTCATGTGACATAAAGAAAATGGGCTGATTCTCTAGAGTGGGTCTGTCCACACAGGAAGAGGTCCATAAACAAGATGTTTTATGTCTTTGGTGTGTTGAGTGTTTAAAAGAGTAAGAAATACACTTTATCAGTGCAGCCTTAACTTGCTTCGTGAGTTATGTTTACAGCCCATATCCCAGATTCACGCCCTGGAGATCTGTGGAAATCATAGGAAATGTCACTGGCGTTGAGGTGGTGACAAGCTGGAGTTGTGGGGTGGGACACCACTTTCCTGGTGTGTGCCTGATGAGGTGGCAGTGACAGTGGGATGGAGTTCAGGGCCTCTGATAGGAAGGTGTGGGGGAAAGCCCGTTGCTTTGTTGGGTTGGGTTTTGGATGAGCACCAGAACCCCCTCAAGGAAATCCCTTATAGGGATGCCTGGGAAGCTGCCTCAGCGTGGATGTTTGGCTGAGCTTGCTGGGAAGCTTAAAGAGGGAATTTGGGCCCTCAGTCCATAGGGATGGGTGTGTGGAGCACTGAATTTGAGCCAAAGAAGTAAAATGACATGGAGGGGACAAGGGGGGAGGGACATGGCATGAGCAGCCTGGCTGTGACAGCGTGAAGGGCAACTCCAGAGCTGTCAGCACAGCTGCATGTGCAGCAAGCCAAGAGCCTGGATGTTGTTCCTGCTGCTCAAAGGCTGTTTTCCACAGGTCACTGCTGGGCCCTGGCGATGGAAATCCCTGCCCCACGTAGGGGCAGAGCTGTGGGACCTTATTCCTGGCTGGGGAAGTGAACGTGGAGGAAAGGGAGGGATCTTGTGCATGTTTGTGTTGATTTATGGACTAAAACCAAATTAATTTGATTTTGTAGCCAATTTAAAAGGGGGGAGGTACTTTGAAACAGTTACTTACATGTTTAGGTAGCAACATCTGCTTCCACTGTCAGTGTGTGTCTCAGCCATTGTCCTCCCCAGAAATGCTCATTTCTAAAAGGGATAAGAAATAAATATATTAATTATAAAATGAATTGTACACCTCTCATTAGCTTAACTTGAAATCATCCTTTATCTGCTTCGTCTTCCTTTGCATTTAAAATAGATTTCCCATTTTCCTTCGCACGCACCCATCCTAAAGGATTAAACCTTCTCCTGGCACACATCCTGGGGGGGGGAGTCCTACTCTGGAAGAGCATTTGGAGGCCAGTGGAAAGAAATCCCCACTAAAGCCACAGAGCCTTAAGGAATTACAGCATTATTCCTAGATCCTGCTGTCCCACTGGCTGCCCTCTGGGATCACTCTGTGTTCCTGTGGAAGCAGTCACAAAGGTGCTGTTCTTCATGGCCCATGAGGAGTTACTCAGAAAAAAAAAAACAATAAGGAAACTTAAAATAAAAAGTTGCATCAAAGAGCATCCATGGCCATAAATATGCTGTTGACTCTTTTTTGTCAAAACATGCAGACTTTTTATTTCGTGTGCAGACAATATCTACCTTCATGGAAATTTTTGAGTAAATCCCAAAGGCCATTTTATGCTGAAAATCTATTTTTTGTTGTATCGTTGGGGTTTTATTGATTGAAATTAATTATTTTCCACTGGAAATTTGTCCTATTGGTCTACCTTTCCTTGACATTTTCAGGAAGAGGAAAATCACTAACCATTTTTCCAGTAGCTTTAACAAGCTTCTAATATTTTTTCACTATTCAGTACTTTTTGGCTTTTATGTGTTCACCATGACCCAGAAATTTGGGGTGTGAGGGAAGAACTTGGTACTCAAATAGTTGGAAGAGGACAGAATAAAGCACTGTCATGAGATTTCCTTTGTGAAGCTTCCCAGCTGACTGGAGTTGAATCCCAGCTGCCAGGAAGTGATTGTTGGATCTTGTTGGTGCTCCACAGAAATTGCACACCTGGGAGGTGCCCAGAGGGAAGAACCTTTATGGGCAGTGCCTGCAGGTAACAGGATCCCTTCTGTTGGGGTGAGAGTGTTTTACACTGATATTCCACTTTCTTTTCCAGGTCAACTGGCCTAACCTACCTTAGCCTGCTGTTCCCTGTTATTTACCTTACATTCAAGAAACCTCATTCCTAAATTTTTATTTTATATCTCACTAGTTATCCCCTGAAGAACCCAGAGGCTTCAAGTACATATTGCACTGATTTCTGTTCCAACTTTTTAACTGTTTCTAATTAACAAAACTCACTCTACTAGAAATGCATTAATAAAAAAACAGTGTTTAAATCAAACTAACAACCCACCAGCAAACCAAAGGTTCATCCATTCTCATTGTGAGCTTTGGACAAACACTTGAAATCTGGAGTGGAAGTTGTTCTGATATCAAATGGAGATCTCTTGGCATCCCTATTAAAATTTTCCCAAATCTGACCAAGCTGTGTGGCTCTCAAAAGATTTTAGTTCACAGATGTTTAGTACAGGCTTGTTGGAGTTTGGCAGCTAAATTCTCTGAAGTTTTCATCTCATGATTCTTTCTCTTTACTGTTAGTGCTTTCTCTGAAGTATAGGCAGGACAAATAATAGGAAGAAACACCTGATTGGAATTTCAGTGGAGAAAATGGAAGTAGAGGTAGCAGGAAATAAGAAATTATCTGAGTGGAAGGTACTAATTCTGTTCTCACATATGTGTTGTGAAGACAGACTTTTTACCTGATGTGGCTTGGGTGCTATTCCAATAGGATCACAGGAATGCCTGCGAGGAAAGGGATAATTCTGTATTAAATGTGGAGTTTAAAGGCCATGTGCAGGAGAAAGCCTGGGGCTATGTGTTGAAGGGAAGAACAGGAAGAAGCATTGAATAACTGCTTGTTTTTGGAATAAGTGAGGTCTCTACAGAAGCTCTGTCCTAGACAACCCCAGTTCTTTCCTCGAGCCATCCCTCACCTCACAACCAGAGAGATGCTGGTTTAGTGGGAAAAAATTGTGTGTGATCCCATAATGGACACCTGAATCATGGAGTGCCCTCAGAAAAGGGCTGTACAACGTTTGTGGCGTTTCCTAACTTTTGGATTCTTGGCATTTTAACACAGTTTTTGGATGTCATGAGTAAAAGCGATGCCTTCGAAGCCTGTATTCCATCCTTAGCTCCAGTGAAGCATTCCTGATCTTCATCTGAATGAGCCTAAAGGGGCTTGTCTGTCAGACTGGGGGTCAGTTTTGCAAAACAAACCTCATGCCAGGTTTCCAAGGATCCTCCAGCCCTGCAGGGATGGGAACAGCCACTTCCACGCTCAGAAGACATTTCCCTGCGGAGCTCAGGAGGTGGGATGTACTGTAACGTAGCTGCAATGTCCGTGTGGATTTGAGTGGCTTTCTTCTGGAAACTGCATTTGGATTTAATGCTTGAAGTAGCATGAAAGCCCACATCCCATTTCCCTTGTAGTACAAGGGAGCAGTCCCTCTGTCAGTGCAGCAGGAACACTAATGAGGGTCCTGGCTCGGAGCTGCCCTCTGTAAAATGGTGAAGCATATTCTGATTGTTCTTATATCATTAAGGCCCTACTTAACCCCACCGACTTAATGAGGAACGTGCAGCTTTAAAGGTAATCACAGACATAAATACTCTGCTGAAAAGGGGTTGATTTAAACCTGATACAACTCTGTAACTCATCCTGTTCAAATTCCTGGCTTAGCTGCAGGGCTGGTCTACACCTTGTGGACATGGCTCGGAGCAGCAGCAGCGTGGAGCTGAACTGCTTCTCCCAGAACTTAGGAGCAAAATAGGGCTGAGAGACACCTGGAGGGGTTCTTGACCCACAGTGCACACCCAGAGGGTTAAACCAGTTTGCAACCTGCTCCTTCTTTCTTGGAAGAAACTCATGAAGCTCAGACTGTTGGCTTCTGGAGTTGTTTGGGTGATGGAAACCTGAGATCACGACTCCTGTTTTCCTTGTAGGGTTCCTGGACTTGTGTTCCATGAGGTGCATGGTGCCAGCTGTGAGCTCCTGTGAAGAATATCAGTGAAGTGTAGACTACCACCTCTGGAGCAATTCCTCTGGCTTGTTGTCTCCATCTTCCCAATTATCCCTCTGAAAAACTAGGGACAGCCTGTTCAAACTGATCCAGCACACATCCATGATTCTGTTTTTTAACAAGGGTGTGCTGGGATGCTTAGAGGCTTTCCTGAATGCATGGAAAACAGAGAGAACTCCCCCTCCAGGAAGTGCCATTCCTGCTATTTGAGGACCTCAAATCTTGTAGTAGAAGGACAGGAAAAATTATTCCATACAGCCAGAATGTCTGAATACTACTCACCTAGTTTGCTTCCCGGCCAAGGTGGGACTCGCTCTACCTACATCTGTCCTGACAGTTTTGTGTTTATATAAGTTTTTTCTATATTCTAAAACTAGTTATTGCTCTTTTTTTGAACAGTGTCTCAGAACAGAGGTATGAAGTTTTCCTCCTGTCTGTGAGTGCTCAGTGGTGTATTGTGTCAAGGGCAGCAAATGCAGCGTGTTGTATCGCAAGGCAGAGACACATTTGGCCAACAGACTGTGAGTCCTCACGGGAAGTGGTACAAGGGTTTTCCAAACCTCAGAACTGGATGTTGAAAATAATTGTCTGGAAGGTAATAGTCCCCCAGAATGGACTAACAGCCTGCCAGGTTTCACGTTTCCTTGAGTCACTTTTGAATTCATAAAACGTCCTGAAATAACTCTGATCCAGGTTTGGTGCTCAAAAAAAACTCATGGGATGAAACTTTGCACTCCAAGGTTTTACCTGAGGAGGGCTCCTGTTTGCCTTCCACCTTTGGATACCCTGAGTGAACCAGGTGAGCCACTTCCTGTTCACTGTCAGTAGAAACTCTGTGAAAACCCTGAATGAGGGTGGTGGTGCTGTAAGTGTCCAGCTGAACCGGATTGATCCAGAATAGTATTTCCCTGGCAAGGTTTAGCATTCTTAATGCAAAGTGAACCCTCCTAGCAGGGCCTCTTATACTTTAGGGTTTGTACTTTAATGAGGTAGATATTTAATCAATTTTAGGGTATACTGGTATCTGCCTTTTGCACATGTTTCAAATAACAATGAAATTTATCCACAGATGAAGTAATTGAGGCATAGCCCGATTTCAGAAGGGTGCACAGCCCTCACTGCAGTGTAATTCGAAGAGATTGAGGATCAATCAAAATGTTTTAAAATTAAGAGTTTTCTGCAGCTGGGACACTCCCAAGTTGAGCTACTTCGGTTTCAGTTTATAGCTCAAGTTTTTTTTTTTTTTCTCCCCCAAGTCAAATGGTTTATTGTACCCGGGATTTTTTTAACCGTCACATCTGAAAATGAAAAGTATCTTTAAAAAACCCGATATCCTGGAGAGGTCTAAACCCACATTGAGCTGCGTGACCCAAACATACCCCGAACTTTAATGGCAAGGAGTTTCAAATTGAAATCCAGGTCCCCATTTCACATGAGTTCCTATCCTTGTATGTCAGAATTTGAATGCAATATTCGGCTAAAATACCTTGGAATTTGCCTTTGCTTAACTGCTCTCACACGAGAGCTCTGGCAATTGTTTATTGCCTCTGAGCATGATTTTAGTGGTTATTTAGAAAATAGCCCTTTTCCTTATGGTGGTCCATACCACACCATTTGGTTTATATCTCTCTCTGCAAACTCTGGAGTATTTGAAATTCAGATACAGATCGTGGGGCCAGAACCATGACCAGATTTTCAGTGTTGCTTTACAAATCTTCTCACTTCTGTAATGAGTTTTCAAACTTTCTTTGCTGGGAGAGTATTATGAAGTTATTCCCTGAGGTTCAATTCCTTTACCATTTCTTGCAGTAACACCACATTTTTGGGGGAGTTCCCCATGGAGTAGAAGCTGTTCATTCTGGGGATAAAAAAAAGCAGAATTTGGCCATCGAGATCGAATCCAGGACCCACTGAGTACAACAAAGGTCTCTCATTGCTTAGCAGGGCTTTGTATTTATGGTTGAAGAATAGGATGATCAAGTCATCAGGAGCAAAAACTAAGACAAATTGGGTTTAACTGATTCTCAGAATGATGTAGTTTGTTTCTGAGCTGGATTCTGAATTTTATAGTTGACAATTAACTTAGAATCTCTGCTAACAAAGAACCTCACCTGGCTGAATGATCAGTCTTAAATGCATTGCTCTAATATTCCTAGGTGGGTTCCATGAGACAGTTCCATGGGAGTCATTACAGGATCAGGCCCTGAAGTATGGAACCTACACCAGACACAAACAAAACTATGTTGAAAGAATTACACTGCACAGGAAAGCAGCGTTGGGTTTTAATGATGTTCTCAGTAATTTGGAACAAAACACTTAAAATGCTTCAGTGGGTTTTTTTGCAAACCTTTACACGGTTTTCTATTAAAATTTTCTTTCCCATTTGAAATAAATGACTTGGCATCCTTCCTGTTAATTCAAAGTGCCGTGAAACAGTGTTTCAGTAGGAAAACCTTAAAATAAGCTGTGTGCCTCATTTTTCAGAGTTCCATCTGAGTGCACTGCTGAGTGGAGTCTCATTAGGTAAAGGATGCACTTTTTCAAAATTCCTTCCAAAAGAGTCTATTTTAGGATGGTGTGTGCAATTCAGAAATAAATGATATATTGCACTTTAGATCTTGATTAGCAGCAAGAATCAATATCAGGTTCTCTAATGGAACATAGCAGCTGGCAGCTGCCCTGGCACTCTGTGCTTATCACTATTTCTTCCTTTCCCTGGAGTTATTATTTATTTAGTTTTCCTCCCTCACCTGCCTCTTTTGTATCCACACAGGTTACATGGAGCATCCCCACGGAGCAGGTGGGAGCCAGGCTGGCCGTGGGGGCTCAGATTCCCTCCTTTCTGACCCTGGTGCTCCTGCTCAGAACAGGTTTATTTATTTTTTTTTGAGCCCTTCTGTGCTGCTGGCGTAGGATAAGGGATGGAATTGGGGCCACTCCTCTTTGGATACATTCACTAAACCTTCCAATTCCCAACGTGCTGGTGGCTCTATTTTAGAAGGGCTTGCCATGAGCAAAGTTCTCTTTTAGAATATTAATTTCAGGGTAAATTACAGTGGAGTTAAGTAGGGGAAAAACTCCAGGCAAACCACAACAAACTGTTTAGCAAAGTAAATATTTGGAAAAGTGAGCTAAATTGTCCAACTTTAGCACAGTGTTAATGGAGTTACGTGGGGAACGTGAAAACACATTAGCAAGTCCATTCCACTTGAAAAGAGGAAAAGAGGGGGAGTTTCCCTCGTGTGAAATATCTGACAGCAGCTTCTGATCACGTACGTGGGGGACACAGGGCTTGGGGATGAGGAGGGTTTTAGAACAGAGGATTCTCTGTGTTTTGTCTTTTCTATCAATAAATGAAAATAGAAGTTTGTGGTTAGAATGTGGCTTTAAGTGCATAGATAAGAGCCCGAGTAAATACCAGCACTCCTCCATTCCTGAGGGAAGTTGGTGGCCTGCCCATATAATTTGCTGATAAAGTCCCATCTGTGAAAACAAAGTCCTGCAGCACGAGTAATAAATTTCAGGCCAAGACCATGAGAGGTTATTTTTGCATGAAGGTCTTTGCTGAGCTTTATTTTAAACCAGAAAAAAAAGCATTTGAAGCTGAAGTCGAGATTATGCCATTGGCTTTAAGTTGGCTTTACACTTTTACAGGGCAAATGAGAAATCCTGCCCTGCTTTATTTCCCTGGTAAACAGTGTGGCAGGATAAACTGTGAGGAGAATAAAGTCATGGGGAAAACTCTGCTTCACAAATGACACACGTAGAAAAACAGCAGATGTCTGATGAAGTAAAGACCCGACTTATTGCCAAGTCTTTGGAAAACAAAATTAATTTCCTTTCGTCTTTGATAATGATGATGTAATGTAGTTAATAGGAAGAGCCTGCCATGCTCATGGAGTTATTAAAGAAGAAATGTTAGACATGCAGCAGGTCAGAAATATGGGTTTACTTACCAGGGCCTTTTCCATGAGAGCATTTATAGATGTGGGGGGAAAAGAAAGTTGATAGTGATGTAGGATGTTGCTTTTTGTCTTGTTTGGAGCAGAAGAAATGTGTAATGAAACAAGACTTGTGAACGTCCCCTTAATGAGTTCAGAATTGCTGTTGTTCAGTGCAAAGGAGAACATTTTTTGGTAGGCAGCTTTTTCTGTTGAGATCTTGCTTCAAGGAATTAAAATACTTTTCTGGATTGAAATTAAAAATAAATTAATTGCCATGCTTTTTCCTGATGAGGGTTAAACCGAGTGAAGATGGTGGATGAGTGGACACGGTATTGGCTAATTTAATGGCTAGAAAATAGCTCAGCACCAACCACTGCAACGAAATAGACTTTAACTGAATAGATTTTAATAGATTTTAACTGAAGAGTGTAGGAAATAGATGCGGTGGGTATTTGTTTGCAATGTCTTTTTTTGGTCGCTAGATGTCCCTGCCTCCTGTGGGAGGAACAGCTACCTGGGAAACAACAAGGTGAAGCCAAAACCAAAGGCGGGCAGATTCCCGGAGGGTGTGGAATCATAGAATCATTTAGGCTGGAAAAGCCCTCTAAGATCATCGAGTCCAGCCCTTAACCCAAGCAGTCCCCAAGTGTCATGTAGGAAAGTGTCCAGTTTAGGAACATCTTGTGCTCTCTGTGGGTGCTTAAATGGCAGGAGAGGTAGTGCAGGAATGTGCTTTTACCAGAGATACAGGATGAAAATGAGATTTGTTCATGGAAACTTTCGAGGAGCTGCTTACTGGGATGGCTGGAGCAGTCAGACATGGTTGGGCAAAGCCTTGGTGACTCAATCTCCTCCCCAGTGATAAACACTACAAAGTATTCTTACTGTAACTGTGAAGGTGCTATTTAAAATTGGAGTTTAATTGCTGAGACATGAGGATGACTACAATGCACATACATATATGTCTATATGTGTGTGTCTATATCTGAGAGAAATCCCACAGTCCTGCCATCGTGGTGATTAATGTTTGTTTTAACAATGTCCACGATAACAATCTCGACAGTCAAGTTTTGTGCCACACAGCAGATTTTATATTGTGTGACAAGGCTGGGGGTAGCCCCTAATTAACCAGAAACCTGATGTTGAAGAAGATTCGCATTTATTTCTAAAATGCCTCCCTTTGAGTACAAAATGCACAGGGTTTGATAAATCTGGCTGCTGAGCTCTACCCTGGTGTGAACAGACCTGTTGCTGTGGAGTCTCGTTCTCATGCTCAGGTTGTAGAAATGGGTTTTGTCTTTCCAGTAACGACCCGTTTGCTGCAGATGGAATCCAGGGCTCACTCTGTGGAAGGTCAGCTCTGGGGAGAGCTGGGACAGATGCTGTTCCCCTGTCAGGAAAGCTTTGGGCTTTAAATATTTGACAGTTGAGTGCAGATCACAAATACAGAAAGCAGAGCAAAACGCTGCAGAAGTGATTGTGGTCTCCAATTAACAAGTGAAAAATAGTGCCAGAGTTGAGTGTAAAATACCAAACATAACTCTCAGGAGAAAAAGCACATGTGACTGAAACAGTTCCCTTCAGCTGAAACGTGGGCACGGGGACTGCTAAACTCTTTTATTGTGCAGTTTTATTTTTTTGCATATATGGCTAAAAGTTTATGGGCATTTAGTTTAGTGTTAGACTGCCCTGTTCCCAATCTGACTTGCCACAGGTTGTTGTAAAAATAAAATTATTTTGGGTTTTTCGAATACCTACAAAATTGTGGCGGTTATTAAAACACACACACGCCGATAGACTGCGTGTTCATTAAGCTTGGGTACTCGTCCCTTTAGAGCCCACCTGCCAGTGAATATTTCACTCCAAAGGAGTCAGTTAAAGTTCAGCAAATTAATTTTGCAGTGGGTAACTTCGTGCAGAGGTGAGACCTGCTACAGTGCCATCCAAATGTTGAGAGGAGTGAATTCTACTGGTGTTGCAGACCCGAGGAGGTACCTTGCCCTGGAAAGCTGCTTTTCTGCCTGTGGAATCCCCAAACTCTTTAGGAAATGAAAATTTGAAGGTTCTTTGTCATGCATCTCATGAGTCCAAACCTCTCTGTCCCCTCGCCCCCCTCACCCTCCCACAAATACTCTGTGGGTTGAAGAATTCCAAAGAATAATTTCCATTGGGCTGCATTTGTTTAGATTAGGGAGTCCATGACTATCCAGCTGGAACAACGGCTCTTAAAATAAAACTGATCCTTTGAAATTTACATTTAGTACCTATTTTTTTCTAATTTCAACTGGGTAACTAATTTTTTTTATTGTGCTAATGGGCTGTTATGCATATGTGGAAGCCATTTACTGCATGCCCTAGATGGAAACAGACTCATATTTCAGCTCTGAATATTTAACACTTAATAAGGTAACCACCTGCTTTTAAACTTACTCCAGCATATTTCAGTGGCCTTTACTGCTCATTGTGAACATCAGAATTATTTTTGATCTCCTGCAATGAAACAAATAACCGAGCCAATTGAAGCACTGCATAAAAATAAAATAAAAAACCCCATAGTCTCTCTATTTTTCAGTAATTCAAACAACTCTGTGATATTATGAGTCGCTTAGAAAGGGTTCTGTAGCTTTAAAAGCCAAGGCTGCACATGGTGAAGGTTTGTCCTTGTGGCCATGACACAGCAAGGGCAGGTGCTGAGCTCTGCCTGTTCCCATCAGCCCTCCCCAAAGCTGTCTGGAGCATTCCTGCTGAAACCTCAAAGCAGGAGAAACCGTTCCCTGCATCTGTTCCACTTTGCCCCCAGATTCTGCTGTGCCTCGTGAACCTGCCTCTGGGGAGGATGGAGTTGGCAGGGAGGCACTGCAAGTGTGGCTGGGAGCCATGCACTTACTGCTCACTTTGGAGCTGGCTGCTCCAGACTTCAAACAGCTTGGGAAACCTCATTGCCAGGGATTGGCACAGCTGAGGGACAGGATTAGTTTGGAGTGGTGGTTTGTGGGGGGGAAGTGTTACCTTAATTCAGCATTTCCTGTTCCTCTCGGTTTTGCTGTTTGATTTTGATGGTGACTCTACGGGACCAGAACGTGATTAATACCCTATTATCAAGCTCCAAAATGCCAACCTTTTCCAGGCAGTGCCAGCAAAGCTGGGGGCTGCTGAGGTGAGCTTTCCCTCTGGGAATTGCCATTCCCCAGTGCAGTCAGCTGCCAGGTTAGCACTGTTGCCTGCTTCTCTGCTTCACTTCTGGTGATTATTTACAAGAAAACCCTACTTCTTTCTAGTTTTGAAGCATGGCAGTGCATGGATTGTGTAAAAGTGGGAAGAAAAGTTAATGGAGGAAGGGTCCCTTTGGTTTGCTGTTTATTGGGTGAGTTGAGCTGTGCATTTTTCATATGGAAAAGAAGGTGGGAAGGCTTGGGTACAGCAGAAAATGTCCTACTGCCTGGCACCTCTATTTGCAGGGCAATAATGCTCATTTTAAAGTCAGCTGTGACAGAATCCTTGAGAAGGGAACTCTGGAGGTGGCACTAGGCTTCTAGACTGATTTTCTTTGTGCTATTTGGTCCCTTAGAAATAAGGGTGAAAACTTCCTCTGAGTCCAGAACTCGCTTTGTGTCCTTCCAGTGCGTAAGTGGGGCTTACAAGAGATCTGGAGAGACTTTGGACAAGGGCATGGAGTGAGAGGACAAGAGGGAATGGCTTCCCACTGCCAGAGGTCAGGGACAGATGGGATATTGGGAAGGAATTTTTGTCTGTAAGGGTGGTGAGGCCCTGGCACAGGTTGCCCAGAGAAGCTGTGGCTGCCCCTGGATCCCTGGAAGTGTTCCAGGCCAGGTTGGACAGGGCTTGGAGCAAGCTGGGATAGTGCAAGGTGTCCCTGCCCATGGCAGGGGGTGGGAACAAGATGATTTTTAAGTTCTCTTCCAACCCAAACCATTCTGGGATTCCATGAACTCAAGAGAGTATTTTATGGACAGCCAGTGTCAGAGCAAGGAAACAACCTGCCCGTAGTTGCTGTGGGAAGGAAGTTGTGCTGCAGCCCTTGGTGCCAGCTGGAGGTTCCTTGGTGCCGATGCTCAAAGTCCCAATGGAGCACAGTGCCACGGCCAGCTGGGAAGTGAGGAAGGCATTTATCCCTGAGGCTGGGCCGTCACGTGGATATAAAGCATTTCTCACAGATGCTGCTGTTGGAGAGCTCAGTATCAATAAGGAGAGAGAAACCTTGTGGAAGCTGGACTCTCTTGGTAACCCCTGAGCACGTGTCCTCTCTCCGAAGGAACCGCAGCGCTCCTCGGAGCATTTCCCTCTGCCCGCAAGCCTGACCTCTGTCCTGCCGAGCCTCAGCTCCAGCCAGCTCCTGCTCTTCCACGTGCTGATCTTGGCGAGGCACCGGGACAACTGGACGTCTGTTGTGTTCTCCTGGGCTGTAAACAACAGGCACAGCCACGTGTCATCTCCGAGCTCCCCGATCCAAACAGTGGCGGGAGCACCGTCGGGAGCAGCTCTGTGCAGTGTCCGGCGTGCGAGGGGGTCAAAGGGAGCTGGGCCTGCCAAGGATCCTGAGCACTGACGAGGCTTGGACACGTGTGCTGGACCAAAGCAGAGCAATAGTGGCAGAAGGGCTCAGTGAAGCAGCTCGAGTCGTTACAACCACTGGTTTTCCTTCTTTCCATGCAGATAACAGGGAATGGTGCTTTTGGAGAGAATGGTTCCCTGTTGAGGGAGCTGGTGGATGTCAGAGGAGGGACTGTCGGGATCGGTGATGATGTCAGCAGAAAAAGAGCATGCTTTTGTTCAAACTTCACATGGGAAAGGATTTTTGTGAAGAAAACAGTTTTTGTGATATGAGAATTTCTCTCCACTTCTGGAGCGAACCAGGGCTTTTCTGAAGCAGATGAGTTGTGTCAACTCTAGGGCCTTATTGAGCCTTTCTACCCTCAAAGTGGAAAAGATTGAAATCTGAGGTTTGTACAGCAAAGGTTACTAAAACAAGGAGAAAACTTGGTTCTTTTCCTGGGTTTTGGAAGAAATCTGATATGTAATATTGAGGAATTTATTTCACCTCTGTGCCTTTCTTTAACCATCTGTAAAATGGGAATGATACTGGCTATGTTATGTCAGGTGCTTTAGGATGTGTAGGACAAACGAGGCAGGGAACAAGCCAGATGCTGATTGTATTGGATTATCTTCCAAAACCCTGAATCTGGCAAATCCTCACTGTACATGGATCTGTCATCCTCCTTCACTCCCAGTATCAACCCCATGCAGAATAATCTGGAGAAATTCTTCCCTGTGAGAGTGGTGAGGCCCTGGCACAGGTTGCCCAGGGAAATCCCTGGAAGTGTTCAAGGCCAGGTTGGACAGGGCTTGGAGCAACCTGGGATAGTGGAAAGTCTCCCTACCCATGGCACAGGGGTAGAATGAGATGTTCTCTAAGTTCCCTTCCAACCCAAAGCAGTCTGTGATTCCATGAATTTGAAATTCTGTTTTCATAAGGAATATGTACTCTGTTATAACTGCCAGTGATGGGAAGGCATAAACAGCTAAACAGCTTCACCACTAAGAGCTTTTTTTCTTGTAAGGGTGAACAATGTACAGATCCTGCAGCATTAGCTGCCACTTATTTTATTTTTAAACAACTCGTCCCCGTCTGTAACAGGGAACAAATTAACTTGAGCAGTGTGACAGTTTGCATATTTTCAGTCTATTCATCTTCCCAGAGGAGGCAGAGCTCGAGCTTTTAAAGCAAGAGCACACGAAGTGCAGTTCCAATCTTTAACAATCCTCCTGTGCCCCGTTTTCATGCCCGGTTATCATCTCCCTCTCTCTTTTGTGGGTCCCACAGAAAGCTCAGAGCAATCCTCATGCTGGGCAGTGGAAGTGTGTGGGATGAGCCAGCAGTGCCTTGCTCTCCTGTGGATACAGGTGAAACTGGTGTCTGCTACGTGCTTGGTGGAAGGATTCCTCCCAAAATCTACGTCCAGCAAGAGATAGACAGGATATAATCAATATCCTAGATATCCTGTATCCAGTTAGAGCTGACTGAGGATGTGGTGCACCCCAGGACATACATCACACACATTGTGCCTCACTCCTTCCTCTGCTGGGTTTTCCTCTGCATCCCATGAACTCCATAGGAGAGAACCTTCAGTGATGTGCTGCTAATGCTCTGTGTGTGTTACACAGGCTCTTGGTGCAGGAATGCTGACCCAAACAAAAAGGAGATAACTTGGAAATTCTATTGCTCCATTTATGTTATTATTGTAGTTAATGGTCTGTCAGCGTTTCCATTATAAATCCCTATTTTTCAGGGGTTTATAACTCAGCCGTAAAAATTCTCTCCAGGCTGAATTTGGCATGTGTGTTTTCAGCCTGAGAGCACATGTGTTGTGTTTTTTTTTAACAAGTTTAAAAAAAAAATTAGAACTGCATTCACAATTTTCAAGATATAGAATTGCCAAAAAAAAAAAAAAAGGCACCAACAAAAAATAGGTGATTGGTTACAGATGCTTTCTTTGCACTCGTATAACTCAAAAATTGCTGAGTTATTTCAGCTGTAATTGTGGGTATGTGTAAGGTTAAAATGGTGGATTTAGTACTATTCCTTTCTTTATGGTGTTGGTATTTGACAAGCAAATAGAAAACAGACCCCTGTACTGTATACACTCACGTATAAGCTGACCCGGGTGTAAACTGACCTCCCAAACCTGCCCCACACCCCCCTCCTTGGGGCCACGTTGTTCCAGTGTCAGCAAGGGTGGGGGTGCTGGGAGAGGATTTTAGGTTTTGGTGAGTTCCTTTGCCTTTATCCCATCACTTCCAAGGTCTGTGCCGGGCTGTGGCCGCGGAATCCACATGGACCAGGTGGTGTGGGCAATAAAGAGCTACAATAGACACGTGTTCCCCCAGGCTCTGAGGCCCAGCTTTGTCCACCTTGTTTACAGAGGGCCTGCCCTGTGTCTGGGATCACCCCGGAGAAGTTTACACGAAGAGGAGTGTAAACCACATGTTTCACTCCGAAGCATCTGAAAGGAAAAGAAACAAGGGGAAGACCAAGAGATCCTGTCTGGATTCTTTGCTGTCTGCACACACAGATTTTCCTTCTGATCTCCCCACACTCTTCACTTGTGTTTTGTTCACCAGGGCTGGAACAGAAAAGGGTGACCAGCATCCAGAGAAATTTTATTTTACGGTCTCCAGATCTCCTAATTCCCAAACTAGTTTGCTTCCGAATGAATTGATTGCCTCAAGAACTGACTCCCAGAACAGGCTGCAATAGGGTGCACAGATTTTTATATTTTTTTTTTTGCATGGAGGGTTCTTTCTGCATAACATTTTATTATGCATAAAACCAGAGCATCACGTGCCTTCCGAAGAATGAACAGTTCCTTTCACACTAAGAGAAAGTGCAAGAAATTCCAGCAATCCTGTGCCATGGTGATTCCTGCCACGTCTGTACTTTGGCACCGTGGTATCTATAAAAATGTGTAAAATAACGATTATGGAAATCTATAATCTGATTTTCTTTTTTTTTTACATTTATCAGACAGATCTTTTTGTAAGTGTTCGGTTCTTTGCGTTTTTGCTGCGCACACTGGATTTGCTCCGTGATGTTTTTAACGTCCTGTGATATATAACATCCCATCATATCTTAAACATTCCTTTACATCAGTATGAAAGGTCATGTACTTGGGCTGTTTTTCATTTCACGAACATCTGGGCTTATGAGATTAACAGAACAGTACAGCATTGCCTTCTTTTTGGTCTCTTTTATTAATAACTTGTGAATAACACTTGTCTTCTACCATGTGGATTATACTTCTGTTGGGGTAATTTCCTCACTGTACTAATGGCTGCTGGTTAACCCCTTGCTCACAACTGCTGCTGTTACCAGCTCAAATGGATTTTTTATGTTCAGATGTATAATCCTGTATGTTTTCATGGGGTAGGAACAGGTCATTTCCCTAAAAAACGGGGATCTAGCACCATTTTCATGCTGTAAGATGTCCCACCTGGGCTCCAGTTGTTGCTCTGGAGAAGGCCTGGGGCTCCTGTAGGTCCTCTGGTGTATCTTCCAGATATCCCTGAGGCTTCAGTGTCACTGTGTGCCTGGAATTATGTTAGATTTTTATATTTGTGATGAGCACAGTCAGGAATTGGGGTCCTCCTACAGTGCAATGGGAGGGTCACATTATTTAATGGTGATGGACGAGGGCCTGGAGTGCCAGGACAAGGGGGAATGGCTTCCCACTGCCAGAGGGCAGGGCTAGATGGGGTATTGGAAAGGAATACTTCCCTGTGAGGGTGGGAGATCCTGGCACAGGTTGCCCAGAGAAGCTGTGGCTGCCCCTGGATCCCTGGGAGTGTTCCAGGCCAGGTTGGACGGGGCTTGGAGCAACCTGGGCTAGTGGAAGGTGTCCCTGCCCATGGCAGAGGATTGGAAATGGATGATCTTTAAGGTCCCTTCCAATCCAAACCATTCCATGATCCTGTGATTTCTGGTTTGCAAAACCATGGAACAGGAATGAGAATAATTGTGACAGTAAAGGCTTTACCTGATTGTGAGGTGGTTTCATATTGTGCAGAGACCACACAGCCAGTCATAAGTGACATGAGAGGTGATCTGAAATCACCTGAAAGGCCAAAAAAGTGTTTTCTATGCTTAGATCATAGAAACACAATATGGTTTGTGTTGGAAGGGGCCTTAAAGACCCCTTTGTTAATTAAATCTTTTACTGGAGTTCAACTGTCAGAACTGTGGAGGAATTGGTTCTACACCTGCAAACAGGAAAACACTGAACTGAGAACTACAGACCTGGAGATTAAAGTCTCCATAGTTTGTCACCAGTCATTTAATCCCTCATTTCTTCTCTTTTGTCTGTGTGTTTATTGTGGGTTTTGTGCTCGGGGTTGTATCTCCCATAGCAATTCCATGGGGTTTGGCCACAAGATGGCATCTGATTTCATGATCTTCTTTTAAAATATCACTCTTTTTTTTTTTTTTTTTCTATCTTGATGGAGTAATGCCCAGTTTTTCCTGAAGCAAATTATAACCTATTTTTCTCCTCCCTTAGGGAATGCCTTCAGGAGCGAATGCAGTAGGATTTTCCATGGCATTCTTGGTTGCTGATAGTTGGAACCACCAGCAGAGATGATGGGTGACAGTTGCTGTGGATCCTCTGCCCTGTAACCCCACTCCTCCACCCTTCCAGGGTGTAACTGCTGCCTCTGTTATGATTGTTGCCTGGCAAATGAGAACTGACACAAAAACTTCAGCTCATTTCATCTGTGAAGTGATTCAAAGTCCCTTGAAGCTGTTTAACAAACTCTAACTGGCATAGAATAAACTTTGCCTGGGTCCCTGCTTACAGAAAAATATCCTACAGTTTCTTAATTCTCACTAACCTGCCTAAATTTAGGGGTGATGTGTTTCCTTCTTATCTCTGCTCCAGAGCATCTCCCATGTTCCTGCATTTGGGGAATGAGGAACAATCAGATTTGAAGGACAAACAGCTTCATTTGAGTAGACAGGGAATTCTGCCTCTACAACTACAGGAGAAATGGGTAACTGAGATTTATCACGGGATCAGACCTACAGCAAACTGCAACAGTTGGTTCTTGGAAGCTTATGGAACATGAATTGGAGTAAGTAGGATCTTGATTTCCAAAGGGAGAACTAAAATATTCAAAAATTATTCAAATGGGTTTAGCTTAACAGTGTGAAAACCAATGATTCAGTGCAGCTAATCAGTATTTAGATAACATGTTGTTTGGAAGCTACTGGATGATGTGGAATAGGGCAATTGACCTTTTTCTAAGTAACTTTAGCAAATAACAAAACTGTGAATTGCTCCAGAATATTTTATCACAACTGACCTTGCAACAGCTTAAGAAGGCAAAAAGTGAAAATGGAGTTGAATAAGAGGTAAGAGAGATTTTCATACAGTTCTTGGTGGCTTTTACAGGTGGTTGTTTGGTCCAGCCCTGGCTGAGAAAGTCCACGTCCCTTTGATTGCTGGAATTGATTGTTCCAGTTCAGCTGGAGAGAAAAGCCTCAGCAGTGTTGCAGAGGCAAGTGTGCTCTACATCCCACTGGGAAGGACTGGGGGAACTCTTCACAGATTAGAGGCCACAGGGTAGGAACCCTCTGTGAGCCAGGATGGGAGAGCACCCAGGATTTCAGATGTGGGGGGAACCACACAGGGAACGTGGGGCTGTAGACATCAAATGGTTTGGCCTTGTTGTTACTGCTGAACCAATGGAGCAAGAAAAATGGGAGATTTAATCTCTGCAGTCTGGTAACCCTGTATGAAATGTAGAAGAAAAGGTAGAGGAATCATCAAATTGTTAAGGTTGGAAAAGACCTCTAAGATTATCAAGTCCAGCAATCAACCCAACACCACCACCATGTTCAACAATAAACCATGTCCTCAAAATGCTCACAAAAGAGAGACAAACTGATAAAGGGTGAAACAGTGAAAAGGATTTTTAAACAAGAATTCTGGCAAATTGTGGTCTCTCTGTTGGTGAATCTCGTTACTGGAGTTTCTGGTTAAAGTTTTTCTGTGTTTGGGCAGAGGTGAAGGCTCTTTGCCCTGTGGGTTCCTGCTGCCTGGTGGGGGCTGAGCTTGTCCCACAGGGTTTTCTCTGTGGTGGGACACAGTGCTGTGCTCTCTGTCCTGTAACAGAGAAAAAGTACCTGCTTTTAAAAAATTCAGTGTCTTTAATTTCTCTGAAGCCTCTTACTCTCAGTCTGGTCACTTATGGCTAAAATGAGCAAGTGGGGATGTGTGTGGAGAGGACAGACAGACAGTGTATGATCAGAGAGCTCAGCTAAATCCTCTGGTTTTCAAAAGACATTTTAATACAAGCTCTGTTAACTTTATCAAATGTCTCTTTCTGTAGATACTTACCCTGACATCTGAGAGACTTATCTTTCTTTATTCCTATAACATTCTAGAGAAGCAAGGAAGGGATGCTGTCTTATTTTTCACTTGAACAAGTGTAACACAGAACATTTTTAACCCAGATGACAAACCTATTTAACTGTATAATTCTGAGTAGCAACTTAAGGCTCTGCAAAGACAGTCCCTGAAGGATCTAGATCCAAACATTTTGCCCGAGGTGAAGTTGAAATTGTGTAGCAGAGCAGTGAGGCTTGACTTCCCTACATGTGGATCTCTCTTGATGGAGGCAGATCCTGCACTGCACAGCAGGTGAGGTGTGGAAGGAGGTTTGTGCCAACCTGCTCCAGCTGCTCACCTGCCCTTTTGCCTCCTCACAGCCACCCCAGCTGTCCCAGCAAGGTGCTCCTGTGAGTCCTGTGTCAGGCTCAGGGACGAGGGCTAATTTAAAGGACATAAATAGCAGACCTTCACTAATTCTTCCTGATATACATTGCTTCCATGAGCAATTTTCCTAGGAAGCTGACAGGGCTGAAGGCTGTCCCATTTTCCACAGGTATTGCTGGGTCCAGGAGAGGATGTTTGCAGAGTAAGTAACTTTGCACATTTCCACTCTGCCTGAGCCTCCCTTCAGCTCCTTGTGGTTGAAGAGTCAGGAAAAAGCTGCTGTTGGCACAATTTGCTCTTGTGCTGAGATTTGGCCTGAGGAGCTCAGGGGTGTGTCTTGGTGAGTTGTCCTTCAGGTAATTATTTGCCTCTTGGTGCACTGGGTGGTACCAAAGCTCTGTGTGAATGTTAAAGAGCAGATTTTCAACCAGCTTTCAGCCAGCCTAGAGAATATTCCAGCTAACGATTTATTTTTGTAAAGAGCTGACTCTCTTACCGAGAGGGGCTGTCTTTGTTTGGTGTGGAGAAGTTTCAAGCTCTTCCACTCCAGGTCTTAAGGAAAGAGATGACTGCAACACTGAGGAGCTAAGGACAGCTATCCACTCACACCTCCATTTTCAGCTTTCCACATCTGGTTAAGTGCATTATGGCATTTTTGCTTTTACATATGAATCATTAGCTCTTGGCTGTGGCTGGTAGGAAAAAGAGACAGCAATTTTCATGTGCCTGTCCATATTCTTATATAGAAAGGGGATAAATATTTTTCTAAAATACACTACGTGAGTGCTTCTGTTGCATCTCTCATCTAAGTACCCCCAGGTTGTCTGCAAATTGTAATCAAGTATGATGAGACAATTAAAACAATAAGGGGAAATATGAGATCAACTTCCATTTCTTTTATGAAGCCAGGGACAAGCACATATTTCTTTCCTGCTGAGCAATGAGAAGTTCCTGTTTCATTCGGATGCACTTGAAATGTGAAGTGGGACTACAGTTTATCCTTACTTTTGTTTTTCTGCTAATGTGTTCAAAATGGGGTTAATTTGGCAAATATGCTTTCTTCAGCAGAACTCAATCTTCATCTAAAGAGCCCTTCCCAGTGTAAGCAGGACAGTAAGTGGAAAAGGAGGTTATTCCTCTATTAATCTCCCACATGGCTCAGTAAAGTTCTGGCAGCCTCTTGTGTGACTTTCCTGTGTCAAATGGGAAAAACTTTTATACTTTCTAGTTCTCACTTCTGTACTTCAGTCCCAACCCCAAATTTCCTTCTCTGTCAGCTGCTGCCTCTGTTCCCTTTGAAGTTCCACCGTGTGACCCAGAGAGATTTGAGCTGTGTTTTTGTGCTTTGTTGTCTCACCTGCTCCCGTTCTGACAGCTCGGGATGGGTGAGTGAGGCAGACAAGCAGCTTTCTGGAAAGGCTCAGGCTGGGGAAACCTGTGTTCAGGGACTGCTGAACTCCTTGGCAAGGCCACATTTCCCCAGGGTCTGAGTGACTTCCAGGCACACTGAAGGTACTCTGAGAACATTACACTGACCCTGGTTGGCTGCCCAACAGGCTTGTTGTGACAGTGACACTTTCTGCCTCCAGTGTGCTTCGTGCCGTCTCTCCTACATCCACAAAACCACCCCAAATGAGCTGCTGCAGAAACCTGTAGCATTTTTTTTTCCTGTAGATTTTGTGAAGACAGAGCAAGTCTTGCTCCTTGTGTAAGGAAAAAAGTCTTTTTGGGTGTTAGAGAGGCGTTTAAAATATGGGACAACACTGTGCCTCAGTAATGGTAGTTGTGAGTCTGCTCAAGGGATGGGAATTCTGGCTGGTTGGCTCTTTTTCTAGAAGGAGCATTTTCCACTGAGCCTGTGATTCCATAGCGGTCTAAGCCAAAATAAATTGGTGTGCTGTGGTCTGGTGCTACCCCTCACCTCTCCTTGCACATTCCCATCCCATCTCCATTCTGTGGACGAGGCAGGGCTGCTCCCTGTGTGCAGGGAGGTTTGCAGTGTGGCAGGAGGGAAGGGCAGAGGTGCTGTGCTTCTGTAACACCCAAAAGCTAAGTCACCACCTGGCCAAAAATTCTGGGAACTTGTGGCCTGCCTTAATCAAACCCACATGTCCAAACAGGAAGCCACTCAGTGCTGTTCTGCATTTCCATGAGTAGCCTGGGATGGAGAGTGGGGAAGACACTGTTGAGTATTTTTCCCAGTTCTACCACTAATTTATGCTCTTTCTGACCTTTGGCAAAACAATTTAATTTGCAGATGTCCAAACTGTACAATGGGGCTATCAATACATTCCATCCCATAGGGAACTTGCTCAGTGACACTGTGTGAGCCAAGACATTTGAGATCCCTGGGCAGAAAGTGCTTCTGAATTGGTACAATTATGATTTTGTTAGTTATTTGCATATTTGTAAACATGGGGCAAGAAGTCTGAAAAGATACCATAAATCTAGGACTCTGGAAAAATGTCTAAAGGAATATTTAATTCCTTTCACTCTGAAGTTTGTAAGTATTAGAGTCCGTGTTAGGAAAAAAATATTTGTATGCATTCTGTCACTTTTCAGATATAACTAGTGCAATTCAAAAATATTGAAATCAAACCAAAAGATTGCTTGTAATTATTTCCACTTTGATTTTTTTTCTTGAGGGGAAATAAAGGATGTCAGAAGGAACCCAGAGCATTACCCTGTCTGTGCTGTGCTGCACAGGACTAGTTCAAAACTGAATCATAGAATCATGGAATGGTTAGGATTGGAAGGGACCTTAAAGATAATCTCATTCCAACCCAAGATCCACAAGATTCAGTATGGAAGAATAAAGTGAGAGGAGCCCAGCCAGACATCTCTGCTTGTGCCAGCTGTTGGAGTTTATCGGGGTCTAAACTCCACGCTGGTCTTTGTGACCCTCATGAGAAAAGCAGAACAGGTCCCCAGTAATGGAAACACTCAGGAAAATGGTTTTGTTTCCCATTTCAATGTTTCTGCTCTTGCACATGTGCAGTCAGGGCGTTTCCATGGGCAGCACTGCTGGAAGCCTGTTTCCTCCTCCACATCTGGGGTGACAGTCGGGAGTGAACGCGGGAGACCAGGCTGACAAAG
Organism: Pseudopipra pipra; assembly: GCF_036250125.1. NCBI lineage: Eukaryota > Metazoa > Chordata > Aves > Passeriformes > Pipridae > Pseudopipra > Pseudopipra pipra. Next base: position 62,456,372 of record NC_087554.1, read on the forward strand.
AGCTGAGTATTATCCCGAGGATAAATGAGTTAACCCATCACTGCAAACACTGTGCTGGCGGATTTTAGTGCAATTAGCTCCACAAATACCAAGACATGCAGTCTGCAACCAGACTAAAAGGTCTCCTAAACAATTAGGGGACCACGGCCCCATGGACCCCTGTCATGCACATTAATGTCACTGGCCTTAGCAAAGGGGATGTGTGTGCTTTGATGCCAGGGGAATCCAGAGTTTGACGGCCCCATAAACTTCGTCCCGTTTTTGGTCCCACGACTCAGTGGCATTTTATTTACTGCACCTAATAACATTTAGTCAATAAACACGTACAGGTTGGAGAGAAGGTCTAGTGTGAGCTTAATTACCTCAACTCTCTGCCTTCTCTTTTGTTATGTACATCATGGATACTTGACAGCATTAACATTCCTGGAATTGTATCTGCCATCCTTTGTAAAAGGATTGAATACTACGCATTAGTTCGGGCTCGTGGGGCATTTGTGTCTCCAACAACAGCTTAATTATGGACATTGTTTACTAATCAGTATTAAATTGACAGACTATGAGGGCTAATCTGGAGATTAACACAATAGCTTGTTTTCATTTTGTTCTTCTAGCAGTTTATTGAATGCAAGATTTAAAACAAGACCCTTTTGTGAGCTTTACCTTCCCCATCACAGCTGTGTGAGTGGAAAAGTCTGTGCATTTCTGTAACGTAGAGTTTGGGCACAAACATTTTGCTCAAGATAGAAGAGCAACCATAAAAAATCCACGTTGTTCTGTTGTAAAAGCAACACAGGGTGTCCTTTCTGTAGGATCAGCAGTTCACAAATCTTTAGGCACATTTAAGCCTCCTGTTTGTTCTGTCTCACAAACTACACAGAGTATCATCGCTCAAACAAATACCAGCAGAGCCCAGGCCCTAAGGAGTAATTTGTGGAGTGAGAAGATGTGATGTCACTGCGTGCAAAGTCATTCAGTGAAAGCTGTGGGCACTCCTGGGCCATCTGTTTTGCCCATACAAATTATTGAATTCCCTGATAGTTCTGATTTCCCTTGTCAGCCCCAAAAGCTGAATGTCTGTTCTGCACGGACAGGTGCCTGTTTGATTATGAGAAATAAGAGGGTTCATTTAGGGAAGGACACACATGTGAGAGAGTCTTACCCATGTTGTATCTGTGTGTCCTTCCTGTCTGATGGCAGCACTGGAGATTTACAGCAGTGACACTGATGTGTCCAGTTCCCAAAATATTCATATCCACATCCCACTCTGATTTTTCAGACTGCTGAAAACACCTCGGGTTTTGTAGCCTGGGAAACTTTGCATCCTGCTGGATTACTTGGCTGATTAAGTATAAATGAATGAAAACTCACTTAGTAATAATGAGATAATCTCTTTCTAGTCTCTTACTTTCTCCAAGAGTGATGTAGCACGGGAAGAAGTGATGCTACAAGAGATGCAGAGTGGGAGAAAGTGATGCTACACTGAACTTCACAGCACCAGTGACATGGGGAGAGTGGATAAAACAAGCAGAAACAAGTGGAAAGGGCTGTTCCCACCCTGTGTCCCACACATGGCACTTCTCCTGTGCAGGGTTTAATGACAGCATGGCACTCCAAGCTCTGTTATGGAGCAGCAGTCTGGCAAGAAAAGAAGACAAATCTGACCAAAAAATCTGACAAATACTTCTGAAGTGCCCAGCAGAGTGTCTCCAAAGTCAGCTCTCTTCTTGTCCATGCACTCCTCATGCTGGAAGTAATTAGTATAAAAGCCCTAATCTTTTTTTGCATCCGAGCCACGCGGTATAATCCAGCCTTTCAGGAGGATAAGTCAGTATTTCTGAGCTCACTTGGATTTAATGTAAACAATAAAGGGCTAATTCAATAAAATGGCTTTGACCCATCAAAATCTACTTTCGGGAGCTGTTCTGCAGGCTGGGAGCCCACATGGGGTGTTGTGCATGCAGGAATCTTCAATCCTGCCTCCTTGGAGAATAGCTGAGAGTGCACATGGACCAGCCCTAAGGAGAGCCACTTGTTAGGGATTTTGCACCTTGCTTTGTGGGGTCATTCTTCATTCTTAGAGAACTTGCTTGTCAAATACAATATGACAACATTTCTGATTTATTCACAGGTCTTAGAAAAAACAAAGGAAGAAAAGGAAAAGGAGAACAAACAGACAAGTAGCTGGGACAAAAAAGTAACTAGTTTTTCTTTTTTTAATTTTTAAAATTCTCTTGTGTTTAAGCTTCTTCAGAGGAGTGTAGTTTTCAGGACACTTTGAATATTTCTACTGATCTGTCTCCTAAAAAAAAAAAAAATCACAAGAATGGTGTTAAAAATTAAGGCATCCAAATGAATTTGTTGGCTTCTGAAAATTGATGCTGGAGGGTTCCAAACATTTCAGCTCACAGACTCTGAAAAGTCTCCCAGAAGAGGTGTGGACTCTTGCAAGTGAATTTAAAACCGTGGCAAATTATTGTGCTCCTGACTCCTTACAAATTGTCTGTTATTCACAGGTTCAAAGTGATATAAATGATTGGTTATTGTAGCACAGGCAAGTTTTATTCACATTTTACTTTTGCTCCTTTCTGCTTAACTCAAGGGGTTGGCAGGTTCCCTGCCCATAGCAGGGGTTGGAATTAGGTGATCTTTAAAGTCCCTTTCAACCCAAACCATTCTGGAATTCTCTGGTTCTATGGTTGTTCTTCTACCCAGGGAGCAGCAGAGTTTTACAAACGGATTCATGTTGGCTTCATACCTGTGAATGTACATCACAGACCAGGGATTTTAACTATTGTGCAGAAAGATTAACAACCTGCTCTCTTGATCCACCTTTTTTGCCATTGCTTATATTCAAGTCCTTTTTTTTAAGCAACAGTCTGGAAAGGGTGGGCACTCCATGTTTTCATGGGACTCTTGGGAAGCTGATAAAGTTTGCTGGTTAATCCAATAAAGCTGAGTCTGTTGCATCAGACCACATCAGTCAGATCAGTTTACACTCTGGCTTTTAAAGCAGGTCTTTGTTTATTTTATCAAAGGAGTACCTGCTACCTGTACATGGGCTCTCCAGGCAGGAGGGACCACCCCACTGATCATCTCTTCCCAACCCCTGTTTCCACAGGCCACACAGTGTTTTCTGGAAGCTGCATTGAACTGTTAAATTAGAACAGTATCTTAAAGCCTTGCTTAAAGGCTCAGAAGAAGAAAGTCAGCCAAAGTCTGTACTAAGATATTCCAATATTTAATAATGCTTATTACAAAGAAATGGCTTTTTATTTCAGAGTTGAATTCACCTGTCTCCACTCCATGCAGCCACAGGATTTTGCTTCTGTTAGATCAAGAAGTTCCTGGTTCTCAGGTCACATCTCCACGTGTTAAGCTCAACAGACTGAGCTCCTTAAGCCTCATACTATATAAGCTTTCCTTTGCAATATCTGAATTTTTTTTGTAACCCTTCTTTGAGTACTTGGAATATCCAAACCTCCTTCAAAGCATGGGCATAAAGCAGCTGCTCTAACAGATGTCTGGTCTGTGTGCAGAGGCAGTGTTGCATCTCTGTTCACAGCCATCTTTTATCAAATGAACCTCTTTTTGCCACAGCATCTGAGAGGTTTGTGTGTGTCCATCACCCCTTGAATCCTCACTGCTTTCCAAGTCTCTCTCCCATCCTGCTGGCAAAACCTACCTGTTATAATATATGTTAAAATGGCCAAGTCACCCATCCATGGTAATAAAGTTTTGCTCTCTATCCATTACAGACTGAGACTTGAAAACAGGTTTCCTCACACCTGGATGCACATTACTGCTCACTTAGACCCTTGGAAGCTTTCAGGCTTTGTGTTCCTGTGCAATCTCTGACAACCTAACAGGTCAGTGTCCACAAAAAAACCTGAATACCCTCTGTTTTCTCCTTTCTTTAGAGAAGGAGATGTAACCACTGCTTTCAACATTCAGGTTAATTGACTTATCCCCAGGTTTCAACTGTGTAATCATTCCTTGTTCAGGGAGAGAAGGAAAGAAAAGGAGGGTTCTTACACCTCTTTTTTACTACTTCTCCTGCTATTACAACGTAGAGGTTTTTAAGCTTAGTCTCCCTCAAACCACACCTTAAAGGGCCTTTAGACATTGTCTTCTAGGTCTCTTTGTGCCAGTTGAGGATATTATTTTATCCTCAGCTATTCTTCACTAACAGAATGTGAAAATTTCTTCCTCCCAGCTCATCAAAAATCAGCCTGTGATTAAATCAGAGCGTGTGTCCAAACAGTTTTAGTCTCTCTAAACCAGAGCTGCAGTGAGACAGCCTGGAGAAGGTAAAACCATTGACTTGACTCTAACTTCTTGTTATGGTTAAGTTGCAGTCACATGAGGTTCCTTTTGTAATTTAGGCAGAAATCTCTAGACTAATCCACGCCACCTAAAATTCTGGTTTTCTTCCTCCCCTTTTAGGAAATCTGAGGATAAATTTATATGATACAGTTGAGCTGACTTAAAATTGTGCCCTTCTGTTGAAAGAGATAGTTCTGCTCCTCCCCACTGTACAGTTTCATGATTATCCCATTTTCAACCTCCCTTTACACAGTTTGGTAAGAGATTCTCAGCCCACCTTCCCAGAGGCTGTTAACCCTCTGTGTGAGACTAAAAACCGTGTTCTCTGTAAAAATTGTTCCAGAGCTCAACAAAACCAGATTTTCCCTCCTTCACTGCTTACTTAATGAGCTAAACTTCCACTTACTGTTCTTTGCCTTGCTTGGAAGGTTTTTTGAGAAGTTCATTTAAAAGCCCTTTTCTGCAGTCCATCAGGATGGTGCCTGGTGTAATGTCATGGATGTCAATGTGGACTGTACTCAAACAAGTACAGCTGGACTTGATGAGGTCTTAGAGGTCTTTTCCAACCCTAATGACTCTGTGATTCTGTGAGTCCTTCCTGAACTTTGGAATCTTCCATGTTCATTGTTAACAATATGTTGCCTTTACTCCCGGAAAACTACTGTTTTTCCTCCTGTCTGCCTTTTGTCTCTTGCAGATCATCTTAATCCCTTTCCTTCACAGGGTTCTCAGCCAGGACTATCTGTAGCCTTTGGCAAGTCAAGGGTTGTGTCTTTGACCCCTGAAGTTCCTCCAGCTTATTCTTGCAAGGCAATCTCTTCATATGTCTACAATGTCAGGTGCAATTAAATACAGCCAGTGATAAAGATTTGGGGCTTCCTCCTTGCTGTGACATGTTTTCAGTCATCTTTTGTTTCCTTGTCTCTGCTTTTTATGTGATTCCCCTGGGACAGTGTGTGGGAGTCCCTGTTGAGTGATTGGAACCTACCTATTGAGGAAAGATGTTTCTCTCAGGGACAAACTTTCTCCTCCACCTGAACTAAAATCTTGTGCTCCATAAAGGCAAAAATACATCTCCTTTGAGGGAGGAACAGAAATCTGGCACATCCAGTGTAGTGGTATAAGCTGGTGACTCTTGTTCCTGATGGGAAACTGCACTGCAAAGCAAAGCCTCAAGCTCAGCTCTGGGAATATTCTCATAAATTCCACTGCCAGTCACTTGCTTTTTGCAGTTTATGTTCCCTCAGTACCATCCCCTTGCAAAGAGTTACAAACAGGCTTAGGAAATCACAGTCAGAACCTACAGCACATCCCTGTACCTCTTGAGTAGCAAACTACTCAAGAATCCTAAAAGCAATTACACAAACCCCAGAAGACCCTGAGGGCAGGCTTTACACAGCCTCCAAAAGTGATGCCAATGGCAGGGGCATCACAGAACTGCCAGGTCACACCAGGGCTCCTTAGTTGTCACTGTTTGGTTGTATCACTCTCTGTTCACCATTAGGAGTCAGGGGTTGATAACTCGGTTTCTGGTGGACAGGCCCATATCCCTTTGCTTCCTGCTTTTCTCAAAGCTCTGTACCCAGAAGGAGCCAAACCTGTTTAAATTACTGCCAGTCACAGAGATGCAAATATCCATCAGGCTTTTTATTGGACTTTCCTTTCCATAGCTCCACCTTGTGCTCCAGCAAAGGAAGCATTCAGAGAGGAAAGGAACTGCCCTGCCTTAATTAGAGACCCTGCTTTTCCCAGTGACAGGCTATCACTAATTACAACTCATCAGTGACCCCCCACTTGCCTCTGATGCTGCTGCTTGGTGAGCTAATGAGGGGCAGAGGAGGAGCTGGAGCAAGAGGTTGTCCTGAGTGGTTTGGAGTGGTGTAGGGAGTGTTTAATTCCCTCTAAAAATGGAGTTTGCGCTGTAAGATTGGGCTTTACAACAGCAATGCTGACACTTTCCTGTGAGTTGATATTTGAAATGTTGCTAATGCTGTATTTGACTAATAAACATTGCAGCACGTGCTTGCCTTTGCTTCTGAGGGGAAGGAGGTCTGTTCCCATTCCTTGTTTGTGTGCAGATGACCTGCTCCACCTCATTAGCTCTGCAGTGCTGGCTGGTGTGCTGGGAAGGATGATCCTGAAAGATCCACCCAGCTGAAAGGGATGAGGAGCGGCAGCCCGGACAAAGCTGCCATCCCTGCTTCCCACGTGGGAAGTGATTCCATGAGGCTGGAGGAACAGGGATGCAAAGGAGCAATAAGTCTCCCTAGTAGGCAGTCAGTGAAATGGATAAGAACGTTCCAGCTCTGATTTTTTAAATCACATACATGCATTTAATATTAAACCACATTCTATAATCAACAGGTCAGGTCCTGATTTGGGTTAAATGGTCCTCAGCTGGGGTGCTGACCTTCCTGTCCCTGGGACATTGGAAAGTGCCAGCTGCTGAGTTATTTTAGATGTTTTCTCAAGGACACAATGCACAGCTAGATGCTGTGATCAACCCCTGAAGGAAGAGAAGTGCTGTCCCTTTGAGTTGTGTAGAATTATAGATTTAAAGGACTTTTGATCCTTAAAAAGCTCTTCTGTAGCTGGATGAAAAAAATCCCTCTTTCCTGAAAGCTAATAGAACTAGCAAACTAACCAGTCAACTAAAATAATACAATAACATTTTTCAGAATTGTCTGATTCACCTCAGCTCTCGAAACCTGATATTTAAATAACATGTTATGACAATTCAAAACACTTCAGTGAATTTTACCAGACATTGTGGTTTAAACATATATATCATATCTCTTTTGACACCAGGGAGATTTCACTCTGTACTCAAAGGCACTACAATGTTTTGCTGAACAGAGGTGTTATAAAATATGTCCTTAAATTAAAATTATTCTTACAAACCTAAATTAGTGAAATGTCAGTATCTGTTATGATGCAGTATGTTATGAGGCATCAGTTAGACTTGATTTGGGGTCACTCAGTACCGTTAGAAGGGAGAATCACACATTTAGGAGGGATCCAGAGAACCAAGTTTCAGGGTGAAATGATCTTCTCTTGTGTGTAAAGCAGTTGTTGAAGCCTCAGGAAGAGGGATTTGTACTGGGAATGCCGTTGGCATAGTGATAACCATCAAACTGAATGGAGTCTTGGAAAGAACAACACTTGATAACAGCTGTGTTTGCATTAAACATTTTTAGAGTTCAGTTCAGAGCAACTCTGCACCATATATGTAGAATTTTTATGCAGAATTTGCATACAGAAAGCACGGAATGCTCTTTGCTGGGGAAATTATTTGCTTCTGCTATTTATTACACTCCCCCCCATCCCCTGGGCACACGTGGCTGCAGGGATTCGAGTTAGTAGAGAAAACAGGTGTGCCTGGTCAGAAGAGCAAAAAAGCAAGTATTCAAGGGAAAAGCAGGATTTTTGTTTGGAGTGAGATGTATAAAGCAGCCCTCCCTCTGGGTCCAGCTAAACTGACCTTCTGGCAAGAATGAATCAAGGCACAGATACCACAGCCCAGATTTACCTCATCTAATGCAGATGCTTTAATTCTGTCCTTATTAGGCAAAGGATTTAAGAACAATCTTAAGTCAGGAATATTGTTGTACTAGACTTAGTCTCTCTTCCAAGGAAGAGGGGTTCCTCTGGGTAGTTCTTCAGGTCACCAGTGCACTGAGCCATCTTCTCTCTCTTCAGAGAGACCAGAGGGAACTTGTGTGGTAAAACTGAACCAGTCCAACAGCTCGTGGCAGGTGACAGGGACATTCTCACTCCTTGCCCTTCTTCCCAGGGATGTGGATCACTTTCCTCTGGTGCAGCGCCTCTCCTGCTTGCCTGACTGCACAGTAAAAGCTGAATCAACTCATAAATCTGGAAGAAAAGTATACTTTTTATTTGGTCAGATGGAGCAAAAACATTCCTGCAGGCTGAGTGAATCACATCCAGGGTCAGGAGAGTGCCAGGGAACACATTAAGGAATCCTGCAACATGAAGGATTCTTTTCCATCAGAACTGGCCTCAGAAGGTTGTCTCTTGCTTTCCAAGAGGCCAAGGATCCAGTAAGCTGGTCTAGTGGAAGTGTCACTGCTCATGGCCATGAGATTGGAACTAGATGGTCTTTAAAGTCCCTTCCAACCCAAACCATTCCACGATTCTCTGATTCTCTGATCCCAGCACAATACTCAGCCTGTGAGCCTCACCTCATGTTATGCCTGGATTTGGGTTGGGAAATGGAAGCCTTGTGAGGGTACAGCTTCTTTGGAGTTCTTCTGGCAGGTTTTTTTTATCATGAGCCTCAAAACAACTGAAAGTGAAGCTCCCAGAGCTGTGCATGTCCCACCTGCCTCCCTGCTCCCAGGACAGCATGACCTGAATGTGTTGGAATTTGGCTGGAACTCTGCAAATGTTCTTTTTCACCTGAAATGCTCATTCTCATTTTAATGACCCGAAGTGTCAAGTACCTGAATTTTACATGTCACGTGTAAGATATCATCCCTGGCAGGTACTGCCATCAATCCCATTTTGGGTCATCTCCTCTGCAGTGATTTAGGAAGTGGGATGCAGCTTCCTGGCTCAGCAGGATCACTTGCAGCACTTCAGAGGGTGCTGCCTGAGACAGTGACCTGGTCCCACCTGACCTGCATAGCTCATGACATCTCAAAGGTCCCATGACCAGCTGATTTCACATGTGTCTGAGGTGACCAGACCATTTTTCTTTCCTTCTGAGAGAGAGGTCCATGAGTAATAGCAGATATTTTCAGTTCTTTTGGTATTTTTGCTTTTCTAATCACAGTTTATTTTTTTCCAAGTCTTTGAGCTGTAGATTTTTCCCCCCTTTTCAGTCTTTCTGCAGAAAAAAAAAATATCTCAGCAGTGGGTTTTCGTGTAGGCCAGCAATAAGAAAGATGCAGTTCTGCTGTGGTTGTGCCACCTGTGTAAAATCTGTATCCAGGTTTTAACTCCTAGTTGTTGCCTGGAGCTCTCTTAGGCTTCTGGAACAGAAAATCCACGTAGAACCATGGAAAGTGCTCTCTGTGTCCGGTGTTACCATAGTCAGAAGAAAAAACCCAACACTACCTGTCTTGTGAACCAGAATTCTGCCTTTTGGGTAGAATAACACTGTTTTTTCTTGTTTTAAAACGAGTTAAACCATAAAATTAGTGTGAGACAGGTGGTAACCATCATACAACTGTGAAGGAACGTGCTGGCTGGTTCTCCTTTAGATACTTGGTGAGGACAATGCCTGAATGTCCAGAGCTCCTTGTGCTGATTGTTCCTGTTCTTACCAACTGGAGATTCAGTCCATCTTATCTCTTCCTTATTTCTTCAGTCTTCCCTCAATGCCACATAGGGGTGGAGGTGACAGCAGGTGCCACGTGGGGTCTGGTGTCCCCAGAGCTGAGACATTCTCTGCCCCCCGTGGCTGAACGCTGGTACACAATCGTGGAGCAAGAGTGAACTTATCTTCCACGTTCCTCCTTTGTGTGCAACCTATAGAAGGCTTTAAAAGAGGGATTCTGGGCTAAGGGAGAGCTGTGCAGTTATGGAAACTTTTTTTTTTTTTTTTGTTGTTATTATTTTTATTCAGGGTGAGAACAGAATTCCTCTCTTAAGGCTGCGTTTCACGTGGAGGGAGGCAGCTGCGTTCCCATGGTTTGAAAGGGATGGGGTGTCTACGGGGTGGGACCTCCCCACTCTCAGTGTCCCCTTGTGCTTTCCAAGTGCTTAGAATTCCTTACAAATTACAGTCTTTTGTGGTACAGGAAACTGTGCTGTTTTAACTGATTGGAGGGGTGGTGGTGCTGGGGGGGAATATAATAGGTTGGGAAGTATTTTCTTACTGTGCTTGATGGTTTGTTTAGGCTTCTGTCCTGCATCAGGGTCTGAAGGAAGGGACCTTTCCATGCCCAGTGGGACTCCCTGCCCTCTACTATCACATCCCTAAGTGTGGCTTCATAATAAAATCTACTGTCAGCTGTAGCACCTCCATATACTTAAACTGCTCAAACAGTATAAAGGAGTTATGAGATATAAATCCCAGAATACTGATAGTTCCTGGGCAGTGGGCAGGTGTTAGTGTTCATTTCAGGTGGTGGAATGATTATTAAATCCCAGATCACTTGAATCCACTAGGAAACCTGAAAAAAAACCCACACACGAGGAAATAGTTTCCAAGATGAAAAACATTGAAGTTTACACTGGAGAGACAATAAGCAAATTATTGACTTCAAGAATCCCATTTTCAGGAGGCTGTGAAAAGTGCCAGGAGAAGGGTCCAGAGATCAAAAGGAGACAAAAATGTTAACAGATCTTCCTGAGAACAAGAATGTGGCAGCAGGAGGGAGACTTGTCAGAGCCATCCAGGGTGACAGCATGGAGGGCAGAGAGAGACCTACATACTCTATAAGGTAATCTAAAGAAACTGGCCCTCCCTGCTCAAAGCAGAGAGAGCTGAGAGCTGGCAGTGAGCACCAGGAAGCCCTGGGGAGCTGCTAAACAGCTGTATTGCTTATATTGTTTTTAAGATTTGTTTTCTCAGAATGGTTTGGTTTATAAGATCTGCCCAGAGTCTGTAGATCTGGGCTCTTCACGCTGCCAGTGGTAGAAAACAAATACTTGGAGCAAAGTATTTTTAGCTTGAGCGTGACTCTGTGGACAAAAATCATCTGTGGATCAAATATTGTTTTTCTAACTTAAAAAAAAAAATATCTTTGACATCCAGTTCTTCAGAATTACAGTGAATTCTCACAGCTTTGCCCACAATTCATGTATCCATCCATCTCTTCATCCACACAAATCCAGTCTAAATTGTAAATTTAAGCACACACTTAGGTGAGTGCCATTTGTTTAACACCTGGTGCACTAAGGTGCAATAAGAAGGGCAGTACATGGGCTGATGTCAGGAATCTGTCAAGGATAAATGTTATTGATAATAAATGCTGAATATGCAGCCAGTAAATATTCATAGATAACAGCATTGCCTTTCTTCCTGCTGTTTTATTTATTTCATTAATTTTTATGCGTACTATGTCCTAAAAAACATAGGATTTATTCTGAAGAAATCCCTACACAGTTCTTTGCTTTTAGGAGAAGAGCAAGCTCCTCAGTTTAAGGGTAAGAATATATTAGAGGTAGGAGATAGTAACTAGAAGAAAAGTAGTTGTTTCCCAAAGGTATGGTGGAGTGGGAGTTGAAAGACAAAAAGAATTTGCTGCAGTCTTGTGAGAAACAATCACCCCTTGGGATAATCCAAACTAATAAACCCTCTCTTTTGCACTATTAAGAAATTTCTTCCTACATTCTTAATCTACCACATTTCCTGGTGCTAATGATGTGGGCACTTCTTTCCTCAAAATGTGTCATTCCCATTATACTTGGTATTCAATGGAATCTCATTTCTCCCCTTAAGATGCAAAGGAACACAAGCAACAGGAAACAATTCTGTATTTTGAAAGACCTGAAACTCCATTTGGTTGTGTCCCAAGTAATTTAATAATATGTAAGTAAGGGTTTACCTTTTCCTTTTTTTTTTGGTGTAAAATGCCCATTTCACAGCTGTGCTACCAACGGGAGCTCAAACCCATCCATGTGCTCCGAGTTACACCTCAGCAACGGCTGCAGCTCACTTCCCACCTGGCTTTGGCTCACACCAGTCAGGTGCAAAGAGCTTGGAGCTGCCTCTCCTTGGAGCTGTGCTTGGGCACAGCGAGGGAGAGAACCAGGTTGCTCAAAATGAGAGGATGCACCAACAAAACATGAAGACACCCTGTGACTTGTGAGCACCTCCTCACAGCTTGCACACCCCGTGTGCTGGGGCTGTTTTCATCTGCTGAACTGCAAAGATAAGTACCTTTCTCATCACTGTTCTGCAGATTCCCTTTACTCATCTCCAGGTATGAGTAGGAAGAGCAAGAGCTTATATAAACAGAAAATTGAGAAGAGTAGCTACTTTAATGTGTCCCACAACTGAGAATGCCAGCTGTAACCCTAATATACAAAGAGAATGAAGGTGACTGGGGACAGGAGGAATGTTTATGCAGGGGGGATCTCACCTCCTGAAGATGCTGCTCTTTTGAAGGGGGTCTGCTTCCCTGAAGAACTGTGGAGTTGGGGAAGGATTGCTTTCTTTGCCATGGAAATCTATAGAGCCCAGTCTGTGACTCGGATGATTGGCAAGAAAACATTCTTTTAAAGATCACTTCTGTTGACCTTGATAGGAACTGTGCCACTGCCTTCAGAGGGACCTGGCCCTGATCTGTTGAAGAAATAACAGTGACAAGGCTGTTTTCCCTCCTGGCCCCTACTTTTGGCTCCTCTGCCCACCCCCGTGTTTATACTTTCTGAAGCTGGGCTGGTTTGATTGCAGCAGCACAGACAGTCCCTGTATCCCTCTGACCCAGCACTGTGTGGAGCTTTTTGCTCAGCCAGCTCCTCCAATTATTAAGGGAATAGCCTCAAAGAATCTAAGGAATCACAGATATTCTGGGGGGGGGGGGAAAAAAATCTGTTGGCTGCGAGTGAGTGTGTAGAGAAGGAAAAGAATGATCTAACATCTTGATTCAACATGTCTGTTATATCAATCAGTTGCTCTGAGTGGGTAGCAAAGATATGATCTAATAGGTGCAGGATTCTTATTTCCTGTGAGAAGCTAAGCATACCTTTTGGGTGAGATCAGAATGTTTTTATTTTGGTTTATTCACTAAGTATTTTTATCAGCTAACTGCAATGGCCAGGTGGCAAAAAGCATTTAAGTCATTATGCTTCAGACTATATAAATATCAATAAGATCTTCTAGTAGCTCTTTTATAAAACTTTATAGTATATATTCTCTAAAACTTTTCAAGTGATGTGCTACTTTTCTCCCTGTGTTGCCCAAGCCCAGGTTCATATTTAGGTATAAAAATTATTTTTTTCCTTTGAGAAAATGCATTTAATAGTAATGCAATCATCCTCAGAGTTAACTTCCCTCAAATTCAAGAAAAAGAGATAAATTAGAATGAAATCAGAAATACCATCATCTGTCCTGGAAATCAGTGGCTGGATTGATATCCACAATCATATTTAGGCATCTCACTCTGCCTGGGTTTCCCTGGGAATTCAGACACTTAATTAGGATTTGGTTTGATTATCTCTGTGCACCTGGCTCCCTGCCTGGTATGAAGTGTCAGCAGGATCAGCCCCCTCAGCTCATATGCTCAAATCTTCCAGGATCCTTCTGTAGGCAAGGCCTTGTGCTCCCCAGTGACTCCAGTGGAGTCAGGAGAGCCTGGAGGCTGCTTCTGTGGAGCTCGTTTGGGAATCTGAGTCTATGTTTTATTACGAATGAGGAGCTTTCCATATTTTTTTTTTTTTGTCTGTGGGGTGATTTCTTTGCCTTTAAGGTATCACAGAAGCAGAAGTAACTGGAAGAGGTTAGCAAAATACAAGATACAGCAAGGAATTGTTCTGGTAATCAACTTAAAAAAGGCTGGGACACTGAGTTTCCTTCAAGGCTGCTTCCTTTCTCCTCCCTGGACTCAGAACTAATTAGTGTTCCAGTGTATACAGCACAAACATTTCCACTGGGAAAGGTTTGGATTGACTGGAGTGACTTGAATGCAAGTGCTCAGAAGGCAAAATTGTAACAAATATATTCCAAGCAGAACCAATCAGCCCTTAATGCCAAGCCAGGCTTGCACTGACCTCGTGACGCCAAGGCCTTGCAATTGGGTGTATTACAAGGTGTATAAATAGACAAATGAGCTCCACCTACCAAATAATCCAGATCAAATTTGTGGATTGACATATCCTTGTTGTTATTTTTCCCTTCACCCAGCTTTGTGCCATCTCCAGTCTTTACCAGCAGCAATGCTGCCTCTTCCTCTGAGCTCTGGGATATGACTGAATGGCACTGCCCACAGTAAGACCCCTGTGCTACTGCCAGTGCTGTGCCTTTTGGAGCTCCCAGACTATTTTCTTGGCACTTTTGGATTTTATTTTCCATATGGAGTGGTTTCTTGGCCATCCTCAAGCCATAACTTGGGTGCTCAATCAGCTTTTTAAAAGAACTATTTTAAAATTGACGTCCTGTGAAGTGTACCCTGGGGATTTTTTGGATTTATTCTGTCAGCTCCACCACTTCTGACCAACCAAATTTATAACCATAGAATCACAGAATGGTTTGGGTTGGAAGGGACCTTAAAGATCATCTTGTTCCAACCCCCTGCCATGGGCAGGGACACCTTCCACTAGCCCAGGTTGCTCCAAGCCCCATCCAACCTGGCCTTGGACACTTGCAGGGATGGGGCAGCCACAGCTTCTCTGGTTGTCAAATCATGAAAGAATTTTAAGAATTTAAGAGCTGTGCTCCATTTAATCAAGAGGATTGATAACTACCTGGGGTTGTGAGCCTTTGGCTTTGGAAGCGAGTGCATCTCTTTATAATAGTCTTACTTGAAATCAATACTGTGCTAATCCTTGTGTAATTACTCAGAGTTCCCAAGTTTCTAGAAATGTTGGTGCATAAATTATTTTCTGCATCTTCCGTGGCTTTACCAGATTTATTATATAAAAACTCTACAACCTCAGGGCTCCTTGGACAGCTTTTCAAAACTCTGAAGTGTAAATTATCTCCTATCTGGATCCAGGTAACCCTGTGGTAACTGAGGAAGCATCAGGGAACTGCCTCCATATGGAACTGTAATCTGTTGCTTTCTGCTTCACAACCAGAACCCAGAAAGGCTCCAGAAGAAGATGTTGCAGCCTTGAGCAGCTTCTCTCCTTGTGCCATGCCTGGAAATGTGTAAGACTGACAGAGTCCACATCATAGAGGAGCCTTCTTTAAATGCCTCCAAGGCTTGGAAAACAAAGATTGCTCTAAGGTAAGAGCCTATAGATAATAGAATTCTTTCCTGTATTTTCTGTGTACTTTGGTAGTGTTTACCAGCTCATCCCTTGTGTTGTGAAAATTAGAAGTTCAACTATTTTGCTGGTTGAGGCTTTCTGCAGAGAGCAAAAAACCAAACTGCAGCTTCATCTCCCAACAGTTAATGCACATTTCCAGAGGAGATGGCTGAGAGAAAGGTGCACTACCTTTATAAAGGAAAAAAAGGAGAAGCCCACTCCACAATTACTTTTCAAGACAAACATTTGGGCATTTTGCCAGAAAAACATTAAATGCTGTCCCTCATCTGCAATGTGCATCTCCCTCTTGCAGCTTATCCCAGTGACTGCTTTCAGGCCTTTGAATGGAACCTAGAAAAAGTTGTATTTCAAGGAATAGCCCTGGAAAGCTTTGATTCATTGCTTGTGTTCAGGATTTGTGAGATGTGCTGTAATTGCATATGTTATTACTCTTGCAATATTTTGTATTACGTTACTGCACATTTATAGACCAAAACTTTTTAGACAGATAGAAAGCAGCCTGAGAAGGAGGGCAGACATAAATCAAGGCATAAAACTGCCCTGAATAATATTTTATGTTTCACTATATTGACCTGGAATTACAGGATAAAGACATTTTCCACTGGTGCCCTGTTCTTTTCTTGCTTTCCCTGTGTATGTGTTTCAGGCTTGTTGGAGTTCTCCATTAAATCCAGAATCTGTATCAAATTGAGCTGCAGTGTGCTGCAGCACAGAAAGATTTCAAAGCAACAATTACTCTATTATTTCAGCAGAGATTACCTGTTTGAAATGAAACCCACACTGAATCCTTTCTGACCTGGTCCTTATTGTGATACTGATAACAAGCCACACTTTCCAGGCTTTATCTTACCTCCTACAGGGTAATCTTTCCTTGTGGAGCTTAATTCTGCTAATAGCACCCTTGACTGGTTGCCAGACAACAAACACAAGCAGGTGAAAACTGAATGGCTCCAGTCTGACCACTGATATCTCATAGAGACTTTTTATTCTCCGAATTCCCTCCAAAATATCCAAGTTAACCGGTGGACAATCAATCACATTCCTTGTATGCTTCTCCCTCCTTCAGATTGGTTATTCTTTGAAAGAAATTGTGATGATCTTTTCTACAGTTTCAGATTCCTTTTTTTTTTTTCCCCTCCTCCAAACAACGGTAAATAGTAATTCCAGATGGTAGAAATTACTTTTAAATTAAAGCAGTTAATCCAGGGAATGAATGCTTATCTAATTCCCCTGTTTTAAGTGGTAATGATACGATGGAAATGGGGAAAACTGATGTGCACCGAAGGTATGCAAAATAGTTTGAGATTGTAAAATGCTTTCTTCCCCCCCCCCCCTTTTCTGATTTACTGTGCATGAAAATGAATTATAGACTCGTGAAGAAAACAGAAGTTTTTATTTGCTGAACTCAATAGGCTGCTTTCTGGGGACTTGAACTTTGCAAAGTGCTGAAAAAAAGATTACTGCATTCCACGGACAATTTCTCTGTTTGAACCAAATGGGAGGGATGACAGTGTGCTGGGCTCTGCCTTTCTGCTTCCCCAGATAAACCTCAGGACTCTTCATTATTCCCCTGTAAACGTCTGTAAAAGCAGACCCTTAAAAACTCTGCTAAATTATGTATTTGAGCCTGGACTTATCTTTGGTTGTGGCTGCCCCATTCCTGGAAGTGCTCAAGGCCAGGTTGGATGGGGCCCTGAGCACCCTGATCAAGTGAGTGGCATCCCTACCCACAGCAGAGGGGTTGGAACTGTATGATCTTTAAGGTCCCTTCCAACCCAAACCATCCCATGGTTCTATCATTCTATGATTTAACCAGTTCCTCTTAAAACCAAGGAGTGCAGCAGATCCTCAGCACCTTGCAGGTCTGGACCACGTGTGAACCAAAACCATTATCAGGAGGAGGGCGGTGTAAAGGGACCTGAAATCAGTGAACAGGCATTAACTCACACCAGCTGAAGGTTTGGTGGGGACTCATTTGTTTTTTTCCAAACTGATTTTGCTTTTACCATCTGAGTATATGATTATAAGGTAACTAGTTAGTGCTAAGGGGGAATATGGTTGGCTTCACTGGAAAATATAAAAGTATCCACTGTTCCTTCAGGGAAATCATTTTAATAGATAACAGCATGTTGTACAATGTTTCATCAGTGATATTTAGATCTAAATTAGGAGCAGTTGTGAGATGGGTTGCCGATTTTCTTGTGATAAAAGGGAAATAGTTCAAGAAATATGGACCAGATGTTATCTTAATCCAATCCTCATGTACAAGAGCACACTATGAGACAGTAATAATAGTCCCTTCTACCTGTTTCTAATTTTCCTGCTCTGAAACACCCCCTGTGAAAAATAGATTAAACCAACACATCATTTATGAATCGGCACTAGCGGGTTGGAGTTTGTGTGGAATGCGGCGTGCGTGGCACCGACCGGAGGGTGCAGCCACCAGATCCTGATCCATGTTTGAAAATGCTCCTTTGACAGTCATGTTTAAGACAGCAGCTCTCAGTGATTTAGAAGGAGAGCAGCCAGTTTGGGTTTGAATCAGGCTTCGGGTTCAGCGTATCCCTACGCAGTTTCAAATTTGTCATCGGTGTTTCCAGGCAGTGCATGTTATACAATCCTCAGCAGGCCAAGGAAAGAGGGGGTTGATCCTCAGCTGCTGTAAATCAACACTGATCCATTGATTTAGATGGAACTACTCTGATTTGTACCATCTCATGGTCTGGACAAAGTGTATTAACTTTCCCCATGAAAATCCTTCCCAACAAAAAGCTCCATTCACAGCCCCACTGCATAAGCAGTAACTAATGTGTCTCTGTTCTCGTAATAATGTTTAATACCTGCATCATTTCCTACTTGCTGGGGCAGCTGAAACATTACTCTTTGCATTGACGTAAGAGGCCGAGTGCTGCGCATTTGTAATATTTGGGACAGCTTTTTCCATAGCTCCCTGCCTGAGCTAAAGCATTTTGCTGGAATATTCCTGTCTCCTGGCATTTTCGTGCCAAGGAGGCGTTTGGGCAGCTGTCTAGCGACTCAGGAGACCAGACTTTAATTTTCCTTTGAGGAACACAAGCAGTATGAAAATAATTTATTCAGCAACATTCAGAACTGTGGGAACTACTGGGGGGGAGTTTATTCACTGGAAGTAGCAATAGCTGTGAGGATACCAACAACAGTGTTAATTAGACTGCTTTATCGAGGCTGGACACCTTCACATTTTTGGATTATTCCAAGCTGTTTAGAAAGCAGAGTAAAATCCTGTTTTCCAGGTTGGACATTTTCATATTGCTACGAACAGAGGAAACAAGAGCAGGCAATGAGACAATTAATCTTCAGAGCCGGCCCACACAACTGGCTGGCTGCTCCAAGGATTCCGCGAGGGCAGAACCAAAGTTTTCCTTTTGAAACAAACTCCTTTGGTCCTACTTTTATTTAAAAAAAAAATGGATATGCACAGGAGAGCTGAAGAGGGACTTTTGACAAGGGCATGGAGTGACAGTGCAAGAGGGAATGTCTTCAAACTGACAGAAGGCAGGGTTAGATGGGACATTGGGAAGGAATTCCTTATTGTGAGCGTGGTGAGGCCCTGAACAGGTTGCCCAGAGAAGCTGTGGCTGCCCCTGGATTCCTGGAAGTGTTCCAGGCCAGGTTAAATGAGGCTTAGAGGAGCCTGGGATAGTGGAAGGTGTCCCTGCCCATGGAGGAGGTTGGATGAGATGGTCTTTAAGGTGCTTTCCAACCCAAACCATTCCATGGTTCCATGGTATAGCATTGCAAATGGATTCACTCCTCTGGTGTTTTTTGGGTATGGGGTTTTTTTTCAACATCTTTAAAGATAAATGATCAAACTTATGCTGGAAAGAATGGCTCTGAAGGACCAAAAAATCAGAGAATCCTAGAATAATTTGGATTGGAAGGAACTATAAAGATCATCCCATTCCAACCCCTGCCATGAGCAGGGACACCTTCCACTAGCCCAGGTTGCTCCAAGCCCTGTCCAACCTGGCCTTGGACACTTCCAGGGATGGGGCAGCCTCAGCTTCTCTGGGAAACCTGTGCCAGGGCCTCACCACCCTCCCAGCCAAGAATTTCTTCCCAATATCCCATCTAACCCTGTCCTCTGGCAGTGGGAAACCATTCCCCCTTGTCCTGTCACTCTGGGCCCTTGTCCCCAAGTCCCTCTCCAGCTCTCTGGGAGCCCCTTTAGGCACTGGAAGGGGCTCTAAGTTCTCCTCAGAGCCTTCTCTTCTCCAGGCTGAACATCTGCAGCTCTCCCAGCCTGACTCCATGGGAGATGTGCTCCTGAGGTTGTGGGCTCACACAGGAGAGCTGGAATCTCATGAGTTCCCTTAAAATGTTTCTAATCTGTCTGTGCATCTATAAATACCCATGGGAGATGTATCAGCACATTAGGGAAAAAACTGTTCAGTATTTCTGTAGGAAAATATTTTTATTGCATTAATCCAGCAGCTACCATTTTATTTGTATTGTGTCTGTACCTCAAGGCCCTACTTATCTTTTGAGGGTCCAGTGTTGTTTGGTTCTGTACAAACGTTTGCAGGGAAATTGTCTTGAGCCAGACAGCACATTGAGATGAGACAGGTGGATCAACAGGAATGGGAGGGATGGGATCATAGAGGGATGGCAGAAGATGTAAAAATAGAGTCCAAGTTGCCACATGGCCTGAACTGCTCACATCAGTGGCAAAGCTGTCATTTGGGATGAGAGTGCCTCAGAAATACACATGGAAAACTTGATGGATTAAAGCAGTTAATGAGAGAATAAAATGAGAGGAAGAAAAACGCGGAGTGGCTGAAAACAGTTATAGGGGAGAAAATCCACCTGTGGATCGGGAACACTTGAAAGGCTGGAGCAGCAGAGCTGCTTACACACATCTAATCAAAATGCAAAGTGCAGTTTAGAGCTCTCAGTGCTAAAAGACACCAGTGGTGGTGTTGGGGTAGGTAGGTTAACACTGGAAGTGTGTTACTAGTAATGACCAAAGACCTTTAGCCCCCTGTCCAAACCCCTTTCTTACTGTATGGAACGGGAAAGTAAACTCGATCATGTTGGGCCATTTAGTAAGCTATTAGTGCATTCATCTTTTCATCATTTGACAGGTGGAAGTAGTAGTCCAGCTTTTAGTTTTAATTATAAGGGATTCCAGATGTAGAATAGGACATAAATTAAAACCAGATCTGCTCATATGTCTTTTCAAAGTAAGCCAACTTCAAGGTATCTGCTTTTCATTTCAAAATGTTATTAAAGCTATTACTAAGAAATTCATAGTCTTAGCATGCTCCAATAATTGACACCTTTAAAGTGACTAAACAGATTTAGAGTGTGCAGAAAAGTAAATTTGTCTTAGAGAATGACTCTAATCATCCATTTACATAGAATGGACAAATCAGTGTTTGTGTTGGGAACGGCTGGGCGAGCAGCCTGTCTACATGGCTCTGGCTGCCTCCTCCTCTGCCTGACCTGGCTGCTGGTGTTAGGTTAGGTTGTTTCCATGATTATGCTGCTGTACGAGGGAAGATGAAGAACTAAGGGCTGATCCAAAGCCGGTGAAAGTCAACGGGAGCCTTTTGATGAGCTCTCTGTCACAGTCTCCTCCTCTCGTGTTGAGCTATGCTACATTATGTTGGAAGTAGCTTTTTTTTTTTTTTAAAGAAAATTAAATCCAGGACCATTTTTTTTCCCACTGATAGTGTTCTTAAACCCCTGACTGTGCGAGGAAACCTGCAGATCCCTTTCCAAAAAGCCTTTCTTTTCCCAAGACCTATTTAGCTGGTGATACGTTACAACCATGCAAATAACGCCGTACATCTGACTTCATAAAAACTCTGAGGTTTCCAATAATTAGAATGATAGCTGGCAAGTCTGATAAATTAGAGAAATAACTTGTTTGGTGTAAACTGAGCCTGTTTCTGAGGCAGAAATGTTAGGCTTTTATCCTCTGGAGTGTGATTGAAAGGGTGAGAAGTTAATTTGGCAGCTTCGCTTCTATGGTTTCATAATGTTTCTCCTCCCCCCTCCCCTCAGCTTCAGGGAAGGACTGTGATTTCAGTACTTTGCGCCTGCCCTCATACAAGGCAAGAGCATGACCCGAAACGAAACCCCTCTCCCCAGGGCACATCCTGAGCAGTAACAGCTTGGCTCAAGTGTTTCTTATGAACAGCCGTCCAGAGCACTTGATCTAAATCATGCCATTTCCTTCACAGTATGGCACAGTTAACAAGTCAGTGCATCAACACAATCTGCAGATGGCAGTTCAAAAGGTGCACGTTCCCCAGCAAGATAAAGGGCAATGAGTTCCATGGGTTAGCTCATTACTTGGATTCAGGCAGGGGCTCCGTAGGGGTGTGAGGGAGGAAAAGGGGGCAGGCAAACCTTGAGAATGCATGTCTACACAAATAAAGGCAGCGTTGCAAGAAGCATGTTATTGAAGTAAAGTGCAAACAGCTTGCAGAGCATGGCTTCCTTCAGAGGTGGCTTGTTTTGCCCCCGAAAAACAAGAGGAAAAGGGGAGTGAAACCAGTGGCGACGCGCAGCCTTCGTTTATCCACAAGGCCCGGCAAATAGGACGACATTCCCTAAGCTAATCCCCAAAATCCACAAGAGGCGAGAGAGCTCGTGGTTGCTCTGCATCCTCTAGGACTCTGAGCAACCTGGTCTAGTGGAAGACTCCCAACCCCGGGGGGGTTGGAATTAGATGATCTTGAAGATCCCTTCTAACCCAAACCATTCCATGATTCTGTGATTCTGTCCTGCTTGGGAAGGAACCTGTTTTCTGGAGCGTCACAGAAGGGCTTCTAGAGAGCAGTGTGCACTCCTGCACAAATTACATTAGAGCTAAACATCCAGTGAAGAATCTCTGAGACATATTAGTTCTTTAGACTTCAAAACAAGGTTAAATTGGAACCATATTGCTGGAATACTTCTTAGCTAACATTTATATTACTTCAGTTACCAAATCCAGACTAAGTCCCAGGACTCGGCAGGGGAGAACATAATATATTAGGAAGTAAGATGGGGGTGTGCACTTCTGGCCTCCTATTTTATATAAATGTACAAAAAGTTTCCTCACACTAGCAAGGAAATGACTACAAGGCCCTAAAATGCCGATTTCCAGCGGCAAACGAGGGAAGTCCGCTGCCCCTCCTCCCCTCTCTCCCCTGACCATTCTGTGTGTGCCATGCCTTGGGGATAGTTTGGATTACTTGGAGTAAGACCGTTGCATAGAAGCTCAGGTATCAGAGCAGATAATTATACACATATAGCGAGATACAGCAAAGGTCTCAGTGAATTGTCAGAGGATGAGATACATCTCGGGAGACCAAACAAGCCTCCCCTATACTGATCTTTGTAAATGAATCTCTTTGGGAACTATCAAGATGGTGCTTTACCACGATTTTCACTGCTGAGGAAAAAGGAACTCTTCCAAGCTGTTTGTTTTCCAGGTTGTATCAAAAGCTGGCGAGTGAAGGGGTTTTTTTTCCCTTTCTGCGCCCACGTTGGTTTGAATGCCCTGAAAGGCGCTAAAATATGTGCTAAGATGGGAGCTCCTGCTGCAGGGAAGTTCAAGGCAGGTTAGGCAAGAGAGGAACAGCAACCCCCCTCCCCTGCCCATAACTCCAAATCTACAAAGGCTGACTTTCCGGTGAACTCCCTGGTCTACATCCCAACTCTTGTGGAGGAACAGTGCTAAAACTGGGCAGGGCAAACCCTGAGTGGCTGCTAAGCAGAGGTGTGTTGGACTAAGTTCATTCCATGTGTAATTTGATTGATTTAGTAGGGTTAATATGCCAGAGAGAAATTTGGCTTCAGGCTTTTGGGTGGTGTGTCATGTTTCTTTATGTAACTTATCGAACAGGTGCTTAGCAACAGCATCTTCCACTGGTTTATCCAGAAATCTTTGCTTCTTTCTTTCATTATCCCTTCTTTAATATCCTTCCAAGCTGTGCTGAGTTAAAAACTGAGCCAAGACTTCAGGCTGTGCCCCACTGGGACACGCAGGGATGTTTCACCAGGCCCTGTATCCATTTCTTTCTTACAACAGTGCCTGGTAATTGCTGTTTTTCTCCATTCAGTGAGATAAGCGAAGGATAAAGAGCTGTGAGTCTCAGAGATTTTTCTGGATTTGGTGAGTTCAACCTTAAGCTGAAGCAGCTGAAGAGGACTGGGTGGGAAGGAGCTGAACTTCCTTTCGTTAGGAATGTTCCAGCTTCTGCTGAGACCGGTGGAAAACAAGTGACCTTTGATATTTCAACACGGTGCTGTGCTTGAACACTGTGTGTACCAGGGTTGTAAGAAATACTGTATTTTCTACCCCTTTTCCAGTCTCTCTCGGGAAGACAGGAGGAAAGAGAGATGAGCAATCCTTGTTCTCAGCCTTTCCTGTGTATAAGCACAAAGCCCTCTGTGCTCTGTGTGGTTTCACTGGTGTGGAGCACAGGTGGTGTAGGTGGTGGAGGGCCTCATTCCTGAGATCTGTGGCATCCACAACCTGCCTAATCTCCTCTCTGTGGCCGTACCCTTCACAGGCACTGCTTGCAGAGAAAGTGCTGTTTGCTTTCTTATGTTACACCTGAAGTTCAGCCTTGTAAGATACACCTGACAAACAAACAGGTGTGACTTATGAAAGGGATTATCCCACAAGGTTGCTTGTAACAGCAGGAAACAGAACTTAGTGAATTAGGACCCTTCCATTCTCATCATCTGTGATTTCCCTCCTAATGATGGATGTCAGAGAAGAAAATGGTTTGTTCTGGTAGTTCTTACTGATCAGTGTGCTCATATTTCTTAGAATTGCAGTGGAAATCTCTGGTGCTGTGCTGAAACAGAATCCCAGACCCTCACAGTGTCTTAGGCTTCCAGAAAACATTCTGCACCTTTATAGTGAAATATTTGGGTTATGATAGCACTGAGAAGCCTTGAAAATGGGGGACTCTGGTGTGCAAGGAGCCATATGCTGAGATATGAAATAAAGAGATCGATCTCATGTATTCTGAGCGGGGCACACAGACCTGGCTCTCCTGCCTCCCATCCCATGCTTTCATCGTGAAATCACTCAGTTCTTTCAGCTGGATCTCCAGGCTCTGTTCTTAGCACTGTAGTTTCTCTGTCCCACATGGAAACCCCAGGGCTGGGCTTCACAGACTCTCTGCAACTCTATCCCTTTGGACTGTAATTGATTTGGAGTCAGGTGGTGGTGTAACATAACCCGTATGGAATCTGCTGGTGAAGTTTATGGCCATTCAGTTAAAAAAGAAAAAAAGAGGGGAAAAAAAAAAAAAGAAAAAAAAAAGGAATATAGAGGGGGAGTAGGAAGTGAACTGAGTTTGAGTTCTGGGATGTGAAGCTGTGCTGTTTCTCAGCCCAAGGAGAAAAGCTCGTAGAGACCTTGGGTGTGGAGAAATCTGTCACCAGCTCGTGCAGCACAGTCCTGCTCGGCCTGGCCATGACAGCCTGTGGATATACAGAGCAACCTGTGCCCAGCTCTGGTCAGCCTTTGAGCCAGGGTGGAAAAAGAGAGGATTGCAGAGGGAATGCAGAGAATACTTTAAAAAAATAAGAAATAATTGCTCAACTGATGGCTCTGCCCTGCCTGGCTGTGTGGCTGTAACCCGTCTCTGGACTTCTATGTCCCCTTACCTAAATTTCCAGGGCTTTTCTGTAGCAAAGGAAGATATTTCAGCGTGGCTCCCAGGTCCCTTGGGGCACTGCAGGCAGCCTCATGTTGTCTGCAGGTTCCAGCAACTGATTCTAGATTGAAAGTCTTGAACTGAACTGGGAAGATCTCCACTGACAGCACTGGATTTTCTGATTTGGCAAATTCATCTGGGGTGACAGAGATGACAGGCCAAAAAACCTGTTCTTTCTGTGACAAAAGAATCCCTTTCACAAGGTCTTGTAGAGGTTTGAAGACATTGTTCCAGGTGCCAAAAGTCCTAGAAAAGATTTGTTATGCAGCTGGTGGGCTTTGCCTCTGAGCTACACTGAAAATACCAACAGTGTTACGTGATAAGCATTATGTGACAACAGCATGTGGTAAGTATGTGATAAGCAAGGCTGTAATTTTGTCCAGGTATTGCTGAAATCCCAATAAATAGAGTGAAAAAGGCAGCTGTGAGGGCTCAGATCATGACTGTATGTAAAGTATTGTGAGACAAATACTCGTAGCTTTGCTGCAGCCGTGGTGATTTACTGATACAGGGGAAGCAGAGTCTGTGTTGAGCTGTAATATTTGTCAACAGGCCCATTTGTACAGCCAGAAAAATAATGAGCAGGCCTTTGAACACACAGGCTGGGTATTATTCTTGCTGCTGTCATTGCTGTAATCCAGGATCCTGCTTTCCAGGAGGAAGGGAGGAAGCCAGTTCTCACCCCAGGCTGTATCAGTGTTCCTCTCTCTCAGGGCTATTGGATCAGTCCTCATCTGACACCAAGTGCTCCCCTACAGGGTGTGTATGGAGGGACATCCTGCTGCTGCCACAAGTCACATTGTCACTCCTGTACACAAGTGAGGTGTGAGGGATAGAAAGGAGAAGCTGAGGAGAGAGAGGGTTTGCCTTTAAGCACTTTAAGCCCTGGGTAATGAGTGGTATCCGAGTTGCATCAGCCACCCAGACATCCTAGGAGACCTCAGGTCCTTGGTTACTCTCCTGTGGCATATTTTTTTTCCTTTGCCCCTCAGAGGCTCCTTCAACCAGTACTAACATGGGGAGGTTTCCTGAGGAAGGGGTAAGATAGTGCCAGGACAAGGAGGAATGGCTTCCCACTGCCAGAGGGCAGGGTTAGATGGGATATAGGGAAAAAATTCTTCCCTATGAGGGTGGTGAGGCCCTGGAACGGGTTGTCCAGAGAAGCTGTGGCTGCCCCATCCCTGGAAGTGTTTGAGGCCAGTTTGGATGGAGCTTGGAGCAACCTGGGCTAGTGGAAAGTGTCCCTGCCCATGGCAGGGGTTGGAACAAGATGGTCTTTAAGGTCCCTTCCAACCCAAATCACTCTGTGATGTTTCAGTCCCTCTGCTATAACCCTATGCAGCATGTGGAGTGGGTGCAATGCCCTTCTTATGCTTAGTGTCCTGCTGATCCTTTTCCCAGGACTGTCCTGGTCCCTCTTGTCAGCCCCACTCTGTGAAGTCACTGTCATAGATCCTGCACACAGCAGGATCCTGGCACAGAGCTGCCTTCAGGGTGATCCCTCTGTCCCTGGGGTGTCCCAAAGCCCTCCTGGGCTGTGAGCTCTGCTCTGTGCTGTTACCCTGTTCCACCTCAGTGGAAAATGTGATTTAACAAGGTTGAACCCAGTCAATTTTTAGTGAAAAATAACCTGCTATAGGAAGGTACAAATCAGTCAATGAAAACAGTAACGGGGACTTCTGAATTACTCCATGACTTTCTTAACAGAGGTTATCATTTCCCGCTGCATTTTGTTGGACACTTCCCACATCTGTAGCTGCTCCTTTGCCATTAAGCTCTACCAGATTCTTCCACAGGGGTGATTTTTTTTTTCTAAAGAGAAAATACTGAAACCCCATGTGAAAACAGGAAACTCCATGAATTTTTTATAGTGAAATTTTTCCACTAGGGAAACATCCGTATTTTACAGTTTGCAAAATGTGTGGGACCATAAACTGTAAAACCGCACGGAGAACCACAACTCCTTTGTACTTTAAAAATAGACATAAAAGTAATTTCTCCAGAAAGAAGGAGCATATTTTTAAAGGTGAATATTTGTAGGGCTTATAAAAGCTATTGGCCTGTTCTTGGAAACGGAATGATCGTGTTTAAAAAAGGAAAAGTCACAGATTGTGGTGAGTTTACTGGGCCTGAATCATCTCTGTAGTATGTGCTCGACTGGACCAGCCATAGCGCAGCTGCACGAGGACGTGCAAGGTTCCCACCCAGCATGGGAGCCTCTGGCTCCCCACTTCCCCCAGGCATGAGGGGCAGGAGAGATGGTGCAGAGATGGGCAGGTAAGTGGTGAAGAAGGTCAGGAAGAAACCCAGGCTATTGTCATTTCTCCCACACTTTACCAGCCAGCGGAGCTGAGCTGGAATGGGGGGAAAGCAAGATGTTCTGGCCATAGGACTGCTGTGTGTCCCCCCACTCTGCAACAGGTGCTGAGCAGGGAAGGGGTGATACTTTATTCTCCCAGTTCCTTGGGGGTGGTGCAGGAATGACCACACTGAAGGCTTTGAGCCAAAGCTCAGTCTCACCCTGTGGCTGTGTCATTCGCAGTAAGTGAGACTGACACTTCTCTTTTCCTGTTGGGATCAGCTGGGCTGTAGCCAGGGCTGTGCAGGACCTGACAGGGCTGGTCTTTGGAGCTGCCCAGCTGGGAGATCCTGCACATGTGGCAGGATGGTGGATTTTAGCAGATGCTCTGTGCCATGGGACAGCACAAGGATGTCATCATGGGGTGTCAGGAGGTATTTCAGGCATCCACTGTGGGAGTGGGCAAATGGAGAGGTGGCTCTGGCTCTCTGTTGGTGAAATGAAGAACCAAGGGCAGGATGTGTTCCTTGGCATATTCAGTCATTTCATCTGAAAACTGAATTGGACCAGGGCAGATTGCAGTTGTAGGCAAAGGTGTTTTGGAGCTGGCAGACCTCTTGTCCTTGCCACCTGCTCAGTGCATGTCAGACCTTGGGAAAGCCATTTCTTCTATTACTGCTTTGGTGAAGAAGTTTGGGGTGCTTGGAGGAGGTGGCCTTTCCCAGCAGCAGCAGCAATCTTGCTGTCCCCTCCTTCTCCCCCAGCAGCAGGAGCAGCAAACCTCACTCTTCACAGCTCCTTCCCCTTTCCCTTCCTCCCTGACTTTCGTCTCTACCTCTGTGTCCAGGCAGGAGGGGCCAGTTCCTGGCATCGCCTGCTCTGTGGGTGACAACATTCACTCCCGTCTGTGTGGCAGAGGACACTTTATCTGACCCATAATTTGATAATGACGTCCTGTTTATCCAAGTTTATCCTGCCATTTCATATGGATAGGAATGTACTTTTCCATGCACTGCTCAGCCCTAGTGCTGCTGCAGAGTGTAATATTCTGGTCTGCTGTTTGTTTACAGCTGCCTTTCATCTTCAATTATCCACTATATTTTAGCAGTGGATAACTGACTGATTCCTGTATTCAGGCCAAATCCCACTTGTTTGGTTCATGTGAGTAATCTAAGGAAGTCTGACCCTTTGTTCCCTGATCTGTCTGGGAATGCTTGCACGACAAGGGGTCCGCAGGCATGGGACCCACGAGCAGGAGTGGAGTCTCCTGAGGCTGAGACCCATCTTCCTTTCACTCCACAGGCACTGGGGAAGTGCACCAGTCCCCGAGCATGGTTCTAGCACTAGAAACTCCTCCTGTTCCTGGCCAGCTGGATAACATAAATTTTTACGGGCCGTTGGTGCAGTGTGGAATATACCAGCTGCCTTTCCATTTCCAGGGAGGGGTGAGACAAGGCCTCGGGCCATTCCAGTTGGACAGCACTCCCGAAAAGGGCAACTAGATGAGTTGGAAACACTCAAAGTTCCAAACTTTCCCAGTTCTGTGCAGCTGTCATCATTAGCACAAACAGGCTGGTGCTGCCAGGGCTGCTGGGCTTACCCACTGCTGAGGCTCCTTTTACACAAAATCCCTGCCCTGCTCAGCTGGCAAATGTTTTTTTGGATGCCTTCCTTTAGCTGAGCTGCAGAGTTCTGATAGTGGTTTATCTCAGGATGGGGCTGCAACCACTCCATTTTTCCTGCCTTAACTGCTTAAAGAGACCTGGAATATGACCACTGCAGAACATGGACCAGGGTGAGGAATGTGAATCTAGAATAATTCATTTCTTTCTGTCACGTACCACCACCACTTCCACAGTGGGATCACCACCTGGTCCATCATAACAGCATTTCCTTTGGACCCGGGAGCCGTGGGTTCAGTTTTCTGCTGTGACAGATTGTCTCTGTGAGCCTCAGTAAGTAACTTAGATTCTCTCTGATTAAGTGTCATGTGTAAAATAGTGATTATAGTCTGACCCTTCATCACTAATGCACATAAAAGAAAGTGAATTAATATTAAGAGTCAACCATTAAAATGCTGGGAGCCCAAGGGAAAGGGGTCTCTACGCTGAGGAGATGAACTAATTGGGAGGCACTAAAGTAAATGGATGAGGTAGTTTAGTTTTGGGGATGAAAGGGGTAAAGGTATGGACAAGGTGAGGCAGGAAGATGCAGTTGCTGGAAAACATTTGGCAGATGTGGAAGGAACATGAGGGTGTTGGAACCGCAGCCACAAGGAGGGGAATGAACGGGAAAGCAGGAGGGGTAAAAAACCCTAGAAAAACCCCTAATTTTTGAGGAGAAGCTACATCATTCAGGAACACTGTTCTGAGCACCTGGGCTGGGAAATGATGAGGAACAGGAGGGTGTTGGGGAGGTGGCTGCAGAAAGATTCCCTGCCCTGCTCACCAGGATCACTTGGGCTTGATAACAGAAACCACACTGTAAATGCCCCAGGCTGAACTGTTTGTCCCCAGGGTCTATCTTTGTCTTGTTTATTTGTTGGTTTACTTGTGTTTTTTCTCGAACAAAGCCCTCATTGTCTGCTTTTGCAAAGTGGAAATAATTTGGGGTGTAAACTGGCAGTGTCTGGGTAGGGCAGTGGGTTTACGGTTTTGGATGTTTGCAGAGCTTGTAAATAAAGTTACCATGCAGAGAGCAATAGCAATCATGGCAATTAAGACCTCTGGTGCCTGAGCTGAGCAGTTTGGCTGAGCTCTGAGCATTTCTGTGGGCTGTAAAGACAAGATAGTCTCTGAACAGCTGTTCCATGGGTCACTTGTGTGAGCCTTACAGCTTCCAGCTTTCCCGGTCTTTTCCAGCATAGGGAGAGTCAAATGTAACACCAGTTCTTCAAAAGGCTTTATCCAGGATCCAGAGAATTACAGAAGTGTAATAAAGGTGTTTATATGGACAAATTGGTATAAAATAGTGGACATGTGCATAAATATGACTCACTTGGGAAGAGTCATCATGGTACCTGTGAATGGAAGTCTCATCTTAGAAATATCTTGGAGTTCTTTGGAGGGATCAATGAACAAGTGAATAAGAGTGCTCTGATGGATATAATCCGCTTGGGAATTCCAAAAGACTAAACATAAAATACCCCACAGATGGCTTTTAATGAAACTCAGCATCCATGGGATAGGAGAGAAGCTCCTTGCACAGATAAAAATAACCAACTTAAAACAACAGGAGGCAGAGAAATAAATGATCAGTTCTGGCAGGGAGGGAAGTGGATTCCTGAGCTGGGGCCTGTGCTGTTCAATGCACTCCTAAGTGGTCAGGGGAGGTGAGAAAAAACAGTGAGAAAATCTGGTGGTGAGGCAGGATTTAGTCAGGGGAATAAAGCTGTTGATGGATAGGGAAAGAATGTAAAAGAGCTTGGCAAAAGTGAGCGATTGGTCAACAAAGTAGAGGCTGAAATTCAACAGACCTACCTGTGAATGGATGCACACTGGGAGACTGGGCTTCATGTGTAAAGTGAGGAGCTTTCAGCTCACTGCTGCCATGCAGGAGAAAGATGCAATGGTCACTAGTTTTCTTGGATACTTCTATGAAAATGTCAGTACAGTGGTTGATAGCACTCAAAAAACCCCAAATCATATTTTAGGAATTACTAGGAAGAGAGTGCACATAAAAAGAGAAGATCTGTTCTATAAATCAGTTTATTGCCCACTCGTTCAGTATGGTGTGCAATTCTGGACCCTCATCTTGAAATCACAGAATCATAGAATATCTTGAGTTGGAAGGGACCCACAAGGATCATCCAGTCCAACTCCTGGCCCTGCACAATCCCTCAGCAATCCCACCCTGTCCCTGAGAGCTTTGTCCAAACACTCCTGGAGCTCTGGCAGCCTTGGGGCCGCGCCCACTGTCCTGGGGAGCCTGTTCAGTGCCCAACCACCCTCTGGAGGAAGAACCTTTTCCTCTTATCCGACCTAACCATCCCCTGGCACAGCTCCAGCCATTCCCTCAGGAACCTTCCGAGTAGAACAGGGCTGCTAAATGACCGGGATGGTGGTTGTCATTTGTCAGCCTGGAAAAGCTGTCAAGACTGGCTGGTGCAGAGGGTATCCATGGGGATCAATTGTTTGTGGATCAGTCTGAGAGCTGGAGGGCAATGGGAGCTAATTCAGCTACTGGGAGTCCTGTTCCAACCAGGCAGAAGGGAAGGGTGGGGCATCCCTGGAGCTCCTTGTCAGAGGATGCGTAGATGGATGCAAACAGTTTTAAGGGTGTTTGTCCAACTGTTTGGAAGAGAGATCTGTAAGGTGTTTCTAAATGGATGAACCATGAGATCCACCAGGCTGAGCACAGTTGGTGCTGAACAGTGTTCAGGCCAAGTATCATAAATGATTGTCCTGTTCTTCCTCTTTCCTGGATGTCTCCTTAGTATCACTACTGGGAAAAGGATACTGGTGCTTGCTCTGACCCAGTATGACACTTCTCAAGCTCTCACCTATATGTGCTGTACAGACAAACATCCACTGGACATTCAAACTCACACATAGTCTTGTATTTGAGGAGAGTGAGGTCTAATCTCAGGGGTAAGAAGGCAGTTTCAATTCAGTTAGACCTTAAATTCAAATTAGACCTTAAACTCAAGTCAGCACAATCTCTTAAGTTTGTCACCTTTCTAGGGCAGAAGGTCTCTGTGAGATCACCCCATAAAGAAGTTCAAAGGATGTGGCCCCTGAGAAATTAGACAATATGGTCAATAATCTTGAAAAAAGAGTTCATAGATGCACCTGTATTTGCAATTGGAGGTTACAGAAAATATAACTTCTGTTTAGGGACTAAACTTTTAGCTGATTGTATCCTGGCCTCTTTCACCAGTGGAGGCTGGAAACTTCTCCCTGTGGAGGCTGGAAATGCTATCCACATTCCCTCCAACTCCTCCTAATTCAGAATGCTGGCACAAGAACACGCTAAGAAGATTTGGAGAGTCTTTTTTAGCCAAAACAGTATTGGTTTTCTGAGCTGCAAAAAGTGATGATCCACCAAATGCTGGTTCTTTTCACTGAGGATGTGATGTCACCATAGCGTGGCTGAACTTTGTATCCCCATTTGTACTGTTTCCATTCCACAATTTATCCAGGAGGTTGCTAATTTCATTGAGGCAAAGTCAGCCTGTTCTTGAAGTGCATAAAATATCCTCCTTAGCTGGAAAGATTGGAACAGTGTACCTTGAAGATAAATAAATGCAATTTTCTCTCCAGGCCTGTTGTCATCTGCTGTTTCCATCTAGAAGGCAGATTCCAAACGTTTGAGGATACCTGCTGAAATGGTAGTGGGCCTTTGGAGAATTGAGGAATGCTCAACATTTTCACACCCCTGTTAAAAAGGTCAATAAAAGGCTTCAAGAGGACTTACTTACCTGCAAATTGTTTTCTTCTGAGCTTTTCTTGAATTCTGACTATGCTCACGAGACCTTTTTTTTTACTTGTTACCCTTCTGTTCTCTTTTTCAACTGTCCAGCAATTGTGATTTCTCCTAAGTAGTAACAGGGAAGAGTAGAGGGAAAAATCATTAATGGTAGATCTCTTTCATCTTGTTTTTTTTTTTCACAAGAAGACATTTTATTAAGACTCATCCTGAATTCCTGTCCAACAAATTAACAGATTTCCACCTTAAGTGTTCAAGTAGTAACTACATCACTTATTTTTGCTGGAAGTGTGAAACATGAGAGACCAGGAGCAAGTTTAATAAACTGGATATATGAGACACCATCACTTTATTTAACTGGATTATGCAGCTTAGTTCCTGTCCAATGTGGTTTATTGGAAAATAGGACCCATCACACCTTTTCAGGACTGGCAATCTTGATTTTGTCTTCCCTGTGTATCTAGAGTGGATGTTACCTGTCAGACTTCCAAGAAGCATTCCTGCTTCTTCACCAGGAGGACTTAGACCATCTGGGGAGAAAAATTCTGGTGGAAAATTCCAATTTGCATCATTTGTCAATTTTAATACATTCATATGTGTCATATCAAGCATCCAAGCTACAAGAGACTTGAGAAAAACATTTTATAGCCACTTGAGGGGATGCAGAGGAGTATATTTGGGATTAATAATAACTGGGAAAAGAAGAAACAGTTCCTTACTTGTGCATGAACTCTTAGCAATGTGATAGGCACAAAATCTCTCCATAGCTTGTTCCTGGATCTCACCTCTGTAGGTTCTACTATAACTTACACATCCAGAGGAGATATTCTTGTAATTTACAATTGGGACACGTTGGTTTTTTTTTTTTTTCCTTCATTCCTGCTGTTTTTTCACCTGCAAAAAAAAAGATTTACCACCCCCTCCTGGGTTTTGAATATCTCAACAACTTTCCATGGCTTTTCAACACTCCTCCCCAATACCTCATTACAGAGCTGGGGGTAAGATACTGTCTTTCATCTGCTTGTTCGTTCGCTTTACAGAAAGTGCCTGGAGTCATCCATAAGGATATCTCACTAGGATTCAGCTATGGATTTTCCTCTTTGACCTTTTCACTGCCCTGGGGCCTTCACCAAGTATTTTGTGGCCGTGGTAGCTCACCTGAAGACACAAGAAATACAAATCCACCCATAAAGATGTTTCCACAGGCACTGCTATCCAAGAGACCTCAACCGCCCGTATGGATACATGAGAAGCCAAAGTAGAATCCATGTGGACGACACATCTTGAACTCTAATTACCATATGGTAAATAGTCATTCTTTATTGTATTGTCAACAGGCAGGGAACATGCTCTGATGTGGGGTTTGGGGTACTGCTGACACAGTTAATGGATGAATCCTGAGGGAATATTCTTTTTCCCATGTGACACTCAAGTCACTTTTCTTAATTGTAAAAACATCTGTGAGAAGAACCGAATGAGTTGTAGGCCTTGACAGCTGATCTTCCCATGACTCACTCCACAAAGACAAACTTGTCTCGTGCTTGTCCTTTATCTTCATCCGAAGCATTTGCCAAGAGGAGCATCTGAATTCTGCTTAAATTATAATACTCAACTTCAGATTTTCCATCTGAAGCCCTTGCTTCAGGAAAGAAGGGAAGCTTCATATTGTGGCAGTAATAAGGTTTTAAGAGTTATTTTGGATAGAGCCAGGGTGTTCAGGAAGGCACTTCAGGGTTTTCTACCTTTGTGTGTAAGGTTAAAGAGGAAAAGAGCTTTTATTCAGTTTTGGTTTGATATGAATTAGATTATTATGAAGAGAGATAATTTTTATTTGGATGTTAATAATGACACTGAGGCCACGTGCAGATGTTAACACAAGTTCTTTACACCTCAACTACTTGTCTAACTCCCAAAATAAAGACTGAAGAGAACTGTGATGTTTCAGTCCCTTGCAAACATAGTTGCCTAAACCAACTCAGGCTGTATGTTCCCTAAATTACCTATTTCATTTGTTTCCCTGGCAAGCTCAGAGGTGGATATCTCCTGTGGAGGTATCTGAAGTGACTTTAATAACCTTCCTCCAGATTTTGTTCCTCAGAGCCTTTTCACTTTCGTTGCTGGCAGGTAGCTCTGAATCTCTCCCAGCAGGTATAAATTAAGCAAGGATGTCCTAATTTCAATTAGATTATCTTGTCAAAGTAAGGTTGATAGTTAATTATCTCAGAGTACAAATACCTTCACAGATATAAAATACTTGTAGTGCTTTTTAATTTACTGGAGAAATGCCACTGGAGAAATTTATTGGAGAAACCTGCTGGCTGGAAGCGAGATGTGTTTGAACTGAAAATGGGACCTTTTTTAATGAGAGGGGTATTTAATAATTAAAGAACCCAAAGACTGTAGCAGAAGGCCTGATAGATTGTCCATCTTTTGAAGTCGTCGCCGCCTTTGTGGAAGGTTCGTGTCAGGCAGCAACGAGCGACACTCGGTCAAACAGGAATTATTGGGTTCAGCACAGGGGTAACCCAGTGAAAGTTAATGACCTGTGATATATAGGAAATCACACTGGATGATCTAATGGTTTCTTCTGGCCTCACACTCTATGAATCCATGAATATGTATCCTCTGAGGTTGCCTGCTGGTTGTGTTCCTAACCAGGGGAACAGGCAGAGGCCGCTGCGAGAGAAGGATTTATGTTTATTCACTGGCATCCCTTGTCCTTTAGCGACGTATTCAGATGGTTCACACCCAGATTTGTAAGGTCTGGGAGAGGATTTGGAGCATTTGGGAAAGTGTGGTCGCTGGTAGCCTCCACTGTGAGAGCTTGACGCTGTGAGAAGTGATTCACACAGTTCCCAAAAGGCGCTGCCTTCCAGCACGTTACCACATCTTGGCAGCGTTTGAAGGGCACCCTGTGAGCATGAAAGGCAGGAGTGGTGACTCAGAGAGCCACAGCGAGGGGTAAGAAACCCTTTCTGGTGGGATATGAAAACACAAAAATACATACACTTGTGTTCAGGGCTATGTGAGGGCGGCGCAGCCTCGGTAATTGGGCTCACGTGTCTGTCTAGAAATGGCTGTTTCAGCTGCCTGTTTAGCAAAGAAAGGCTTTTCCCCACATTTATTTTCTGGAAGGACAGTGGGAATCTGGAGAACTCTTAGAATCCATGAGCCATCCTTGTGCCATGCTGTGGCTGCCCGTGTGTACTTACAACATCAGCTTCCTGGGGCTGGTTTTGTTTTGTTTTCCAATTGGGAGGGAATATTATCTTTAAACAGACAAGAAAACGAAAACAACTGACTTAAAATCTCCTTCAAAATAATAATCGAGGAAGCAAGGATGTTTGCAGGAGGGAAGGAATAATGACTGATGAAGAGGAGAGCAACCCGAGGGGAAGAAGTGGCAACATCTGGAGAATGCTGGGGAGGGAAATCCTGTCTGTTTACAGGCTCTGTTTTTCCACACCTGTGGGTTAGAAATGCTGTCATCTGAGGAGTGGCCCCATATTACAAGAAGGTCAAGCACCAAGCAGACCTAATTAAAAGCTCATTACAAGAGACAATCTCCATTAGCATGCCAAGTTTCATGCAAATCCATTAGCACCAGGGCTCTCTTCGGAAGCTTTAAATTCCAGTCCTGTGCCCCAGGGACTGGAAACCGTGGCCGGTTAATTTGCCATTCTCAGTCTGTGAACATTAGGCACAGTCCTCTTACTTTCTGGATTATTTCACATTCCAGCAAATTAGTTTTATCCGTTCTGAGAACATTTTAACAAAGAAAGTTCTTTTGGCATCACATGGATAAAATAACAAGGGATAAAAGAATGAGCAGTTCCCCCAATCAGGAACAAATAACTTTAAATCTCTCCTGAAAATGCAGCCTTTCCTGTTATTCCCACCCCCCCCTTCCTTTCATTTATCTTTCGGCAGTCGGATTTTTTAATTACGGCTCTGCAGCCAGATTCCCCTCCCTCTCTCTTTATGAGGGTGCTCTCAAGAGCCATGTTTTTTCTTTATGCCATTGTAGCAGAACTTGACTAAAGATCTTCAAACTTGTTAAGTATAAAAGTTGGTAAATGATACTATTGTTTGAGTTAAGGGTGGGGGGAGAAGGGGGAAGGCAGTTTATCTGTGGTGGCTGCGGGGAGGGGGAAGCTTTGGAGAAAAAAAAAAGGGGGGGGAAAGAAAAAAGGCTCAAATGAACTGAAATGGATCAAAGTAAACAGAGACATCTAAAAGCTTTTGTAAGTTAAAAGTGGCTATCTGTTGCAAGTCCTGCCTCATTAACTACTGATAGAAGCACTGTCTTGGCCTTCCCAGATATCTAACGCTGACCGCCTCTAACGAGATGAACTCGGGGTTATTCCCTCTCGCCGTTCCCTGCACGACTGCTTAACCTCAGCCTCTCCACGAATGTTTATCCTCGCCCTGGGATGGGAGACCCAGTCCCCGAACTTCAGCCCTCGCCCAAAGGGAGAAACGAGCCCGGAGAGCAGGAAGGAAGCGGGAGAAAGAGGGGAAGTGTCCCCAAAGTCAGCGTCTGGCCCGGGCTGCGCCGTTTCCACACACCTTTGTCAGGGAGGGAACAGGGAGGGATGGAGTTCAGCCTCTGGGTTACAGAATATCCCCCACGCCGTGCCCGTTCCGAGGGGGAAGCTGAAACCCAGAGGCTTGTCCAGGGAAGCAGGGAGAGCGAGGAGGGATGGGGAGGAGGGGACACGATGGCTCTTTGACTGGGACCAGATAGGTCTCTGTGTAGAGTAATATTACAGCTCACTCTCTCATAAACAAGCTGCATGCCGGCTTCTAAAGAGCCCATCTGGCATAGCTTTGAGAATGGCAATAATTACAAGCTGATGATGGACGTGGAAGAAAAGCCCTGCTGAGCTAACTCATAAGGAAGTACAGGCCAGGACTGTAGGGAAATTACAGGCTAAAACTCTTTCTAGTTTAGGCCTTTTGGTGTTCTTAATCACAGACTTTAAATGTTGTAATAAACACTGTTGCATTTTATTGACCAACTCCCATGACAGGCAAATCTTTTTTATTTTATTTTATTTTTACTATTTGTTAGTTCAGAAAGCAGTTTGAGAACAATCGTTTCTTAAGACTGGGTCTGTAGATTTACTTCATGAAAAGTGATCCAAACAGCAAGAGTCCCTTTTGTTACTTGGCAATTAAAAAAAGAACGAGGGAAAAAAAGGGAAAAGAAATATTTTAGAGTTCCACTTACCCCTATGCAGGACTGGCCCACTGATAATACTCGCTTTGTTTTGAGATTATCATTGAGGAATAAAAGATCTAAAATGAGTTGTTAAGTTTTTAGGTGAAACTCCTGCTGATTTCACTGGCTATAGGATTTCCCAGGAAATAAAGCAGTTTTAGGTATGAGAGGTATGGCCTGATCTTGTGCCCAATGAAGCTCATGACATACTTGCTGACTCCAGTGGTCTAACCCAGTGTCACTGGAAGCTTAGAGGCCTCATCTATGTCTGGATTTAAATCCAGTCTTACTGTTGTGACCCAGAACCATGTTTCTGAATACAAGGGGAAATTCCAGGCTGCTGGGGCTCTGTTCCAGTGTCCCTTAGAGATACCAAACATCATTTTCACAGTGGAACATGAGAAATGTGAAACCCAACCAGTTTAGGGCACCTGCCAGGGCTGTGGTTGCCAGAGGAAGGTCTCTCTAGCACCAGGTATCTCATGTCTGGAGTTAAAAATCACTAAATCTTGAGGGTGTTACCACCTCTCTCTCTCAAAATGTCTGTGTTTTGATTATATGAATATATTGATGGTATGGTTTTTTATGCACATGCATGTGGCAGTGCCATCTCTGTGGACTATAAATGGATGTGGACTATCCTTGTGGACTATTTCTATGGATATAGGAGTGGAGAGCAAGGGACTTGTGACAGTTAACACCAGCTAAAGTTCTGCTTCAGGGAGCCTACCTGTTTTCCCAGACTAATTTCCCTCTCCTTTCCCTTCTGCAGAGTCTAGAAGATCAAGAGTTAAACAGTTCTGTGAGTTTTATTTGACTTGAGTGCAATAAATCTCCCAGGGTGACTGATAGACTGATAACTCTCAAAATCCATTCAGTACTTTGTGTGTCAAAGCAGCAGCGAATGTGGAAGTGTTGTCAGTTGTTTTAAATAACACTGTTTTGACAGTATGTTGTTTATTACAATTCAACACGTGTGATTTGTTTTCTTGGAGGAAATCTGCCTTTATTTTACGTTGGGTTTTATTTTAGTTTAGGAACATTGGCCACATATTAGAAATGCTGCATAACACGGTGGGTTGGCTTTACTGATCCAGTTAAATCTTGGAAAAGTATCTGTGTTTTTACAGGATGCATTCTCCTATGAGATTCCAAATAGCAGAACATTCTGTTCCTTTAGATAAACGTTTGCCTGCAGGTATAGCTTTGTGTTTGTAAATTGTTTCATGTTGCTCCTATTTCTGCTGCAGTTCTTTCACAGACCTTTCAAAGTTTCTGGTTTACTTGTGGCTGTTTGTATCCCAGCATTTCATAACACAGATACTTATTCAGTTTTCCCAATTACCATTTGACTATTTGTTCAGGCATCAGATTTTTTTTCCCCCTTTTTTTGTTGCAAAGTTGAAGAAATGTGAGGTCAGGGAATGGAAATTTACCTATCCGAAGGCAGCTCTCTTTTCTTTCATAAACTTCCCCTGGCTTCTTAATCTGAAACTTGCTTGTCAATGTGAAATGATTTCTTTATATTTAACTGTCTCTTTCCAATACAGACTGGAATTGTTCCTAACAAAAGGAGCATGAATTGGTGGAAACTATATATTAAATGCAGGACTATTTGTCTAGTTTTCATTAGGTCGCTGAGTGAGAAGCCCAAACTCCTCTCTTTTCCCAAGGTACTCGGATATCCACCAAGTGCCTTCATCCCATAGCCTTGTTTCCTCTCCCAGTAAACCAGCTTCCCAAAAGAATGCTACACTCTCTGCTCTTTATACTGTCAGCAGTGACAGCAACCAGCCACGCTGACATTTCTTATTGTTTACAAAGGATGAGCGCCAACAAGGCATCTCTGATCAGTTGATAAACTCTCCTAACCCTCTCCCCCCGCCCAACCCTCTGCTCCACTGACCAAACTAACCTTTTCACGGTACACTGCCTGTAATTACCAGTGAAAGACGCTAACCAGAGAGGATCAGGGCTTCAGCTAAACACAAACAAACCAGCAAAACAGCTCTGAAGATAAACTGCTCACAGCTCTGCGTCGCTCTGCAGACAGGGCAGGCCAGGAGAAACGGAGCAGCTGCAGGCAGGGAGGGCAGAGAGGAGAAATCTAACCCTAAATTCCTCATGTGCATGTGTTTTTTCATATGAATTTTAAAATTGCTTGAAAAACCACGCTAGAATAGCATTAAAATAACCTTATTGTTTATTATCATAATACTGTATCTTTAATATCCTTTTCCCCCTTCGATTCCCCCCACTCCTGCAGAAACTCCCGCCAACACAGTGGTCAAACTGAGTTCACAGCTCCTCATAATGAGCCCAGGGATAATGCCTATACCAAAAAGTTACTTTTCAGTAATGACATGAATTTGACTTTTACCCACCCCCTCCTCAGCCCCTGGTGTGACAAGCAGATTCTTCCCATTCTGTTTTCCTGGAGGTGAGAAGCACCAGCACATGGAATCTCTCTTCACTCATCCCTCTCCAAGAGCCAGTTGGTGAGGAAGGTAGTATTGGGGGCCTTTGTTTGCCAGGAATGTTGATTTGGTGGATGATTATATGAAAATAGTTTAAATTTTATCTTTAAAAAATTTAGTCTGCTGATACAGATTTTACCTGAAATAGCTGGATAATGGACTTGCTGCATGAGCAAAACTGTTGCCACTGATTTTTCCAGTGTTGAAGAGTCAGACACAGCTTTCAGAAGGGTGTGATTTTCTTCCCAGGGGCTCAACTGTGTTGGTTCATTCTTCTTTTCCATGGTGGGAAGACTGTTACACGGAAAACAACAAGATCAAGTTTAGATTTCCAGCAGAAATCCAAATCTTTAAACTGAAGTTTTGTTTTAGGCAAAACAGCAGCAGAAGTTCTTCTGGCTCTGCAAAATTCCTTCCTGTTCTTGCAGAAGCCCTTTTCTGCAGGGAACCCAGTCATGCCATGTTATCCCAGCATGGAATCAGCCATAAAATAATTTTCATTTACTTGTGTTAGTTCTGCAGATGCCATTGATTAAAACCTCCTAAGGAATAACCACAAGAGGAGCACTGCCACTCCTACGGCCTTTGGACAGGCTTTATCATCAGCTGGATGCTGAACATCTGAGGGACCTCTCTTCATCTTTCTTTATTTCATCAAATTGTGGTACCATTGTGATGGATGAAGCAGTTTGCACCTTAGCCCTAAACCCCTGATCCTTGGCTGGAAGCTGTAGCTGCAACTTCAGCAGGAGCAATAACCTGTTGCTAAGTTGAAAGTGGCTGAGATCTGTCCTTGTCTGGCTTTGCAAGGTCTCCAGAAAGGCTGCTCATGTCAACAGAATTGGTCAAGGTAGGACAGGGTGGTTTTCCCTTTCATTTATTTCAATGTCTATTTTTATGGTTCTCTCTTGAGTTTTTATCTGTTCCAAGGAGATTTTACAACATTGTCAGACTAGTAAGATACAAAATGCTGAGCCTATGAAAGCAGACTCAAAAGCCTTAATTTAAGGAGCATGAAAACCTCCTTTAGAACTATGTTTCATTTAGCCTTGTTGGCTTTCCTGCCTTCTCTCTTGATCAGTCTGACTTTTTTGATCTGCACAAAGGTGGCAATTCGTGCACTTAGGACACATGAAGTGGAAAGGTCTGAGATGATGTGAGTTTCCCCAGAAGAACTGGGCATGTCCCTGTGCATGTGATGTGCAGGAATGGCTTTTGTTTCCTCCCAGCATTCCTGGTCACAGGGGGTATATTCCAGGGAATTAGTTTGGCAAGAACAAAGCCAAGTATTGCATAGACAAATGTAGTTTAAGGTATTGACCAACAGGAATAGAATTTAAAATTGCAGACATGAGATGAAGACATGGCTTAAGTATACTGAAAAAACCCTCCCAAGTAAAAGATGTATTTGAAATTTTTAGGCTAAACTATTTATGAGAAAAAAAAATGAAAAAGCTGATCAAAATACCACGGCTATTTACCTTTTTAAACATCCACAGATAGGAAATGCCTTGTGCCAGTCTTTCTTTTGCCCAGAGTACTCACTGACCAGTGAATGTGGATGCTAAATGCAAAGCTGAATTTTTTTTTTTTAAAACAATTTAATGCATTTGGTGGGGGGAGACTGTAAATTAGCCTTATCAGAAAAAGACTTAACTGCTGAAAAACTACTTCCTCCCCATAAATGCAGAGAGGATTCATAGATCATAGAGCTAGAAGGGACAATCAGGGGCCATGCTGTTTCTGAGATGTTGGCCAATATTGGGTATTTCTGAAGTTAGAGACAGGAAAACGTGTAGCTTGAGCCAGGGTGGGTGTTGGACAGAGATGGAACGTGTAACACGTGCTCGTCCCTGAGTTACGCAGTCCCTGCAAACCACTTGGGTTTCTTTTTCCTGCTGCTAATGTAATTAGAGTTCCTGTATTTCCCACTACTGTCCTTTTATCTTGCCTCTCTTTCATGTTCCCAAGGCTCACTGTCACCCTCATGCTAATGAGACACTCCTTGCCTGGCTAAATGCTTGTTGTTACCTTCCTACAGGTAAGTGAGCACTTTGGATTTGCAAGTCTTACCTGTTCTGGCTCAACATGACCCTTAATTCCTGTTTCTTTGTGTTAGTAACTTGGTGTGAGTGTGTTCCCAAAGCTCAGGGTTGCAGCTGAGGGGGATAGGAAAGGCACTAAAATAAAAACATTTAAAGCCCCCCACTCCCCTGTACTCACATGTGCTTGTATTGTATCAATCCCAACAAGTCCCGTGAATTAAGATGAGGATTTTCACCTCATCCAGCCATCCCTTGCCCTTTTATCTCCACTCCAATGAAGTCATGTCTTGCTGTTTAACTTTCGTGTTACAATTAAGGTTTTTACTTCCTTGTGTGATTCACTGCAGGGAAAGTGGATTCAGAAAAGTTTCGAGGGCCAAAAGACACAAGTCAAGAGGAGCAAGTAGGTGGAAATGAAGGTCTTTTTCCATGTTATTTATTTCCAAGTCAGGTTGAAAAGAGCTGTAAGAGCAAGTCTTGCTTCCATCAGCATGCAGTGATTGGAAATAAGAATATATTTGTACCAAAAGCTCCTTAACTGAGGAGAAGATGCCAGTTGACTTTGAGGAGTTAGTAGGGGGAGGTGTGTGAGACAAATAAAGGTCACGCACTTAAAAGCCAATAGGCTGATTGTTGTTTGAGCCCACAGATTTCTTGCTGGTTTTTGGATCCAGTGTTTAAAAATATGAGCTCAAAATTCATGTCTTTAATGCACAGAAATATTTTGAAGGGAGGGCTAAGAGCATAAAATCATATTTAAGGTCATTTGTCAGGGAACTGCACATAGATTGTCTACCTAAAATGAAGTGTCTTTGCTCCACAAAGCCAGTCGTCCTGGCCTCTGGATGAAGCAGCTTTTCTGCTTTGTAGATTCTTGCTCTATTGCATTTGCAGGTGCCTCATATTTAGGCACAGACGGCAAATAATCAGAACTTATCTGAATAAAATTTTCCTGAGTCTTCTGCCTGAACCTTCTCACTGTCAGTTCCCAGCCAAAGTGCCTTTCCAGTCCTTTCCCCTGCATTTCTGCGTAGTTCATTGCCCTCATTCCACCACTGGAGCCTGACCCTTTTGTTTGATGTCTCTCCCCTGTCTGTGCACATCTGTTTGGGCCAGTGGCTTCCAGACAGTGGTGCAGGGAGTCTTGGAATGCAGGAAAAGGAGGTGGCCACAGTTTGCCTCTATAGAATTCTGTGGGATGTCACAAGGAAAAGCACAGTTGCTGTCATTACATTTAGATTTTTCTAGTGCATGGCCTGGACTCCTGTGTGAAAACTTTAAAGGGCTGAAAACTTAAGTGGCATTGCTGGAAGTTGTGTTGTAGAGTAGGAGGAACATCTCTGTGCTGCAAAGCTCCTCCTTATGGGCACGTCCCAGGAGAGCTGCTCTGGGACAGACACACTGTTCCCAACCAGTTCTCTCCTGAACTGCCTGGTCTGCCTCTTTTTCATTTAGAAATTACTGAAATGGGAGGTTTGCTGATGTGCTAGTGGAGCAACTGTCCCAGTGGTTCTTGTGGGGCACTGGATTTTGGCTGTTATAGCTGTGGTGGGCCAGGTGAAGCAGAAACACCCAGCTAAGCATTTCCATCAGGGACACACT
Organism: Pseudopipra pipra; assembly: GCF_036250125.1. Lineage (NCBI taxonomy): Eukaryota > Metazoa > Chordata > Aves > Passeriformes > Pipridae > Pseudopipra > Pseudopipra pipra. The sequence goes on from NC_087554.1 coordinate 62,500,384, forward strand.
GTGCAATGTCAGCATTAAAACCAAAATTGGTTTTCAAGCAATGTTTCTGGGGAAACACTCCAAGGAAGCATAGTAAGAAATGGGGGGGAAAGTCTGTGAAACAGTGCTCTGAGGGATTTTGCTCCCAAGTTGCTGATCTTGTTGGTATAGATAAGGGAGGAATGAGGACATCCCTCCTGATCTTGTTTAACTGTATTTCTATGGATTGGGGAGCAGAATTTTCCTCAGCTGAGAGCTCCATCTCTGCAGTGAGGTTCTAGGGGTGCCCATCTCTGTGTTGCCCTGTCCTTGGGGTTGATAATAAGTTCTGCCATGGAGCCCGATGGAAATGGTCCATCCCGTGCTGGCCTGATGTTTTGTAGACACCATTGAGGTGATTGAGCACTGCAACAGGCTGCCCAGAGATGTTGTAGAATGAGTTTCCTCTCCTGGAGATATTCCAAAGCCCCCTGGACACAATCCTGAGTGACATGCACTGGGGGACCCTGCTGGAGCAGGGAGGTTGGACTGGGTGACCTCCAGTGGTCCCTTCCAACCTTATCCATTCTGCATTCTGGGCTTTATCCATCTAAGCCCAGTTCCCTCCCACAGTGAGCTCAGGCCTATGAATACTCAGCCTTCCATTTCCCCACCTCTGTCTTTAGGAAGCAGCAGGGGTGGCTCCTTCCCCAAGGCACCAGCCCGAACCAGTTACCCCTGGACTTGTGATGTTTGGAACCGCCGTGATTTTAAAGGCTCCTTAAAGCAGAGTTTACCGGAGTTATGTAAATCTTTGCTTTAAATCCACTGTAAATACGTTACAGAATCTGCCAAACATGCATTAAAATATTTTGCTCCAGATATGCCTATGTCTAACCTTTTGGTTTCTAAGAGCTTTAATCAGTAATCTTCAAGTAGGAAGTTATTCATCTTTATTGCCAGGCAGTTCTCAGTGGCGGTCGTGGCAACAATCTTTTCATTGCTTCTGTGTTTAGTTGTTCTTTGACATGATAGAAGTCAGCTGCAGTTCAATGAGCTCACTATTTGTGCAACTTAATTGCTTGCTTCCTTTAATATGTACTCAATTTTTCCTTTTATGAGCAGGGTTGTTGGAAAAATTAAGCTTAAGGATATGGCTATCCACTGTTAATTAACCTCCTTCCCAAACACATTAGTAAAATAGGTCAAATGGCTGTTGAGTGTTAAGTGTACCATTACTAAGGTATTTCTCAGCTGGAAAATGAACCCTGGATTGGATAAGACAGGAGTTTCCAAAGGAGCTTCAAGGACTTAGGTGTCCATATCGCACTGAAATTCAATTAGATCCGAGTGCCTAATTCCCTTAAGCTGGATTTTCCAAAAGCTCTTAAGAGCATACGTTAAGGAGTTTGGATTTGGTGCGTGTTTAGAGCGTGCACGTTTAAAAATAGCCTGAAACTGCTTCCCTTTGCTCTTCACTTAGGTTTAGTGGAATCTTTGGATGTGTGATCCGTGCAGGCATGTGGGTGTGTGTGCATGTGTGCACAAGAGCAGGAAAAAATGGGAATAGTTTTCTTCGTAGGAATTTGTGCTTTGCATCATTAAGGATACTGCATGTGTTTGTTCTTTCAAGAATGACTAATATTATAATTCAGATTTGAAATTCCTAGAATAGCTCTGTTATGTGAGGATGTATAAATAGTTTTGATGAGTATAAAATATGCTCAGTGAGGGAACTGATCTATCAAAACAGCTTTATACAGTGATAGTGTAATTTCTTTCCATGTCAGGGATATATTCGGATGGAAAAATCACCTTAATTGCAGTGGTGATAGCTTGATTGGAATTCTGCCCATTGTGCAGAATTGTGCATGATTTTTAAAATCATATTCAGAAAAATGGGTTCAGTTCGGGAAGTTCTTAATTTTTTAAGATGTATATATCTTACAAAGGGATGGGTAAGGTTCAAAAAAAAAAAAAATGGAAGCTGGAAGATTTCCCAGTGGGAGATAAAGGCTGTGTTTTGTTATGATAACATCTCCCAGTGCAGTTCCCAGGCTAAGCCGGGAGACTTCTCCTGGAAGCCAGTGGGACTTCCCACATGTGTAAACTCTCCTCATCCAAATATTATTGTGTGCTACAGCCAAGATATTAGGAATATTAAGGATTAGGAAAAGGGAAAAGGTTCTTCCCCCAGAGGGTGGTTGGGCACTGAACAGGCTCTCCATGGAAGTGGTCACAGCCCCAGGGCTGCCAGAGGTCCAGGAGTGTTTGGACAATGCTCTCAGGGACAGGGTGGGACTGTTGAGGTGTCCTGTGCAGGGCCAGGAGTTGGACTGGATGATCCTTGTGGGTCCTTTCCAACTCAGTGTATTCCATGATTCTGTGATTCTGTGAAGATTGGAGTTGCTGTGCCAGGCATGGTCCATGTGTGTAGGAGGCAACCTCTGCCTCCTAGAGCTTCCAGGCTGAAGAAGCAAATGCAGAGGAAGGAAGGATTCCTGTCTGGTTTAGAGGGCAGGGATGAAATTCCCAAGGGCACATGGCAAATCCATGGCTTCCTTGCAACAGCACCAGGGGGAATGTTATCCCTTTGGGTTTGAATCACAAGCAGGGGTTTTGAACACTTCATGATGTCATACCAGAGAACAGAGAAGTGTGTCATCTTTGAACAGGCTTTCTCCAGGCAGGGATTCCCAGTGAACCAGCCTTCTCCAGGCAGGAATTCCCAGCGCTGTGTCCCACCAGGAATGCATAGCTTGCAATCCCCCAGGCCTCTTCCAGGTGCCATAGCTACATATCCCCCACACAGAGAGTGAACTCAGTCCCTTCCAGCACAAGTTCTGCTTCTGCTCTATTATCTTTCCCTGTTTTTCTAATATACCTTTATAAAGGGCTTGATAGATGCAAGACAGGGAAAAATAAGTGTATTAGAGGAGACGAGGCTCTTCCTTTGAATCGTCTTCCCAGCTCACCAAAGCCAGGATTCAGTGGAAAACTTCTGGCTTCCAGGATGCAAGCTGGAGCTGTACAATACACTGTCTCTCTTTTATACCAGATCAGGACGCCGTAGAAAGGACATAAGGTGGGTGTAAATGACATTTCTGCCAAAATCAAGTCCCCTTCAGCCACTGCCAGCGGTGTAATGGGGCCTATAATAAACGAGCATTAAGTCTTTCTTTAGAGAGATGCACTGGAATTGCTGAAACGCTGCCAGGGTGATACAAGCATCAGGAAATCACATTTGTTCCATGTGGCCAAAACCCACAGAGAAGCTCCACGAAGCACTTCATTTTTTAGTGTGGCTGTAAATAATGTTGTAGAGCATAAATACTCAAGTCCGGCGAACAACTTGCAGACATGCTCCTTCAAAACACGTTTTCCCCCTCCTGTGGCTGATGGTGCTGCAACTGTGGCATGGATCTGAGGTTCTCCTGGATAGGAAGAAGACACCTGTCAATAGGCAGAAGGTGTGAAGTACCTCCAGAGCCAGGTGAGAGCCATAAGCATTTAAAATGAACGTAGAGTTGCTGCTGTTTGCAGAGTGGCTGCTCCTTTCAGGACACAGGGAACTGGAACTGGAGTATAGCTCACACGTGGATACTTGGGAGCAAGAAATACATCCTATTTCTAAATCCTGGGATGCCAGGCCAAAAAATGTAAAGATGGATAGTGACTTTTTACACGGGGGGATAACGATAGAACAAGAGAGCACCATTTTAAACTAAAAGAGGGGTGATTTAGATGGGAAATTCCTGGCTGTGAGGGTGGTGAGGCCCTGGCACAGGTTGCTCAGAGAAGCTGTGGCTGCCCCATCCCTGGAAGTGTTCCAGGCCAGGCTGGACAGGGCTTGGAGGAACCTGGGCTAGTGGAAGGTGTCCCTGCCCATGGCAGGGGGTTGGATTGAGATGGGCTTTAAGATCCCTTCCAACCCAAACCATTCTGGGATTCTATAAAAATAGTGCAGGGAATTGGCAGTTATTCCCTTGTTATACATCTTCCTGTGTGGGGGAAACAGTGTGAGGATTCCCAAACTATGTGGAGCTGGAGGAAAGTGTGGCACCTGGTTATGGCACAGGGAGAAGTGGCTCATGTCACATTGCTGGTGTTGGGCACAGCGTTAAGGACCCAAGTGCTCCCAGCTCCTTGGTCTGGGAACTGGGACGGTGCAGCTGGCATTCCTTGGGGACCACCTCCCAGTGGAATTTGGCATGTGGCCATGCGAGCTGTACCCTCTCAGGGGCCGGGAGGGTTGTCCAGCCTTCCTGCAGCAGGGCCTGGCTGGTGGCTGGGATTCGTGTCGCAGGCCAGAAGGTGGCACTGCCGATACTGCGTTGGAAAGGTCCCACCGGCACTGGCCGGAGCAGGAAATTTGGGGGAAACACGGCAGAAACGAGGCACTGTCAACCCGGATACGTGGAAGGGTGTCGGGGTCTGAGAGAGCCTAAAACAAACAGCATGAATGGACAAGGCAGCAGTTTGAGTACGAGTGATGTGAGGGTACACGAACATCCTGGTGCTTCATCTTCCACTGGCAAGGATTTAATCTCATTAATCACAGAATCAGACTGTGCAAAATGTTGAAACTTGCAGATTTATTGCCAGCTCCCAAAGGAATGAGCCTGGCAGGAGGTTTACGAAGTGAGCATTGCAGAGGGGAGCTTGGCTTTGGTTGGACAGTATGGAAAGCTGGGTTGTTTTCCACTGAAAATGGGCAAAACTCTCCCTTATCAGCCCCTCAGTGGCTGCCTTGGCAGTGCTGGGTTGGGAGAACTTCTCCTGCCCTCCTCTCTGACAGGAAACAAACACCTTTTTGTCAATGAATGTCTGGTGGTGAGGGACAAACTGGACTTTGGTTTGGCTAAAACAGGAGACTGACATCGGAAGGAAGGAGCAGGTGAACAACTGGCAGGTTAACATTTTGTTAACACAGGTCATGCATACACACAAATATATATATATACACTCACACATATATACTCTGAGGTTATACATCCAACTTCTTCACCCTGAGACTGTGTGTATTTAGAAGAGGATTTTGTGCTCTGCTCCAAGGGAAGCCTCCTAAAGACAGTTTGATTGGAAATTACTCTGGAGGGCCAGTGGGCGATTCATCATCCAAATGACTTATCCCTCCCCCAGAGTTTCTCTAAAGTTTCCTGTGAGAGCTCATGTGCCCTGAGGAAAAGTGCTTTTTCTTTTTTCATTCCTTCACTCTTCACCAGCTACTTGTGTGGGTGTCCTGGGGTCTTGGAGAAAGTGGTGCCGTGCCTGGATTTGTCTCAGCTTAACTCCTGGGGAACTCTGTTTCCACCCCACCCCTGTGTGAACCTGGAGTCACATATTAAAGTTAAAGGTGATCCACTCGTGGACAGACTTACCAGGCACATCAGATGGGAGCTTTGCCTGCTCCAGAGCATCTCCCAGCAGCTCCCCCTCCACTGCCATGAGGAGATGCCTATACAGGTGGCAGGAGAATGGGGATCTCTGGGTCCTAAACCTGCCAACCCTTGTGAACAGTCACCCTGGCCAGAATTTGTGCCTGGGTATGGTGCCAAGCTCAGGAGAAGAGCAGAGCCTATGTGGAGATCTTGAAGCTTTCAGCCCTCTGGGGACCAGCTGGATTAAATCATGAAGGGTAACAGGTTTTCCTTCCGCTGTCCTGCTGTGGGTAGGAGCTGCCAGCTCAGGGACAGTAATGAGCAGCTGGAGAGGAGAGAGCTGGGAACTAGGAAGGGAAGATGAACAAGAGCTAAGACATCAAGATCAGTGTTTTGTCCCAGGAGCACCAGCCCTTTACCTGGAAGAGAACATGAGGGGGGAAATAACTCGGTCTCTGTGCTCTGCTCTTCATTTGAATGCATAAGAAATTGCTTCACCACAGAGGGCAAAGCTCCCAGACAGATGCAAGAGGCTTGTGCAGGGGAGGTAAGTCCTGCTGCATCCTACCCTACTCCCTCTTCCCCTCTGTGGGCAGACAGGGTGGCTCTCAGTGTGACCAAGCGTAAATGATGCGGCTCTCAGAGTTGGCAGGGAGGGAATCTGATTTTTTTTTTCCTTTTGGTCAGGATTGCACTTGCAGTTTACAGCAGGCTGGTTTCTGCTGAAAGGCAGATGTGACTTTGCTGTGCTGCAGAGCCAGCCTCCCATCCCTCCTCTTTCAGCCCTGGTGGAGTCCTGAGGTGGGAAGGCCGCGTGCAGCTCCGAAGGGCACACGTTTCCTGTCTCTTCCTCCTGGCAGGTTTTGTCTGCAGACACTGGCTTGAGTACCCCATAATTACATTTTCACATTTTTTAATATAGTAACACATGGCTGGGCTTGTGGTAGAGAGCCAAGTGATGTCTTTGGGCCATGAGGACTATAAATAACCAAAGGGATCATTTTATTTGGTTGTGGAAGGAAGAAGGTCTTTCTTCAGCAGTTGCTGTACAAACACAGCTTTGGAGCAAATAAAGAAGGGTTCTTTTTTTCTATATGTTAGGGAGATACCCATGGATTGAACAGAACGCCTCAAATGTGAAAAATCCTGTGAGTTACATTTCTCTACAGAAGGCCTTCACACACTGTCAAGCTGTCCAAATTATAGCTTTGTTTTCATTTTAGTTGTGGCAGTTATTGTGCTTTTGTTAAAAATACCATTCTGTGTCCATTCTAAGCCCTTAGTAGCAAGGACTGTCTTAAAATAAATGTGTGTGCACTGCCAGGCACAACAGGTCTGATCTGTGCCCGAGACCTTGGGGCACAACTGCCATATGTACAGTAAATATATTTGTGTGATGGGATGCAGCTTTTCAGGTCTAGATCTCGGCACTATGAATCTTGAAATCCACAATTCCTCCTTTTCCTCCACAATGTGCTCCTTGGCATTCAGGTGTGAGCTGTATCTGATTCCACTCTGCTGCCAAGCAGCCTCTGCACTTGTTCCCCCAGCACATCTTTCCCCCTCTGTGGTGATGCCCTTTGTCCTGCAGATCTCTCCCCTGGATCTGTCCCCTGCTTTCCACCTCCAGGCAGCCCCTGGATCTGCATGTCTCTCTGACCAGAAATGCTGAGCAGAAGATGTAACCAAGGCTGTGGTGCTGCCCTGCCTCCAAGGGAATTCCCCACACAGCAGCCTGATTCTTCAGCATTTCTCCGTTGGGTGGGTGGCCTTGTGTCACCCAGTGTTGGGACATGTCCTGCTCTGAGCTTCAGCCCAGGAGCACATATTTTGTGCTATGAGCAGCCAGCCATTCCCACCACGTGGCTCATGGATAATTTGACACAGGATCAGAGTATGGTTTGGGTTGGAAGGGACCTTAAATACCGTCTCGTTCTAACCCCCCTGCCTTGTGGGGTTCCACCAGACCAGGTTGCTCAGAGCTCCATCCAACCTGTCTCGAACAATTCCAGGGATGGGGAAGCAACAGCTTCTCTGGGCAACCCGTGCCAGGGCCTCACCACCTCATAGTCAAGGATTTCTTCCCAATATCCCTGGCAGTGGGAAGCCATTCCCTCTTGTTCCATCACTCCAGGCCCTTGTCCGGAGTTCCTCTCCAGCTCTCTTGGAGCCCCTTCAGGTACTGGACAAAACTGGTACAAAACAAATGTTGAGATTCCTCTAACTTGTGGAGTTTGCTTTTAGTGTGAATGGCTACACACGAGGCTCGGGCAGGAATATTTCAGCCTGTTACTTATAGCTTTACTCCTGCTTTGGAATAAGGCTGCCATGCCCAGTATCTGTGCTGGGTGCTGGACCTGCCGCAGAAGGTTTGTAGAACTTGAACACAAGCTTCTCCTGACAGAAAAGAGATGTTTGGAGGGAATACAAACACATATGGTGCATCTGCAGAGGTCACAAATCAGAGAGACCTTTCTGTGCACCACAGGACGCCTGGAGCATCCTGTACATCCTGTACAAAAGTACAGCCAGGTACAATGAGGCCATTTCTACCCCCATTTTGTGGATGCAAAATGTGATCAAAGAGTACTCCAACTCTGATTCCTGAGTTGGTGAAGTGTATTTACCACAGCCTTTCTCATTTCCTTTTGGGGACTGTTTTCTCCCGCACGTGATCCAACTGTTGAGCACAGAGGAGTGGCAGACCAAGAGGTTTCACTCCTGGTTGTGTGTGAGCTGCTATGTTTCCGTAGGGAAGGCGCTGTCCCTACAGTCCCATCGTTACAAAGAGGCCACAGTCGCACGATTGCCCTCAATTAGTGGCGCTGCCAGATCATTCCTAATATTCTTCTTTTTCCATCAGCAGAACAGTGCAACAGATCTGACAGTGTGTGTGTTTGGATGGGGTGCACTGTGGTGTCTATCAAGAGGGACAACAACTCCAGATTAAATAGCAGGGCGCTCTCTCCATCGCGATGGGGCGGTTTTGGGGAAAAAGCTCCCATTGTTTCCTCGGCCATATCGACGGGGCCGACACAAGGCCCTCTTGATTAAACGAACTGGCAGTAGAACAGCGAGTTCTTGTTAACCATACATGCCAAAAGGCCCTAACACAAACAATCCCCATTATAAATTAGGCCTTTTACAAACAATATTTCAAGAAACTACTTGTCCGTTTTCCATGCCATTATGCATTTTTAGGATGATTACATGTTTCTGCTGGATAATGGCCTTTTGCCAAGGGCAAAATGGAGTTTCAATAGGATTCATTATGAAGTGAAAAGTTTTTCTGTTCCTACCTCCTGGAAGGAAAAAGCCACTCACAGATAAAGCTCGCGATATAATTACGTTGCTTTAGATAACCAGCGACATTACTTCCCAAATGATAAGTACTTGTTTTTATCCTTCCTTAATCTCACAGGCCTCTTGTAGTCTTTTAATAGGAAGTGGTGGCAGCTGTGAAGGCCACTTGATCATCTGGGTCCGAGCAGAGTGCGAGGCTGCCCGGCTGATAAAAGCCAAGACAGCTCCAGTTATCAGGAGGGCTATTAGAGGAGGAAGTGCTGTCTGCAAGGGCAGGCCATGCCAGGCAGCTCTTCAGTGCACTGCTAAATAATTATGGCCCATTATAAACCTTTCCCTTCCCCCTGTTCATTTTACAGAGCCTGATCTTTCCTGGAATTAAGGCGTGTTGTTCATATGCGAAAAGGAACATGAAATGCTGAGCTGTCAGCGTGGGGATGTCAGGGTTTGATCCTGAAACGGCCATGGTAGGAGCCAAGTCCTTGGATCCTGGTGCTGTGCACAGGAGCTCAGCAGTGCTCAGTGTAACAGAGGAGTTACACAGCAGCTTTGTGACTGGGGTCCTGACAAAGGCATAGGTTGCCTTGGGAATTGGGGAAAAAAAAGGGGGGCTTGTAGTTCAAGACCTGATCTGGGAAACCTGGCTCAGTTTCCAGTCCTCCCTCAGAGTCCTCGGTTTTGATCAGTCGCTCACTGCCCTCATTTCTCATTCGTTACATGTGAGTGGAAATGATTTCTCCTTTTGGCCAACTCTCAGGATTAGAGGATCTGAAGATAAAGACTGTCATCTGTACAGAATATCAAGATCAACAGGCTTTTGCCTGTCTTAGTTAAGACATTGAGATGTTACTGTACCAGATCCCATTTCTCTGATCTAGGGCTCATGTGACCCCTTTTGTTTATAAAGATGCCCATCATTCTCCATTACATGCTTCCCCCGTCATTACTGCAGGAATTTCACCAGGAGGGCCAAAAAAATAGCTTGGTGACTGTGAGAACAAAAGCCCCAATTAATGAAAATTCATTTTGAGGTGGCAGAAGCAATTTATTATACCCCTATAGCAATTATTGTCAAGTTAGTGATTCCAGGATTTCATTACTATTATTAGGAAGACAAGGCGTTTACACTTTTATAGTCCGAGGTCTTTAGGAACACTAATTAGGGCTTTTCAGCACTCCTGGAAGGGAGGAGGATCAGCTCATATTCACTGGGAAGGGAGTAGGGAGTCTCTTGCCTGTGTGACAGCGAGGAGCCTGTGATGGTATCTAAGGAGTTAGATGAGGTGAAGGTGAGCCGAGGCCACCTCACCCTTATTCTGCTTCCCCAGCTGTGAGGAGCCAGGAGAGCTGAGAGGAGGAGTAACCTGGGGGAAGGTATGTGCTATCCAAACTGAGGGAGGGCATGGGAGTTTGAGTGAGACAGGGAGGAGCAGCAAAGGTTAAGGTGGTCCTGGGATTTAGATAATGAGGGTTTGACAAGGTGGGTGTTTGTTGGGCATATCAGGCAGAGCAGAACCTGAGCAGTTCCTGTGCTCTGGGTGTTAAAGGAGGAAAAAGAACAGATACTTGTGGAGTGTTCACCCAATCAGACAGGGGAGTTGAAAGCTGGTTGTGGAAAGTGGGAAGTCTTTTTTACATATTATATTTTATATAATATGTATAGTATATAAAAACATTAAAAATCCATAAAAATTAGGGAGATGGACTTTTTATATGGGCAGGTAGTGAGAGGACAAGAGGAAATGGTTTTAAACTGAAAGACAGGGGGTTAGAGTCGATGTTAGGAAGAAATTCTTTACGCAGAGGGTGGTGAGGCCCTGGCACAGGTTGCCCAGAGAAGCTGTGGCTGCCCCATCCCTGGAATTGTTCGAGGCCAGGTTGGACGGGGCTTGGAGCAACCTGGAATAGTGGAAGGTGTCCCTGCCCATGGCAGGGGGTTGGAACAAGATGATCTTTAAGGTCCCTTCCAACCCAACCCTTTCTATGATTCTATATAGATGAGTGTGTATTAACTGTATATATTTATGTTTATTTAGGAAGAGAGATAAAAGTACATATACGTGTAAAGAAATGTATAACTGGTGGACTCTGCCTCTTGGACTACAAAATCTAACTCTCTCATGCTGTAGGCAGATAGAGTGAGTGCAAACAGGTGTTGCCAGCTCCTGCTGCCTCTGGTAGGGAAGACTGAAGCACCAAGTGACAGCAGGTCACAGTCAGGGACCTGAAGCTGCCAAGGGAGTGCCAGGACATACTCACTGAGGTAACACTTGTGGTCAGTGTTACCACAGCCTTGAGCAGCCAAGTCACATAATCCTGCTCCTGGATTTACCAAGCTCCACCTGAAAGTGTCCCAGTGAGTGGAGAGGAAGGAATCTGCAGGCCTGACAGTGCTGTCCTGACAGGTCCCACCCTGATAAATGGAGCCAGTGCTGCAGGCACTGTGCTGTACTCCCCAAAAGGCTGTTAAATGCATTAGTCATTAGGCATTTAATTACCTCTTTTCACCTGGACTCAGCTGACCTCTAATGACCAATATCTGTGTTCAGAACAGCAGGGACTGAGAAAGTCTGATGGCAAGTGACTTCTTGCCTAAGGTCATGCAGGAAGGCTGTGGCAGAAACCTCTGCCATAAACCCAAAGTCATTCCTGGCTGCTGGAGTCACACACCATCCCCAGTGACTGTGCTCCGTGTACCAGGCTGTGCTCACGAGGACAAGTGAAAGGGAGGAAATCCTCTCACAGTCCTGGGAACTGGGAGCTCCATCCCCTGCCCCTGGAGATGGTGGAAAGGCTCATTGTCTTCTGTGAACTTGGCGTGGCGCCGCCGCGAGTCTCTCCTGCGGAGCACGTGGGGAAACTGCAGGCTGGAAAATATCCTGGGATGCTGGGAAGAAGGAGAGAGGAGAAATGCTGCTGCCTGGGTCGAGAACAGCCCTTTCTGATCATCTAACAGCTGCCTCTGGGCCATCACAGCTACACACTTCTGATAGAGGGCTGTGTCATGCTCCCCAGAACAGAGTGATGCACATGGAAACCCCAACCCAGAACTTGTGCATGGAGACCCTTCTGGCATGGGAAAAATGAAGAGTGTCCAAGAGAACACTCCAGAAATTCAGGTATATAGTTGCTATACTAAAAAGACCAGGGTATTCTTTCTCAGTTAGTTGCCTGAGCCAGATGGTAGAAAGAAGAAGGATATTATTAAGAAAAATCAACTTTATTGGGGAAGGGGCAAGAAAAACTGAACAGAAAACAGATTGCTTCAAGGCAGTTGGATTCTCTTCCCATTTTTAGTGTCAAAATCACATCAAATATGTTGACAAACTAAGAAAAGCTTAGGAAACCAAACAAATATTAAGCCCTGATAACCAGCAAGCTCCCCAAAGACCCCACGTGCCTCAGGAAGGGGAATTCCAGTGAAAATCACCGCATTTCCAAACTGTTGGTTCGAGTGTTAATCTTCTGGAGCTGTTTTTAAACAAGGTCTGCAGCAGCTTATGTAGCCAGCTGAGCAGATGATGTGAATAAAAGAAATGAGCCACAGATCAAAAAAAGTCTACGGGGTTTGGCTTTTAATTTTACCTCATCGTCTTTTCCCCAGATGTGGCTGTGGGGAGGTATCGGCCAAGAAGTCGCAGGTGGCACGGTTATCTTGCTATTTACTGAGCGATGCTGCTGCTACCAGCTATTCAATAATAGGAAATGACTAATGATGTGGTGGAAATTATGAACCAGGATTAATAAAACTTGAAAAGGAACAGTCTGGTCTGTTTGATCCTCTGAAGAGGAAGTCTGTCTGTGTACAAGTCTTTTCCCTGAGGTGATGTTCTTATTAGTCTGATCTGAGCGAGGAGCAAAAGGGAGCCGAGTTTGGAAGTGGCTTAAAAAGAAGACAGTAAGAGAGGACATGAAGTATTGTTGAAAAACATCCCTGGGTGACAGGCTCCTGTCTGATGTGCCTTGCAGGAGGGTGGGGGTAAGTCACAGGAAGGCAGTTCCCATCTGCGCGTCGCTCGCAAGGGAAAAGGAATTTCTTGGAGAGCCGCGTTTGACTCGGGTCCGATTTTGCTGTTCTTTCTCCTGCCAGATCCTCCTTGAGTCATTTTGCTTGGTGAGGGACTGCAGTCCCAGGCTGCTGCCAGTGCTGTGAGCATGGAGGTGCCATCTCTGAGTGCCATGGCAGTGCTGCGAGTAATTCCTTGGAGGATTGCTGGGGGCAGCTGCTGCCTTTCACAGGGCTGGTGCAGGTGCTGTGGTTTGAGAACAAAAGGGTGTCCTTAAGGATCAGGCCCAAGAAAGGGAAGTGGAGGGCCTGAGCGGAGTAAAATCCTGAACTGAGCCTAAAGGAAGTTATTTTAGGAGATATATCCTAAAATGACTGTGTGAGTCTTGGAAAACTGGAGTTTTCCCAGGTAAAGCCACCACCTGCTGAGATGGCACCAAGCTGGGAATGTGTTTGATGTGACAGAGCTGCCAGCCAGGACACATGGTGGTTTCCAGGTTGTTACCACAAAGGCTGGGGAAACTGTCCTCCCCTAGTCCCCTTTCATCTCCCAGAGAGGAGGCTTGCAAGGCAAATTTCGAGGAAGATTATATATTTCCTAGGTTTCTTGACATATCAAATTCCCATGACTACACTGGGGAGTCACTGGTGATCTCTTCTGCTCTTCTTGAGGCAGGTCAGACTTGTGGCTGCTGCTCCTTTCCTAGAGGACTGAATGTGGTTCAGAAGGGAACTAAATAATGATATTGAATGGCCTGTAATGTTTGACGTGTGAAGGAAATGCTCTCCTGTAATATGTGGTTCTGTGTCATTGGCTGAGGTTGCAGAGATGTGAGTTCAGTGTGAGACTGTCTGGTCCAATATTTCTACCTAAAATGACGCCAGAATTTGACAATCTTGAATATTTGTACCCACCACTAGTTCTTTGCTTTAATCCTTCTTGGCTTTACCACTGTTTGAACCTGTGCTCTCAGGCATGTGGTGGGATTCTTAGGTTGTCCTGTGGAGGGGCAGGAGTTGGACTTGATGATGCTTGTGGGTGTTTTCCAACTGAAGGTATTCTGTGATTCTGCGACAGTCTTGAAGTTCACCAAATTTATTAAGTTGGTGTAAATCAGTTGGATCCACTGTAGTTCCAGTCATAGCAGCTGAGTGTCTGTCTTCAGCCTCACCTGGTCCATCAATCCAGACAGAGAGGTCAGTACCTGGCAGTCAGAGCTCATGCCTTATAAAGGAATAAACATTTGGTTTCCTTTCAGTGTGTAAGTAAAGAACAAGCCACCCCTCAGATTTTGGTGTTCAGAGTTTGCTGCTCAGGCCAGCAGACTAACTGGTCACTAACGTGGTGTGTGAGTTGGAGCCCAGAGAAGGTACTGGGGTAGTTTGTGAGAGGCTCTACCTCCTCCTCTCCCATCTCTTCTGTTGTCTCCAGTTCTTTTTCCCCTGCCAGCTTTCTTTTTCTCACTCCTCCTCCAGCTTCCTCTTATTCTTTCCAATAATTTATGTTTTAAAGTGAAACTCAGCTATGCAACTGATTTTATATTTATAAATTGTATTGGGCTGACCCTCTCCTTACCTCAGAGCTGGTATTTTTAAAAGGCCCGTTGTTTCCCACTGCTTCAGAAGGTTAAAAGTCCAATCTCATTACAAGTGCTGTGCATATGTTGTTGTTTAGTGTTGTATCAGTGCACTACCTAAAACTGCACAGCCAATCATAGCCCTGGGTGGACTGTGTCTCACATCATCACACGGGTGGGATGGAGGCACTGATGCTTTTTAAAGACATGAAATCCTGGTCCCTGCTTTGTAATATCTCAGGATCTTCCTGTTGTCCTTTTGGTATCATCAAGCATTTTCACTCCTTTCTTGGGCAATACAAAGAAACATTCAGGGCTTGAAATCCCATAATCAGCTTTGATCATGCTGCTTTTGGGAAAGCAAGGACAGATGACTTTGTCTTGGTGGAATGTTCCTCCCTGCAAATGCTTTTGAAGTTCTTTTTCTTATTATTTCCCTCTTGATTTAAAACCAAGCTACTAGATTTTTGTTGCTGTTGTCTTATTCTTAAGCTGTGCACCAAGTGGCTCTTTTTCTTAGTTCTTTTTGCCCAAAGAAGGTTTTCTTGACACCAAGGTTTTTATCTACTAAGGGGAACAAAAACCTGCTTAATACTTGATCAAAGTGAGTTTGCAGTGCCACCTGCACCTTTTTCTAATATTAGAGTTCTCAAACTGAACCTTTATATCAAAAGGCTTTGCTTGTGTTTGGAGTGGACTTGGTCCTGTCATGCTTAAGTAACATTTCTAGGCCAACGTATTTGAAATATCCTGTAACTGGTCCCCAGAAAGAAAGCAAATGATCATCCTTGACTGTGGGGAGCGTGCTGAGGCTTAGTTTAAGCCAGGAGGAATGACTGTAATGCCCTGATCCATTGCTGTTGCTGTTTGGCTACAGGAGATCCAAGCCCGACACGCCTACACTGGGTGAATCTTCCCCCAAAACATAATGATGGAGGTGAGGCTCCCACATCTTCTTCTCACAACTGAAGCCTTGGCATCAATTTTATCTGTACTAATAACAGTAATAACATCTCTCTGTTACTGCTTCACCCACAAAAGCAGCCTCAGCTCGGCAGTGGTTTCCTCTCTTTGTTCCCTCAGAAAGTGTCCACTCTGTGCAGAAACAGATGCTCAAGCTATTTGTTTTTCTTCTTTTCGCTCTAAGCTAGACGAATATAATGTTCTCCGGAGTTGTAAAAGACTGTTTTTGTGTCTCACAGTCACGTTTCAGTATCAGCAAATATTTTAGATATGAGTTAAGAGAGGTACCCCACTGACAGAAGAAGGCTGGCGGAGCTTGTAGTATCACATCGTAAATTCCCTCTTCTGCTATGAAAATGTAATAAAATACGTGGCACGGCAGATTTACAGTGACAATGCTGCTGCTGTGTTAAGGCAAGTATTTTATCCCTTTGTTTTAAACCACAGTTTTTACTGTACTGCACACAATGAGCCTTTCCTCTGAGAAACAATGCCCACAAGCCTCACATTAAGTCAAACACAATCTCGTGGCGACTCTTCATTAAATTGTTACACCATTATCTCTCCGCTGCTAATAAATTTTGGGGGTGAAAATTTATATGCAAATGTTTTATTTCAGCCATGGTTATACTCAGCTTATCGTGAGCCTGGTAGTGCCCCCACCCACTGACATCATCCTTGGAAAAATGTCCTTCAATAGGGCTTTTATATTCTCAGTGCAACGTTATATTCTCGGTCTGACCACACACGTGTGATGGGCTTCCCAGCCACCGAGAGGTGATGCAGGTGGGCAGGGTCTTGCTTACCAGGGGAGCTGTAGTAACTCAGGTTGTGTTTTTCTTCTCGCTGCCTTTTTTTGTTGTTGGGTTCTGACCACAAAATGACACGTTTGGATTGCAGCCTTTTATTAATCAAACTTCAGGCTTCTTCTGCCTCTTGCTGTTGGGTTGTCATAGGGGTGTCAGAGCTCGTCTGGGGGTGCTGCTCATCCTGATTTAGCAGAGCATTTAAACATGTGCTTGTGTCTGTGGCAGCCCTGTGAGGGTTCATCCTCCAACTGCAGGCAGGAGTGAGAGGGAAGAAGAGAGTTACTGGTGATTTTTCATGTGTAGTTATAGAATCCCAGAATGGTTTGGTTTGGAAGGGACCTTAAAGATCATCTTGTTCCAACCCCCTGCCATGGGCAGGGCCACCTTCCACTAGACCAGGTTGCTCCAACCTGGCCTTGGACACTTCCAGGGATGGGGCAGCCACAGCTTCTCTGGGCAACCTGTGCCAGGGCCTCACCACCCTCCCAGGGAAGGATTTCTTCCCAGTATCCCATCTAACCCTGCCCTCTGGCAGTGGGAAGCCATTCCCCCTTATCCTATCCCTCCCAGCCCTTGTCCCCAGTCCCTCTCCATCTCTCCTGGAGCCCCTTTAGGCACTGGAAGGCTCCAAGGTCTCCCTGGAGCCTTCTCTTCCTCAGGCTGAATCCCCCCAGCTCTCCCACCCTGTCTCTATAGTAGAGGTCCTCCAGTGCTTGGAGCATCTCCGTGGCCTCCTCTGGACTCAATCCAGCAGCTCCACATCCTTCTTATGTTGTGGGCCCCAGAGATGGACACAGTTCTCAAGCTGAGATCTCACAAGAGTGGAGTGGGAGATTCACCTCCTCCCTTGACCTGCTGGTCACGCTGCTTTTGGTGTAATATTGAACAAATAAAACTACAGGGCTTCTGTGCTGCTCACCAAAATACTCCTGTAGGTCATATGCTTTTGGAGGGATTGTGAGGGGCAGGAACTCTCATCTTCTTTATGTGTATTACTTTGAAACTATGGATACATAGCCAGATACATAAACAGATCCCATCATGTTAGATCTTAAATGCCGTTTGGTTTGTTCTGTGTTTGTGTTGTGATCAGAGCTGTGACTGTTGATGAGAAATTTGATGGTAAATTCTGCACCTATAAAGCAATAACACAAGTGGGTAGGTGGGAATTTCAGGAGACTGAACCTGGGAGCAGAAAGGTTTAGTTATGATCCTGTTGGTGTTTTCATGCTTAGGGAGTATAAGTAAATTTTATCCATATGATTTTTCCAGGGGTATTCCTTTGGAAAGACTGTGATTTTTTTGGAGCATGCTTAGTGGATACATGAAAGTTAACTTCCTTCAAAATTTTCTAACTCTTGTTGAGATAATAAAATGCATTTCCTTTTAAGGAAATTGCCTAATTATTAAGGACATACCTCATGATTGTTATGATTTACTTTAACCTGCTAATATATGTTTCCATGAATGCCTCAGTATAATAGCAATGGTGTAGTTTAGGAAGTTTATGTCTCCCTGCTTCCCAAAGACACAGGGGAATAAGCTGATCTCATGGGTCTTGTTTTTATGTGCTCACCAGGTATTTTGCTTCTTTGTCCAATATGAACTTAAAAAATTTTACAACTGCTTTCTGTCTGTGTTTGCAGCTGTACTGTGAACACTGAGATAAATCTCAAAAGACCTGAAGATTCCTAGGCCAAACAAACCTTACCTTACTACACTTTTATTCTGTCATTGGGCAGAAGAAGTCTGAAGAAGACTCTGAAAGAACAGGAAAGGAGTCTGTAGGTACTGACCTTGCAGGCTGTGGTCATTGTAACTCTTAGATACAGAATATCACGTGTAGTCAAGGGAAAAGTACAGGAGAGGAAGCAGCAATTGGAACAGTGAGTAAAAATTAGTTACACAGATTGGTATTTTCAACAATTCTTATCAAATTAGAAATATGTGTTGTCAGACTTGTGATTCTTCATCATTAACACATATTTGGGAACCTCACCACACGGGCTGAAGGGGATCACCTTGGAGGGGTGGAAGAAGAACATAAAACTTGACATCAGAAGCACCTGGTAAGGAGAACATTCCACCCAGGAACACAGACTTTCCTCAGTGGCTGCAGCAAATTGCTGTGTCACTGTCAGGATTGTGACACTTCACACACACAGGGACTGAAATAGGATTGATTTGACACTTACTCAGCAGATCAAAAGTCACATACACAAAAGGCATTAGGAACCAGGAGCCTTGGGTCTGTAGTACACAAAAATATCTCAGCTACAACTGCTTCTAAACCTGAACTGGTTTCTCCCTAATACTTAAGAGACCAGTGGAAGGCAGTAGCTACAACAATGTGTCCACAGATTAGTGAAAGCCTGGCTCTGTGTTTGAAGTAATTCATGGAAGAAGGACAATGAAAATCAAAGGAAGAAACAAAGTGGGTTCTACTGTTACTCCAGGTCCTCAGGAGAGACTCAGCCAGCCAGTGATTTAGCATTAACAACACGGACCAACACATGTGGACAATTCCAGTCGAGCCAGGAACTGTTTTTTCTATAGCCATGAGGAAAGTTGACTATTGTATCCCAAGCCATCTGACATTTTTTCCCAAAGAGCAGAATTTCCTCTCTTCTTCTGGAGAAGTTTGGATTTTGCAAGGGAGTGTGTTTACGACAGATTCCCACATCAGAAACGGTGACATCAGTGATTCCTCTTGCAATTTCCCATCGGTGCCCCAGGGACAGGGCTGGCCTTCCTTTGGCAGCACGCGCTGAAATCTGGGGACAGCAGGTGCAGGAATGCTGCAAGGGCAAGTGCTCTCACCAGGCATTACAGCCAGAGAAAGTGCAGGAGTTACCTCAATGCACAGCCTGTTCCAGGGTCTGGTTGCCCTTAATTTTATGGGTCTCAGAGACAATTGACGTGTTGTAGCCCAGCAGTGACATGAAGTGGTGACTCGTGTTGCAATAACCATTGTAATGGGTGGAATCTTGATGTTCAATCCCAAACTAAACAGGAACTAAGGTGTTGTTAAGTGGAACTGAGGTATTTTAAAGTGTGCAGCCTGCATGTGATTGGTGTGAATGCAAAGGGCAGGCAGGTGTGGATTCACTGGGTTGGGTGAAAATTAGCTCATCCCCCATTTCTTATTGCTCCACCTTTCTTTTCAGGTTCTGGGGACAATCTGGGGCTGATGGATTATCCCCTTCATAGACTGGGCTCTGCAACCCCAGGAGAAGGTCTAATTATCTTCCTTCTCTCCCTTGAGGCAGGAGATGGAGGGAATCCATGTTGTCCCAAGAGAATCCACATGTGTTTGCCATACTGGAAGCTCTGCATACTCCTCCTACTCCTGGATAACTCCACATGCTGATGAACTTACCACAGGTGGTCTGGGGATGTGGGTTATCTGTAGTTTCATTTCTGAGGGGGTGAGCTGTCTGGCAAGTGAAAAATCAGCTTTTCACTAAATTACGCTAAATATGACTTTTCTCCTTTTTTTTTTCTTTTTTTTTTCATTCCTGCTTGTGTGTGGGATGTCCTTGTCAGGATACACAGTGAAATACTGTAAGACACACTTCACATGACTCCTGAAGATTTAAAAGCACTGTGAAAATAAATCAGGCTTGATTAGGATTTAGGCTTTGAGAAACAACTTGTTGAGGTCGTGGTTTGACTATCCATGATGTAGTTACCCATGGTTAAGGATAATTTTCCAGTTAGCTTGCTGCTACTCTTTTAGTGTCTGATGAACATCAGCAGCTGAGCTGGTTGATAACTAATCATCTTTTTTTGGCTGTTAATTGCTTATTTGACCATCCAGTTCTTCCTTTGTTAGATTTTCAGGTGGCCATCAGAAGCAATGAGTTTTCTGATCGCTCGCTCACCACTTGAACACACAGTCAGATCAATCAGCTCCTAATAACGTATTTTCAAACCCAATCTGTAGGAAGTCGTTTATGACTCGAACCCTGATGAGTTTTAGGCTATTATATGACTTTCCCAAGGAGACACCCCTCACCAGAGGGACTTTAAAGGTTTGTTACCAAGATGGTTGGAGCTAATCCTGCCGAGATTGCCTGGGTGGAAAGCATGTGTGTGTGTGTATTTCTGTATCCCCACATGCCATGTGTTTCTCTTCTGTGCAGTCAGGAAGCAGATTTGTCCTCCTGCCATGTATATTCATCAGGTGTTATCTGACCTCGGGTCCTACTTAAGGAAACATCTAACTGAGGTTGATGGAAGACTTGCCCAAGTAATGACATCATTAACAGGACTTGTGATAAAAGTGGAGTGTCACCCACAGTGATTGTATGGAGCATTGCATGATAGCTGGGATGTCTGTAAAATCTGTACAAAATTAACTACAGCTGCACAATAGGTGATTAAACTAGTTTTCTCATGCTGTAACTCAGCCCTCTTTACTCATTTAAGAATTCTTTCTTTTATAGGACTGTAATATGCATGAGCCCATTCCTTTCCACCCTCCCTATTACTCTACAGCAATGCCTTATTTAATACCCTGCTCTTATTTTTATTGCTTCTAGCAGTTGATCTCCTCTCCTCGGCCTCTGTCTTGGGAAGCTTAGCCAAGAAATGGGGAACTTCTTGGTGGAGACAGGGATAGAAAAGGAACAGAACCACACCAGGCTTGTTGAATGAGTCCCACAGCAGAAGTAGCTTTTCTGGAAAAAGATTAGCACAGGGCAGGTTCCCTTCCTTCTGATTTTTCTGCAAACCTCTAAACCTGCAGATGTGGAGTCCATGTGGGACAAGATTATCTCACTTCCTCAGTCTCCTCAGGTCCTTTTGTGGGATAAGAGGAAATTCCTACCAAGGCTATGTGGGGCTGGTCTGTGACTTTTGTAAAACCTGGGAAATCTGAGGGATGAGGCTTTCTTGCAAAGGTGCTTGGATCTGGTAACTGCTTCAGGAGGTCTTCCTGAAGGAGAGGAGAAATTGTTAGATCTGCTTTAGGTAAAACCCTGAGGTAGTTCATCTCGAGTGAACTGGCCGTGCTGGCTGAGGGCTCTGGGTCTGCTTCCTGTAGAGAAATGTCCTGTAAAAGGGACCATAAAAGAGAATTTTCAAAGGAATTGGGTGCAGTGCATCTACACAGCCGGTGTATAGCATTCAAAGCTCATGAATTTGTCACTAAAAGCACGAAACCAGAGCATTTTGGGTTCTCTTCTACCAGTTAATGGTCTGAGGTCCCCAGCAGTGGTTGTGCTTCTTTAACATGATCTGAGAAATACGAGCCAGAGAATTTCCCTGCGTGATTCCCGAGCAGAGCTCAAAAGCTCGTGTGTCAGACCACCCTCTGCCTACAAGAGGATGTGTTCTACCATCTTGACTTAAAGACTTCAAATCAGAAGGAACTTAACATATCTCAAGATTAATTGTTCCAATGGTTGACTGTCCTCGTGGCTAAAACCCACCTTTTGCTTCTTAACCTTTGAGATTCACCTCTTAAGGTTTTCTTCATGACTGTAAGGGTTTTGAGACCTGTTTTCATTTTTAATGAGCTTGAAATTCTTACATAATAACAAGCTTCTGGGACATGGGGCTTTGAACAACATATTTAATAAAGGAAAACAGCAATAAAATGTTTGGAAGGATGGATTCGGCCGGGTCGCCTCATCTTTCCAGTAGCAGAAGGTAATAAGCGAGTTGTATTGTTTTTGCTAGCAAATGACTGAAGATATTTTTCTGGAAAATGAATGCAGCCTGATCAAAGAGGCTCCTACCTAGTGAAATGAAACAGATTTAAAATAGATTTATCCATTAAACCGTTGAGCTAAGCTTCCCTTGGTCCCTACTGAGCAGAAGACGCCCGTCCCATCCACCTCTAATCTGAGAAGCTCATTGTGTCTACCAGACCTATTTCCAGCGAGACACTTGCAGGAGACAAAACCTTGGCATGGGAGGTTGCCTGTCTCCGAGGGCTGTTGGAAAGGGGAGCAGAATTCCTTGTCTGCCTCTGTCCACCCACGCAAACAGGAAGGGGGCCGTGCCAGATGATAAGTCCAATTTACCATCCAGGGTAACTAGATGCCAGAGAGGATTGTTTTCATTTCCATGGGATTTCTAATTAAGGGACATGCTTTAACTGTGTTTTCAATGGCTGAACATCCAAATGACAGTTTGATATGAGCAATTTGTCTGGCAGGATAGATAAATTCATACCAAAGCTAAAGGATTTTTCCGTTTAAAATGGGTACACATCCTTAGCTGCGAATTGGATCAAACATTCCTGTAACTAAAGAATCTCCTTTATGTAATAGCTTTTTTTAAACCTTCATTCTTTGCAGTTTTAATGATCAAAGTCTCTCTTTCTCCTGATTTGTCCCCAGTCATTGACTCTGGCAAGTGCTTGTTTTTTTTCTGAACTCTCAGTCTTGTTCCAGTTTGATGAATGAAGGGAAATGTCTATTCCCACTTCTCCTGTCCCACCCAGCCCTAATGAGCAGTAGCATTGTCTGACTGACTCCTGGGGGAGTTTGCTACCTGCATAACTGCTGGGCTGGGCTGTTGCAGCTGGATTTCTTTTGATGCTTTGTTTTCTTGAGATGTGATCCATGTCTTGAGAACAGGTAGAGAGGAAAGGTGCTGGTGTCTTTCTGTCCCAGGAAGTTGATGCAACGTCTTTAGGCTACTGGGTTTCATAGAATCATAGGCTGGGATCATCCAGTTCCATCCCCTTGCCGTGGGCAGGGACACCTTCCACTATCCCAGATTGCTCAGAGCTCCATCCAAGCTGACCTTGAACAATTCCATGGATGGGGCAGCCACAGCTTCTCTGGGCAACCTGTGCCAGGGCCTCACCACCCTCACAGCCAAGAATTTTATTTCTAATATCTAATCTAAACCTACTCCCTTACAGTTTTAATCCATTCCCCCTTGTCCTGTCACTACATGCTCTTGTAAATAATCTATCTAGGAGTTTCTGGAATACTGGAAATCCACCCAGTCAAGAAAGGTGTTGCTTTGGTTGGGGAAATGGTGCCTTTTATCACGTTCACAGAAATAGATCAAAGACACATTCCCGATATCCGTGGCCAGCAAAGGGGATGTGGGCAAACATTAAGTGGGTTTGTTCCTGTAGGAGTCCCAGTATGAAACTCTCTTGATAACTTTGCCAGGTTAAGCTAGAAAGGCTTTGACATTTAGTGCTGGTTAATGAGAACTGTGAGCTTTGAAGGTTACAGGATTGCATGTTCTCCCTTCCCCCCATCATCACATGGCACCATTCAAAATATGTCTGAGCAGGCAATACAGTTATTTTTGGTACTGGCCCAGAAACTTATCAGGTGAAGTGCAATTAATGAATCAAGTGCCTTAAAATATCTGCCCAGAAGCAGCAGGTACTCTTTTGGTGACTGAGTACAGGAATTTCATTCAGAAGAACAGCAAAAAGCTTTTCTTACATAATTTCTTCATAGTGTATTTTTCCTGCTGCTTCCAGGACATTGTATTTTTGCTATTCCAATATAAATCTGCCTGCACCTTGGAAAATCACAGGACTGGAAGATCTCAGTTTGTATGTGCCCAGTGGAGATTCAGCTGAAATCCTGAAGGGGTTTGCCTGCCCCAAATGTAACTGCAGTCCAGGAACTCAAGGGATTGTTGCTCTGGGAGGGAGATGCATAGAATCATAGAATATCCTGAGTTGGAAGGGACCCACAAGGATCATCAAGTCCAACCCCTGGCCCTGCACAGGACACCCCAAAATCCCACCCTGTCCTTGAGAGTGTTGTCCAAACACTCCTTGAGCTCTGGCAGCCTTGGGGCTGTGCCCACTGCCCTGCGGAGCCTGTTCAGTGCCCAACCACCCTCTGGGGGAAGAACCTTTTCCTGAGATCCAACCAAAACCTCCCCTGGCACAGCTCCAGCCGTTCCCTGGGGTCCTGTCACTGGTCCTCAGAGCAGAGATCAGTGTCTGCAGACCCTGATGAGGTCTCCCCTCAGGCTCCCTCACATGCAGATTGGCTTTAGAGATTGTTCTGCCTCTGCTCTTCTTTCCTGGGCCATAAAATGCCAGAAAATGTAGAGGAGGAATGTCTAACTTAAATTCAGAGGGGACCAGGACTGGCTCAAGGACTGGGGAAAAGGAAGGTCAGAGCAAGGAGTCTCCCAAGATTATGCCTGAAGAAACGATGTGAGGAAGTGGAACAGGCCTTACAGAGAGACAGAGACTAATGAATCAAGGGAAACTGAGAGTGGGTACAAGTAGTGGGATAGAGCAGTTGTCTGGGCAAGGAGTGATAGAGATTGAGATGGGCAATTGGGTGGGATAATAAAATTATAATAATAAAATACATGTATGGGACAGAAATGATTATCTGTGGAGGCAGGAGGGGAGGAGGAGGCACAGACAGGGCTGTGTGTGGAGAGGCACATTAACAGGACAAAGAGTGAGGACTCACTGGCCAGGCAAAAGGAGACAAAGTGTTAGGAAGAGAAGTGTGACTGAATGTGAAAGTGGGAACTCAAGTGAGTTAACTCAGAGGAGACCAGCGCTGGCAGGAAAGCTACAGGTGGTTCTGAAACAAGATCAGGTTGAAAGGAGTCAGACACTGGGACAACAGTGATCCATTTGTGTCCAGGCTGGAACGAGACCTGGAGCCAGGGGCACACCACTCCAGCATGTCTGAATTCCTCTCCACCTCTGCTATCCATATCCTAAGGCCAGTGGAGAGAAAATGTGGGCTGAGCATAGACAGAAGGTGTGTTCATCACTGCCTGCACTCAAGGCATGGGCAGTTTGACCTGTGCATTTTCTAGTAGCGTGGAATGGTTGAATTTTGAACTATATTCACATCCTTTAAGTGTAGTCTTGGGGAATAACATGGAGCAATGGGTTAAGGAGACAGGGAAGGTTTATGCTGTGCAGATGGGAACAGCTTGAGCAGATAAGTAATTAGAGATAACAGGGCTGGAGAACACGAGGCTGATAGGTGGCTGAAATACCCACATCTATTAGTAGAGCCAGGAGGGAAGGGCTGTCTCTGTGCTCTTATTTTCTGTAATACAGATGTTTGATAATCCCAAAAGAGGTCAAGGCTCCAGTGCTGGGCACTCAGTGCTCTTACAGGAGGATGGTATTTGCATTAAGGAGCCTACAGTTCAAATAGACAAGGCAGACACAGAGTGGGAGAGGAGCAGGAGCACTGAGAGGTAAAGCAGGTGGCCATGGTTTGCAGCAAAGCTGATTCCTGAACTTCTGAATCCCAGTGCACTGGTTGTGTCTGTTAAATTGTGCTGCTGTTTGTGCTCGTACTGGAGCCAAACAGACGTCTGAGGAAATGCTCAAGGCTAAAAGCACTGTGGGATTTCTGCCCTAGAATCCAGAATCCAAAATGGGTTGATTTTGCTTTTTAAAAGGCAAATGGATCAGTTCCTGTTCTGAATGGTCCTGCTGCCACCAGAGCACACAGTGACTGAGGGGAGAAATGCCATTAAAATGGGACTACAGCCCTCAGTCCTGGTTATTGGTTGGGATAATTGGTTGGGAAATACATTGATTAGTAGGAGTTTTAGCATGCACACAGGACCTAGAAACATCCTCAATGCTTTGCACAAGAGATAAAATAAGTTATTAATTATTTGTCCTGAAGAGTTATATAATGCACTGTTAGTCCTACACAAGGAAATTAGGGCAGCAAGAACAGAGTCATGGAAATACAGAGTGGTTTGGGTTGTAAGAGACCTTAAAGACCACCTCATTCCAACCCCCTACCATGGGCAGGAACATCTTCCACTGGACCAGGCAGAAGCTTTGGTTGCACAGCCCATGGAAGCAGCTACACCAGGGAACACTCCAGCTTTGTTCTCTCCCTGCCCAGCCCAGCCCCTTGCTCCTGGGGCATTGGTTTACCCAGTGTTTGTGCAGTCAAACCCCACACTAGGTTTAGCAGGAATTTACATCAGTCTTTTTGTATGCAAATCTCAACTCCTCTTCCTTCCCATCAAAAACAGATGAAAGTGTCAAGGCATTACAAGATTTGATTGCAGGGTTCTGCTGGTCATTTTAAAATAATGAGAGTTTTAAAATGAATATAAGTGCTTAGTTGCCTTCCCATACAGTGATTGACTGACAGCAATAAACCCATCAGAAGAAGCAAATCTGGGCAGTTATGTCACAACTGAAAAGCATATGACAGCATATGTTTTAGTTGAGTTTATTTAGGACATCCTGCTGCTAAAATCAGCCAACAGAGTGGTTGAATTTCATAAAGGTAACATTCAGACCATTGGTACTCCCTTATATGTTTATTTAAGGTTTCCTCTCAGTTTACTGATGTAAATGTATTGTTCATTTTTCACATACCAAGCACTGTTGTTTAGTCTCAAGGGAATTATTGCTACGAATTTAACAACTGTGACATATTAAAAAGCACATTTAAGGAAGAAATTAAGCGTTGAGAGGATGTGACCAAACGTTTCCATGATGTTTTGCCAGAATGTCACTCAAAATGCCAGGGCAATTTTAATCAGAGTTGCTCTTTCAGAGCTCATCTTGCCCACCAAAAAAGTAAAATAAATCTTGTCCACATCAGTAGCAGGCAGGCTTTCAATGCACTTGCCAGAAAGCCATTTCCTAAGTTTTATTTTCATTTTGGAAGATGCACGTGTCAGCTCAGTGCGTTCCGCAGCTGATGGGAGAGGAGGAAGTCGATAGCTCAGAGCGGGGAAGCAGAAATGTCCAAATTAGATGCCTCATGTAGGCACCTGCATCTCTAATTAACAACTGGCCCATAATGTCAGGAACTGATTTTCAGGAAGTTCTTTGTTCTTTGAAAGTCAGGCCCCAACCTGGGCAATGAAAAATTGAAACCTGAAACATCGATAATGACTTGGGGAGAAACTCGAGCCTGATGTCAAAGCAAATTGTGAATGTGCATGTGCAAGTCTGGGAAATGCTGTCTGTGCTGGTTTTTCTATAATTCTAATTGCTTTTCTGAAGGAACCAAAGTGAGATTGGT
Source organism: Pseudopipra pipra (assembly GCF_036250125.1). Lineage (NCBI taxonomy): Eukaryota > Metazoa > Chordata > Aves > Passeriformes > Pipridae > Pseudopipra > Pseudopipra pipra. The sequence goes on from NC_087554.1 coordinate 62,527,363, forward strand.
GCAAGAAGCTGTTTCTCATGGATGATTTTCTATGAGCTTTCTGGGGAAAGCTGGAGTAGTGATAGATTCCTGGGAGATACATTCCTCAAATAATTCTGTGTTTTAAGTGTTTTAACCTATGATAAGTTTTCTAGGGCTGTTTTGCTACCTGTGTGGAAAATACCACAGTCTAAAAACTCCATATATGATTTCCTGTGCCCTGAAATTTGTTGCTCCACAGAGTTGGGATGAACTGCCCCATGAGCACCATCTTCTCCTCACCTTCCTCCAGCTGCTGCTCCAGGTGTCCCACTTGCTCTGATGCTCAGGTCAGTGACATGAGGAACAAGGTGGGCTATTTTCTGGTCAGGATGGCTTGAACCTGCAGACTTAGCTCAGGCTGGGACTGCTGGCCTTGGGCTGAGCTCCTGGGCAGGGCTGGGGGAGGAACCAGGAGCACCCTCAGGGCCCTGACAGAGCCACTTGTTGATGCAGATCTAAGTGAGCAATCTGAGAAACAAAGCCATGTTGGGGACCTCACAGGGGTGACTCACCTTGAGATGATCAAGATACTGAAGCACAAAACAGCAACACTAAGGAAGCAGAGATCAGTGACCTTTCCCTTTCCCTTTCCCACAAGCAGGACTGGGTGCTCTCCCTTCTGCAGCAGATTTTATTTATTTCTCCTGCGAGGCTGTATGTCCAGGAAAATCTAATTTCTTTCCTTTCTGTCTTGAAGCCATTCATCATTTTCAGGTGGGTTTTTTTTGGTTGTTTTTTTTTTTTTTTTTTTTTTTTTTAATTGAAAAACGTGGAAAGAACAGACCTGAGAATTACAACTGCCAGAGCCTCTACAATTTTTGGACTTTTCTCCTGAGAAGAACCTGCTCCTGGCATTTGCTGGAATGTGTTTAGCAAAAGCTGGATGCATATGGATCAGTTGTGGGGACACTGCAGAGGACTGGTATGCCTGAGGGAGGGATGGTGAGATCCTTTGGACAGCTCAAGGGCACACTTGTGATTTGGATGCACTTATTTAGCCCTACCTCATTATGGGGACATTGCAGCCCGTGGCTTGGCAGCAGCTGTGACATTAAAATGTATAGGATGTGACCAAAGGAAGCACTTGGCAAAACTTTTTTGGCTTCCCCTGACATAAACAACAGATTTTCTCAACAATTGTAGGCTCTGGCTGGGGGTGAGTCACTAATGTCTTTAGAAGGATGTCCTCTCCCTGCACTGAGGAGACCACAACTGGCT